>NW_027363467.1:0-600000 GCF_046119375.1 Phyllobates terribilis | reverse complement strand
GCTGCACTCACTATTCTGCTGTTACCTCATTTCCTATCTACCAGTCACCTCCAGAGCTGCACTGACTATTCTGCTGTTGCATCGTGTCTTATCCTCCAGTCACCTCCAGAGCTGCACTCACTATTCTGCTGTTACATCGTGTCTTATACTCCAGTTACCTCCAGAGCTGCTGTCACTATCCTGCTGTTACATCATGTCTTATCCTCCAGTCACCTCCAGAGCTGCACTCACTATTCTGCTGTTACATCATGTCTTATCCTCCAGTCACCTCCAGAGCTGCAGTCACTATTCTGCTGTTACATCATCTATTATCCTCCAGTCACCTCCAGAGCTACAGTCACTATTCTACTGTTACATCGTGTATTATCCTCCAGTTACCTCCAGAGCTGAATTCACTATTCTGCTGTTACATCATGTCTTATCTTCCTGTCACCTCCAGAGCTGCAATCATTATTCTGCTGTTACATGGTGTCTTATCCTCCAGTCACCTCCAGAGCTGCAGTCACTATTCTGCTGTTACATCATGTCTTATCCTCCAGTCACCTCCAGAGCTGCACTCACTATTCTGCTGTTACATCATGTCCTATCTACCAGTCCCCTCCAGAGCTGCAGTCACTATTCTTATGTTACATCAGGTCTTATCCTCCAGTCACCTCCAGAGCTGCACTCACTATTCTGCTGTTACATCATGTCTTATCCTCCAGTCACCTCCAGAGCTGCACTCACTATTCTGCTGTTACCTCATGTCCTATCTACCAGTCACCTCCAGAGCTGCACTGACTATTCTGCTGTTACATCGTGTCTTATCCTCCAGTCACCTCCAGAGCTGCACTCACTATTCTGCTGTTACATCGTGTCTTATACTCCAGTTTCCTCCAGAGCTGCTGTCACTATTCTGCTGTTACATCATGTCTTATCCTCCAGTCACCTCCAGAGCTGCACTCACTATTCTGCTTTTACATCATGTCTTATCCTCCAGTCACCTCCAGAGCTGCAGTCACTATTCTACTGTTACATTATGTCTTATCCTCCAGTCACCTCCAGAGCTCCAGTCACTATTCTGCTGTTACATCGTGTCTTATCCTCCAGTCACCTCCAGAGCTGCACTCACTATTCGGCTGTTACATCGTGTCTTATACTCCAGTTACCTCCAGAGCTGCACTCACTATTCTGCTGTTACATCATATCTTATCCTCCAGTCTCCTCCAGAGCTGCAGTCACTATTCTGCCGTTACATCGTGTCTTATCCTCCAGTCACCTCCAGAGCTGCAGTCACTATTCTGCTGTTACATCGTGTCTTATCCTCCAGCCACCTCCAGAGCTCCAGTCACTATTCTGCTGTTACATCGTGTCTTATCCTCCAGCCACCTCCAGAGCTCCAGTCACTATTCTGCTGTTACATCAGGTCTTATCCTCCACTCACCTCCAGAGCTGCAGTCACTATTCTGCTGTTACATCGTGTCCTATCCTCGTGTCCTATCCTCCTGTCACCTCCAGAGCTGCAGTCACTATTCTGCTGTTACATCATGTCTTATCCTCCAGTCACCTCCAGAGCTGCTGTCACTATTCTGTTGTTACATCGTTTCTTATCCTCCAGTCAACTCCAGAGATGCAATCACTGTTCTGCTGTTACCTCATGTCCTATCTACCAGTCACCTCCAGAGCTGCACTGACTATTCTGCTGTTACATCGTGTCTTATCCTCCAGTCACCTCCAGAGCTGCACTCACTATTCTGCTGTTACATCGTGTCTTATACTCCAGTTACCTCCAGAGCTGCTGTCACTATCCTGCTGTTACATCATGTCTTATCCTCCAGTCACCTCCAGAGCTGCACTCACTATTCTGCTGTTACATCATGTCTTATCCTCCAGTCACCTCCAGAGCTACAGTCACTATTCTACTGTTACATCGTGTATTATCCTCCAGTTACCTCCAGAGCTGAATTCACCATTCTGCTGTTACATCATGTCTTATCTTCCTGTCACCTCCAGAGTTGCAGTCACTATTCTGCTGTTACATCAGGTCTTATCCTCCAGTCACCTCCAGAGCTGCAATCATTATTCTGCTGTTACATGGTGTCTTATCCTCCAGTCACCTCCAGAGCTGCAGTCACTATTCTGCTGTTACATCTTGTTTTGTCCTCCAGTCACCTCCAGAGCTGCACTCACTATTATGCTGTTACTTCATGTCTTATCCTCCAGTCACCTCCAGAGCTGCACTCACTTTTCTGCTGTTACATCGTTTCTTATCCTCCAGTCACCTCCAGAGCTGCACTCACTTTTCTGCTGTTACATCGTTTCTTATCCTCCAGTCACCTCCAGAGCTGCACTCACTATTCTGCTGTTACATCATGTCCTATCTACCAGTCCCCTCCAGAGCTGCAGTCACTATTCTTATGTTACATCAGGTCTTATCCTCCAGTCACCTCCAGAGCTGCACTCACTATTCTGCTGTTACATCATGTCTTATCCTCCAGTCACCTCCAGAGCTGCACTCACTATTCTGCTGTTACCTCATGTCCTATCTACCAGTCACCTCCAGAGCTGCACTGACTATTCTGCTGTTACATCGTGTCTTATCCTCCAGTCACCTCCAGAGCTGCACTCACTATTCTGCTGTTACATCGTGTCTTATACTCCAGTTTCCTCCAGAGCTGCTGTCACTATTCTGCTGTTACATCATGTCTTATCCTCCAGTCACCTCCAGAGCTGCACTCACTATTCTGCTTTTACATCATGTCTTATCCTCCAGTCACCTCCAGAGCTGCAGTCACTATTCTGCTGTTACATCATCTATTATCCTCCAGTCACCTCCAGAGCTACAGTCACTATTCTACTGTTACATCGTGTATTATCCTCCAGTTACCTCCAGAGCTGAATTCACCATTCTGCTGTTACATCATGTCTTATCTTCCTGTCACCTCCAGAGTTGCAGTCACTATTCTGCTGTTACATCAGGTCTTATCCTCCAGTCACCTCCAGAGCTGCAATCATTATTCTGCTGTTACATGGTGTCTTATCCTCCAGTCACCTCCAGAGCTGCAGTCACTATTCTGCTGTTACTTCATGTCTTATCCTCTAGTCACCTCAAGAGCTGCACTCACTATTCTGCTGTTACATCATGTCCTATCTACCAGTCCCCTCCAGAACTGCACTCACTATTCTGTTACATCAGGTCTTATCCTCCAGTCACCTCCAGAACTGCAATCATTATTCTGCTGTTACATCGTGTCTTATCCTCCTGTCACCTCCAGAGCTGCAATCACTATTCTACTGTAACATTATGTCTTATCCTCCAGTCACCTCCAGAGCTGCAATCACTATTCTACTGTAACATTATGTCTTATCCTCCAGTTACCTCCAGAGCTGCACTCACTATTCTGCTGTTACATCATGTCTTATCCTCCAGTCTCCTCCAGAGCTGCAGTCACTATTCTGCCGTTACATCGTGTCTTATCCTCCAGTCACCTCCAGAGCTGCAGTCACTATTCTGCTGTTACATCGTGTCTTATCCTCCAGCCACCTCCAGAGCTCCAGTCACTATTATGCTGTTACATCGTGTCTTATCCTCCAGCCACCTCCAGAGCTCCAGTCACTATTCTGCTGTTACATCAGGTCTTATCCTCCACTCACCTCCAGAGCTGCAGTCACTATTCTGCTGTTACATCAGGTCTTATCCTCCAGTCACCTCCAGAGCTGCTGTCACTATTCTGTTACATCGTTTCTTATCCTCCATTCACCTCCAGAGATGCAATCACTGTTCTGCTGTTACATGGTGTTTTGTCCTCCAGTCACCTCCAGAGCTGCAGTCACTATTCTGCTGTTACATCGTGTCTTGTCCTCCAGTCACCTCCAGAGCTGCACTCACTATTATGCTGCTACTTCATGTCTTATCCTCCAGTCACCTCCAGAGCTGCACTCACTATTCGGCTGTTACATCGTGTCTTATACTCCAGTTACCTCCAGACCTGCTGTCACTATTCTGCTGTTACATCAGGTCTCATCCTCCAGTCACCTCCAGAGCTGCACTCACTATTCTGCTGTTACATCTTGTCTTATCCTCCAGTCACCTCCAGAACTGCAATCATTATTCTGCTGTTACATCATGTCTTATCCTCCTGTCACCTCCAGAGCTGCACTCACTATTATGCTGCTACTTCATGTCTTATCCTCCAGTCACCTCAAGAGCTGCACTCACTTTTCTGCTGTTACATTGTGTCTTATCCTCCAGTCACCTCAAGAACTGCACTCACTATTCTGCTGTTACATCATGTCTTATCCTCCAGTCACCTCCAGAGCTGCACTCACTATTCTGCTGTTACCTCATGTCCTATCTACCAGTCACCTCCAGAGCTGCAGTCACTATTCTGCTGTTACATCGTGTCTTATCCTCCTGTCACCTCCAGAGCTGCAATCACTATTCTACTGTTACATTATGTCTTATCCTCCAGTCACCTCCAGAGCTGCAGTCACTATTCTGCTGTTACATTATCTATTATCCTCCAGTCACCTCCACAGCTGCACTCACTATTCTGCTGTTACATCGTGTCTTATCCTCCAGTGACCTCCAGAGCTGCTGTCACTATTCTGCCGTTACATCGTGTCTTATCCTCCAGTCACCTCCAGAGCTGCAGTCACTATTCTACTGTTACATGGTGTCTTATCCTGCAGTCACCTCCAGAGCTGCACTCACTATTCTGCTGTTTCATCGTGTCTTATCCTCCAGCCACCTCCAGAGCTGCACTCACTATTCTGCTGTTACATCATGTGTAATCTTCCTGTCACCTCCAGAGCTGCAGTCACTATTCTGCTGTTACATCAGGTCTTATCCTCCAGTCACCTCCAGAGCTGCAATCACTATTCTATTGTTACATCCTGTCTTATCCTCCAGTCACCTCCAGAGCTGCAGTCACTATTCTGCTGTTACATCATCTATATTCCTCCAATCACCTCAAGAGCTGCACTCACTATTCTGCTGTTACATCATGTCTTATCCTCCAGTCACCTCCAGAGCTGCACTCACCATTCTGCTGTTAAATCATGTCTTATCTTCCAGTCACCTCCAGAGCTGCAGTCACTATTCTGCTGTTACGTCATGTCTTATCCTCCAGTCTCCTCCAGAGCTGCAGTCACTATTCTGCCGTTACATCGAGTCTTATCCTCCAGTCACCTCCAGAGCTGCAGTCACTATTCTGCTGTTACATCGTGTCTTATCCTCCAGCCACCTCCAGAGCTGCAGTCTCTATTCTGCTGTTACATCAGGTCTTATCCTCCACTCACCTCCAGAGCTGCAGTCACTATTCTGATGTTACATCAGGTCTTATCCTCCAGTCACCTCCAGAGCTGCTGTCACTATTCTGTTGTTACATCAGGTCTTATCCTCCGTTCACCTCCAGAGCTGCAGTCACTATTCTGCTGTTACATCGTGTCCTATCCTCCAGTCACTTCCAGAGCTGCAGTCACTATTCTGCTGTTACATCATGTCTTATCCTCCAGTCACCTCCAGAGCTGCTGTCACTATTCTGTTGTTACATCGTTTCTTATCCTCCAGTCACCTCCAGAGCTGCACTCACTATTATGCTGTTACTTCATGTCTTATCCTCCAGTCACCTCAAGAGCTGCACTCACTTTTCTGCTGTTACCTCATGTTCTATCTACCAGTCACCTCCAGAGCTGCACTGACTATTCTGCTGTTACATCGTGTCTTATCCTCCAGTCACCTCCAGAGCTGCACTCACTATTCGGCTGTTACATCGTGTCTTATACTCCAGTTACCTCCAGACCTGCTGTCACTATTCTGCTGTTACATCAGGTCTCATCCTCCAGTCACCTCCAGAGCTGCACTCACTATTCTGCTGTTACATCTTGTCTTATCCTCCAGTCACCTCCAGAACTGCAATCATTATTCTGCTGTTACATCATGTCTTATCCTCCTGTCACCTCCAGAGCTGCAATCACTATTCTACTGTTGCATTATGTCTTATCCTCCAGTCACCTCCAGAGCTCCAGTCACTATTCTGCTGTTACATCGTGTCTTGTCCTCCAGTCACCTCCAGAGCTGCACTCACTATTATGCTGCTACTTCATGTCTTATCCTCCAGTCACCTCAAGAGCTGCACTCACTTTTCTGCTGTTACATTGTGTCTTATCCTCCAGTCACCTCAAGAACTGCACTCACTATTCTGCTGTTACATCATGTCTTATCCTCCAGTCACCTCCAGAGCTGCACTCACTATTCTGCTGTTACCTCATGTCCTATCTACCAGTCACCTCCAGAGCTGCACTGACTATTCTGCTGTTACATCGTGTCTTATCCTCCAGTCACCTCCAGAGCTGCACTCACTATTCTGCTGTTACATCATCTATTATCCTCCAGTCACCTCCAGAGCTGCAGTCACTATTCTGCTGTTACATCATCTATTATCCTCCAGTCACCTCCAGAGCTACAGTCACTATTCTACTGTTACATCGTGTATTATCCTCCAGTCACCTCCAGAGCTGAATTTACCATTCTGCTGTTACATCATGTCTTATCTTCCTGTCACCTCCAGAGTTGCAGTCACTATTCTGCTGTTACATCAGGTCTTATCCTCCAGTCACCTCCAGAGCTGCAATCATTATTCTGCTGTTACATGGTGTCTTATCCTCCAGTCACCTCCAGAGCTGCAGTCACTATTCTGCTGTTACATTGTGTTTTGTCCTCCAGTCACCTCCAGAGCTGCACTCACTATTATGCTGTTACTTCATGTCTTATCCTCTAGTCACCTCAAGAGCTGCACTCACTTTTCTGCTGTTACATCGTGTCTTATTCTCCAGTTACCTCCAGAGCTGCAGTCACTATTCTTATGTTACATCAGGTCTTATCCTCCAGTCACCTCCAGAGCTGCAGTCACTATTCTGCTGTTACATCGTGTCTTATTCTCCAGTTACCTCCAGAGCTGCAGTCACTATTCTGCTGTTACATCATGTCTTATCCTCCAGTCACCTCCAGAGCTGCACTCACTATTCTGATGTTACATCAGGTCTTATCCTCCAGTCACCTCTAGAGCTGCAATCATTATTCTGCTGTTACATCGTGTCTTATCCTCCTGTCACCTCCAGAGCTGCAATCACTATTCTACTGTTACATTATGTCTTATCCTCCAGTCACCTCCAGAGCTGCAGTCACTATTCTGCTGTTACATTATCTATTATCCTCCAGTCACCTCCAGAGCTGCACTCACTATTCTGCTGTTACATCGTGTCTTATCCTCCAGTGACCTCCAGAGCTGCTGTCACTATTCTGCCGTTACATCGTGTCTTATCCTCCAGTCACCTCCAGAGCTGCAGTCACTATTCTACTGTTACATGATGTCTTATCCTGCAGTCACCTCCAGAGCTGCACTCACTATTCTGCTGTTTCATCGTGTCTTATCCTCCAGCCACCTCCAGAGCTGCACTCACTATTCTGCTGTTACATCATGTGTAATCTTCCTGTCACCTCCAGAGCTGCAGTCACTATTCTGCTGTTACATCCTGTCTTATCCTCCAGTCACCTCCAGAGCTGCAGTCACTATTCTGCTGTTGCATCATCTATATTCCTCCAATCACCTCAAGAGCTGCACTCACTATTCTGCTGTTACATCATGTCTTATCCTCCAGTCACCTCCAGAGCTGCACTCACCATTCTGCTGTTAAATCATGTCTTATCTTCCAGTCACCTCCAGAGCTGCAGTCACTATTCTGCTGTTACGTCATGTCTTATCCTCCAGTCTCCTCCAGAGCTGCAGTCACTATTCTGCCGTTACATCGAGTCTTATCCTCCAGTCACCTCCAGAGCTGCAGTCACTATTCTGCTGTTACATCGTGTCTTATCCTCCAGCCACCTCCAGAGCTGCAGTCTCTATTCTGCTGTTACATCAGGTCTTATCCTCCACTCACCTCCAGAGCTGCAGTCACTATTCTGATGTTACATCAGGTCTTATCCTCCAGTCACCTCCAGAGCTGCTGTCACTATTCTGTTGTTACATCAGGTCTTATCCTCCGTTCACCTCAAGAGATGCAGTCACTATTCTGCTGTTACATCATGTCTTATTCTCCAGTCACCTCCAGAGCTGCACTCACTATTATGCTGTTACTTCATGTCTTATCCTCCACTCATCTCCAGAGCTGCAGTCACTATTCTGCTGTTACATCCTGTCTTATCCTCCAGTCACCTCCAGAGCTGCACTCACTATTCTGCTGTTACATCGTGTCCTATCCTCCAGTCACTTCCAGAGCTGCAGTCACTATTCTGCTGTTACATCATGTCTTATCCTCCAGTCACCTCCAGAGCTGCTGTCACTATTCTGTTGTTACATCGTTTCTTATCCTCCAGTCACCTCCAGAGCTGCACTCACTATTATGCTGTTACTTCATGTCTTATCCTCCAGTCACCTCAAGAGCTGCACTCACTTTTCTGCTGTTACATTGTGTCTTATCCTCCAGTCACCTCCAGAGCTGCACTCACTATTCTGCTGTTACATCATGTCTTATCCTCCAGTCACCTCCAGAGCTGCAGTCACTATTCTGCTGTTACATCATGTCTTATCCTCCAGTCACCTCCAGAGCTGCACTGACTATTCTGCTGTTACATCGTGTCTTATCCTCCAGTCACCTCCAGAGCTGCACTCACTATTCGGCTGTTACATCGTGTCTTATACTCCAGTTACCTCCAGACCTGCTGTCACTATTCTGCTGTTACATCAGGTCTCATCCTCCAGTCACCTCCAGAACTGCACTCACTATTCGGCTGTTACATCGTGTCTTATACTCCAGTTACCTCCAGAGCTGCACTCACTATTCTGCTGTTACATCGTGTCTTATCCTCCAGTCTCCTCCAGAGCTGCAGTCACTATTCTGCCGTTACATCGTGTCTTATCCTCCAGTCACCTCCAGAGCTGCAGTCACTATTCTGCTGTTACATCGTGTCTTATCCTCCAGCCACCTCCAGAGCTCCAGTCACTATTCTGCTGTTACATCGTGTCTTATCCTCCAGCCACCTCCAGAGCTCCAGTCACTATTCTGCTGTTACATCGTGTCTTATCCTCCAGCCACCTCCAGAGCTCCAGTCACTATTCTGCTGTTACATCAGGTCTTATCCTCCACTCACCTCCAGAGCTGCAGTCACTATTCTGCTGTTACATCGTGTCCTATCCTCCTGTCACCTCCAGAGCTGCAGTCACTATTCTGCTGTTACATTATGTCTTATCCTCCAGTCACCTCCAGAGCTGCTGTCACTATTCTGTTGTTAAATCGTTTCTTATCCTCCATTCACCTCCAGAGATGCACTCACTATTCTGCTGTTACATGGTGTTTTGTCCTCCAGTCACCTCCAAAGCTGCAGTCACTATTCTGCTGTTACATCGTGTCTTATACTTCAGTTACCTCCAGAGCTGCTGTCACTATTCTGCTGTTACATCATGTCTTATCCTCCAGTCACCTCCAGAGCTGCACTCACTATTCTGCTGTTACATCATGTCTTATCCTCCAGTCACCTCCAGAGCTGCAGTCACTATTCTGCTGTTACATCATCTATTATCCTCCAGTCACCTCCAGAGCTACAGTCACTATTCTACTGTTACATCGTGTATTATCCTCCAGTTACCTCCAGAGCTGAATTCACCATTCTGCTGTTACATCATGTCTTATCCTCCAGTCACCTCCAGAGCTGCAATCATTATTCTGCTGTTACATGGTGTCTTATCCTCCAGTCACCTCCAGAGCTGCAGTCACTATTCTGCTGTTACATCTTGTTTTGTCCTCCAGTCACCTCCAGAGCTGCACTCACTATTATGCTGTTACTTCATGTCTTATCCTCTAGTCACCTCAAGAGCTGCACTCACTTTTCTGCTGTTACATCGTGTCTTATCCTCCAGTTACCTCCAGAGCTGCAGTCACTATTCTGCTGTTTCATCGTGTCTTATCCTCCAGTTATCTCCAGAGCTGCACTCACTATTCTGCTGTTACATCATGTCTTATCCTCCAGTCACCTCTAGAGCTGCACTCACTATTCTGCTGTTACCTCATGTCTTA
Source organism: Phyllobates terribilis (assembly GCF_046119375.1). Lineage (NCBI taxonomy): Eukaryota > Metazoa > Chordata > Amphibia > Anura > Dendrobatidae > Phyllobates > Phyllobates terribilis. The sequence continues at coordinate 589,947 of NW_027363467.1, read as the reverse complement.
TCTACCAGTCACCTCCAGAGCTGCACTGACTATTCTGCTGTTACCTCATGTCTTATCTACCAGTCCCCTCCAGAGCTGCAGTCACTATTCTTATGTTACATCAGGTCTTATCCTCCAGTCACCTCCAGAGCTGCACTCACTATTCTGCTGTTACATCATGTCTTATCCTCCAGTCACCTCTAGAGCTGCACTCACTATTCTGCTGTTACCTCATGTCTTATCTACCAGTCACCTCCAGAGCTGCACTGACTATTCTGCTGTTACATCGTGTCTTATCCTCCAGTCACCTCCAGAGCTGCACTCACTATTCTGCTGTTACATCGTGTCTTATACTCCAGTTACCTCCAGAGCTGCTGTCACTATTCTGCTGTTACATCATGTCTTATCCTCCAGTCACCTCCAGAGCTGCACTCACTATTCTGCTTTTACATCATGTCTTATCCTCCAGTCACCTCCAGAGCTGCAGTCACTATTCTGCTGTTACATCATCTATTATCCTCCAGTCACCTCCAGAGTTACAGTCACTATTCTACTGTTACATCGTGTATTATCCTCCAGTTACCTCCAGAGCTGAATTCACCATTCTGCTGTTACATCATGTCTTATCTTCCTGTCACCTCCAGAGTTGCAGTCACTATTCTGCTGTTACATCAGGTCTTATCCTCCAGTCACCTCCAGAGCTGCAATCATTATTCTGCTGTTACATGGTGTCTTATCCTCCAGTCACCTCCAGAGCTGCAGTCACTATTCTGCTGTTACATCTTGTTTTGTCCTCCAGTCACCTCCAGAGCTGCACTCACTATTATGCTGTTACTTCATGTCTTATCCTCTAGTCACCTCAAGAGCTGCACTCACTTTTCTGCTGTTACATCGTGTCTTATCCTCCAGTTACCTCCAGAGCTGCAGTCACTATTCTGCTGTTTCATCGTGTCTTATCCTCCAGTTATCTCCAGAGCTGCAGTCACTATTCTGCTGTTACATCATGTCTTATCCTCCAGTCACCTCCAGAACTGCACTCACTATTCTGTTGTTACATCAGGTCTTATCCTCCAGTCACCTCCAGAACTGCACTCACTATTCTGTTGTTACATCGTGTCTTATCCTCCAGTCACCTCCAGAGCTGCAGTCACTATTCTGCTGTTACATCGTGTCTTATCCTCCAGCCACCTCCAGAGCTCCAGTCACTATTCTGTTGTTACATCGTGTCTTATACTCCAGTTACCTCCAGAGCTGCAGTCACTATTCTGCTTTTACATCGTGTCTTATCCTCCAGCCACCTCCAGAGCTCCAGTCACTATTCTGCTGTTACATCAGGTCTTATCCTCCACTCACCTCCAGAGCTGCAGTCACTATTCTGCTGTTACATCATGTCCTATCCTCCTGTTACCTCCAGAGCTGCAGTCACTATTCTGCTGTTACATCATGTCTTATCCTCCATTCACCTCCAGAGATGCAATCACTGTTCTGCTGTTACATGGTGTTTTGTCCTCCAGTCACCTCCAGAGCTGCAGTCACTATTCTGCTGTTACATCGTGTCTTGTCCTCCAGTCACCTCCAGAGCTGCACTCACTATTATGCTGCTACTTCATGTCTTATCCTCCAGTCACCTCAAGAGCTGCACTCACTTTTCTGCTGTTACATTGTGTCTTATCCTCCAGTCACCTCAAGAACTGCACTCACTATTCTGCTGTTACATCATGTCTTATCCTCCAGTCACCTCCAGAGCTGCGCTCACTATTCTGCTGTTACCTCATGTCCTATCTACCAGTCACCTCCAGAGCTGCACTGACTATTCTGCTGTTACATCGTGTCTTATCCTCCAGTCACCTCCAGAGCTGCACTCACTATTCTGCTGTTACATCGTGTCTTATACTTCAGTTACCTCCAGAGCTGCTGTCACTATTCTGCTGTTACATCATGTCTTATCCTCCAGTCACCTCCAGAGCTGCACTCACTATTCTGCTGTTACATCATGTCTTATCCTCCAGTCACCTCCAGAGCTGCAGTCACTATTCTGCTGTTACATCATGTCTTATCCTCCAGTCACCTCCAGAGCTGCAGTCACTATTCTGCTGTTACATCATGTCTTATCCTCCAGTCACCTCCAGAGCTGCAATCATTATTCTGCTGTTACATGGTGTCTTATCCTCCAGTCACCTCCAGAGCTGCAGTCACTATTCTGCTGTTACATCTTGTTTTGTCCTCCAGTCACCTCCAGAGCTGCACTCACTATTATGCTGTTACTTCATGTCTTATCCTCTAGTCACCTCAAGAGCTGCACTCACTTTTCTGCTGTTACATCGTGTCTTATCCTCCAGTTACCTCCAGAGCTGCAGTCACTATTCTGCTGTTTCATCGTGTCTTATCCTCCAGTTATCTCCAGAGCTGCAGTCACTATTCTGCTGTTACATCATGTCTTATCCTCCAGTCACCTCCAGAGCTGCACTCACTATTCTGCTGTTACATCATGTCCTATCTACCAGTCCCCTCCAGAGCTGCAGTCACTATTCTTATGTTACATCAGGTCTTATCCTCCAGTCACCTCCAGAGCTGCACTCACTATTCTGCTGTTACATCATGTCTTATCCTCCAGTCACCGCTAGAGCTGCACTCACTATTCTGCTGTTACCTCATGTCCTATCTACCAGTCACCTCCAGAGCTGCACTGACTATTCTGCTGTTACATCGTGTCTTATCCTCCAGTCACCTCCAGAGCTGCACTCACTATTCTGCTGTTACATCGTGTCTTATACTCCAGTTACCTCCAGAGCTGCTGTCACTATTCTGCTGTTACATCATGTCTTATCCTCCAGTCACCTCCAGAGCTGCACTCACTATTCTGCTTTTACATCATGTCTTATCCTCCAGTCACCTCCAGAGCTGCAGTCACTATTCTGCTGTTAATCATCTATTATCCTCCAGTCACCTCCAGAGCTACAGTCACTATTCTACTGTTACATCGTGTATTATCCTCCAGTTACCTCCAGAGCTGAATTCACCATTCTGCTGTTACATCATGTCTTATCTTCCTGTCACCTCCAGAGTTGCAGTCACTATTCTGCTGTTACATCTTGTTTTGTCCTCCAGTCACCTCAAGAGCTGCACTCACTTTTCTGCTGTTACATCGTGTCTTATCCTCCAGTTACCTCCAGAGCTGCAGTCACTATTCTGCTGTTTCATCGTGTCTTATCCTCCAGTTATCTCCAGAGCTGCAGTCACTATTCTGCTGTTACATCATGTCTTATCCTCCAGTCACCTCCAGAACTGCACTCACTATTCTGTTGTTACATCAGGTCTTATCCTCCAGTCACCTCCAGAACTGCAGTCACTATTCGAGTGTTACATCGTGTCTTATCCTCCAGCCACCTCCAGAGCTCCAGTCACTATTCTGTTGTTACATCGTGTCTTATCCTCCTGTCACCTCCAGAGCTGCAGTCACTATTCTGCTGTTACATCATGTCTTATCCTCCACTCACCTCCAGAGCTGCAGTCACTATTCTGCTGTTACATTATCTATTATCCTCCAGTCACCTCCAGAGCTGCACTCAATATTCTGCTGTTACATCGTGTCTTATCCTCCAGTCACCTCCAGAGCTGCTGTCACTATTCTGCCGTTACATCGTGTCTTATCCTCCAGTCACCTCCAGAGCTGCAGTCACTATTCTACTGTTACATGGTGTCTTATCCTCCAGTCACCTCCAGAGCTGCACTCACTATTCTGCTGTTTTATCGTGTCTTATCCTCCAGCCACCTCCAGAGCTGCACTCACTATTCTGCTGTTACATCAGGTCTTATCCTCCAGTCACCTCCAGAGCTGCAATCATTATTCTGCTGTTACATCCTGTCTTATCCTCCAGTCACCTCCAGAGCTGCAGTCACTATTCTGCTGTTACATCATCTATATTCCTCCAATCACCTCAAGAGCTGCACTCTCTATTCTGCTGTTACATCATGTCTTATCCTCCAGCCACCTCCAGAGCTGCACTCACTATTCTGCGGTTACATCATGTCTTATCCTCCAGTCACCTCCAGAGCTGCACTCACTATTCTGCTGTTACCTCATGTTCTATCTACCAGTCACCTCCAGAGCTGCACTGACTATTCAGCTGTTACATCGTGTCTTATCCTCCAGTCACCTCCAGAGCTGCACTCACTATTCGGCTGTTACATCGTGTCTTATACTCCAGTTACCTCCAGAGCTGCTGTCACTATTCTGCTGTTACATCAGGTCTTATCCTCCAGTCACCTCCAGAGCTGCAATCATTATTCTGCTGTTACATCGTGTCTTATCCTCCTGTCACCTCCAGAGCTGCAGTCACTATTCTGTTGTTACATCATCTATATTCCTCCAATCACCTCAAGAGCTGCACTCTCTATTCTGCTGTTACATCGTATCTTATCGTCCAGTCAACTCCAGAGCTGTACTCACTATTCTGCTGTTAATCATGTCTTATCCTTCAGTCACCTCCAGAGCTGCAGTCACTGTTCTGCTGTTACATCATGTCTTATCCTCCAGTCACCTCCAGAGCTGCAGTCACTATTCTGCCGTTACATCGTGTCTTATCCTCCAGTCACCTCCAGAGCTGCAGTCACTATTCTGCTGTTACATCGTGTCTTATCCTCCATTCACCTCCAGAGATGCAATCACTGTTCTGCTGTTACATGGTGTCTTATCCTCCAGTCACCTCCAGAGCTGCAGTCACTATTCTGCTGTTACATCGTGTTTTGTCCTCCAGTCACCTCCAGAGCTGCACTCACTATTATGCTGTTACTTCATGTCTTATCCTCCAGTCACCTCAAGAGCTGCACTCCCTTTTCTGCTGTTACATCGTGTCTTATCCTCCAGTCACCTCAAGAGCTGCACTCACTATTCTGCTGTTACATCATGTCTTATCCTCCAGTCACCTCCAGAGCTGCACTCACTATTCTGCTGTTACCTCATGTCCTATCTACCAGTCACCTCCAGAGCTGCACTGACTATTCTGCTGTTACATCGTGTCTTATCCTCCAGTCACCTCCAGAGCTGCACTCACTATTCTGCTGTTTCATCGTGTCTTATCCTCCAGTTACCTCCAGAGCTGCAGTCACTATTCTGCTGTTACATCAGGTCTTATCCTCCAGTCACCTCCAGAGCTGCAATCATTATTCTGCTGTTACATCCTGTCTTATCCTCCAGTCACCTCCAGAGCTGCTGTCACTATTCTGCCGTTACATCGTGTCTTATCCTCCAGTCACCTCCAGAGCTGCAGTCTTTTATCTACTGTTACATCCTGTCTTATCCTCCAGTCACCTCCAGAGCTGCAGTCACTATTCTGCTGTTACATCATGTCTTATCCTCCAGTCACCTCCAGAGCTGCACTCACTATTCTGCTGTTACATCCAGGGCTGTGGAGTCGGAGTCGTGGAGTCAGAGTTAGTTTTGGTTGGAGTCGGAGTCGGTAGAAATGTACCGACTCCAGCTTTAAAAAAATATATTAATATTTCATAGTTGAACTTTCATATGAATTTTATAAATGTTACTTAAATATATATGCTCTATCAAACTATGAACAACAGTGATAAGCAGTTCTGCTGGAGATAGAGACATTTCTTACTTCTTGTGTGTCACTGTTCTCCACTGCCCTTATCTAATCTTATACTTGGTTAACCTCATGCTGCCCCAACCCCCCTACTTACAATGTATGAAACTGAAAGTGAAAATGTGTTGCAAATTCTTAGTAGTAAAGCTCCTCCTCTAGACTAGATGTTTACTAGGTGTGCGTCTTCCAAGCATCTCACAGCTGCTACTCAGAAGAGGAAGACTGTAAGAAGTATAATCCTTTCATCAAACTTTGCATCAGTTAACTGTGAGTACATGAGGAATAACAGTATTACTGACCACTATATCAGTTGTACGACCTGGCAATAATTTTGTACAATTGTTTTTAGGAAAAACAATTGTCATTTGGATTGTGAAACGCAGAATTAAAAACCTGAGAATGTCAAAGAAGCGTCACATTAAATCAGCTGTATTTGAACATTTCACCATCACTCAAGATAGAAAACATTATGTCTGTCAGTGTATGACAAATGATCCAGACGAAAACAAATGCTGTGAAGCCAAGATCAGTGCATATTCAGACAAAGATAAAAATGCTCCTACCAGAGCTTCTAAACTAAAGAGACATTTACAGTGCTTTCATCCAGAAGTACTGAAAGCAGTGGATGAGAAAGACTGCATCCAAACCAATGAACCAGTGCCCAGCTCTTCCAGCCAAACAAAGGAGCAGAGAACTTTGCAGCCATCAGTTGCAAGATATTTTGTCAGTGACAAAGTTACTGTGACAATGACAGTAGATACATTTAAAAAAACAGATCATAAAGCTAGTTGTAAAGGATAGTGTGCCTATTTCATTATTTTCACGACCAGCTTTTGTGTCTGAATGGGGAAATGGCCCGCAAGCTTGGTGTTTCTCTGGAGAGAGAGAGTATTAGAAAATTAGTAATCGAAGAAGCTTTTAAACAAAAGGAAGAACTTAAAAAAACTCTCAAGGGACGCTTTCTGCTTCTTAAAATGGATGCCTGCACACGTCACAGAGTAAACTATTTTGCCATCAATGTCCGATTTGTTTGTGACAAAAATGAAATAGTTACCAAGACATTGGCAGTAAAAGACACCAAAGCGCATCACACCAGTGAGTTTCTCCAGGTCTTGGTGGAAAAGGTTCTGCAAGACTATGAACTTAAAAAAGAGCAAGTTCAATGCTTCAAATATGATAAGTACTATTAAGCTAATGAATGAGAGTAATGATGGTGACCAGCAGCTAGAAGAACATTCTGGGTCCACAGACACAGAAATGTTTGAAATAGAGGAACACAGTATTGTAACTGAGGAGCAAACTGAAGTTGCTTCAGATGAACAGCAACATGATAGTTTAGATGATCTTGTTGAAACTGTGACAATCCGTTCTTTCATTCATCACATGCGCTGTGTTGTGCGTACGCTACAGCTGGCTATAAGAGACAGTCTGCAAGAAGGACAGGCTGCTGCACTGATTGGCAAGGGGAGAAAATTGGCTACTGTTGCCAGAACCCCTAAAGTTGACTCAATTTTGAAGAGACGTGCTGGAAAAGGGGCAATTATTCATCAAGCCACACGATGGGGCAGTACTTACTTAATGATTCAGCGCTTGGTTGAACTGAAAACCTTTCTTGTAGACATGGCTAACCCTCATCTGACGCTAAATGAAAGTCAGTGGAATCAGGTGACTGAGCTGGAAAAATTGCTAGAGCACCCATTTACAGTGATTAAAAAATGACAAGCAGAGGACTTAACTCCAGGTATTTTCTTAAAGGAGTGGAAGAACCTGATGTTTCGCCTGTCCCAAAGAGGAGGGTTAATTGCAAGTGGCATTGCTACATCAATGAAAGGAGAGAGGAGCTACTATTACAAAATAACATTCTTTTGGCAGCTGTTTATGTAGACCCAATGCATCGGATTCTTCTAGATGATCAACAGCTAACTAAAGGAAAAGAAGCTCTGTTTGAAATAGCAGTAAGGATGAAAGGGTTGCAGAACAGTCAGGAGGAACAAGAAGAGCTTGGTCGTCCTGCCACATCTTCACCCTCATCATCAACTGATGAAGAATTTAATTTCGAAAAATATTTGGATCACAAGGACCGTGCAAAGCGTTCCCGCATAGAAGAAGAGTCATCCCCATCAAAGAACACAGCCAGTACATTTCAGCAGAATTTTTCATGTGCACTAAAAGAAATTGAGAAATTTGACCGTTCATCAAAAATAACAGTGCAACAAGCGATTCCTCTGTATCCTGACATTGTCAGAGATGTTGCCCGAGTGGTTACTGCTTTGCCACCAACCCAAGTTAGTGTAGAGAGGTTGTTCTCTGCTCTCAAAATAATTAGATCAGATTTGAGGGCATCCATGAAGGAGGATCTGACAGAGGTAATACTTTTTCTGAGGACAAATTTATAGATTTCTTCTTATTAACTGCATAACAGTGTTTATTGCATATTTACTTACAAAAGTTTAGAAAAGTTTATAAAAGTTATTTGCTATATTCTAATTGTATTCTAATAAATATAGTTTTTGCTCTAAGTGGTCTGATTACTTATATGATGGTGAGAAACTGAATAAGCACGATGTTAATATTTTACAACAGTAAATTTATTGTTTACGAATTGGCCATTTATGAAGGAGTCGGAGCCGGAGTAGGAGTCGGAACCTGATAAAATCCAGGAGTCGGAGTCGCAACTGTGGCTTACCGACTCCACAGCCCTGGTGAGCACGCAGCCTAACTCTTCAAAGGTGTTGTCCATGATTAGACAAAAAAACACAAGTTTCTAAAAACAGCACCACAACCTGTCTACAGGTTCTGTGTGGTATTGCAGCTCAGCTCCATTTATTTCAGTAGAGCTGAAGTCCAATGCCAGTCACAATCTATGGACAGATGTGATATTGCTTTTGAAAGAAAACAATGTTTTTCTAATCCTGTATGTGAAGATCTGAGGTTGTGGGTTGCAATAATCACCTAGACAAGTTAATGATGCAACAATAGTTTATCTCTTACATCCAAGGTTTTACTACAACTCTAGGTAAATGGCCAAAATACATTGCCCCCAGTGCACAAGATACCCTTCCTGGGGCGGTAGTTCAACTGCCTTTGTACCAGGCGATACTCACTGTTTCCCAACTTTTGGTTGGCTCACAGATTTCGTATCGCCAACCAGTATAGTTTGTATTCACATTCCTCGCTCCTCCAGACGACAAGATAAAACAATAGAGACACAGGTATCCAGTAGCAACAGTCCTTAAGAAAGTTCATCAAATCCAGACGACAGATTCCACAACTGTAGCATATTTATCCAGCCCAGTGATCAACCGATCTTCAAACTCCATAGGCCATTCATCCATGGGTCCAGGACCTCAGCCTAGATCCTTTCCCTTCAACGTCATTTCACCAACTTCCTAAACATGGGGCTTTTTTCCTCCCTTCATGGGAGCATTTGAGGGTCATCAGAGAGGTTCACATACAGCTATTTGAATTGGTTTTAAAAATAATATTTTTCTTTCATATATTTTCACGTTTTGGGTGCAGTTTTTGTTTATGTCCTAGATCATATTTATGACTTTTTAGCATTGTATAAATAAAGGTTACATTTTATTATTAGATCCCTTTATGATTTCTGACTTTTTGAGACCTCTATATACATTTGACCAATAACCTGCAGATTAACTGCATATCTGCAGGTTAATAGCCTTTCTTTCACGTGACTGGTTCCCTTGTAGGGTTGTCGTATGAATGCAGTCCTTAATAAACCCAATCCTGTCTATGCTATATATACCCCTGTCCAGATCTATATTATAAAAGTATACAGTTGACATCTATCTGATGGATATATTTTTTTGCCAAACCTGTTTTCTAGTTGGCCCGTTATATTCATGCTGCAGCGTGGACTTACTTTACAGAGTGTTTTTATAGCAGCGTGCTTTAGTAGAGGCATTTCCATGGGGATTTTTCACTTGATGTGATATGCATGTAACATTTTACTGTATATGCCGTGCTGCCAATGTGGTTTTCTGTAAAAAGATGTAGTAAATTAATTATTAAAACACTGCGCTACGACAGCCATCAATTAGATCCCATAATGATACAATAACCAGTACAGTTCTATTATCCTCATGTAGCGCCGGCGTCCCTGCCCTCTGCTAGGCAGGGACGCTGTTCCCCTCACCTCTCTGCTCCGTGCCCGGCGTCCTCCTCCCGCTCTGCTGGCAGCGCGCGCTCCTTCCCGGCCACTGTGCTTAGGGCGCGCGCGCTCTCCCTCCCTCTTAAAGGGGCCGCGCGCGCCGTCCTAAGGAGTCCCCGGCCAATGGCCGGAGGACTTCACCATATATAAGGCACCTCCTCCAAAATGGAGGTGCCCGAGCAATGTTGTTGCACTGTTCACTACTCTGCTTCAGCCCTCAGGTCCCGTTGCCAGTTACCTGCCAGATTCCTGCCAGCTTGCTGTCTTATTCCTGCCTGATATTCTGCTACCTGCCTGCTAGCCTGTGGTCCGACGGTCTGCCTTGCAACTCCTGTCAGTCTGTCTAAGGACCAGCTTGCCCGCTCACCTGGGAGCGCACATCAACTACCTGCCTGCTTGCCTGAGGTCCGACGGTCTGCCTTCCAACTCTTGTCAGTCTGTCTATGGACCAGCTTGCCCGCTCACCTGGGAGCGCACATCTGCTACCTGCCTGCTAGCCTACCTGGAGGCTCCGCCGTCACGTGCTGTGACCACCCGCCTGTCCAGAGACTTCTGCCCGCTCACCTGGGAGCGCTCATCTGCCGCCTGTCTGTTGGTCTTCCTGGAGGCTCCGCCGTCACATGCTGTGACCACCCGTTTATCCAGAGACTCTCGCCTGCTCACCTGGGAGCTCACGTCTACCATCAGCCGCCACAGGTCGTACCAACCCTTTACCCAGAGACTGCCCCGGTCACTTGCCGTGACCATCTGCCCGTTCAGCCAGAGACTGTCCCGGTCACTTGCCGTGACCATCTGCCCGTTCATCCAGAGACTGTCCCGGTCACCTGCTGTGACTGCCTGCCTGGTCGCCACCCGCTCCCTTACAAGGACCGCCCCCTTGTATAGTAGCTCAGAGGTTCCGCCTCCCAGACCCGTTACAGTTTGCTCGGGCCATGGAACCCGGTGGCACCCAAGCTCCCTCGCTCTCGGACCTGTGTCATGAACTGTCCCGTCAGAGGTCCCAACAGGAGTCCATCCTGGGCCACCTGCGGAATGTCAATTCTCGCCTGGACACTCTGACTGCTCCGCCAGCAACCTCCGCCAGTGCCATGACTCGCAATCCGGCAGCTCCGCTGCCCACTAATACCATGGTATCCTACCCCGGACCCCGGCTTTCTGCACCTCCTCGCTTCGGAGGCGACTCCGCCCAGGCTCGGGGCTTCATAAATCAGTGCACCCTGCACTTTGAACTCCTGTCCCACCAGTTTAACTCCGACCGGGCCAAAATTGCCTTCATCATGTCCCATCTCACCGGGGAGGCCCTGGCCTGGCTAAATCCTCTATGGGAGAGAGGAGACCCCCTGGTGTCTGACTTGCCTGCCTTTCTCACGGCTTTCCGGAAAGTCTTCGACGAACCCGGACGGAAGACCTCATCCGCATCATCACTGCTACGCCTCCGTCAGGGAAGTCTCACCGTGGGCTGGCCTGGGATAACGACGCTCTGGTATCCGTCTTCTGGGAGGGTCTGTCCGGCCGTATTAAAGATGAACTTGCCGGTCGGGACATTCCTACCACTCTCGATGACCTAATAACTCTTGCCACCCGGATTGACCTACGGTTCCAGGAGCGTGCCAAAGAGGTCACCCGTGAGAGGAGGTTTCCACGTCTAGCTCCTACTTTTCAGAAATCCGTCTCTCCCCAGGTACACTCTCCTGAGCCTATGCAGGTCGACCAGACCAAGATGGTCAAAACCCGTCAGGACTTACGCCGTGCCGAGGGGAGCTGCTTCTACTGTGGCAGTAAGGAGCACCGGATCCGTGCCTGCCCGGAGAGGTCGGGAAACGCCTGTGTCTAGGTTCGCTCAGAGAGGTCGACCTAGACAAGAATAAATCCTCTCCATCTCTGCTGCTGCCAGTCTCAATCGTCTGCGGGGAGAACCGTTATTTCGAACTAGCCCAACTTGACTCTGGAGCAGCCCGGAATCTTATTTCACAGTCCCTGGTAGAGAAATACCGCATCCCCACCAAACCTCTGGCTGTACCCTTGTCTGTTGCTGCCGTGGATGGGGGTCTCTTACCACGCCCCATCCAACTCATCACCGAATCCATTACTCTGCAGGTGGGAATGCTGCATTCTGAGAGTATCTCCTTTCATGTTCTGCCTGGACTCTCTCACGCCCTCTTGCTAGGTCTACCTTGGCTCCAGAGACATGCACCCGTGCTTGACTGGCAGACCGGAGAAGTCCTTCGCTGGGGACAGGACTGCCATAAGACCTGTCTGGTTCCCGTCCATCCCGTCCGTCCTTCTCCTACCCCAGCTAATCTACCTGGACTTCCGATTCCTTATTGGTCTTATGCTGATGTCTTTAATAAAAAGGAGGCAGAGACACTACCCCCTCATAGACCATACGACTGCCCTATCGACCTGTTACTCGGTACTACTCCTCCCCGTGGGCGTATTTATCCATTATCCGCTGCTGAGACCCGGTCGATGTCCGAATATATTGAGGAGAATCTGGCCAGGGGATTCATCTGGAAATCTACCTCCCCGGCGGGAGCAGGCTTCTTTTTCGTCAAAAAGAAGGACGGCTCTCTCCGTCCCTGTATAGACTATAGAGGCCTTAACCAGATCACGGTGAAGAATAAGCACCCCCTTCCGCTCATTCCGGAGTTATTTGATCGTCTGAGGGGGGCTAGAATCTTCACCAAACTGGACCTCCGAGGGGCGTACAACCTGGTTCGTATCCGTCAGGGGGATGAATGGAAGACGGCATTCAACACCCGGGACGGCCACTATGAATATCTGGTAATGCCCTTTGGTCTCTGTAACGCTCCTGCCGTCTTTCAAGAGTTGGTCAATGACATCTTCCGGGACCTTCTCTACTCCTGCGTAGTGGTGTACCTGGACGACATCTTGGTCTTCTCTCCGGATCTCCAGACTCACCGGAGGGACGTTCGTCAGGTCCTGCTCAGGCTCAGGCAGAATCACCTCTTCGCTAAATACGAGAAGTGCCTCTTTGAGCAGACCTCGCTTCCGTTTTTGGGCTACATTATTTCTCAGACCGGCCTACGAATGGATCCAGAGAAACTGTCTGCCATTGAGAAATGGCCTCGACCGGAGGGGTTGAAGGCCATTCAGCGGTTCCTGGGCTTCGCCAACTACTACCGCCTCTTCATACCGCACTTCTCTTCCCGGACTGCCCCAATTTCCGCGCTCACCCGTAAGGGTACTAATCCCAAAGAGTGGCCGCCCGAAGCAGAGGAGGCCTTTCTTTCCTTAAAACAGGCCTTCTCTTCCGCCCCGGTGCTGCATCGCCCGGACGGCAACAAGCAGTTCTTCCTGGAAGTTGACGCCTCCTCCTCTGGAGCCGGAGCGGTACTTACTCAAAAATCATCTTCCGGGAGGATGGTAACTTGCGGCTTCTTCTCTAAACTCTTCTCCTCCTCAGAGCGCAATTATTCCATAGGAGACCGAGAGTTATTGGCCATCAAACTGGCATTGGAGGAGTGGCGTTACCTGCTCGAGGGGGCTCTTCACCCGGTAATAATTTACACTGACCACAAGAACTTGGCTTACCTCCAGCATGCCCAGAGACTTAACCCGCGCCAAGCCCGGTGGTCCTTGTTTTTTGCTCGCTTTGATTTTGTTCTTCATTTTCGCCCGGCTGACAAAAACGTCAAGGCGGACGCCTTGTCTCGATCCTTTCTGGTGTCTGATCTCGAGGAAGATCCGAAACACATCATCGATCCCGCCAGAGTAATGCAGGTGGCTCCCGTGAGTCTAAATCGTCTCCCTCCCGGAAAGACGTTCGTATCCGTACCTGATCGGGAGAAGATCCTTCACTGGGGTCACTCGTCTAAACTGGCTGGCCACGCCGGTCAGAAAAAGACCCTCCAGCTTATTACCCGGCACTACTGGTGGCCTACCCTGCACAAGGACGTAATAGACTTTGTTTCTGCCTGTGTGTCCTGCGCCCGCAACAAGGTTCCGAGACATCTGCCAGCCGGTCGCCTCCTTCCGCTTTCTGTACCTGCTGCCCCCTGGCAGCATATAGCAATGGACTTTATAACTGACCTCCCAGTCTCTGCCGGTTGTACGGTCATTTGGGTGGTCGCTGACCGCTTCTCCAAGATGGCTCATTTCGTTCCCCTGCCAGGCCTCCCGTCTGCACCCGAGCTAGCTAAAGACTTTATTCGTCACATCTTTCGTCTTCATGGCCTGCCCCTCCACATCGTGTCGGATCGTGGGGTACAGTTCACCTCACGCTTCTGGAGAGCCACTTGTAAACTGCTAGACGTCACCCTGGACTTCTCTTCCGCTTACCACCCACAGTCCAATGGTCAAGTGGAGCGGATCAATCAGAACCTGACCAGTTACCTCCGGCACTTCGTTAATGCCCATCATTCAGACTGGGTGGATCTCCTACCATGGGCCGAGTTCTCTTATAACAATCACGAGAGCGAATCCTCCTCCAAATCCCCGTTTTTTGTAGTCTTCGGTCAGCATCCTCGGATTCCTTTTCCTGTCTCCACCTCTGTGGACAACCCGGCTGCGGAATCTCTCGTTAGCAAATTTTCCTCCATTTGGGAGAGTACCCGATCCGCACTCCTTCAGTCGTCCGAACGGATGAAAAGACACGCTGACAAAAAACGCCTGGATCCTCCACAATTTCGTCCTGGAGATAAAGTCTGGCTCTCATCTAAATATGTCCGACTCAAGATACCTTCTTACAAGTTAGGGCCTCGGTTCATCGGTCCTCTGGAGGTCATCAGTCAGATCAACCCGGTGGCCTATAAATTGAAACTCCCGGCCAACTTACGGATCCCTAACTCCTTCCATGTATCTCTCCTCAAACCTGTGGTACTTAACTCTTTTTCCAAGTCTACAGGTACGCCTCCTGCTCCGGTTTCTGCTGAGGACGAGTTTGAGGTAGAGAACATTCTTGCCACCAAAAGGGTAAGAAGAAAGACCTTTTTTCTAGTAGATTGGAAGGGGTTTGGTCCTGAGGAGAGAACGTGGGAGCCCCGGGAGAACATCCATGCCCCGCTCATCCTTGCTAAATTTCTGTCTGGCCTAAAAAATGGGGGGCCTAAAGGGGGGGGTACTGTAGCGCCGGCGTCCCTGCCCTCTGCTAGGCAGGGACGCTGTTCCCCTCACCTCTCTGCTCCGTGCCCGGCGTCCTCCTCCCGCTCTGCTGGCAGCGCGCGCTCCTTCCCGGCCACTGTGCTTAGGGCGCGCGCGCGTGCTCTCCCTCCCTCTTAAAGGGGCCGCGCGCGCCGTCCTAAGGAGTCCCCGGCCAATGGCCGGAGGACTTCACCATATATAAGGCACCTCCTCCAAAATGGAGGTGCCCGAGCAATGTTGTTGCACTGTTCACTACTCTGCTTCAGCCCTCAGGTCCCGTTGCCAGTTACCTGCCAGATTCCTGCCAGCTTGCTGTCTTATTCCTGCCTGATATTCTGCTACCTGCCTGCTAGCCTGTGGTCCGACGGTCTGCCTTGCAACTCCTGTCAGTCTGTCTAAGGACCAGCTTGCCCGCTCACCTGGGAGCGCACATCAACTACCTGCCTGCTTGCCTGAGGTCCGACGGTCTGCCTTCCAACTCTTGTCAGTCTGTCTATGGACCAGCTTGCCCGCTCACCTGGGAGCGCACATCTGCTATCTGCCTGCTAGCCTACCTGGAGGCTCCGCCGTCACGTGCTGTAACCACCCGCCTGTCCAGAGACTTCTGCCCGCTCACCTGGGAGCGCTCATCTGCCGCCTGTCTGTTGGTCTTCCTGGAGGCTCCGCCGTCACATGCTGTGACCACCCGTTTATCCAGAGACTCTCGCCTGCTCACCTGGGAGCTCACGTCTACCATCAGCCGCCACAGGTCGTACCAACCCTTTACCCAGAGACTGCCCCGGTCACTTGCCGTAACCATCTGCCCGTTCATCCAGAGACTGCCCCGGTCACTTGCCGTGACCATCTGCCCGTTCATCCAGAGACTGCCCCGGTCACTTGCCGTGACCATCTGCCCGTTCCCCCAGAGACTGCCCCGGTCACTTGCCGTGACCATCTGCCCGTTCATCCAGAGACTGCCCCGGTCACTTGCCGTGACCTCCTGCCCGTTCTTCTAGAGACTGTCCCGGTCACCTGCTGTGACTGCCTGCCTGGTCGCCACCCGCTCCCTTACAAGGACTGCCCCCTTGTATAGTAGCTCAGAGGTTCCGCCTCCCAGACCCGTTACACCTCATTAGACTGCGGTGTACACAGTTTATTGTATAGACCTTTGCTGCACAATGGGACAGTGTTCATTTATGTAAAATAATCCATAGATGTGGGACAGGTCCATAGGGATATGTACAAACACACTCCATATAAATGTGCACATATAAGCTAACACTGCCCCCTACAGCTTCAGTGGCTGATCTCAGGTGTCCACAGGGAATCAGTGCCCATGTATTGTTAGTAGACTTCCATTGTAGTCTTTATTAACACATCTACAACCCTTTGTATTATTCTGAACCTCCATAGAAGTGAATGGAGAAAGCCTATCATGCACAGCCACTTCTATGTTCATATTAACTAGAGATACAGCCTTATCTCGATAGCTGCGGGGGGCTACAGAGGTGGAGCCAACATCTATTAGCCATTTATGGCTTATTTGGTGGATATATCTGAGAGGGAAATAACCCTTTAATTGGGTTATCCACTACTAGACACCAACTATTGATGGGCCAAGGGAGGTGAGAAAACTAAAAGAAATTGATATCTCCAGACCAGCGCTGCATACCCCACTGGTTACATGAGGTTAACAACCAGTGGGGGCAACGCATGAGTGTTGCAGCTTCTGATTGGTTGCAGCATTCATATTTCATCTAAGCCAGAAGAAGTAGTGCTCACATGACACCCCTGCCTGATGTTGATGTCAGAATATTAGCGGGATACACAACAATGAGTATAAGAGGGCACTGGTTTGGGAGGTGATTTGGGGATTTTTTTATATTTTCCCCTTCCTAGGTCCACAAATAAGACCCTACAAGTTCCAGGTAACATAGGTACACAGAACACCCTTTTTGGGCTGTGCATCTTCTCTATATACAGTGGGGAAAAAAGTAAACTGCTCAAAAAAATAAAGGGAGCACTTAAACAACAGAATATAACTCCAAGTACATCAAACTTCTGTGAAATCAAACTGTCCACTTAGGAAGCAACACTGATTGACAATCAATTTCACATGCTGTTGTGCAAATGGAATACACAATAGATGGAAATTATTGGCAATTATTAAGACACCCTCAATAAAGGAGTGGTTCTGCAGGTGGGGACCACAGATCACATCTCAGTACCAATGCTTTCTGGCTGATGTTTTGGTCACTTTTGAATGTTGGTTGTGCTTTCACACTCGTGGTAGCATGAGACGGACTCTACAACCCACAGAAGTTGCTCAGGTAGTGCAGCTCATCCAACATGGCACATCAATGCAAGCTGTGGCAAGAAGGTTTGCTGCATCTGTCAGCGTAGTGTCCAGAGGCTGGAGGCGCTGCCAGGAGACAGGCCAGTACACCAGGAGACGTGGAGGGGGCCGTAGGAGGGCAACAACCCAGCAGCAGGACCGCTACCTCCGCCTTTGTGCAAGGAGGAACAGGAGGAGCACTGCCAGAGTCCTTCAAAATGACCTCCAGCAGGCCACAAATGTGCATGTGTCTGCACCAACGGTTTGAAACAGACTCCATGAGGGTGGTATGAGGGCCTGACGTCCACAGATGGGGGTGGTGCTCACAGCCCAACACCGTGAAGGACACTTGGCATTTTCCACAGAACACCAGGATTGGCAAAGTCGCCACTGGCACCCTGTGCTCTTCATAGATGAAAGCAGGTTCACACTGAGCTCATGCGACAGACGAGACAGAGTCTGGAGACGCCGTGGAGAGCGCATAGTGGGTAAACAACCTTACGCGGTGAAATGAGCTGCATCTGGATCTCGTCCACCTAAAGGGACTGTCAGCACAGAATGACTGTTCAAACTAAGTCCCAACTCTCGGTGCTTCGGGGCCAATCATTTATATACACCTTCCCATCTGCTTGTTTTCCCTCTATCCACACCCTCCTCTTCTTTGATTGACAGCTCTGGCTTCATAGAACCAGAGAAGGAAGGAGACAGAGGTAAAACAAGCAGGTTGGAAGGTGTATATAAATGATTGGCCCACGCCGTGATCCATGGAGCGCTTGTACTTGGTTTCAACAGTCATTCTGTGCTGACAGTCCCTTTAAAATCAGTGTTTCCCAAACTCCAGTCCCCACGGCCCCCCACAGGTCATGTCTTCAGGATTTCTATAGTATTGCACAGGTGAGAGAATTCCTGATTCCTTGATGATACTTTCATCACATGTGTAATACTGAGGAAATCCTGAAAACCTGACCTGTTGGGGGGAAAACCTGACCTGTTGGGGGCCATGAGGACTGGAGTTTGGGAAACACTGCCTTAAATGGAGCGGTGCTGCAGTTTTATTATTCAGCGATTAGCAGGATCCCCCAACAATTTCTTAAGCAATGAGAAAATGCAGTCCCTAATGATGTCCTCTGACAATAAGCGGATCACGGACAGCAGATGCATTGGGTTCTGCATTTCTTGGAGAATGGGATGGGGCAGCTTCTGTCTTCTCAGTGATACACTCAGGAAGGAGATGCAGCGTGAGACAATCCCTGTCTAGATCTTTGATCTGATCATCAATACAGAGGGCTGATTGGGGAAGACAGAGGGAAAGGCTAATAAGATTATTAAAAAAAAATTAGTTTTTCAGCTGGTACTTCCTCTGGGGTCAGTATGCCAACCTCATTGACTTCATAGCACTTGCCAGAGTGGGCAGACACGATTTATTGCCTTTACACACGTCACCTCCACACAGGGCGATGCTGGCTACCACGCCTCTGTAGTGATCAAACGTTGAGTCAAACAGCAGGGCTTTAAGAGGGCTGCCCTTTTCAATCTTGGGACTAAAACACAAAAATAAGACATCCTGTTAAGGGGTATAAAGGTAAGTAAACCGCGTTCAGTCCGGGGTGATGAATTCCAAAAGACAAAGTTTATTCTGCCATCACATAACGTTTCGACCTGTTATAGGTCTTTATCAAGTATATACAAAGACATACAGGGATACTGATCCCCCTGGTCAGTGGCCAGAACCCTGTAAATTCCCCTTAAATGGTCCAAAACTGAAACTGTGGGAACAATCGAATCCACTTAGGGTTCAGCAAACTTACAGTCAAGGGTTTGATAAAGTTATCTACACCCTTGTGTCTCCGGGAAGCATGGCGTACGTTCACGTGCTGAAAATGCCGACCAGTGCTGGAGTGAGCGGAGGTCCGCAGCTTGTGAAACTACAGATCCCAGCAGGCTGACGGTCTCTCATCAAGTTATGCTGGGAGTCGCAGTTTCACAAATAGTGCTAGAGGATCCATGTCAGAAATATGAGGCTGCCACTAGGGTTTCTCCCACAAATATGTAATCGGACGTGGAGCAGATCCGCACGTGGATGAGCCATATTCTCTATCTGTGAACATACTACTCTCCTTCACTCAGATTGTAAGTGGTTCTGCAGCGCATCTGTGCAGAGCAAGCTGTCAATCAAAATCCGGGCCAGGTTTACAGCCGTCACCTCCGATATAGTGAGCGGTGCTGTGATCCAAGACTGTAGCCGCTCTGTGCACAACGATGAGTGAAGGCCGGCGGCTGCAGGGAGGAAAGAAGTTAATTTTCTCCTGGTACCTGCATTATCAATAAGGCGGCCGGGCAACATTGTAACAATATTTATCTGCAGATTAACCCTATACCTGCAGGTACATAGCATTTTTCAAGGTGACAGGTTCCCTTTAATAAAGAGAAGATGGATAGAGCCGCATTAGTCCATACTCACAGTGGAAGCCTCCTGACAACTTCTTGAAGAACACTTTCCATATTTGTTCCAAGCTTTGCCGAGATCTAATAGAAATAAACAGAGAAATTAATTTCTTAATACAGTTTAGAACTCGGCTCCAATGAATCACAAGAAATGAAACCTGTTTGAAGCTGACAAGCAATCAAGCCCCTCCGTAAGCCACACAGAACATGGCTACTTATGTCATCTGCAGGTGATTAAAGGAACCTGTCATGTTGAAATGGTATAAGATCTGTAGGGGGATGTTGTAGAGCAGAGAAGTTGATCAGACTGATAGACATATCTGTGGGAAGAGAGTCAGTAAGACTTGCATTTTATGCAGAGAAAGTCCTGCCGTATGTACACTAGTCCAGTGGGCGGTCCTAAGTGATTGACAGTTCCCTGTATGACCATGCAGGCAAAGATAGCTGTCAATCACTAGCATGACCGCCCACTGGACTCATCTATACAAACAGCAGGATTCCACTGAATAAATTGATACAGGAAAAATATCTATCTTTGTACTGTGTTAGCCAGTAGATAGAAGAGTATTTAGATTTGAGAGTCCTCAGTGGTTGATACCTTTTAATGGCTAACGGAAAAGATGGTAACAAATTGCAAGCTTTCCAGACTACTCAGGTCTCAGGTCTGCCTGATGAAGAGGCCTGAGCAGTTTGGAAAGCTTGCAATTTGTTACCATCTTTTCAGTTAGCCATTAAAGGTATCAACCACTGAGGACTCTCAAATCTAATGAATGAATTACAATTTATACTGAATCTTCTCCCACAAACCTATATATCGTTCTGCTCAGTTTCTCATGGGTAAAACCTGTAAGTCTGAATGGGGCTGTAATGTTATTACAATCATGTTGTAATGGGGTTTGGGAGGTGGAACCTCTGAGCAACTATACAAGGGGGCGGTCCTTGTAAGGAAGCGGGTGGCTCCCAGGGAAGAAGGGCAGGTAGTCACAGCAAGTGACAGGGACAGTCTCTGGGTAGAAGGGCAGGTAGTCACGGCAAGTGACAGGGACAGTCTCTGGGTAGAAGGGCAGGTAGTCACGGCAAGTGACAGGGACAGTCTCTGGGTAGAAGGGCAGGTAGTCACGGCAAGTGACAGGGACAGTCTCTGGGTAGAAGGACAGCAGGCAGGTGGCTGGTGAGCGCTCCCAGGTGAGCAGGCGAGAGTCTCTGGACCGGCATGTGGTCACGGCAAGTAACGGCAGAGCCTCCAGGTAGACTAGCAGACAGGTAGCAGGTGGACGCTCCCAGTTGAGCGGGCAAGAGTTTCTGGACAGACAGGTGGTCACGGCAAGTGACGGCAGAGCCTCCAGGTAGACTAGCAGACAGGTAGCAGGTGGACGCTCCCAGTTGAGCGGGCAAGAGTCTCTGGACGGGCAGGTGGTCACGGCAAGTGACGGCAGAGCCTCCAGGTAGGCTAGCAGGCAGGTAGCAGGTGAGCGCTCCCAGGTGAGCGGGCAAGAGTCTCTGGACAGGCAGGTGGTCACGGCAAGTGACGGCAGAGCCTCCAGGTAGGCTAGCAGGCAGGTAGCAGGTGAGCGCTCCCAGGTGAGCGGGCAGGCTGGTCCATAGACAGACTGACAGGTGTCGGAAGGCAGACCGTCGGACCGCAGGCTTGCAAGCAGGTAAGCGGATATCAGGCAGGTATCAAGCAGGAATCTGGCAGGTAACAAGCAGGAATCTGGCAGGTGACTGGCAGGTAACAAGCAGGAATCTGGCAGGTGACTGGCAGGTAACTGGTAACGGGACCTGAGGGCTGAAGCAGAGTGAAGGCTTTGCAACAACATTGCTCGGGCACCTCCATTTTGGAGGAGGTGCCTTATATATGGTGAAGTCCTCCGGCCATTGGCCGGGGACTCCTTAGGACGGCGCGCGCGGTCCCTTTAAGAGAGGGGGAGCGCGCCCGCGCGCGCCCTAAGCACCGTGGCCGGGAAGCAGCGCGCGCTGCCAGCAGAGCGGGAGGAAGACACCGGGCACGGAGCGGAGAGGTGAGGGGAACAGCATCCCTGCCTAGCAGGAGGCAGGGACGCCGACGCTACAGTACCCCCCCCTTTAGGCCCCCCCTTTTTTAAGCCAGAGAGAAATTTATCAAGGATGAGAGGGGCATGGATGTTCTCCCGGGGCTCCCACGTTCTCTCCTCAGGACTAAACCCCTTCCAATCTACCAGAAAAAAGGTTTTTCCTCTTACCCATTTGGTGGCCAGAATGTTCTCTACCTCAAACTCGTTCTCAGCGGAAACCGGAGCAAGGGGCGTACCTGTAGACTTGGAAAAAGAGTTAAGTACCACGGGTTTGAGGAGAGATACATGGAAGGAGTTAGGGATCCGTAAGTTGGCCGGGAGTTTCAATTTATAGGCCACCGGATTGATTTGTTTGATAACTTCCAGTGGGCCGATGAACCGAGGCCCTAACTTGTAGGAGGGAATCTTGAGCCGGACATACTTGGACGAGAGCCAGACTTTATCTCCAGGACGGAATTGTGGAGGATCCAGTCGTTTTTTGTCAGCGTGTTTTTTCATCCGCTCGGACGACTGAAGGAGTGCGGATCGGGTACTCTCCCAAATGGAGGAGAATTTGCTAATGAGAGATTCCGCAGCCGGATTGTCCACCGAGGTGGAGACGGGAAATGGGATCCGAGGATGCTGACCGAAGACTACAAAAAGCGGGGATTTGGAGGAAGATTCGCTCTCGTGATTATTGTAAGAGAATTCAGCCCATGGTAGGAGATCCACCCAGTCCGAATGGTGGGCATTAACGAAGTGCCGGAGGTAACTGGTCAGGATCTGATTGATCCGCTCCACTTGCCCATTGGACTGTGGGTGGTAAGTTGAGGAGAAGTCCAGGGTAACGTCAAGCAGCTTACATGTGGCTCTCCAGAAGCGTGAGGTGAACTGAACCCCACGATCTGACACGATGTGGAGGGGTTGGCCATGGAGACGGAAGATGTGGCGGATAAAGTCTTTAGCCAGTTCGGGTGCAGACGGGAGACCCGGCAGGGGAATGAAGTGCGCCATCTTGGAAAAGCGGTCAGCGACCACCCAAATGACCGTACAACCGGCAGAGACAGGGAGATCCGTTATAAAGGCCATAGCTATATGCTGCCACCAGGCAGCAGGTACTGGAAGAGGAAGGAGGCGACCGGCTGGCAGGTGTCTCGGAACTTTGTTGCGGGCGCAGGACACACAGGCTGAAACAAAGTCTATTACATCCTTGTGCAGGGTAGGCCACCAGTAATGCCGGGTAATAAGCTGGAGGGTCTTTTTCTGACCGGCGTGGCCAGCTAGCTTAGATGAGTGACCCCAGAGTAGGACCTTCTTCCGATCAGGTACTGTTACGAACGTCTTACCGGGACGGAGACGATTTAGATTCACGGGAGCCACCTGCATTACTCTGGCGGGATCAATGATGTGCTTCGGTTCCTCCTCTAGGTCAGACACCAGGAAGGATCGGGACAAGGCGTCAGCTTTGATGTTTTTGTCTGCCGGGCGAAAATGAAGAACGAAATCAAAGCAGGCAAAAAACAAGGACCACCGGGCTTAGCGCGGGTTAAGTCTCTGGGCACTCTGGAGGTAAGCCAAGTTCTTGTGGTCCGTGTAAATAATTAACGGGTGAAGAGCCCCCTCGAGCAGGTAACGCCACTCCTCCAGTGCCAGCTTAATGGCCAATAACTCTCGATCTCCTATAGAATAATTGCGCTCAGAAGAGGAGAAGAGTTTGGAGAAGAAGCCGCAAGTTACCATTCTTCCGGAAGGCGACTTTTGGGTAAGTACCGCTCCGGCTCCAGAGGAGGAGGCGTCAACTTCCAGGAAGAATTGTTTGTTGCCGTCCGGACGATGCAGCACCGGGGCGGAAGAGAAAGCCTGTTTTAAGGAAAGAAAGGCTTCCTCTGCTTCGGGCGGCCATTTTCTGTAATTAGTGCCCTTACTGGTGAGCGCAGAGATTGGGGCAGTCCGGGAAGAGAAGTGCGGTATGAAGAGGCGGTAGTAGTTGGCGAAACCCAGGAACCGCTGAATAGCTTTCAACCCCTCTGGTCGGGGCTACTTCTGGATGGCAGACAGTTTCTCAGGATCCATTCGTAGGCCGGTCTGAGAGATTATGTAGCCCAGAAACGGAAGCGAGGTCTGCTCAAAGAGGCACTTCTCATATTTAGCGTAGAGGTGGTTCTGCCTGAGCCTGAGCAGAACCTGACGAACATCCCTCCGGTGTGTGGGGAGATCCAGAGAGAAGACCAAGATGTCGTCCAGGTACACCACTACGCAGGAGTAGAGAAGGTCCCGGAAGATGTCATTGACCAACTCTTGAAAGACGGCGGGAGCGTTACAGAGACCGAAGGGCATTACCAGGTATTCATAGTGGCCGTCCCGGGTGTTGAATGCCGTCTTCCATTCATCCCCCTGACGGATACAGACCAGGTTATACGCCCCACGGAGGTCCAGCTTGGTGAAGATTCTAGCCCCCCTCAGACGGTCAAATAATTCCGGAATGAGCGGAAGGGGGTATTTATTCTTCACCGTGATCTGGTTAAGGCCTCTATAGTCTATACAGGGACGGAGTGAGCCGTCCTTTTTGATGAAGAAGAAGCCTGCTCCCGCCGGGGAAGTAGATTTCCGGATGAATCCCCGGGCCAGATTCTCCTCAATATATTCTGACATGGATCGGGTCTCAGCAGCGGACAAAGGGTAAATGCGCCCACGGGGAGGAGTAGCGCCGGGCATCAGGTCGATTGGGCAGTCGTATGGTCTATGAGGGGGTAATGTCTCTGCCTCCTTTTTATTAAAGACGTCCGCATACGACCAATAAGGAGCCGGAAGACCAGGTAGATTGGCTGGAGTAGGAGAAGGACGGACAGGATGGACGGGAACTAAGCAAGTCTTATGGCAGTCCTGTCTCCAGCGAAGGACTTCTCCGGTCTGCCAATCAAGCACGGGTGCATGTCTCTGAAGCCAAGGTAGGCCTAATAAGAGGGCGTGAGAGAGTCCAGGCAGAACATGAAAGAAGATGCTCTCAGAGTGCAGCATTCCCACCTGCAGGGTTATGGATTCGGTGATGAGTTGGATGGGATGTGGTAAGAGGCCCCCATCCACGGCAGCGACAGATAAGGGTACAGCTAGAGGTTTGGTGGGAATGCGGTATTTCTCTACCAGAGACTGAGAAATGAGATTTCCGGCAGCTCCAGAGTCAAGTTGGGCTAGTTCAAAATAACGGTTCTCCCCGCAGATGATAGAGACCGACAGCAACAGAGATGGAGAGGATTTACTCTTGTCTAGGACGACCTCTCTGAGCGATCCTAGACACAGGCGTTTCCCGACCTCTCCGGGCAGGAACGGATCCGGTGCTCCTTACTGCCACAGTAGAAGCAGCTCCCCTCGGCTCGGCGTAACTCTTGACGGGTTTTGACCATCTTGGTCTGGTCGACCTGCATAGGCTCAGGTGAGTGCGCCTGGGTAGTAACGGGAGAAGTGACAGGTTTCTGGAAGGTAGGGGCTAGACGTGGAAACCTCCTCTCACGGGTGACCTCTTTGGCGCGCTCCTGGAACCGGATGTCAATCCGGGTGGCAAGTGTTATTAAGTCGTCGAGAGTGGTAGGAATGTCCCGACCGGCGAGTTCATCTTTAATACGGCCGGACAGACCCTCCCAAAAGACAGACACCAGGGCGTCGTTATCCCAGGCCAGCTCCGAAGCAAGGGTACGGAACCGTATGGCGTATTGGCCCACGGAGAGATTTCCTTGACGGAGGCGTAGCAGAGATGATGCGGATGAGGTCTTCCGTCCTGGTTCGTCGAAGACTTTCCGGAAGGCCGTGAGAAAGGCTGGCAGGTTGGACACCAGGGGGTCTCCTCTCTCCCATAGAGGATTTAGCCAAGCCAGTGCCTCTCCCGTGAGATGGGACATGATGAAGGCTACTCTGGCTCGGTCGCTGGAAAACTGGTGTGTCAACAGTTCGAAGTGCAGAGTGCACTGGTTAATGAAGCCCTGTGCCTGGCTTGGATCTCCGCCAAAACGAGGAGGGGCGGAGAGGCGGGGACCGGGAAGAGATGCCATGGTGTTGATGGGCTGCGGCGGTGCCGGGGTAGTAAGTGTGCGAGTGGAGACAGCTCCGGAAGAGGTAGTCAATGTGTCCAGGCGGGAGATAACACCACGCAGGTGACTCAGGATGGACTCCTGTTGGGACCTCTGATGGGAAAGTTCATGACATAGGTCCGAGAGCGAGGGAGCTTGGGTGCCACCGGGTTCCATGGCCCGAGCAAACTGTAACGGGTCTGGGAGGTGGAACCTCTGAGCAACTATACTATTACTATTCCTTGTAAGGAAGCGGGTGGCTCCCAGGGAAGACGGGCAGGTAGTCACAGCAAGTGACAGGGACAGTCTCTGGGTAGAAGGGCAGGTAGTCACGGCAAGTGACAGGGACAGTCTCTGGGTAGAAGGGCAGGTAGTCACGGCAAGTGACAGGGACAGTCTCTGGGTAGAAGGGCAGGTAGTCACGGCAAGTGACAGGGACAGTCTCTGGGTAGAAGGACAGCAGGCAGGTGGCTGGTGAGCGCTCCCAGGTGAGCAGGCGAGAGTCTCTGGACAGGCAGGTGGTCACGGCAAGTGACGGCAGAACCTCCAGGTAGACTAGCAGACAGGTAGCAGTTGGATGCTCCCAGGTGAGCGGGCAAGAGTCTCTGGACGGGCAGGTGGTCACGGCAAGTGACGGCAGAGCCTCCAGGTAGACTAGCAGACAGGTAGCAGGTGGACGCTCCCAGTTGAGCGGACAAGAGTCTCTGGACAGGCAGGTGGTCACGGCAAGTGACGGCAGAGCCTCCAGGTAGACTAGCAGACAGGTAGCAGGTGGACGCTCCCAGTTGAGCTGGCAAGAGTCTCTGGACCGGCAGGTGGTCACGGCAAGTGACGGCAGAGCCTCCAGGTAGGCTAGCAGGCAGGTAGCAGGTGAGCGCTCCCAAGTGAACGGGCAAGAATCTCTGGACAGGCAGGTGGTCACGGCAAGTGACGGCAGAGCCTCCAGGTAGGCTAGCAGGCAGGTAGCAGGTGAGCGCTCCCAGGTGAGCGGGCAGGCTGGTCCATAGACAGACTGACAGGTGTCGGAAGGCAGACCGTCGGACCGCAGTCTTGCAAGCAGGTAAGCGGATATCAGGCAGGTATCAAGCAGGAATCTGGCAGGTGACTGGCAGGTAACAAGCAGGAATCTGGCAGGTGACTGGCAGGTAACAAGCAGGAATCTGGCAGGTGACTGGCAGGTAACTGGTAACGGGACCTGAGGGCTGAAGCAGAGTGAAGGCTTTGCAACAACATTGCTCGGGCACCTCTATTTTGGAGGAGGTACCTTATATATGGTGAAGTCCTCCGGCCATTGGCCGGGGACTCCTTAGGACGACGCACGCGGCCCCTTTAAGAGAGGGGGAGCGCGCCCGCGCGCGCCCTAAGCACCGTGGCCAGGAAGCAGCGC
Organism: Phyllobates terribilis; assembly: GCF_046119375.1. Lineage (NCBI taxonomy): Eukaryota > Metazoa > Chordata > Amphibia > Anura > Dendrobatidae > Phyllobates > Phyllobates terribilis. The sequence goes on along the minus strand of NW_027363467.1, from coordinate 562,854 downwards.
GCGCTGCCAGCAGAGCTGGAGGAAGACGCCGGGCACGGAGCGGAGAGGTGAGGGGAACAGCGTCCCTGCCTAGCAGGAGGACTACACATGTAAACACATGTAAACGCAGATCACAAAATCTTTCAGATGATCTTTTTTTTTTAACACTCAAATCCCCTATGGATATTTATGTTTACTAAAGGATTCCTTACCCATTCTTCTGACAGCTCTTCTTTAGGTATGGACACATACCGGCATCCGGCATAAAAACATCTGGAGACTTTTCCTTTTTCTGTGATATTGGATAATCTTGTTCATTTCTAACGCTTTAAATCTTTCAAATTCTTTTCGAAAAATGTATCATAAAGCGACTTCCTCAGGTCAGTTTTGCTTGTGGTTGTGTTACCATTATTTGTGCCAAATGTATCAAAGAGTTGCACGATGTTTGATAAATGTTTATGTAGCACTTCCATCTTTATTTATTCATTTTACTCACTTATATAGCATCAACCTATTCCGATGCGCTTTACAGACATTATCATTGCTGTCCCCATTGGGGCTCACAATCTACATTCCCTATCAGTATGTCTTTGGAGTGTGGGAGGAAACCGACGCAAACATGGGGAGAACATACAAACTTCTTGCAGATGTTATCCTTGGTGGGATTTGAAACCAGGATCCCAGTGCTGCAAAGCACCAATGCTAACTACTGAGCCACCGTGTATCTTTATCCACCGAGCCACCGTGTATCTTTATCCACCGAGCCACCGTGTATCTTTATCCACCGAGCCACCGTGTATCTTTATCCACTGAGCCACCGTGTATCTTTATCCACTGAGTCACCGTGTATCTTTATCCACTGAGCCACCGTGTATCTTTATCCACTTTTAACGTCACCCGTCGTTCTTAGACCTGTGTAGCTTTCCAAGCCCAATTTCTAAAAGTTGCAAGAGTGCTGTAAAATAGGAAGCTGCACATTTTTGCTCAAAAATGATGCGTCACAAAATAGTTTCGTGTTTTTTTAACACCAAAAATTTTTTGTAAATTCCTCGCTACATTGCCCCTTTTCCAGCCAAATTTTGTAGAAAAAAAAAAAAAGACAAGGTACAGACAGCGAAGTTAAATTTGCCTACAGGAATGATTTTGATCTGGAGCGCATTGTACCCGGATACAGTCACTAGCGGGAATGTCAACCATCTTCTCAATTTGTTTCTCCACCCTCTCCGGATCTGCATTCTTCAAGTCTATCTAAAAGCAAAAGTATAAATACTAATTATTTATCAAAGCTGGACAAAATCTAGAAACCATATAATAAAACTGGCATAAAATATAGTGCTGAACAAGAGTTTAGGGAGAGATGTACAACTGGCACTGGCCTTTAGAAGGGATTGTGTAATCGCACAAAACTAGCAAAAATGTAAAGTGCCTGTAAAACAAGGAACGTGCAATTTACCTCTTAGTAAAAATCCTATTCTTTCTCAAGAACGGGAGGAATTTTAATTTCATAATTTTTTTTAATCAAATCATTTTTATTGAAAAACTCCAAATACAAATTTTCCATCTTTCAAATAACATACATGACATAGTAATTCCATAGTATAAAACATGAACAAAGTATCTGAACTTCAATTCCCTAACCCACCCTAAACCCAAATCCCAACACTCCAGAGAGAACCATTTTCAGAGCAGTTCTAGAATAACGGACTACAGCATTCGTAGAAGGGGAAGAAGATAAAAAAGTGACTAACAAAGGGAGAGCAGCGTTTTAATTTTATCATTTACTGCTTGATGCCTGAGCCGGGAAGTGCACGCTTGAAAACTGTTGCAGGCTGCTGTAATCACAGGACACAAGCAAACAGCATGGCATTTCCTATCAGCAGGGAGGAAGTAAAGGGAACAGTAATGAAAGTCTCCTCCTACTCCGCTCCATAATGAAATGAACAGTGTGCATCCTACAAATGAGATGCATACAGCAAACAATTCATTTTCCATACACAGGTTTTGAGTTGACCACTGGATATACACATGTGTATAACTAATTACCAGAACTGGAAATCGAAAAAAAAGACGAGCAAGTTTGGGGTGAATCCTGCCTTCATTACTGCACAGCCGCTCATAGAGGGATCGGTGCTAGGAACAGCAGGAGTGCCGGCGATGTTCACAGATTTACCTGCTGCGGGACTGAAGGAGTCTGATAGTGTTCGGCTCTAAGCTTTTTACCTTGTTTACAACAGGAATAATTGAAAGCTGTGCTTCAAAGGCGAGGAAGAAGTTGGTCACTGTCTGCGCTTGAATACCCTTAAGAGGGGAAAAAATATATATATACATATATACAAATACTGAAACATCTAAATGCATTAGAACATCAAACCTGGTGAAGCGGTAAATGACTTGTCCTCCAGGGATACAGGCTACTGTCATTCAGTAATTATTTCATAGGAATTTTACATTTTATGTGATCACCACGCTAGAATGTAAATGATGAAAACACAACACAACTCCTCACCATATGAAGATATTTTGTGTTTTATAGAACAGCATTTCTGTGGAATAACACGACTGATTTACTGTGTATGCACCATAGCCTTCATTTGATGTCACTTACTGTCACCTGTCACCTTGCCCCAACTCTGCAATCCCCAATATCAGTCCATGACCTCAATGGGGTCACTATAAAATTCTAAAGAGGACTGGTTATGTCTCTATTAGAAAATAGACAAACTTAGGATAGAAACAATATGAGCATATACCCTGCTATAAGTAAGTAAAAAGCAATAGTGAATATATATAATATAGGGTACTTAGTAAACATGGTTTTTGATTTAAAAAAAGCCATCCCACCCACACCAAGGTGTACCCAGTCAGTTATGTGAAATATATAATAAAATACACTTTAGTACAATATTAGTGTTTTGTCCCTTTAAATCTACCGCTACTTCTGTCACCATGGTAACTGCATTCATGCTCAGCCAATAGGATTGCTCGGTTTGAATTTGGGAAAAAAAAAAAGTCCTATATCGTCAGTTTGTTCCTTCTCATCTGAGTGTGAAGACAGACACCTGCGATCAGCGAGAGATTATAGGTATAAGACTTGATATAATATAACGGACGGAGCCACATCCCATCACACGCACTCAGCGACCACAACTGACAGGAATCAGCACATTTACCAGACAATAAGTTATTATTCCCCAACACATAATACGCTGAGACACCAGTGGGGGGCGCCGCACTCGTTACATCTCCCATCTGGATGGATCCAGCGACGAGATCCTGATATTTCCCCCCAGCTCCGCTCCTCCATAGGGAATGGCCCAGATGCACGCAGAACGGACCGAAGTGTAATACTGCTAGAACTCTGCATGATATCACATCCTCCATATATACCACATAATAAAGGGGTGCTCCCACTGGGACAGGTCATCACCTATCCAGAGATCAGTGATAACTTGTTCCAACTAGACATCCCCTTTAATGGAAGAGATCACATCTCTAACAGTCAATACGCTATTCATTCCCAATCTTCCCTGGCCCCAGTAATGCCCCTGAGTATATCGCCAATATGAGCCAATCATCAAACCCTCTGCTGACTGTTCCTGATGTCTTATAGAGTTTGGAGACGTTTCTACAAGAGAAGATATCAGCGGACACCATGGGGGTGGAGTATTCTGCCAGCGATGGAGCAGGTAGTATCCACCAGTCTGTGATATCTGACCTTCCTCCATATTCTGCTCTTACATGCGTTTCTTCAGCTTTACCCCTTCCCGACATAACCAATTTATGGTTTTTTTCTGTTTTTTCCTCCGCTTTTTCCAAGGGCTATAACTTTTTGATATCTGTCCACATAGTGTGAGGTCTTGTTATTTTGTAGGATGAGCTGTCCTTATAAATGACACCATTCATTTACCACATAGTCCTAGAAAACGGGAAAAACATTTCAAGTGCAGTAAAAGTGCGAAAAAAAAAGCCTGACATTGTTTTTCTGGGAACGGTTTTAACGGCGCACATTGTGTGGTAAAAATGACCTGGTAATAGGATCCTACTCCTCAGTGTGATTACAGCAAGACCAAACTTCTCCAATAGTTTTGGCAAAAGAAAAAAACTTTTTTTTGATGCTGTCACCATTTTTTCTGAGACCCGAAACATTTTCAGTTTCCGGGTTGATGGAGCTGAGTGGGGGCTTATTTTTTGAAGGGCAAGAGGACTTTATTGATAACATTTTGGGACACATATGTCATGGTCATCGCTTCTTACAGGATTTTCTGCAGTATTGAGGCGAACGAAAAAATGCAATTTTGTCTTTTTGAATTTTTTTCTGTGTTCACTGATCGTTTTTTTTTTTATATTTTGATAGATTGTATTTCTCTGAAAGAGACCATACCACAAAATGTGTATATTTTTATTATCTTTATTTTTAGTGGGAGGTGAGTTGAACGTGTGGGGTTTTAATAAATATATATATACTTTTTTTCACTGTATTTGTATACATCATCTGATTGCTTGTGCTATATACAGCGATACCACAGTAATGCTCCATATAGCAAAACCACGGTCTTCTTTACAGCCCAAATGAAGCTTTATGATGACAGGCACGGAGGCTTCAGCAGACCCCCGGATGTCATAGCAGTCCATCGGCGCCCTATGATCGCGTCACAGGAGCGCCGGTGGGCGTATGGAACGACGCGTCCCAATGCTGGCGCACTGTTAATGCTGCTGTTAGAGATTGACAGCAGCACTGAACAGGTTAACAGTGGTGGGCAGATCTTCGCTCCACTCGCAGCTGTTAGAGGCAGGTCCTGGTTGTTTGTCACAGCCATTATCTGCCATGTACGGGGCGAGCTGACCCTGCTCCATACACCCGCTACTGACTTATACCATACATGTACAGCAGATGTTGGTAAGGAGTTAAAGCGGTTGTCCAGCTTTGGGGCCATTTTTTTTTACTTTAATGCAAGTATTTGGGGCTAAAATTGATTTCTGTAATTGAGTTTCATTAAAAATGTTGCCTTCTGTAGCATCTGTGCTGCACTGTCTATTGCTGGCTGCAAAATTAGCTAACTGAGAATCTATCAGTGAGCTCCTTAGTCTTAAGGGAGAGTTTGTAGATCTTTAATCTGTTTTTTTTTCCTGAGTGCCTATTAGCTGATCTATGCCCAAAGAAAACACAAAACTTGAATGTGCAGGGAAACAATAAGTCTGTAATAGCCGGTGAAAAACACTTAATGAAACCTAAATGTAAAAAATTACTTTTAGTAGTAAATACATGACATGAGAAAATATACACTGCTCAAAAAAATAAAGGGAGCACTTAAACAACAGAATATAACTCCAAGTAAATCAAACTGCTGTGAAATCAAACTGTCCACTTAGGAAGCAACACAGATTGACAATCAATTTCACATGCTGTTGTGCAAATGGAAGACAATAGAGGGAAATTATTGGCAATTATCAAGACACACTCAATAAAGGAGTGGTTCTGCAGGTGGAGACCACAGACCATATCTCAGTACCAATGCTTTCTGGCTGATGTTTTGGTCACTTTTGAATGTTGGTTGTGCTTTCACACTCGTGGTAGCATGAAACGGACTCTACAACCCACAGAAGTTGCTCAGGTAGTGCAGCTCATCCAGGATGGCACATCAATGCGAGCTGTGGCAAGAAGGTTTGCTGCGTCTGTCAGCGTAGTTCCAGAGGCTGGAGGCGCTACCAGTAGACATGCCAGTACACCAGGAGACGTGGAGGAAGCCATAGGAGGGCAACAACCCAGCAGCAGGACCCCTACCTCCGCCTTTGTGCAAGGAGGAACAGGAGGAGCACTTCCAGAGCCATGCAAAATGACCTACAGCAGGCCACAAATGTGCATGTGTCTCCATAAACTGTTAGAAACCGACTCCATGAGAGTGGGATGAGGGCCAGACGTCCACAGATGGGGGTTGTGCCCAATGCCAGACCTCATGTGGCTGGAGAGTGTCAGCAGTTCCTGCAAGATGAAGGCATTGAAGCTATGGACTGGCCTGCCCGTTCCCCAGACCTGAATCCCATTGAGCACATCTGGGACATCATGTCTCACTCCATCCACCAACGTCACGTTGCACCACAGACTGTCCAGGAGTTGGTGGATGCTTTAGTCCAGGTCTGGGAGGAGATCCCACAGGAGACCATCCGCAACCTCATCAGAAGCATGTCCAGGCGTTGTAGGGAGGTTATACAGGCACGTGGAGGCCACACACAATACTGAGCCTCATTTTGACTTGTTTTAAGGACATTACATCAAAATTGGATCAGCCTGTAGTGTGTTTTTCCACTTTAATTTTGGGGGTGACTCCAAATCCAGGCCTCCATTGGTTAATACATTTGATTTCTATTGATGATTTTTGTGTGATTTTGTTGTCAGCACATTCAACTTTGTACAGAACAAAGTATTCAATGAGAATATTTCATTCATTCAGATCTAGGATGTGTTATTTGAGTGTTCCCTTTATTTTTTTGAGCAGTGTGTATATATAATATAAACAATTACTGCAGCTTTAATGCTATTTATTACGTCTCAGGAGGAGGACGGAAGAGGAAGAGGACGGAAGAGGCGGAGGACGGAAGAGATGGAGGACGGAAGAGGCGGAGGATGGAAGAGGAGGAGGACAGAAGAGGAGGAGGACGGAAAAGGAGGAGGACGGAAGAGGAGGAGGATGGAAGAGAAGGAGGACGGAAGAGGCGGAGGATGGAAGAGGCGGAGGATGGAAGAGGCGGAGGACAAAAGAGGCGGAGGACGGAAGAGGGGGAGGACGGAAGAGAAGGAGGACCGAAGAGGAGGAGGACGGAAGATGAGGAGGACGTAAGAGGAGGAGGACGTAAGAGGAAGAGGACGGAAGAGGAGGAGGACGGAAGAGGCGGAGGACAGAAAAGGCGGAGGAAGGAAGAGGCAGAGGACAGAAGAGGCGGAGGACGGAAGAGGCGGAGGACAGAAGAGAAGGAGGATGGAAGAGAAGGAGGACGGAAGAGGAGGAGGATGGAAGAGGAGGAGGACGGAAGAGGAGGAGGACGTAAGAGGAAGAGGACGGAAGAGGAGGAGGACGGAAGTGGAGGAGGATGGAAGAGGAGGAGGACAGAATAGGAGGAGGAGGACAGAACTGCACCTTAAGATCCCTAAGGGGAAAGGGATGGTAGTAATATAGTGGTAGTATATCCATATTAGTGTAATATGAGTAATAATACTAGTGATAATAGTAAGAAAGTAATAAAATAACAGTAGTAATAGTAGTAGGTAGAATAGCAGTGTGATCCAGGGTCCTAGGACTGATCGCCTTTTCTCGGGGTCAAGAAGGAATTTTTCCCCTGTGACACAAATTGGCTGAAGGTGTCCTGGGGTTTTTGCCTTCTTCTGGATCAACACTGTAGGTATAGGGCAGTATTAGTAGTGATAGGAAAGAAGAATAATACTGTAATAAGATAGCACAATGTAATAATAACCATATCAAATAGATTTATAAAAACAAATTAAAATAACTCCAGTAGTACAATAATTAGTGTAATATTATATAACTTCTAATAACATTATTAGGTTTGATCCAGGGTCCTAGGACTGATCGCCTTTTGCCGGGGTCAAGAAGGAATTTTTCCCCTGTGACACAAATTGGCTGAAGGTGTCCTGGGGTTTTTGCCTTCTTCTGGATCAACACTGTAGGTTTAGGGCAGTATTAGTAGTGAAAGGAAAGAAGAATAATACTGTAATAAGATAGCACAATATAATAATAACCATATCAAATAGATTTATAAAAACAAATTAAAATAACTCCAGTAGTACAATAATTAGTGTAATATTATATAACTTGTAATAACATTATTAGGTTTGATCCAGGGTCCTAGGACTGATCGCCTTTTGCCGGGGTCAAGAAGGAATTTTTCCCCTATGACACAAATTGGCTGAAGGTGTCCTGGGGTTTTTGCCTTCTTCTGGATCAACAGCTTTAGGCATAGGGATTTTAGTAATACCATTATTAGAATCACAAGATTAATAAAAAAAAAATAGAATTACATTTTTTTAATTAGTTTTATAACAGTTACAATTAATTGCATTAATGCAATAATAATAAATAGTAAAAATGGTGGTAATAATAATAATACAAAAAACTAGTCCCAGTTAGTAAGTTAGTGTAATGTTAGTGTAGGGACCCATCTGAAGAGGTCGCCTTGACGTTGGCAGATGGGCTCGCACAATTTGCTCAAAATGTGCGCTAAGAACCTCATATTTCTATGTACAGGAGATCTAGCAGTAATACCATTCAGGAAATAGATATCTGTGTACACACATTTTGTTATATACTTTTGTGCAGCACACAGGGCAGGCATACAGGTACAGGGCGAGAGTGTTACAGTGATATTATAACTCGGCCTTAAGGATAAAATGCTGATAACTACAGATCCTGGAAACACATCCGAAACTAGACCTTGTAAGTAACTGGTTCCCAGCTAGTGGTAAATATGTACAGGGCAGTCCGGTACCAAGACCTGCTCTATAGGACACATTATCATCAGGCAGGTCCTTACAAGATCTGCGGCAGAAGTGTGGCTGTGTAACACAGTCCTGCTCCTGCCTCAGCTGCCCACAGTGGAGCCAACCTTGATCCTGGCAGCTTAATCCATTGTATGACACAGTAGGGGGCTTCCACAGCATTTAGGCACTTTAGACAGGAGAGGGAGGCATGATCATGGTGCCAATGAGTTTCTATGGCAGCTGAGATCTAACAATGGACCCCATGACGGCCATCTTACTGCTCCTATTAGACCCCGGCTGAGGAAAGGTCTATGAGGACACCGGTCAGACTTATGTCGCCTGCTCTGCACATATTAGAAATACCTAGGGCTGATTAGTTTGCCATTTGTAAATCTGATCCAGCAGCGCTGGGCTACCACTGACGTGATCAGGGCTATTGATCTCCTAGATTGGGCAGAGGAGCTCAGTATTCAGCAGGAGCTGGCCGAGGAGAGCAGAGCAACTTGCATGGGGCTGCTGCACAAGAAGCAACTCACAAGGTGGAGATTTACCCGGAGACGCTGTGCTCGGGCTGTGATCTGCTGTGCAGGCTGCATAGTAGATGCCTCGAAGGACCCTAACTTCACCCCTAACAGGCACAGCAGAGCTCGGACGGCTGCAAGTGAACGGAGAGTGGCTGATTAGTAACTGCTGCATCTCCTGCAGCTCAGATAAGAGCCGCACAGAGCCGGGGTTCAGTAATGATGAATATGGGAAGTGTCCGCCCCTCACATGCCCTATATGCGGCCTCCAGAGGTAAAGTCTCCCCTGTAACCAGCGCCTCCTCCCACCTTCTCTGCTGGCATGCTCCATTACTTAAAGGGGATGTCTGAAGAAAACAAGTTATCACTTATCCACAGGCTCGGTGATCACTTACTGATCGTGGGGTCTGACCGCTGCGAGCCATCGTCTGATCGGGAAGGAGTGGAAAGTCAGGGATCAACTGCAGCTCCATTCATTCTCTATGGGGCTCCGGAAAAGCCGAGCTCAGCGCTTGAATGCCACATAGGGAATGAATGGAGCGGATCCTGGAGTAATAACATGTCCTCCTCTCCTCAGCTTTCTGTCTGTGTAAGTGGCTCAGCCCTTGTCTCCCCTTCTGCTCCGGCTTCTGTGCTGGTCCTTGTGAGGAAGAGGAAACCCTCTGCCCTTCTGCTCCGGCTTCTGTGCTGGTCCCTGTGAGGAAGAGGAAACACTCTGCCCTTCTGCTCTCAGTCCTCTGCGACTTTTCACAATCGCTCAGTGCACCCATTATATGTAATAAGGATCATTCTTCATCCCTTGTCCAGCTTTCATCCCCCCCAGTCTGACCAGCGGACAAGATAATAAACATGTGAGTGGAAGGTTCACAATTATTAGATGTGTTGTGAATAGTCTCCACAGCATTATCCGGAGAAAACTGCAGGGTGACCGCTTGTGAAACCAGCACAAAATCCAGCGGACTGCGCTTCCCTGCCCCCCGCCGGTCTCTGTATCCTGGCATTCAGCTATTCCATTTGGTGCTTATTCTGGAAGGAAAACAAAAATGTGATGTTCTTACACAGACGCCTGAAGACGCAGCTTTTCATCATCCATGTTGGGCTGTTGTATGACGTGTGGATTACTCTGCTTGTTGGATTCTTGCATTACCACAAACACTGCCTTTATTTTGTGATTTCTGTGCCGCTTCCCACTTCTATTGGCAGTGTGATATATCAGCACTAGTGTTGAGCATTCCGATACTGAAATATCGGGTATCGGCCGATATTCGCGGTATCGGAATTCCGATACTTAATTCCGATACTATTGCAATATCGTATACCGGAATCGGAAGTTCCCATAATGCAATGAGACATTTTCATTTTATTCAGCCAATGAGGATCCTAAGAAGTGTGGGCACATCCTGTTAGGCATGTAGGCATCTTAACTAATGGCATGGCTGTGATTGGCTGCTGAAATGATGTCATGATGCACTATAAAAGCCACCGCCGCCATTTTGAGCTCACTCTGCTGTGAATTCAGTTAGGGATAGGACGCTGTTGTTCTGAGGGACAGTTTTAGCTACCTATTTGCTCTATACTGCTTTACCCAAGCTACTTTCTAAATCACTGTGCCTTGCAGTGCTAGTGCACAGTTCCCTGTGCTGTTCACCGCTATCTGCAAGGTCTGTGTGTGTGAGTGCAGCTCACCCTGTAGTGTGTGCTTCAGCCAAGTCTGGTTGTAGTGCACTCAGTGTGTGTCACTGCCTCATACATTGTCCTTTTTTGCCAATTCATAATTTTTCCTGATATCTCCTATTAGTGTGGTGGTTCCATCTGTATTCAGCTAAATTGGTTCCAAACACACTATATAGGAGTAGATAGAGAAATTTTTTTCCGTCTTGCAGCACTAGTGCACAGTGCTCTGCATCTGTACTGTTCACCGCTGTCTGCAAGGTCTGGTGTGTGAGTGCAGCTCACCCTGTAGTGTGTGCTTCAACCCCGTCTGGTTGTAGTGCACTCAGTGTGTGTCACTGCCTCATACATTGTCCTTTATTGCCAATTCATAATTTTTCCTGATATCTCCTATTAGTGTGGTGGTTCCATCTGTATTCAGCTAAATTGGTTCCAAACACACTATATAGGAGTAGATAGAGAAATTTTTTTCCGTCTTGCAGCACTAGTGCACAGTGCTCTGCATCTGTACTGTTCACCGCTGTCTGCAAGGTCTGGTGTGTGAGTGCAGCTCACCCTGTAGTGTGTGCTTCAACCCCGTCTGGTTGTAGTGCACTCAGTGTGTGTCACTGCCTCATACATTGTCCTTTATTGCCAATTCATAATTTTTCCTGATATCTCCTATTAGTGTGGTGGTTCCATCTGTATTCAGCTAAATTGGTTCCAAACACACTATATAGGAGTAGATAGAGAATTTTTTTTCCGTCTTGCAGCACTAGTGCACAGTGCTCTGCATCTGTACTGTTCACCGCTGTCTGCAAGGTCTGGTGTGTGAGTGCAGCTCACCCTGTAGTGTGTGCTTCAACCCCGTCTGGTTGTAGTGCACTCAGTGTGTGTCACTGCCTCATACATTGTCCTTTATTGCCAATTCATAATTTTTCCTGATATCTCCTATTAGTGTGGTGGTTCCATCCATATTCAGCTAAATTGATTCCAAACACACTATATAGGAGTAGATAGAGGAGCCTTTCTGCAGCATTGGGCCCTGCAGCCCCAGCCAGATTAGTATTAGCCTATTTTTTGCAGCCTCATCTATTGCATTGTAGGTTACCTTCCTACATTGTAATAGCTACAAAAAGTTTGTGATACTATCGTTATTACATCTTTAGGCACATCCAGTGTCTTTTTGTGACAAAAAAAACCTAAATAAAGTTCACCAAACACTCCACTTTACAGTTGTGTAGGCCACATTAGCTCATATTAAAGTCTAGTCCACACTTTATAAAATTAGTGTTTCTTATACCTGTTAGCAGCTGTTCAGGAATAAGCACACTAAGCCCTTAGTACTTTTCTGCCTATCTTTATCAGTCTACCAAGATGAAGAAGGCAGGGAGTAAGGCATGTGGTCGTGGTCGTGGGCGTGGGCGTGGAGTTTCTGCAGGGAGAGGACGTGAGGATTCTGTGCCTGCAGGGAGAGGACGTGGGGATTCTGTGCCTGCTGCGGGCACCAGTGACTCAGCATCCCCCAGTTTTACCAGGGAACAGTCCTTTATGCGCAGCTTTGTAGGAGCTAGCCGTACCCCACTGCTGCGCGAGGACCAAATTGAAGCCGTTGTCGGATGGATGGCAGCTAACGCATCGACTTCAATTAGTTCCAGATCCTCTCAGGTCCTGAGCACTGAAGAGCACCCATCTGTCTCTTCACCACCTGCCAAATTGCCCAGGCAGTCAGAGAGCCCTGGACAGGAGCCATCTCTACTTCTGTTCTCTGAATCTCTTGGCTTGGAAAGAGGGGGCCAGCCAAGCAGAATTCGAGAATTTGAAGAAGAGGTAGTATGCAGTGATGCGCAACCGTTTTGTCTCTCTGAATCTGAAGAGGCGGGTGGGCCAGTGCCTATGGTCAGCAGCACACCTCAGTACGCATCTGATGATGAGACTCAGGTGCCACTTTCTGGTGCGTACTGTGCTGTCGAGACTACCCAGGAGAAGCAGTTGTTTGAAGAGGGTGGTGTAGATGATGAGGTCCTTGACCCATCATGGCGTGAGGGACAGGAAGGTGGTGGGAGCAGCTCTGAGGAAGAGATTCCCCGAACGGCCCAAAAAGGAGGGAGAGGGAGGGGGCAGACTTGGTTGCCTGTAGCCTCCACTTCGGCACCCATTAGGAGCATGGCTCTTCCAAAATCCAAAGCGGGCGCTCCCAAGACTTGCAGTGCCTGGTCCTTTTTTGACACAGTTGCAGATGACATTTGCTTTGTCAAATGCAAGCTGTGTAATCAGAAGGTGAAAAGAGGGAAAAGTGTCAGCAACCTCAATACCACAAATATGTGGAAACATGTGCGGACCAAGCACGTGGTGGAGTTACACAAACACACTGAAGACCTAGGCCAACCTACAGCGCCACCTACCACCTCTTCAGCTCGTGTTGTAGCCTCTTCCTCCAGCTCACACACAGCTGGTTCGGCTTCCTCACAGGATCGCCATGGAAGAATCTCTGGCACTGTTGTACAGAGACACAGTGTAATTCCACCCACAGCACCACTTTCCCAGTCATCCTCACACTCCCAGGCCAGTCTACAGCCATCGTTAGCACAGGCATGGGAGAAAAGGCGCCCATACTCGGCAAACCACCCCCGAGCACAGGCTCTGAATGCTGGCATTGCTAAACTACTGGCCCTTGAAATGCTATCATTCAGGCTGGTGGAGACTGACACATTCCGTAACTTTATGGCATTGGCAGTCCCACAATACAACGTGCCCAGCCGCTTTTATTTCAGCAGGCAAGCCGTCCCTGCCCTGCAACATCATGTGGAGGGAAAAATTAAACATGCGCTACAAAACGCCGTCAGTAGCAAGGTCCACCTGACCACTGATGCGTGGACCAGTAAGCATGGACAGGGACGATACCTTTCCCTCACTGCCCATTGGGTAAATGTTGTGGAGCCGGGTACAGATCTTGAGAGTGGCGCTGTACGTGTTCTGCCAACTCCAAGGATTGCAGGAATCCAGTCTGTACACATTGACTCCTCCTCATACTCCAGTTCCTCTGAATCAGCGCTGCAGGAGCCGTCACGGTCTACCTCCACATCGACCCGTGAACGGTTACCTGTTATGATGACCGATATGAGCACAGCCGTGGCCAAACGTCAACAGGCCGTATTAAAATTAATTTCTTTGGGGAATCGAAGCCACACAGCGCAGGAGCTCTGGAATGCCATCAAGCAGCAGAGTGACGTGTGGTTTGTGCCAGCGAATCTCCAGCCAGGCATGGTAGTGTGTGACAATGGCCGAAATCTGGTGGCAGCTCTGGGCCTAGGCAACCTCACTCACATCCCATGTCTGGCACATGTGCTCAACTTGGTCGTGCAGAGTTTTTTGAGGGACTATCCGGATCTTGATGCACTGCTTCACAAGGTCCGCATAGAGTGCGCTCACTTGCGGCGTTCCAGCAATGCAAGATCACGCATTGCAGCTCTGCAGCGCCGATTATGTCTTCCGGAACATCGCATCATATGTGACCTACCCACCAGGTGGAATTCAACGTTACATATGTTGGAGAGGTTGTGTGAGCAGCAGGCAGCAGTAATGGAGTACCAGCTGCAGCAGGCGCAAACAAGTCGCAGTGCGCGCCGTTCACCACCACTGAGTGGGCCTCTATGAAGGACATTTGCCACGTTTTGCGTGCCTTCGATTATTCCACGCGGATGGCGAGTGCAGATGATGCACTAGTCAGCATGACTATCCCCCTTATCTGCCTGCTTGAAAAAACACTGCAAGCACTAAGGGACGAGGTTTTGGAAGAGGTGGAGGATGAGGAGTCACAAATGCCATCTGCTTCTCTACAGTCTGCGCAACGTGGTTCCTCACAAAGGCCTAGGCAGGGGACACTTTGTGAGGAGGATGAGGAGGAGTCAATGGATGAGGAAGACATCTGTCCAGAGGAGGGAGGTACACAATGCTCTAGTAGTCAGTATCTAGAGCGAGGGTGGGGTGATGCAGAGCAGGCAGAGATCACGCCTCAAGCAGGGGACAGCGTTTCTTGGCCAGTTGGCAGTCTGCAGCACATGGTTGATTTCATGCTGCAGTGCCTCAGAAACGACCGCCGCATCGCCCACATTCTCAACACGGCTGATTATTGGGTGTCCACCCTCCTAGATCCTCGCTACCGGGACAACTTACAAAGCCTCATAACACCATTGAACCGGGAGCGTAAAATGCGGGAGTACCAAGACGCACTGGTGCATTCCATCATGTTCTCCATTCCAACCGAGAGCAGTGCTGCTAGTGCTTTACAAAGCAGCTCAGTGCGTCGAGGCAGTGGAGGAAGCTCTGCACAAAGAGGGAGCAGAAGCAGCGCCTCAGCACAAGGCAAGACCAGTATGGCCGAAATGTGGCAAAGTTTTGTGTCCCCGCCGCCACAAATGTCTACACCATCACAGACAGCTCCAGTCAGCAGGAGGCAACGTTTCCGTCAGATGGTGACAGACTACATGTCTTGCCCTCTTAGTGTACTCCCAGACGGCTCTTCTCCCTTCAAGTTTTGGGTCTGTAAGCTGGATACATGGCCAGAGCTTAGTCAGTATGCACTGGAGGTGCTAGCTTGCCCTGCTGCTAGTGTATTATCGGAACGCGTCTTTAGTGCCGCAGGTGGTGTACTAACAGACCGTCGCATGCGACTATCCTCCGATAACGTTGACCGGCTTACTTTTCTCAAAATGAACAAGGCCTGGATCTCTCATGAATTTGCCAGTCCTCTTCCAGAATAAATAATTGGTTGGCAACAGTATCCAGGTCTCCTGTTCTGTTCATGTTTCTACCACCTGAACTGTAATCCCTGAGCTCCAACACCGCCAGTTGGCGCTCGGAAGTGCCGTCTGCACAGTCAACACTTGCTGCCGTGTTATTGGGGTTCAGTAACGTCAGCTGTTCTCCTGCTGTGCGGACGGCAATTTCTCCTGATTTGTCCACATCCACTGTACTACACATTTTAAAGTTGCTCCAATTACTCCTCTGGCTCCTCTGTTTTCATTCTTATCCCTGGGCTCCAGCACCGCCAGTTGGCGCTCGGAAGTGCTGTCTGCACAGTCAACACTTGCTACCATGTTATTGGGGTTCAGTAACGTCAGCTGTTCCCCTGCTGTGCGGACGGCAATTTCTCCTGCTCTGTCCACATTCTCACTACTACAGATTTTAAAGTTGCTCCAATTACACCTCTGGCTCCTCTGTTTTCAGTATTATCCCTGAGCTCCAACACCGCCAGTTGGCGCACGGAAGTGCCGTCTGCACAGTCAACACTTGCTGCCGTGTTATTGGGGTTCAGTAACGTCAGCTGTTCTCCTGCTGTGCGGACGGCAATTTCTCCTGCTTTGTCCAAATCCACTGTACTACACATTTTAAAGTTGCTCGAATTACACCTCTGGCTCCTCTGTTTTCATTCTTATCCCTGGGCTCCAGCACCGCCAGTTGGCGCTCGGAAGTGCCGTCTGCACAGTCAACACTTGCTGCCGTGTTATTGGGGTTCAGTAACGTCAGCTGTTCTCCTGCTGTGCGGACGGCAATTTCTCCTGCTTTGTCCACATCCACTGTACTACACATTTTAAAGTTGCTCGAATTACACCTCTGGCTCCTCTGTTTTCATTCTTATCCCTGGGCTCCAGCACCGCCAGTTGGCGCTCGGAAGTGCCATCTGCACAGTCAACACTTGCTGCGGTGTTATTGGGGTTCGGTAACGTCAGCTGTTCCCCTGCTGTGTTCACGGCAATTTCTCCTGCTCTGTCCATATTCACTGTGCTACTTATTTAAAACTTGCTCCAATTACACCTCTGGCTCCTCCGTTTTTAGTATTTACCCTGGGCTCCAATACCGCTAGTTGCTGCTCAGAAGTGCCGTCTGCACAGTCAACGCTTGCTCCAGTGTTATTGGGATTCAGTAACGTCAGCTGATCCCCAGCTGTGTGTCCGGCAAATTCTCCTGCTTTGTCCACATCCACTGTAGTACGGATTTAAAACCTCCTCCAAATACACCTCTGGCTCTTCTGTTTTTAGTATTTACCCTGGGCTCCAGCACCGCCAGCTGGTTCTCGGCAGTTCCATTGGCTCTTGTACCTTCTGCTACCCATCCGGGTTCCAGTACCGTCAGCTGGTTCTCGGCAGTGTCTTTGGCACGGGTACTCCCTCCTGCCCAGCCTGGTTCCAGCACGCCAGCTGTTTCCGGGTAGTGTCAACGTCACTTTGCCTCCAATGCGTTGTCCTGTCGTGTTGCGGTCGGGTTAGCCGACTCTATGGTGCCTGCAGTTTAGGTGACTCCTATGTGGGCTGCGGGATCTGGCAATGAAGGCTGGTTCCATAGTGCCAATAGGACAAGCACCCTCTGTAGGACTGTGGGTTTTGGTAACTGCGGCCGGCTCGCGGCCTTGAACTTTTTTTTTACATGGGTACCTTCTGCTACCCATCCGGGTTCCAGTACCGTCAGCTGGTTCTCGGCAGTGCCTTTGGATTAGGTGCCTCCTTCTCGGTATCCAAGTTCCACCAACGTCTGCTGGTCCTTGGTAGTGCTTTCTGGCACAGGTACCTCCTGCTTAGTAACCGAGTTCCAGTAACATCAGCTGGTCCTCGGTAGTTCCATTGGCTCTTGTACCTTCTGCTACCCATCCGGGTTCCAGTAACATCAGCTGGTCCTCGGTAGTTCCATTGGCTCTTGTACCTTCTGCTACCCATCCGGGTTCCAGTACCGTCAGCTGGTTCTCGGCAGTGCCTTTGGATTAGGTGCCTCCTTCTCGGTATCCAAGTTCCACCAACGTCTGCTGGTCCTTGGTAGTGCTTTCTGGCACAGGTACCTCCTGCTTAGTAACCGAGTTCCAGTAACATCAGCTGGTCCTCGGTAGTTCCATTGGCTCTTGTACCTTCTGCTATCCATCCGGGTTCCAGTACCGTCAGCTGGTCCTCGGTAGTTCCTCAGCTTTCTTGTACCTTCTGCTACATTTCCAAGTTCAAGCTTTTTGAAATGGTTCTTGGTAATCACTCTGGATCTCCCTGACGAGGACCCTGAAGACGAGGACCCTGAAGACCAACCCTAAGAAGACGAGGACCCCGAAGACAATGACCCTGAAGACGAGGACCCTGAAGACCACCCCGAAGAAGATGAGGACCCTGAAGACCACCCCGAAGAAGACGAGGACCCTGAAGACCACCCCGAAGAAGACGAGGACCCCGAAGACGAGGACCCAGAAGACCAACCCGAAGAAGACGAGGACCCCGAAGACGAGGACCCCCGAAGACGACGACCCTGAAGACCACCCCGAAGAAGACCAAGAAGATGACCCTGAAGAAGTTGACCAAGAAGACAAAGAAGAGAAGACAAGCACCAAGATACAGAAAAACAAGAGACAGAAAACCAAGAAGCAGAAATACAAGAAGCTGCAGAACAAAAAGCGGAAGAACATTAAGCATAAGACTAAAAATCAGAGCAAAAGATAATATCTAAATTATAAGCAGAAGATGACTAAGCAGTGTATGGGGGTGAGTCCGTTCCTCCTCGTGGTGCCCCTGGAAAAGACCTGCTGCTGCAGGCCAAACTGAACGCGGACAAATCCTGTTGTAAATCTTTTGTGACGGGCAGAACGAAAGGTGTAATGTCCAACCTTTTATAGATAACAACTACAGGAATGCCTGTCACAAATAAGAATATGATGAAGAAGAAGAATATGAAGAAGATGAAGAAGTAGAATATGAAGAATGTAAAAAAAAGAATAATACGAAGAAGGTGAAGAAGAAGAAGGTGAAGAAGAAGTGGATGAAAAAGATGCTGAGGATGATGAAGGAGAAAGTGTGGGAGAAGTAAAAAAGAAGGTGAAGAGCATGGAAGTAGTGAAACATAAATATCTGACAAAATATAAAAATACTTAACATAGTTAATATTTCCGTAACTCAGAACATAATAAAAAAATATTAATTCCTGCTATTCCATTTGACTGGGCTAAACCTCTATGCCTTTATTGTCTCCCCCACCTCCCCCAATACATTCTACATTATTCTTAGTTGTTTTCCTTCATGTAGAAATAACCTACAAGGAAAGAAAGGGTTTATTTTAATTCCGATATTTATGTCCCATTGACTTGCATTGGTTTCCGGTATCGGAATCGGCGATATCCGATACTTTTTCGGTATCGGTCCGATCCAATCCGATCCGATATTTCCCGATATCGGAAGGTATCGCTCAACACTAATCAGCACGTGAGGGCTGCCACAATCATGTGTCAATAGGTTATTGCTGGAGGCCGTGATATAGAGACCATCCTGGACCAGGGAGGAGTTGGTACAGAAGCACCTAGAGAGGGGGGTATAGGGGCTTCATTTCAATTTTAAACTTAGCTGGATTGTGTTTAGCTACAAGAATGGAAAGTAAAATAATAAAATCTTTATTTTTTTTTTCTATTTGGCAAAATCGTCCATCAGAGGTTTGGCCACTACCGAAAAGTTTTTGATGAACTTACAGTAGTAGCTGGCGAAACCCAAAAAACTTTGTAACGCCTTTAAGTCTTGAATATAATACCAATCCAGTACCGTCCGGACTTTGGCCAGATCCATGCAAAAACGGTGAATGATAAGAACTAACCCTGAATGGAGAACATACATTTCTCTGGTTTGACAAATAATTTATTATCTTTGAGTATCTGTAAGACCTGCCTGACATGTACCTGATGTGACTGGAGGTAAGTAAATTAATATGTAATCAAGATTGGTTTGTTGTGATCTACCTGCCAGATGACTAAAAATGTCACTAACAGTGTTGAAAGAAAGCGGGAGCATTAGTCAACCCAAATGCCATCACAAGCTTTTCATAGTGCCCCTCAGGAGTATTGAAGGCCATCTTCCACTCATCTCCTCAATGTGAATGAGATTATAAGCCCCCCTGAGGTCTAGTTTAATCAAATCGTAGGAGCCAAATTTTTTTCTAAAGAGGTCGGGGATGAGAGGGAGAGGATATGCATCCCAGACCGTGATCCGATTAAACTCGCGAAAATCAAGGCGGGGGCGCAACCCCCAGTCTTTTTTTTTGACAAATAAAAACCCCACCGCAACGGGAGATGAAGAACGTCTTATATGGCCCAATGGTAGACTGACTGACCATGCTGTTCTGAACTGCCACCCTAAGATGGCTTCCCATTATATACCTACTGTATAAGTGCTCCCTCTAACGGCTTCCTCCACCCACACCCACTACTGGTTCCCCCTACCTTTGGGTTCCCCCAACTCCAGCCAGGGACAGGGCTCAGCAGCTGCACTCTGCATGTTGGATGCAGGTGTTTTGGGGGGTTCCATGCAGCACTCCCATCTTACCTGAGTGAAGGGAGACACCACACCTCTGGGTCAGGTGCAGTACCGCTGTGTCGACTGAACACTCAGGGGCGCCACATTCCCCCCCCCGGTAAAACACAGCACGTCCGCGGGCTGGAACAGAGCAAAACCAGGCATAACTGACATGCAAAATTTTTAAGATGCATCCGCATATAAGACCATAAAACAACATTTCTTCCCTTTATGGGAGGCACATTTCTTTTAATGTTACTGGTTACATTATAAAACATCATAAGAGCATTGTCATATAAAACAATTTTCAAGACAGTTCCAGCACCAGGGTGCAACAGTAGCAGCATGAGGGACCCGTCCACAAACCCTCAACGTAGGCCCTGGGCATGGCTGCAGGGCATAGACGATCCAATCCTGGACCTCGTCTTCCGCCACGCCAAACGGGTTTTTGTTCTGAGGTATATTTGTAATTATAAAACCAATAGGATGCACTTTAAGAAGTGCTAAACTATGTACAATGTCAACGTCCGGCTTCTCACAGTCCTCAGCCTGTCAGTCTCTGTACCCTGACGGGTAACTGGGTAGCAAACATGAAGTCAACTGCACCCTTCCGGGCAACTTATGTACAGTCCAGTTAACTAAAACAGTTTAACAGTGGGGCCCCCTCCGGGGGAACCCCTGGTTTCTGCAGGCTGACCCAGCCTGGTCATCAGCCTCAGGCTGCAGGGGGACCAGGGATGGAGCAGCGCCAGCCGCATTTGGGAAAGGGACATCACTCCTACCTGCTCCCGCGACTGCGTCAGCTCGTCCTGACACCTCCCTGTTTTTACGCAGCTTCTCTCCACCTCCTCTCCTCTTTCGGGGGCGGTCCCATGGCACTTTGCTGTCGGTCACTCCCTGTGTCGGCCTCCCCGCTTTGACGGACACATCTATGCGGACAGTCACTGTTTCAAGGGGCAGGGCCTGCTTTTGGCGCCATTCTGGGACTCGGCCCACGACGGGAGGTTCCATTCTGTTGTTCTTTAGCACGCACATAATGGTGCTCGTTCTTCTGGGGCGGGCGCCACATTCAAGGCAGAAAACACTTCTTTAGGCGCACATTACCCGCAGATGGCGGGCTGGTCACATATCCTGTTCGTGACGCCAAGTGGTGACTCGCTGCCCCCTGGGCCGCGGGGCACACGGCAGCCGGGCCTTATGGCTGCTTTGGGGAATATCACGGTGGCTGGCCCGGGGCGGTCAGCTCAAAAGGGATTATTTATAGGATTTGTCGTGAAGCCACCTGTGGTGTCTGGTGAGGATCACCAGTGCTGCAACAGTCCTCTGAGGCAGATGTTAGGGCAGCTAGAGATGGAACGGCTCCCCACAGGTGGAGCGGGCCTCAGGGCAGTGTAAATTGATGGAGGGTGCGCTGGGCGTTATAGTGCAGGGAGGGAAATGGCACCAGTGAAGGAATAGACGGAGGCAACTCAGTGCAGTCGTCCAAGATTTTTATTCACAGTTCTTCAGGAAACACACAAGTGCACGTTACAGGTGAAGACCTCCCACGTTGCGCCGTGGTCACCCTGGCAGGGGTTCAATCCTTCCTCAGGAAGTTTAGGAATGCTTGGCAGAACCCCACTTTCTCGTGTTCCTACTTTGACCGTCTTCACACTAGGTCCTTCTCCCTGCTGCCCTGCGCTGCCCACTCTCAATCCCGCTCGGGTATGCTGAAGTCCTTCCTATACGTCGGATCCGGGACCAACCTCACCCCCTGGAGATTAGAATGCAGCAACCGATCCCTCTGTCTTCTGACAGATGCGGGGTGTACGGGTGCTGTCCTCCACGCGCCGTACCCCTGGGATCCCTTCTTAGAATGGAGTCTACTCCCTGCTCCCCTCCGGGGCCTCTATCCCGGGCCCTTCTTGTGGAGCAGAGCTCCTGCTGAGCCTCTGCTCCCAGACAGTCCTCACTGACCGTCTGTACTGTACTGACTGACCATTCTGTTCTGAACTGCCACCCTAAGATTGCTTCCCATTATATACCTACTGTGTGCTCCTTCTAACTGCTTCCTCCACCCACACCCACTACTGGTTCCCCCTACCTTTGGGTTTCCCCCACTCCAGCCAGGGACAGGGCTCAGCAGCTGCGCTCTGCATGTTGCCCTTCCAGCCGGTCTGAAGCAGTGTAATGTTGGATGCAGGTGTTTTGGGGGGTTCTCTGCAGCACTCCCATCTTACCTGAGTGAAGGGAGACACCACACCTCTGGGTGAGGTGCAGTACCTCTGTGGCGACTGAACCCTCAGGGGCGCCACATGCCCACGATGCAGAAATGCTCCGGATTTTTCCTGAGTGTTTCTGCATCTCCCTGGCAGAAAAAACGCATGCAGATTTTACATGCGTTTTTCCTGCCAGGGACAAACGTAAGTGAAGCGTTTTTCACATGCATGTCCGCATGCGGGTTGTCAACTGCTTTCCAAGCGATTTTAGCATCACTTGGAAAGTGCTTGACAACTTGGTCACGCTATATAAATCCTTGCAACCAGCATGTATTTATATAGTGTGACCAAGTTAATAGTTGAAAAAAAGAATAAAAATGGTAAAAAAAGAAAAATAGAATTAGACTTACCGGTAATTCTGTTTCTAAGACCCTCCACGACAGCACACCTGGAGGTAGCCTCCCCATCCTAATTAGGGACAGGAAAACAAGATGTTAAATAGCCCCTCTCTGCTACAATCCCCAGTGTTTTCAAAGGACCACACAGTATGAATGCTCTAAATATTTATTAACACTAAGAATTTTTCCAATCAATAAAGAGATGGAGGGAACTACCCATGCTGTTGTGGAGGGTCTTAGAAACCGAATTACTGGTAAGTCTAATTCTATTTTCTCCAATCCCCTCCATGACAGCACACCTGGAGTAATACCAAAGAATGAATTTTAGGGAGCGACAACAGCCTGAAGGACTTTCCTTCCAAATGCTAAGTCTCTATTAGATATTACATCTAGTCTATAATGCTTAGCAAAGGTATGGACAGACGACCATGTAGCTGCCCGGCAAATCTGCTCAATGGATGCACTAGCTTTTTCCGCCCAGGAGACCGACATAGCACTAGTAGAAAGAGCTTTCAAGGATTCCAGAGGAGGCAAATCTTGAACTATGTATGTTTCACAAATTGCTTTCTTAATCCAATTTGCTAGCGTATTTTTGCAATTTGCTTTCCTTTATTGGGGCCTCCATATTGGACAAATAGGTTCTGATCCTTCCTCCAGGTTTCAGTCTGCCTCAAATAGCGGATTATAGTCCTTCTTACATCCAACGCGTGGAATTCTTCTTCCTTGCTATTTGATGGATTTTGACAGAATGACGGAAGAATTATGGGCTGAGACATATGAAAATTAGACGACACTTTAGGTAGAAAAGAAGGATCCAACTGGAGGATGATCCTGTCCTCCAAAATACAACAATAAGTCTCTCTGATAGACAGGGCTTGGATTTCACTCACTCTTCTGGCTGTAGTCAGAGCTACAAGCAATGCCGCTTTCCAAGACAATTTGTCTATGTGTGCCTCGGCTATTGGCTCGAAAGGATGCATAGTTAGACCTCTAAGAACTACGTTGAGATCCCAAGGTGGAACTATTTTAGCTCTTGTTGGATTAATCCGAGAAGCAGCTATCATGAACCTCTTAATCCATCTGTTTTGGGCCAAATCAGCATCAAAATAGGAACATAAAGGCGAGACTTGGACCTTCAGCGTGCTTGGTCTTAATCCTTTAGACAGACCGTTCTGTAGGAAATCCAAGATTCTGGCCACGTCAGGCCGAAAGGGATCTAATGGACGAGGCTCATACCATAGCTTGAAAGCTTTCTAGATTTTTCCATAGATGGAATTTGTGACTGGTTTTCTGCTTTTCTGCAGTGTATGTGACTCGCCCCCAGGGGTGTCGCGGGGCACCCGGCAGCCGGGCCTAAGACTGCCTGCGGGGATTATCGCGGTGGCTGGCCCAGGGCGGTCAGTGCCAAAAGGAATTATTTGTAGGGAATTTGTTGTGACGCCACCTGTGGTGTCTGGTGAGGATCACCAGCACTGCAACAGTCCTCCGAGGCAGATGTCAGGACAGCTTGAGATGGAACGGCTCCCCACAGGTGCAGCAGGCCTCAGGGCAGTATAAATAATGCAGGTTGCGCTGAGCGTTGTGGTGCAGGGAAAGCGATGGCACAGCAGGAGTAACGGACAGAGACAGGGGATTTGCTTCATTACCTTTACTGGTACAGCTGTTAGGTACGGTCCAGGGTACTCCAGATGAAGGGCGCACTTTTGGACTTCTCCCCAGGGAGCGGGTATAGGGCCTCCTGATCCGTGTCTGTCCCTATGTATGCTCCTGGCCAGCCTGCAACTGGGCATAGCTTATGTGTCCTGCTTTTACTTCACCAGATGCTCAGAAACAGGACCTCTGGTTGGTAACCACTTTCCCTGGACGTCGGGGCCTTCGTGGTTCCTGATCCTGTGTGTGTCTAGCCTTCAGGTTTGCCAGGGACTTGTAGTCCTCCTGGGATTCCGGTTATCCCCACTGGGTGTAAAGGGTCCCTGTAGGTGCGGACCCGGTGTCCGGTAGATATAACGGGGTGAGCTTATTGTGCTCCTCTGCCCCCTTGGTTTCACTCCCCTTTTTCTCCTTGCCGTCGGCCAAACTCGGGGCCCGCACTACTAGGCAGCTGACGTGCTGCGTCTTCACCGCTATCTGAGCGTCGGCACGTTCTCAGGCTCTCTCTCTATCTGGGCTCCCTCTGCTGGTATGAGTTGGAAGGTAGAGGTGTTTGTATGTAGTGAGGGCCTCTTGTGGAGAAATCCATCCATGCACCCTTCTAGGTTCTGTGGCACCAATGCACAGCAGGGCGCCACATTTGGATCACCTGTACTGAGAAGCCTTTGGCTTTTCAGAGGGCGGTCTCAGAAGCCAAGCAGCTAGAGCCAAATTCTGAGGGGTCGGATGGAAAATCTGGCCCTAATGCAGCAGATCGTGGATTCGAGGAAGCATCAATGGATCATCCATTCTTAGACTGCTCAATGTTCCGAACCATGCTCTTTTTGGCCACATTGGAGCTATTAGGATAGTCTTGACCCCTTCCGACCTGATTTTTTGTAAAGTCCTTGGTATTAACAGAATCAGGGGAAAAGCATTAGCGAGCCCAACTTTCCAAGGGTGAGCGAATGCATCTATCCCTGTTGCTGAATCCTCGGGTTTTAAAGAGAAAAAGGCTCTTACTTTTGCGTTTTCCTGGTTCGCAAACAGGTCCACATCTGGGTATTCCCACTTTTGAACAATCATCTGAAATATCTTCGAGTTCATGCTCCACTCCCCTGGATGAATGTCTTTTCTGCTCAGAAGATCTGCATGATAGTTGTCGGAGCCCCTCAGATGCAGAGCCGATAAGGATAGTAGATTATGCTCCGCCCAGTGGAAGATCCTTTTGGAGATCATCTGTAACCTCCTGTTTCTTGTACTTTCCTGATGTCTCAAGTGGGCTACAGTTGTCATATTGTCCGAGTAGACTCTGACATGCGACCCCTGAAGCACAGTAGTGGCTGCCCATAGGGTTTCTTCCACCACTTTCATTTCTCTTAAGTTTGAGTACTGCTCTGCTATTTCTTGCGACCAGACCCCTTGGAAGGCCACGTGGGAGACTACTGCTCCCATCCCCTTTTGCTTGCGTCTGTTTTGACGGATAACAAGGGAAGTTGAATCCATGCTGAACTTTTCTCCAGATTTCCTGGACAGAGCCACCAATTTAAAGATGCTTTCACCTTCTCTGGCAGATGAATTCTGTTGGAGAGGGAACTTGGAGATCTGTCCCAACAGGAAAGGATGTAGTTTTGAAGGACCCTTGAATGCGCTTGAGCCCAAGGTACCGCCTGAATAGATGAGGTCATGGACCCGAGGACGGACATGGCGAATCTTAATGACACTCCGCTCTGGTTCTTTAGTGCATAAACTTTCGACCTCAACTGAATCTGCTTCTCTTTTGGCAGAAAAGAGGCTTGTTGCTGAGAATCCAGGAGAATTCCCAAGGAGGTCTTCCTGGTGGAGGGAATCAGATCTGACTTTTGGTAGTTTATCAACCATCCCAAGGATTCCAGGATCTGGAGGGTCATCTGGAGGTCTCTTTCCAAACTTGAAACCGAGGGAACCATCACCAAAAAATTGTCTAAATATGGGACGATGCAGATATTCAGTTTCCTTAGATAAACCTACTACCTCTGCCATGATCTTTGTAAACAGGCGGGGTGCTGACGAAATGCCGAAGGGGAGTACATTGAATTGAAAATGAAGTACCTCTCGGTTCTGAGTTACAGCAAATCTGAGAAATTTTCTGTAATCCGGATGAATTGGCACTTGGTAGTAAGCCTCTGGCTGGTCTACTGTTGCCACGACAAATCCTTTTCCAATCAATAAGCTGCCATTGAGGAAGGAAGCTCGCAATTCTGCCTCCTACCTTCTTGGCGTCATTGTCTGTCCTGCCTAGAACCTTGAAAGATATTCCTACCTCTTCCCCCTTTTGTGTAACTCCAGCGACCAGTTTTACCCTTGCCTCTGTACTGAAATGCTTGCTGCTGTTGTTGTTGAGGGAGAAGAAATGGTCTCTTTCTGAAACTTTTTGGATTCTTTGGCTCTGGCAGAGACTTCTTCTTGTCGGATGCTTTCTCCAACAACTCGTCTAGGACCGCCCCAAACATATACTCTCCTTTAAATGGAATGGAACAAAGCTTAGATTGTGATGCGTTGTCCCCACTCCACATCTTGAACCACAAAGCTCTTCTCGTAGAATTTGATAATGCTGCCAATCTTGCCGCAATCTTGACCGACTCCGCCAAGGCATCCGCTAGGAATCCAGTGGCCTTCTGCAGAAAAGGAAGAGATGCTAGGAGGTCCTCTTGAGTGGTACCTTTCCAGAGATGTTCCTCTAGTTGTTGGAGCCAGAGGAACTTGGAACGAGCTACACAAGTTGAAGCGATATTAGTCTTCAGTGAAGCCGCCGATGTTTCCCATGCCTTCCTTAGAAGGCTTTCCATCTTCCTATCCATAGGATCTTTGAGCTGTGACGAGTCTTCAAAGGGAAGGGTTGTTTTCTTCGCAACCCTTGCCACCTGTACATCAACCTTCGGGACTTCCATCCATAGCTTAGCCGCCTTTTCATCTAGAGGGAATCTATCCTTCATTTCTCCTGCCATACTAAGCCTTTTCTCAGGTGACTCCCATTCATCCAAAATAAGACTCCAAATGTTGTCATGCACAGGGAACACTACCTTCTTCTTGGATTTCAGACCGCCAAACATTTCATCCTGAACTGTACTGGTTTCCTTCTCCTCTTCCACCTGCATCGTGTCTCTCACCTGCGACAACAATTCCTCCATATTCTCAGACGAAAAGTAATATTTCCTATCTTCCTCATGATCTTCACTTAGGACCCCTTCTTCCGGTTCCTCCATAGACCCTAATTCTGAATCAGAGGTCTCCCTAACCGTATATTTTCTCCTTTTGGGGGGAGATGGACCTTCAGCTCTGGCTTGTGAGAAGGAGGCTAGGGAAGATTGTATTTCCTGCCGAACCATTCCCCTGACTTCTTCCATAAGGGAAGGCTGTTCTTCCTTCACAATGTTGTCAGTGCATTTCCAGCAGAGGGGTTTCTTATGCCCTGAAGCTAGCTTTTTTATACAGATGGCACATTTGCGAACTGTAGTGCTTTCTCCCACTGTCGGTGCAGGATCCTTGTCTCCCTAAATTAAAAATAAAAAAAGGGGAGATTTAAAATATATTTAGGATCCTGCTCAAAAGAGAGTGGGGAATAACCTAGGACCTAGTACTTACTGGGGCCGGGTTAGCGCTGGGCTCTGCAGACGCAGGCTTTGGAACAGCACCCTCCATAGTAGCAGAATATTCTGTCCTACCTTAATGGAGTCTTCTTATCTGGGTCTTTTATAGGGGAGACCGAGATCCAGTGCCAAATTTTCACCTATCTAGTGAAGGATCCTCATTTTCAGGGCAAACCGCGGCTTCTCCTTTTGAATTTCCCGCCGCGGCCCCATGCGTTCCACGGTGGAACGCACCAGAAGTGACGTCCCGCTGGCCAAAAGCCTGACTTCCGGCACGCCGCCATGGAGGACAGAGGAGACTCCGGCCGGGGAGCAACAGGAGGCCCCCAGCCCCCAAAACCCTACTCGGCTTTACACGCAGGCGAGTGTGTGTGGGGGGGGTCCCGCTCTCAAGGAGACACGGGAGCTGCAAAGGAAGGAAGGTCGGAGGCGATCGCTCCCTGCAGCCCGGCAGGTAAATTTAATAGGGCCCTGCTTGCCGGCCGCAGGCACCCCAGGTAACCTCTTCATCCCATAGGGACAGGAAAACACTGGGGATTGTTGGGGGAAGGGGCTATTTAACCTCTTGTTTTCCTGTCCCTAATTAGGATGGGGATGCTACCTCCAGAAAATAACATTATACTTACCTTCTGATGGCCCCCGGTCTTTTCTCCACTGCGTCTGGTCTCTTGTATGGCTCGCGGTGGAGTGAAAGGATCTTCCATGACGTCATTTAGTCATTGGACAGGTCACGAGACTGCCGTGACCTGTTGAACATCCGCAACAAGACCACAGAGAAACAAATCAAGA
Source organism: Phyllobates terribilis (assembly GCF_046119375.1). NCBI lineage: Eukaryota > Metazoa > Chordata > Amphibia > Anura > Dendrobatidae > Phyllobates > Phyllobates terribilis. The sequence goes on along the minus strand of NW_027363467.1, from coordinate 534,265 downwards.
AGAAACGTCACACTCACCGGAGTGTTGATCAGGTTCAGGAGATACTTCTTTCCCTCGTAAGTGTAAAACAGAGACGCAGTCTGGGCCTTCACCGTAATCCCGCGCTCCCTCTCCACCTGCAGCTTGTCCAGAACTTGCTTATTGGAGGAGGCTTTTGGCATACAACCTGAGGGAAGGAGCGAGACACCAGAATCCACACTGTTAGCTCGTAGTGGCAGTGTCTCCCTCCATACTTATCTGTCAATGGTAGCTTGTTTCTGTGTTTTATATATTTATTTTAGGTGTGTAAACCCTCTTCATGTGTACAGCAGCCTGCAATGAACGCTGCTTAAAAAATAAATAATAGAGTAAGGCCTCATTCAGACTTTCATCAGCTTTGTTTTGCATCCGAGAAACTCTAAACTTTGATTTGGATCAAAATTCGACAGGTCAACGTGTTTCAGTGAAAAATACGCGGTCCGCAGAAATATGTGAACAGCCCTAGACTATAATAGATATGAGCTCTGTGAAAAACATGGATCGAGCTCGTACGAAATCCAACATTTCATTCTATAAATCTACATAAATTAAGTAACGTGCCAAATTGCTTTTTTTTTGGTTTATGTTTTGCGTGTACGGAGGGAAAGTTCCCAGTGCTAGTGTCTAGCTCACTGATTTTCCTTGCTTGGTGCCTGACGTCCCAAAAAACTGACAGTGAGCTATCAATCAAGATACAGAGGCTGGTGCTGGGCAGGGAAGCAACCTTGGAAGGCTGAGGCTTGGTTAGTGCTCCGTTACACCCAGAGCACTCAGAAATGCAGCAACAGATAAAAGATATAGAGGTGTCTATGGATTTAGCTTTCCAAATCCTGCATGGTCATGAATGGGAATTGGAGGGAGGGGTATATCTGATGGATTCCCTTAAATTGTTAATTGGCAATTGCAGTTCACATAGTTGCATATTACTTAATCATTAGAGCTACAAAAAATTGCACTTCAAGCACCAGTAAAACAGAGGCCAAAAAAGATTCCTTAGAGGCATCTGGTCACTATTAGTGATGATCGAGCGTGTTCTATCAACCCCTTCGGCAAGCACGCTCGGGTGCTCGCCGAGTATTTTGGCATGCTCGGCATTTCTTTTAAGGTCGCCGTGCCTGCAAGTGTCACGGCTGTTAGCGTGCTCGCTGAATGGGTTCATAGAACACGCTCGATCATCACTAGTCACTATACATTAGTATACAATAAAAAAACACATATCACATAGTGAATAACACAGACACTATTCAATACAGCAGGGTTGAGGTGTACTTTGTGGGACAAAATTACAGCATTTTTGAAAGACGCCATTCACTTTACTGTGCAACATATAGAAAAAAAAGGGCAATGAATTCCAAATAAAGTGAAATGGTGCAGAAGAAAACAAAAACATTTTACTGCTTTTAAAAAATTCTAAACTTTGCAAACAAATTGTTTGGCTTGTGTTCCAATTTTCTAAGACCGTTTTTAATACCATTTTGGGGTACAACTTTTTGATTGCTCCATCAAATGAATAGTCGTAAGTTACTTACCGGTAACGGGATTTTTCAGAGACCATGACAGCACCACGAGAGAGGGGATCCGCCCACCAAGGAGAGGAAACATACAGGCTTAAAAGGGCGCCACCTCTCTCCCGCCTCAGTTTGGATTACAGAGCATTGAGAGGACCGCCAGGTTAATAAACACAGCAAACAATCACAAAATTGCCATACCTGACGAAACCTACTGAGTGTGAGATTATAATTAATAAAACGGGAGTGTTCCCACAAACGTGAAAGGAGGGAATATAAGGGTGCTGTCATGGTCTCCGAAAAATCCCATTACCGGTATGTAATTTAATATTTTATCGGTCGACCATGACAGCACCACGAGAGAATTACAGAGATGAAGTAATCTATTGAAGGACCACAGCCTGGAACACTCTTCTCCCAAAGGTGAGGTCAGCCGACACACCTATATCTAACCTATCGTGTCTATGGAATGTAGAGGGACAGGACCAGGTAGCAGCCTTAAATATGTCTTCTATCGAGACACCTGTCTTCTCAGCCCAGGAGGTCGCCACAGCCCGGGTGGAATGAGCCTTCAGCCCTTCTGGCCCTTCCTCGCCGCTAGATGTACAGACCAAAAGTTTGGACACACCTTCTCATTTAAAGATTTTTCTGTATTTTCATGACTATGAAAATTGTACATTCACACTGAAGGCATCAAAACTATGAATTAACACATGTGGAATTATATGCTTAACAAAAAAGTGTGAAACAGCTGAAAATATGTCTTATATTCTAGGTTCTTCAAAGTAGCCACCTTTTGCTTTGATGACTGCTTTGCACACTCTTGGCATTCTCTTGATGAGCTTCAAGAGATAGTCACTGGAAATGGTTTTCACTTCACAGGTATGTCTTGTCAGGTTTAATAAGTGGGATTTCTTGCCTTATAAATGGGGTTGGGACCATCAGTTGTGTTGTGCAGAAGTCTGGTGGATACACAGCTGATAGTCCTACTGAACAGACTGTTAGAATGTGTATTATGGCAAGAAAAAAGCAGCTAAGTAAAGAAAAACGAGTGTCCATCATTACTTTAAGAAATGAAGGTCAGTCAGTCCGAAAAATTGGGAAAACTTTGAAAGTGTCCCCAAGTGCAGTTGCAAAAACCATCAAGCGCTACAAAGAAACTGGCTCACATCAGGACCGCCCCAGGAAAGGAAGACCAAGAGTCACCTCTGCTTCTGAGGATAAGTTTATCCGCGTCACCAGCCTCAGAAATCGCAGTTTAACAGCAGCTCAGATTAGAGACCAGGTCAATGCCACACAGAGTTCTAGCAGCAGACACATCTCTACAACAACTGTTAAGAGGAGACTTTGTGCAGCAGGCCTTCATGGTAAAATAGCTGCTAGGAAACCACTGCTAAGGACAGGCAACAAGCAGAAGAGACTTGTTTGGGGTAAAGAACACAAGGAATGGACATTAGACCAGTGGAAATCTGTGCTTTGGTCTGATGAGTCCAAATTTGAGATCTTTGGTTCCAACCACCGTGTCTTTGTGCGACGCAGAAAAGGTGAACGGATGGACTCTACATGCCTGGTTCCCACCGTGAAGCATGGAGGAGGAGGTGTGATGGTGTGGGTGTGCTTTGCTGGTGACACTGTTGGGGATTTATTCAAAATTGAAGGCATACTGAACCAGCATGGCTACCACAGCATCTTGCAGCAGCATGCTATTCCATCCGCTTTGCGTTTAGTTGGACCATCATTTATTTTTCAACAGGACAATGACCCCAAACACACCTCCAGGCTGTGTAAGGGCTATTTGACCAAGAAGGAGAGTGATGGGGGACTACGCCAGATAACCTGGCCTCCACAGTCACCAGACCTGAACCCAATCGAGATGATTTGGGGTGAGCTGGACCGCAGAGTGAAGGCAAAAGGGCCAACAAGTGCTAAGCATCTCTGGGAACTCCTTCAAGATTGTTGGAAGACCATTTCCGGTGACTACCTCTTGAAGCTCATCAAGAGAATGCCAAGAGTGTGCAAAGCAATCATTAAAGCAAAAGGTGGCTACTTTGAAGAACCTAGAATATAAGACATATTTTCAGTTGTTTCACACTTTTTTGTTAAGTATATAATTCCACATGTGTTAATTCATAGTTTTGATGCCTTCAGTGTGAATGTACAATTTCCATAGTCAAGAAAATACAGAAAAATCTTTAAATGCGAAGGTGTGTCCAAACTTTTGGTCTATACTGTATATGATAGAGAAATGGCCTCCCAATTCCATCTAGCTATGGTGGACTTCGTGACCTTAGACCGTTCCTAGTCCCTTGGTAGGATATAAACAACGAGTTATCTTTCCTAAAGCTTTTGGTAACTGAATGTTACCTAACCAGACATCTCCTCACTTCTAACGTATGTAACTCCACCTCTTTCTGGTTACTAGGATGTGGACAAAAGGAGGGTAGGAGGACTTCCTGAAGTCTGTGGAAACGAGTAGCTACCTTAGGGAGAGAGAGTGATTTTTAGACCAGATCCTGCCTATCATCCAGAATTTGAGTAAACGGCGAGGCCATAGACAGGGCCTGGATGTCACTAATGCTCCTGGCCGAGGTTAAAGATATTAAAGCGGTCTTAAGAGAGAGGGATTTAAGGGTTGCTGACTATTAGCTCAAACAGCGAGATAGTCAAGGCCTTTAGAACCAAATTTAAATACCAGGGAACCAAGCTGCTTTTAATAATGAGTCTAGATCTAAAAGCTGCCTTAATGAACCGAGAAACCCAGTAGTTACAAGCTACATCACAGCTATATAGGGCACCCAAGGCAGAAATCTGTACTTTAAGGGTGCTGGTGGATAACCCTAGTTCAAGACTTTTTTGTAAAAACTCCAAAGATTTGTCCTATTGGCACCCCCTCCCCATCAACCCCAGAACCAGAGAAAGACAAAAACTTTCTCCAACTTGTGGCATAAATCTGGGTTGTAACAGGTTTTCTCCTGTGCAGGATGGTTACTAGACCTTTGGAAAAACCTTTCTGATTTGGCAGTGTCCTTTCAAGTTCCACACCGTCAAGTGGAGGCCAGTTGCTTGAGGATGGAATATCGGACCCCGGAGAAGGAGATATGGAATCTCTGGAAGAACCCAAGGATCGTAGATGGACACCCTCCTGGGCCAAAAGGGTGCGATCAGCAGAACCCTGGCCTTGTCCTCCCTGATCTTTCTTATTACCATGAGAAGAACAGCCAACCAGGGGGGGAGGAGTCATACGCCAGGCTGAAATACCAACGAATCAGGAAAGCGTCCACAGCTAGGGGATTTAGGGAACACAAGATCTTTGTCTTCCGATTTAGTTTTGTGGCAATCGGATCTACCTGACCGGAGGCCCCCCCCATCTTCGGCTATTTGGGTAAAAATTCCTTGATTTAGTTCCCATTCCCCTTGCATCAGAGGATAGCAGCTTGGGAAATCTGCTCTCATGTTTTCTTTTTCCCTTATATAGAGGGCCATCAGGGAAAGGAGGTGACTTTCTGTAATCTGGAAGAGATGATCTGTCACTCTCATCAGCGATCTTGACCATGTATCCCCCTGGTGGTTCACATATGCTACCGCAACTAGATTATCCAAGAGGATCTTTACATTCTGGCCCTGAAGGAAAGGTAAGAAATTATTCACCGCCTTGTCTACCGCCAGAAGTTCTTTTGCATTGGAGGAGAGACCCTTTTCGATATCTGACCAGGTCCCCTGGGCTACCATATCTCCCAGATGGGCTCCCCACCCTCTCGGACTCGCATCTGTGGTAATTGTTCTAGTGACCCTAAGTACCCAGGGAACCCCTCGAGATAGGTTAGGCTCATCCTGCCACCACTATAAAGATTTTACTGACCGGGGTGATAAGGACATCTTCCCTTCCAAGTGCCCCTTAAGAGAAACTTCATTATGTAGCACATCCCACTGTAGAACTGTGGCGCCCCTGAAGATTCGACCCCCACAGGGATGCTGCACTTCTGTAATGGAGTGTAGTGTTCCTCCTCCGAGGTAAGAACAGCGTGATGGTCGGGACCCAACCTTTGCATCCAACACCACATTTCTCCACCAGAGGGGGCTAGTATGCACCAAGTGCTGCCCTCCTGGTTACAGGGAGACTGGGGAACCAAGAGTGAGGGGAACCAGTTAGTGGGTGAGGGTGGAGGACTTACAATTTAGTGACACTTTAAATTTCATATTTAATAAAAAGCCATCTTTGGTTTTGGTCTTTGTGCTGTTAATTACTGTGAGGTATTGTGATCTCCCACCCTGAACGTGGATCCTGTGTGAACCTACAGTGGATGGAGACACAGCCCTCATACCCCAGCCTTGGAACGAGGGGCAGGTTGCAGACGAGGAATGTCTCAACCCGGTCAAGGACCACGACCAAGAAGGCCCGGAGCTAAAGAGTGTAGCTCCACAGCAAATGGATCCCGGGGAGGATGCAGACGGAGCAGTGTACGCCACCTGTCCTCACCACCTGATATATTCAGAGGGAGTCCAGCTGCAAGAGGGGTACCGGCCCCCGACACCCGACCTTGCTACTCCATGTCCTGGTTGGTAAAGCCCGGTAGGCCCAGAGGATCCCATCGGGTATCGGAAGGAGCAGAGCTGCCACCCGTGCCCTTGATCTGAGAGGAGTTCAGAGGGAGATCCGGCCTATCTACACACACACAGACAGGAGAGGATACGGTCTGTAGTTCAGGAACACTCAGGTGCGGGGTCCCGATTGAATGCTGGACTTGCTCGGAGGTTGTCGGACCCCGGTCCCTGGTGACCGCAGGACTCCGTGGGGAGCAGGGAGTCGCCTTCCTTCTGACATCTCTAATGTGAGTAAAGCCTTGGAAATTCATCCCTATGGCCTCCGGACTGTTCATTACGCGCCATTCCGTGCGACGCCGCGTCCCTACTGCCGCACTACTACCCCCCCTTTATCCTGCTTTACCGGCCCTGAGGCCGCGCTCCGAATGTAGGGAGCGGCGAGAACTTTAGCCGCCATGACTCCAGGCCTCAGCGGACTGTAGTTGCGCTGGTGGCGCATCACCAGACACCACAGGTGGCGTAGTCGACAATTACCACTCAACCCGGAAAGCCCTAGCATTATTTTCAATGTGACGGCCCTGGGCAAGGAACGGGTCCAGGCCACGACTGCACCCCCGTTCTCAACATCTGACCCGACTCCGAGTACCCCCATCTTCCCAGGGCAGGGCTGAGAGCGTCACATCACCATGTGTAGGGGTGGATTCAGTGAGGAGAAGTGAGAGGAGCAGGGGCTCTGCAGGAGCTCTGCTCGGCAGGCAGGCTCGGCCTGTCATGCCCAAGAAGGAGAGAGGAGTGGGAGCTAGGGAGGAAGGCTCCAGTAACTTAAGGGATCCCAGGGGGTACGGTGAGTGCAGGACGGCACCCGTACGCCCGAATCTGCCAGGTGTCAGAGGGATCAGGCTGCAAGAAGGGAACCGGTCCCTGGACTAGCCGAGTTACTTCAGGTCTCGGCTGGAAAACTTTCATTGTGCAGTTGCCACAACCTCACCTAAGCCGCTGTGAAGGGCACCAAGCAAGGTCCGGGAACTTCAAGTTGCCCAGAGGGATCTCAAGGTAACAGATCGGCACTTTGTGTGGCGGGGCGCATGGCAGGAGGGAGAAGACCCACCGCGGGAAGTCAGCTAAGAAAGGAACATACAGAAAGGGGGTCCCGTTAAGTGCTCTTGAAGTACGTGGGAGAGTGCTGAGCCCCTGCCTGGTAAACGCAGCGCGACATGGGAGGCTGACACCTGTACAGTGCACCTGAGGAAGCTAAAGAACTGTGAGTAAACTCGGATGACTGCACCCCATTGTTTCTGTCAGTTATTTCTACAACGCTATCGCTCCTGCACTACAACGCCCAGCATCACCATCTGCATCTACACTGCCCTGGAGCTGTGCTCTGCCTGTGGAGAGCCATGCCAACCCAGCTGCCCTAACATCTGCTTCAGAGGTCTGCAGCAGCGCCGGTACTCATTACTGGGAACCACAGGTGGCGTCACGAGACAAAACTGTTAACAAACCCTTTTTTTTTAAAGAGTGACCCCAGGGTACGGGCCCGTGACATCCGAAGAAGGTAAAGGCCCGGGTACCGAGTCACCCATATTCCCCCTGGGCGAGTCATACTACACCACACAGGAGAGCCGACAGATCCTCTATATACTACACCACACAGGAGAGCTGACAGATCCTCTATATACTACACAATACAGGAGAGCTGACAGATCCTCTATATACTACACCACACAGGAGAGCTGACAGATCCTCTATATACTACACCACACAGGAGAGCTGACAGATCCTCTATATACTACACCACACAGGAGAGCTGACACATCCTCTATATACTACACCACACAGGAGAGCTGACAGATCCTCTACATACTACACCACACAGGACAGATCCTCTATATACTACACCACACAGGAGAGCCGACAGATCCTCTATATACTACACCACACAGGAGAGCTGACACATCCTCTATATACTACACCACACAGGAGAGCTGACAGATCCACTATATACTACACCACACAGGAGAGCTGACAGATCCTCTATATACTACACCACACAGGAGAGCTGACAGATCCTCTATATACTACACCACACAGGAGAGCCGACACATCCTCTATATACTACACCACACAGGAGAGCCGACAGATCCACTATATACTACACCACACAGGAGAGCTGACAGATCCTCTATATACTACACCACACAGGAGAGCTGACAGATCCTCTATATACTACACCACACAGGAGAGCTGACAGATCCACTATATACTACACCACACAGGAGAGCTGACAGATCCACTATATACTACACCACACAGGAGAGCTGACACATCCTCTATATACTACACCACACAGGAGAGCTGACAGATCCTCTATATACTACACAATACAGGAGAGCTGACAGATCCTCTATATACTACACAATACAGGAGAGCTGACAGATCCTCTATATACTACACAATACAGGAGAGCTGACAGATCCTCTATATACTACACAATACAGGAGAGCCGACACATCCTCTATATACTACACCACACAGGAGAGCCGACAGATCCTCTATATACTACACCACACAGGAGAGCCGACAGATCCTCTATATACTACACCACACAGGAGAGCTGACAGATCCTCTATATACTACACAATACAGGAGAGCTGACAGATCCTCTATATACTACACCACACAGGACAGATCCTCTATATACTACACCACACAGGACAGATCCTCTATATACTACACCACACAGGAGAGCTGACACATCCTCTATATACTACACCACACAGGAGAGCTGACAGATCCACTATATACTACACCACACAGGAGAGCTGACAGATCCTCTATACACTACACCACACAGGAGAGCTGACAGATCCTCTATATACTACACTACACAGGAGAGCTGACACATCCTCTATATACTACACCACACAGGAGAGCTGACAGATCCTCTATATACTACACCACACAGGACAGATCCTCTATATACTACACCATACAGGAGAGCTGACACATCCTCTATATACTACACAATACAGGAGAGCTGACAGATCCTCTATATACTACACCACACAGGACAGATCCTCTATATACTACACCATACAGGAGAGCTGACATATCCTCTATATACTGCACCACACAGGAGAGCTGACAGATCCTCTATATACTACACCACACAGGAGAGCCGACAGATCCACTATATACTACACCACACAGGAGAGCTGACAGATCCTCTATATACTACACCACACAGGAGAGCTGACAGATCCTCTATATACTACACCACACAGGAGAGCCGACAGATCCACTATATACTACACCACACAGGAGAGCTGACAGATCCTCTATATACTACACCACACAGGAGAGCTGACACATCCTCTATATACTACACCACACAGGAGAGCTGACAGATCCTCTATATACTACACCACACAGGAGAGCTGACACATCCTCTATATACTACACCACACAGGAGAGCTGACAGATCCTCTATATATTACACCACACAGGAGAGCCGACAGATCCACTATATACTACACCACACAGGAGAGCTGACAGATCCTCTATATACTACACCACACAGGAGAGCTGACAGATCCTCTATGTACTACACCACACAGGACAGCTGACAGATCCTCTATATACTACACCACACAGGAGAGCCGACAGATCCACTATATACTACACCACACAGGAGAGCTGACAGATCCTCTATATACTACACCACACAGGAGAGCTGACACATCCTCTATATACTACACCACACAGGAGAGCCGACAGATCCACTATATACTACACCACACAGGAGAGCTGACAGATCCTCTATATACTACACCACACAGGAGAGCTGACAGATCCTCTATATACTACACCACACAGGAGAGCCGACAGATCCACTATATACTACACCACACAGGAGAGCTGACAGATCCTCTATATACTACACCACACAGGAGAGCTGACACATCCTCTATATACTACACCACGCAGGAGAGCTGACAGATCCTCTATATACTACACCACACAGGAGAGCTGACAGATCCTCTATATACTACACCACACAGGAGAGCTGACAGATCCTCTATATACTACACCACACAGGACAGCTGACAGATCCTCTATATACTACACCACACAGGAGAGCTGACAGATCCTCTACACACTACACCACATAGGAGAGCTGCCAGATCCTCTATATACTACACCACACAGGAGAGCTGACAGATCCTCTATATACTACACCACACAGGAGAGCTGACAGATCATCTGTATACTACACAATACAGGAGAGCTGACAGATCCTCTATATACTACACCACACAGGACAGATCCTCTATATACTACACCATACAGGAGAGCTGACACATCCTCTATATACTACACAATACAGGAGAGCTGACAGATCCTCTATATACTACACCACACAGGAGAGCTGACACATCCTCTATATACTACACCACACAGGAGAGCTGACAGATCCTCTATATACTACATCACACAGGAGAGCTGACAGATCCTCTATATACTACACCACACAGGAGAGCGGGCAGATCCACTATATACTACACCACACAGGAGAGCCGACAGATCCTCTATATACTACACAATACAGGAGAGCTGACACATCCTCTATATACTACACAATACAGGAGAGCTGACAGATCCTCTATATACTACACCACACAGGAGAGCTGACACATCCTCTATATACTACACCACACAGGAGAGCTGACAGATCCTCTATATACTACACCACACAGGAGAGCTGACAGATCCACTATATACTACACCACACAGGAGAGCCGAGAGATCCTCTACATACTACACCATACAGGAGAGCTGACAGATCCTCTATATACTACACCACACAGGAGAGCCGACAGATCCTCTATATACTACACCACACAGGAGAGCCGACAGATCCTCTATATACTACACCACACAGGAGAGCCGACAGATCCTCTATATACTACACCACACAGGAGAGCTGACAGATCCTCTATACACTACACCACACAGGAGAGCTGACAAATCCTCTATATACTACACCACACAGGAGAGCTGACAGATCCTCTATATACTACACCACACAGGAGAGCTGACACATCCTCTATATACTACACCACACAGGAGAGCCGACAGATCCTCTATATACTACACCACACAGGAGAGCTGACAGATCCTCTATATACTACACCACACAGGAGAGCCGACAGATCCTCTATATACTACACCACACAGGAGAGCTGACAGATCCACTATATACTACACCACACAGGAGAGCTGACAGATCCTCTATATACTACACCACATAGGAGAGCCGACAGATCCTCTATATACTACACCACACAGGAGAGCTGACAGATCCTCTATATACTACACCACACAGGAGAGCTGACAGATCCTCTATATACTACACCACACAGGAGAGCTGACAGATCCTCCATATACTACACAATACAGGAGAGCTGACAGATCCACTATATACTACACCACACAGGAGAGCTGACACATCCTCTATATACTACACAATACAGGAGAGCTGACAGATCCACTATATACTACACCACACAGGAGAGCTGACACATCCTCTATATACTACACCACACAGGAGAGCTGACAGATCCTCTATATACTACACCACACAGGAGAGCTGACAGATCCTCCATATACTACACAATACAGGAGAGCTGACAGATCCACTATATACTACACCACACAGGAGAGCTGACACATCCTCTATATACTACACAATACAGGAGAGCTGACAGATCCTCTATATACTACACCACACGGGAGAGCTGACGCATCCTCTATATACTACACAATACAGGAGAGCTGACAGATCCACTATATACTACACCACACAGGAGAGCTGACAGATCCTCTATATACTACACCACACAGGAGAGCTGACAGATCCTCTATACACTACACCACACAGGAAAGCTGACAGATCCTCTATATGCTACATCACATAGGAGAGCTGACAGATCCTCAATATACTACATCACACAGGAGAGCTGACAGATCCTCTATATCCTACACAATACAGGAGAGCTGACAGATCCACTATATACTACACCACACAGGAGAGCCGACAGATCCTCTATATACTACACCACACAGGAGAGCTGACACATCCTCTATATACTACACAATACAGGAGAGCTGACAGATCCACTATATACTACACCACACAGGAGAGCTGACAGATCCTCTATATACTACACCACACAGGAGAGCTGACAGATCCTCTATATACTACACCACCCAGGAGAGCTGACAGATCCTCTATACACTACACCACACAGGAGAGCCGACAGATCCTCTATATACTACACAATACAGGAGAGCTGACACATCCTCTATATACTACACAATACAGGAGAGCTGACACATCCTCTATATACTACACCACACAGGAGAGCTGACAGATCCTCTATATACTACACCACACAGGAGAGCTGACAGATCCTCTATATACTACACCACACAGGAGAGCTGACACATCCTCTATATACTACACCACACAGGAGAGCTGACAGATCCTCTATATACTACACCACACAGGAGAGCTGACAGATCCTCTATATACTACACCACACAGGAGAGCTGACAGATCGTCTATATACTACACCACACAGGAGAGCTGACACATCCTCTATATACTACACCACACAGGAGAGCTGACACATCCTCTATATACTACACCACACAGGAGAGCTAACAGATCCTCTATATACTACACCACACAGGAGAGCTGACAGATCCTCTATATACTACACCACACAGGAGAGCTAACAGATCCTCTATATACTACACCACACAGGAGAGCTGACAGATCCTCTATATACTACACCACACAGGAGAGCTGACAGATCCTCTATATACTACACCACCCAGGAGAGCTGACAGATCCTCTATATACTACACCACACAGGAGAGCTGACAGATCCTCTATATACTACACCACACAGGAGAGCTGACAGATCCTCTATATACTACACCACACAGGACAGCTGACAGATCCTCTATATACTACACCACACAGGAGAGCTGACAGATCCTCTATATACTACACCACACAGGAGAGCTGACAGATCCTCTATATACTACACCACACAGGAGAGCTGACAGATCCTCTATATACTACACCACACAGGAGAGCTAACAGATCCTCTATATACTACACCACACAGGAGAGCTGACAGATCCTCTATATACTACACCACACAGGAGAGCTGACACATCCTCTATATACTACACAATACAGGAGAGCTGACAGATCCACTATATACTACACCACACAGGAGAGCTGACAGATCCTCTATATACTACACCACACAGGAGAGCCGACAAATCCTCTATATACTACACCACACAGGAGAGCCGACAAATCCTCTATATACTACACCACACAGGAGAGCCGACAAATCCTCTATATACTACATCACACAGGAGAGCTGACACATCCTCTATATACTACACAATACAGGAGAGCTGACAGATCCACTATATACTACACCACACAGGAGAGCTGACAGATCCACTATATACTACACCACACAGGAGAGCCGACAGATCCTCTATATACTACACCACACAGGAGAGCCGACAGATCCTCTATATACTACACCACACAGGAGAGCTGACACATCCTCTATATACTACACCACACAGGAGAGCTGACAGATCCTCTATATACTACACCACACAGGAGAGCTGACACATCCTCTATATACTACACAATACAGGAGAGCTGACAGATCCACTATATACTACACCACACAGGAGAGCTGACAGATCCTCTATATACTACACCACACAGGAGAGCTGACACATCCTCTATATACTACACCACACAGGAGAGCTGACAGATCCTCTATATACTACACCACACAGGAGAGCTGACAGATCCTCTATATACTACACCACACAGGAGAGCTGACAGATCCACTATATACTACACCACACAGGAGAGCTGACAGATCCTCTATATACTACATCACACAGGAGAGCTGACAGATCCTCTATATACTACACCACACAGGAGAGCCGACAAATCCTCTATATACTACATCACACAGGAGAGCTGACAGATCCTCTATATACTACACCACACAGGAGAGCTGACAGATCCTCTATATACTACATCACACAGGAGAGCTGACACATCCTCTATACACTACACCACACAGGAGAGCTGACAGATACTCTATATACTACACCACACAGGAGAGCTGACAGATCCTCTATATACTAAACCACACAGGAGAGCTGACAGATCCTCTATATGCTACATCACACAGGAGAGCTGACATATCCTCTATATACTACACCACACAGGAGAGCTGACAGATCCTCTATATACTACACCACACAGGAGAGCTGACAGATCCTCTATACACTACACCACACAGGAAAGCTGACAGATCCTCTATACACTACACCACACAGGAGAGCTGACAGATCCTCTATATACTACACAATACAGGAGAGCTGACAGATCCACTATATACTACACCACACAGGAGAGCCGACAGATCCTCTATATACTACACCACACAGGAGAGCTGACACATCCTCTATATACTACACAATACAGGAGAGCTGACAGATCCACTATATACTACACCACACAGGAGAGCTGACAGATCCTCTATATACTACACCACACAGGAGAGCTGACAGATCCTCTATATACTACACCACCCAGGAGAGCTGACAGATCCTCTATACACTACACCACACAGGAGAGCTGACACATCCTCTATATACTACACAATACAGGAGAGCTGACAGATCCTCTATATACTACACAATACAGGAAAGCTGACACATCCTCTATATACTACACCACACAGAAGAGCTGACAGATCCTCTATATACTACACCACACAGGAGAGCTGACACATCCTCTATATACTACACCACACAGGAGAGCTGACAGATCCTCTATATACTAGACCACACAGGAGAGCTGACAGATCCTCTATATACTACATAATACAGGAGAGCTCACAGATCGTCTATATACTTCACCACACAGGAGAGCTGACACATCCTCTATATACTACACAATACAGGAGAGCTGACAGATCCTCTATATACTACACAATACAGGAGAGCTGACACATCCTCTATATACTACACCACACAGGAGAGGTGACAGATCCTCTATATACTACACCACACAGGAGAGCTGACAGATCCTCTATATACTACACCACACAGGAGAGCTGACACATCCTCTATATACTACACCACATAGGAGAGCTGACAGATCCTCTATATACTACACCACACAGGAGAGCGGGCAGATCCACTATATACTACACCACACAGGAGAGCCGACAGATCCTCTATATACTACACCACACAGGAGAGCTGACACATCCTCTATATACTACACCACACAGGAGAGCTGACAGATCCTCTATATACTACACCACACAGGAGAGCTGACAGATCCACTATATACTACACCACACAGGAGAGCCGAGAGATCCTCTACATACTACACCATACAGGAGAGCTGACAGATCCTCTATATACTACACCACACAGGAGAGCTGACAGATCCTCTATATACTACACCACACAGGAGAGCCGACAGATCCTCTATATACTACACCACACAGGAGAGCCGACAGATCCTCTATATACTACACCACACAGGAGAGCTGACAGATCCTCTATACACTACACCACACAGGAGAGCTGACAAATCCTCTATATACTACACCACACAGGAGAGCTGACAGATCCTCTATATACTACACCACACAGGAGAGCTGACACATCCTCTATATACTACACCACACAGGAGAGCCGACAGATCCTCTATATACTACACCACACAGGAGAGCTGACAGATCCTCTATATACTACACCACACAGGAGAGCCGACAGATCCTCTATATACTACACCACACAGGAGAGCTGACAGATCCACTATATACTACACCACACAGGAGAGCTGACAGATCCTCTATATACTACACCACATAGGAGAGCCGACAGATCCTCTATATACTACACCACACAGGAGAGCTGACAGATCCTCTATATACTACACCACACAGGAGAGCTGACAGATCCTCTATATACTACACCACACAGGAGAGCTGACAGATCCTCCATATACTACACAATACAGGAGAGCTGACAGATCCACTATATACTACACCACACAGGAGAGCTGACACATCCTCTATATACTACACAATACAGGAGAGCTGACAGATCCACTATATACTACACCACACAGGAGAGCTGACACATCCTCTATATACTACACCACACAGGAGAGCTGACAGATCCTCTATATACTACACCACACAGGAGAGCTGACAGATCCTCCATATACTACACAATACAGGAGAGCTGACAGATCCACTATATACTACACCACACAGGAGAGCTGACACATCCTCTATATACTACACAATACAGGAGAGCTGACAGATCCTCTATATACTACACCACACGGGAGAGCTGACGCATCCTCTATATACTACACAATACAGGAGAGCTGACAGATCCACTATATACTACACCACAGAGGAGAGCTGACAGATCCTCTATATACTACACCACACAGGAGAGCTGACAGATCCTCTATACACTACACCACACAGGAAAGCTGACAGATCCTCTATATGCTACATCACATAGGAGAGCTGACAGATCCTCAATATACTACATCACACAGGAGAGCTGACAGATCCTCTATATACTACACAATACAGGAGAGCTGACAGATCCACTATATACTACACCACACAGGAGAGCCGACAGATCCTCTATATACTACACCACACAGGAGAGCTGACACATCCTCTATATACTACACAATACAGGAGAGCTGACAGATCCACTATATACTACACCACACAGGAGAGCTGACAGATCCTCTATATACTACACCACACAGGAGAGCTGACAGATCCTCTATATACTACACCACCCAGGAGAGCTGACAGATCCTCTATACACTACACCACACAGGAGAGCCGACAGATCCTCTATATACTACACAATACAGGAGAGCTGACAGATCCTCTATATACTACACCACACAGGAGAGCTGACAGATCCTCTATATACTACACCACACAGGAGAGCTGACAGATCCTCTATATACTACACCACACAGGACAGCTGACAGATCCTCTATATACTACACCACACAGGAGAGCTGACAGATCCTCTATATACTACACCACACAGGAGAGCTGACAGATCCTCTATATACTACACCACACAGGAGAGCTGACAGATCCTCTATATACTACACCACACAGGAGAGCTAACAGATCCTCTATATACTACACCACACAGGAGAGCTGACAGATCCTCTATATACTACACCACACAGGAGAGCTGACACATCCTCTATATACTACACAATACAGGAGAGCTGACAGATCCACTATATACTACACCACACAGGAGAGCTGACAGATCCTCTATATACTACACCACACAGGAGAGCCGACAAATCCTCTATATACTACACCACACAGGAGAGCCGACAAATCCTCTATATACTACACCACACAGGAGAGCCGACAAATCCTCTATATACTACATCACACAGGAGAGCTGACACATCCTCTATATACTACACAATACAGGAGAGCTGACAGATCCACTATATACTACACCACACAGGAGAGCTGACAGATCCACTATATACTACACCACACAGGAGAGCTGACAGATCCTCTATATACTACACCACACAGGAGAGCTGACACATCCTCTATATACTACACCACACAGGAGAGCTGACAGATCCTCTATATACTACACCACACAGGAGAGCTGACACATCCTCTATATACTACACCACACAGGAGAGCCGACAGATCCTCTATATACTACACCACACAGGAGAGCTGACACATCCTCTATATACTACACCACACAGGACAGCTGACAGATCCTCTATATACTACACCACACAGGAGAGCTGACACATCCTCTATATACTACACAATACAGGAGAGCTGACACATCCTCTATATACTACACCACACAGGAGAGCTGACAGATCCTCTATATACTACACCACACAGGAGAGCTGACAGATCCTCTATATACTACACCACACAGGAGAGCTGACAGATCCACTATATACTACACCACACAGGAGAGCTGACAGATCCTCTATATACTACATCACACAGGAGAGCTGACAGATCCTCTATATACTACACCACACAGGAGAGCCGACAAATCCTCTATATACTACATCACACAGGAGAGCTGACAGATCCTCTATATACTACACCACACAGGAGAGCTGACAGATCCTCTATATACTACATCACACAGGAGAGCTGACACATCCTCTATACACTACACCACACAGGAGAGCTGACACATCCTCTATATACTAAACCACACAGGAGAGCTGACAGATCCACTATATACTACATCACACAGGAGAGCTGACACATCCTCTGTATACTACACAATACAGGAGAGCTGACAGATCCTCTATATACTACACCACACAGGAGAGCCGACAGATCATCTATATACTACACCACACAGGAGAGCTGACAGATCCTCTATATACTACACCACACAGGAGAGCTGACAGATCCACTATATACTACACCACACAGGAGAGCTGACAGATCCTCTATATACTACACCACACAGGAGAGCTGACACATCCTCTATATACTACACCACACAGGAGAGCTGACAGATCCTCTATATACTACACCACACAGGAGAGCTGACACATCCTCTATATACTACACCACACAGGAGAGCCGACAGATCCTCTATATACTACACCACACAGGAGAGCTGACAGATCCTCTATATACTACACCACACAGGAGAGCTGACAGATCCTCTATATACTACACCACACAGGAGAGCTGACAGATCCTCTATACACTACACCACACAGGAAAGCTGACAGATCCTCTATACACTACACCACACAGGAGAGCTGACAGATCCTCTATATACTACACAATACAGGAGAGCTGACAGATCCACTATATACTACACCACACAGGAGAGCCGACAGATCCTCTATATACTACACCACACAGGAGAGCTGACACATCCTCTATATACTACACAATACAGGAGAGCTGACAGATCCACTATATACTACACCACACAGGAGAGCTGACAGATCCTCTATATACTACACCACACAGGAGAGCTGACAGATCCTCTATATACTACACCACCCAGGAGAGCTGACAGATCCTCTATACACTACACCACACAGGAGAGCTGACACATCCTCTATATACTACACAATACAGGAGAGCTGACAGATCCTCTATATACTACACAATACAGGAAAGCTGACACATCCTCTATATACTACACCACACAGAAGAGCTGACAGATCCTCTATATACTACACCACACAGGAGAGCTGACACATCCTCTATATACTACACCACACAGGAGAGCTGACACATCCTCTATATACTACACCACACAGGAGAGCTGACACATCCTCTATATACTACACCACACAGGAGAGCTGACACATCCTCTATATATTACACCACACAGGAGAGCTGACAGATCCTCTATATACTAGACCACACAGGAGAGCTGACAGATCCTCTATATACTACACAATACAGGAGAGCTGACAGATCGTCTATATACTTCACCACACAGGAGAGCTGACACATCCTCTATATACTACACAATACAGGAGAGCTGACAGATCCTCTATATACTACACAATACAGGAGAGCTGACACATCCTCTATATACTACACCACACAGGAGAGGTGACAGATCCTCTATATACTACACCACACAGGAGAGCTGACAGATCCTCTATATACTACACCACACAGGAGAGCTGACACATCCTCTATATACTACACCACACAGGAGAGCTGACAGATCCTCTATATACTACACGACACAGGAGAGCTGACAGATCCTCTATATACTACACCACACAGGAGAGCTGACAGATCCTCTATATACTACACCACACAGGAGAGCTGACAGATCCACTATATACTACACCACACAGGAGAGCTGACAGATCATCCATATACTACACCACACAGGAGAGCCGAGAGATCCTCTATATACTACACCACACAGGAGAGCTGACACATCCTCTATATACTACACCACACAGGAGAGCTGACAGATCCTCTATATACTACACTACACAGGAGAGCTGACAGATCCTCTATATACTACACCACACAGGAGAGCTGACAGATCCTCTATATACTACACCACACAGGAGAGCCGTCAGATCCTCTATATACTACACCACACAGGAGAGCTGACAGATCCACTATTTACTACACCACACAGGAGAGCTGACAGATCCTCTATATACTACACCACACGGGAGAGCCGATAGATCCTCTATATACTACACCACACAGGAGAGCTGACAGATCCTCTATATACTACACCACACGGGAGAGCCGACAGATCCTCTATATACTACATCACACAGGAGAGCTGACAGATCCTCTATATACTACACCACACAGGAGATCCGACAGATCCTCTATATACTACACCACACAGGAGAGCTGACAGATCCTCTATATACTACACCACACAGGAGAGCTGACAGATCCTCTATATACTACACCACACAGGAGAGCTGACAGATCCTCTATATACTACACCACACAGGAGAGCTGACAGATCCTCTATATACTACACCACACAGGAGAGCTGACAGATCCACTATATACTACACCACACAGGAGAGCCGACAGATCCTCTATATACTACACCACACAGGACAGATCCTCTATATACTACACCACACAGGAGAGCTGACACATCCTCTATATACTACACCACACAGGAGAGCTGACAACTCTCTGGTATCTTCCAGTCACCTCCAGAGCTGCAGTCACTATTCTGGTGTTACATCAGGTCTTATCCTCCAGAGCTGCAGTCACTATTCTGCTGTTACATCGTGTCTTATCCTCCAGTCACCTCCAGAGCTGCAGTCACTATTCTGATGTTACATCAGCTCTTATCCTCCACTCACCTCCAGAGCTGCACTCACTATTCTACTGTTACATCGTGTCTTATCCTCCAGTCACCTACAGAGCTGCACTCACCATTCTGCTGTGATATTATGTCTTATCCTCCAGTCACCTCCAGAGCTGCAGTTACTATTCTGATGTTACATCAGCTCTTATCCTCCAGTCACCTCCAGAGCTGCACTCACCATTCTGCTGTTACATCGTGTCTTATCCTCCAGTCACCCACAGAGCTGTAGTTTCTATTCTGCTAATACATCAGGTCTTATCCTCCAGTCACCTCCAGAACTGCAGTCACTATTCTGCTGTTACATCATGTCTTATCCTCCAGTCATCTCCAGAGCTGCGATAACTATTCCGCTGTTATATCAGGTCTTATCCTCCAGTCACCTGCAGATCTGCACTCTCTATTCTGCTGCTACATCATGTCTTACCCTCCAGTCACCTCCAGAGCTGCAGTCTCTATTCTGCTTTTACATCATATCTTATCCTCCAGTCACCTCCAGAGCTGCAGTCACTATTCTGCTATTACATCGTGTCTTATCCTCCAGTCACCTCAAGAGCTGCAGTCAATATTCTGCTGTTACATCATGTCTTGTCCTCCAGTTACCTCCAGAGCTGCACTCACTATTATGCTGTTACTTCATGTCTTATCCTCCAGTCACCTCCAGAGCTGCACTCACTATTCTGCTGTTACATCGTGTCTTATCCTCCAGTCACCTCCAGAGCTGCAGTCACTATTCTGCTGTTACATCGTGTCTTCTCCTCCAGTCACCTCCAGAGCTGCAGTCACTATTCTGCTGTTAGTTCGTGTCTTATCCTCCAGTCACCTCAAGAGCTGTAGTCACTGTTCTGCTGTTACATAGTGTCTTAACCTCCAGACACCTCCAGAGCTGCACTCACTATTCTGCTGTTACATCGTGTCTTATCCTTCAGACACCTCCAGAGCTGCACTCACTATTCTGCTGTTACATCGTGTCTTATCCTTTAGACACCTCCAGAGCTGCAGTCACTATTCTGCTGTTACATCGTGTCTTATCCTCCAGTCACCTCCAGAGCTGCAGTCACTATTCTGCTGTTACATCATATCTTATCCTCCAGTCACCTCCGGAGCTGTAGTCTCTATTCTGCTGTTACATCAGGCCTTATCCTCCTGTCACCTCCAGAGCTGCAGTCACTATTCTGCTGTTACATCATGTCTTATCCTCCAGTTTCCTCCAGAGCTGCAGTCACTATTCTGCTGTTACATCGTGTCTTATCCGCCAGTCACCTCCAGAGCTGTAGTCACTATTCTGCTATTACATCGTGTCTTATCCTCCAGTCACCTCCAGAGCTGCAGTCTCTTTTCTGCTGTTACATCATGTCTTAGCCTCCAGTCACCTCCAGAGCTGCAGTCTCTATTCTACTGTTACATCGTGTCTTATCCTCCAGTCACCTCCAGAGCTGCACTCACTATTCTGCTGTTACATCATGTCTTATCCTCCAGTCACCTCAAGGGCTGCACTCACTATTCTGCTGTTACATCGTGTCTTATCCTCCTGTCACTTCCAGAGCTGCACTCACTATTCTGCTGTTACATTATGTCTTATCCTCCTGTCACCTCCAGAGCTGCTGTTACACCATGTCTTATCCTCCATTCATCTCCAGAGCTGCAGTCACTATTCTGCTGTTACATCGTGTCTTATCCTCCAGCCACCTCCAAAGCTGCACTCAATTTTCTGCTGTTACATCGTGTCTTATCCTCCAGTCACATCCAGAGCTGCACTCACTATTCTGCTATTATTTCATGTTTTATCCTCCAGTTACCTCCAGAGCTGCACTCACTATTCTGCTGTTACATCGTGTCTTATCCTACAGACACCTCCAGAGCTGCAGTCACTATTCTGCTGTTACATTATGTATTATCATCCAGTCACCTCCAGAGCTGTAGTCACTATTCTGCTGTTACACCATGTATTATCCTCCAGTCACCTCCAGAGCTGCAGTCACTATTCTGTTCTTACAACATGTCTTATGCTCCAGTCACCTCCACAGCTGCACTCACTATTCTGCTGTTATATCATGTTTTATCCGCCAGTCACCTCCAGAGCTGCACTCACTATTCTGCTGTTACATCATATCTTATTCTCCAGTCACCTTCAGAGCTGCAGTCACTTTTCTGCTGTTACATCGTGTCTTATCCTCCAGTCACCTCCAGTGCTGCACTCACTATTCTGCTGTTACATTGTGTCTTATCCTCCAGTCACCTCCAGAGCTGCAGTCACTATTCTGCTGTTTCATGACATCTTATCCTCCAGTTACCTCCAGAGCTGCAGTCACTATTCTGCTGTTACATCAAGTCTTATCCTCCAGTCACCTCCAGAGCTGCACTCACTATTCTGCTGTAACATCGTGTCTTATCCTCCAGTCACCTCCAGAGCTGCAGTCACTACTCTGCTGTTATGTCATATCTTATCCTCCAGTCAACTCAATAGCTGCAGTCACTATTCTGCTGTTACATTATGTCTTATCCTCCAGTCACCTCCAGAGCTGCACTCACAATTCTGCTGTTACAATGTGTCTTATCCGCCAGCCACCTCCAGAGCCGCACTCCCTAATCTTCTGTTACATCGTGTCTTATCCGCCAGTCACCTCCAAAGCTGCAGTCACTATTCTGCTGTTACATCGTGTCTTATCCTCCAGTCACCTCCAGAGCTGCAGTCACTATTCTGATGTTACATCGTGTCTTATCCTCCAGTCACCTCCAGAGCTGCAGTCACTATTCTGCTGTTACATCATGTTTTATCCTCCAGTCACCTCCAGAGCTGCACTCACTATTCTGCTGTTACATCGTGTCTTATCCTCCAGTCACCTCCAGAGTTGCAGTCACTATTCTGCTGTTACATTGTGTCTTATCCTCCAGTCACCTCCAGAGCTGCAGTGACTATTCTGCTGTTAGTTCGTGTCTTATCCTCCAGTCACCTCAAGAGCTGCAGTCACTATTCTACTATTATTTCATGTCTTATCCTCCAGTTACCTCCAGAGCTGTAGTCACTATTCTACTGTTACATCGTATCTTATCCTCCAGTCACCTCCAGAGCTGCAGTCACTATTCTGTTGTTACAACACGTCTTATGCTCCAGTCACCTCCAGAGCTGCACTCACTATTCTGCTGTTACATCATATCTTATCCTCCAGTCACCTCCAGAGCTGTAGTCACTATTCTGCTGTTACACCATGTATTATCCTCCAGTCACCTCCACAGCTGCACTCACTATTCTGCTGTTATATCATGTTTTATCCGCCAGTCACCTCCAGAGCTGCACTCAATATTCTGCTGTTTCATCGTGTCTTATCCTCCTGTCACCTCCACAGCTGCAATCACTATTCTGCTGTTTCATCAGGTCTTATCCTCCAGTCACCTCCAGAGCTGTAGTTTCTATTCTGCTATTACATCAAGTCTTATTCTCCAGTCACCTCCAGAGCTGCACTCATTGTTCTGCTGTTACATCATGTCTTATCCTCCAGTCACCTCCAGAGCTGCAGTCGCTTTTCAGCTGTTATATCGTGTCTTATCCTCCAGTCACCTCAAGAGCTGCAGTCACTTTTCAGCTGTTACATCGTGTCTTATCCTCCAGTTACCTCCAGAGCTGCAGTCACTATTCTGCTGTTACATCGTGTCTTATCCTCCAGTCACCTCCAGAGCTACACTCACTATTCTGCTGTTACATCATGTCTTATCCTCCAGTCACCTCAAGTGCTGCACTCACTATTCTGCTGTTACATCGTGTCTTATCCTCCTGTCACCTCCAGAGCTGCTGTTACACCATGTCTTATCCTCCAGTCATCTCCAGAGCTGCAGTCACTATTCTGCTGTTACATCGTGTGTTATCCTCCAGTCACCTCCAAAGCTGCACTCAATATTCTTCTTTTACATCATGTCTTATCCTCCAGTCACCTCCAGAGCTGCAGTCACTCTTCTGCTGTTGCAACCTGTCTTATCCTCCAGCCACCTCCAGAGCTGCAGTCACTATTCTGCTGTTACATCAAGTCTTATCCTCCAGTCACCTCCAGAGCTGCAGTCACTATTCTGCTGTTACATCGTGTCTTATCCTCCAGTCACATCCAGAGCTGCACTCACTATTCTGCTATTATTTCATGTCTTATCCTCCAGTCACCTCCAGAGCTGCAGTCACTATTCTGCTGTTACAACATGTCTTATCCTCCAGTTTCCTCCAGAGCTGCACTCACTATTCTGCTGTTACATCGTGTCTTATCCTCCAGTCACCTCCAGAGCTGCAGTCACTATTCTGCTGTTACATCGTGCCTTATCCTCCAGTCACCTCCAGAGCTGCAGTCACTATTCTGCTGTTGCATCATGTCTTATCCTCCAGTCACCTCCAGAGCTGTAGTCTCTATTCTGCTGTTACATCAGGTCTTATCCTCCAGAGCTGCAGTCTCTATTCTGCTCTTACATCGTGTATTATTCTCCAGTCACCTCCAGAGCTGCACTCACTTTTCTGCTGTTACATCGTGTCTTATCCTCCAGTCACCTCAAGGGCTGCACTCACTATTCTGCTGTTACATCGTGTCTTATCCTCCTGTCACCTCCAGAGCTGCTGTTACACCATGTCTTATCCTCCAGTCATCTCCAGAGCTGCAGTCACTATTCTGCTGTTAAATCGTGTCTTTTCCTCCAGCCACCTCCAAAGCTGCACTCAGTATTCTGCTGTTACATCATGTCTTATCCTCCAGCCACCTCCACAGCTGCAGTCACTATTCTGCTGTTACATCAAGTCTTATCCTGCAGTCACCTCCAGAGCTGCAGTCACTAATCTGCTGTTAGTTCGTGTCTTATCCTCCAGTCACCTCAAGAGCTGCAGTCACTATTCTGCTGTTACATCGTGTCTTATCCTCTAGTCTCATCCAGAGCTGCACTCACTATTCTGCTATTATTTCATGTCTTATCCTCCAGTCACCTCAAGAGCTGCACTCACTATTCTGCTGTTACATCGTGTCTTATCCTCCAGTCACCTCCAGATCTGTAGTCACTGTTCTGCTGTTACATCTTATCTTTTCCTCCAGTCACGTCCAGAGCTGCACTCACTATTCTGCTGTTACATCATGTTTTATCCGCCTGTCTCCTCCAGAGCTGCACTCACTATTCTGCTGTTACATCCTGTCTTATACTCCACTCACCTCCAGAGCTGCAGTCACTATTCTGCTGTTACATCGTGTCTTATCCTCCTGTCACCTCCAGAGCTGCCCTCACTGTTCTGCTGTTACATCAGGTCTTATCCTCCAGTCACCTCCAGAGCTGCAGTCACTATTCTGCTGTTACATCAGGTCTTATCCTCCAGTCACCTCCGGAGCTTCAGTCACTATTCTGATGTTACATCAGCTGTTATCCTCCACTCACCTCCAGAGCTGCACTCACTATTCTGTTACATCGTGTGTTATCCTCCAGTCACCTCCAGAGCTGCACTCAACATTCTGCTGTTACAACGTGTCTTATCCTCCAGTCACCTACAGAGCTGCTCTCACCATTCTGCTGTGATATTATGTCTTATCATCCATTCACCTCCAGAGCTGCACTCACTATTCTGCTGTTACATCGTGTCTTATCCTCCTGTCACCTCCAGAGCTGCACTCACTATTCTGCTTTTACATCCTGTCTTATCCTCCTGTCACTTCCAGAGCTGCAGTCACTATTCTGCTGTTACATCCTGTCTTAACCTCCAGTCACCTCCAGAGCTGCACTTACCATAATGCTGTTACATCGTGTCTTATCCTCCAGTCACCTCCAGAGCTGTAGTCACTATTCTGCTGTTACATCATGTCTTAGCCTCTAGACACCTCCAGAGATGCAGTCACTATTCTGCTGTTACATCATGTCTTATCTTCCAGTCACCTCCAGAGGTTACAGTCACTATTCTGCTGTTTCATGACATCTTATCCTCCAGTTACCTCCAGAGCTGCAGTCACTATTCTGCTGTTACATCAAGTCTTATCCTCCAGTCACCTCCAGAGCTGCACTCACTATTCTGCTGTAACATCGTGTCTTATCCTCCAGTCACCTCCAGAGCTGCAGTCACTACTCTGCTGTTATGTCATATCTTATCCTCCAGTCAACTCAATAGCTGCTGTCACTATTCTGCTGTTACATTATGTCTTATCCTCCAGTCACCTCCAGAGCTGCACTCACTATTCTGCTGTTACAATGTGTCTTATCCGCCAGCCACCTCCAGAGCCGCACTCCCTAATCTTCTGTTACATCGTGTCTTATCCGCCAGTCACCTCCAAAGCTGCAGTCACTATTCTGCTGTTACATCGTGTCTTATCCTCCAGTCACCTCCAGAGCTGCAGTCACTATTCTGCTGTTTCATGACATCTTATCCTCCAGTCACCTCCAGACCTGAACGCACTATTCTGCTTTTACATCGTGTCTTATCCTCCAGTCACCTCCAGAGCTGCACTCACTATTCTGCTGTTACATCATGTCTTATCCTCCAGTCACCTTCAGCGCTGCACTCACTATTCTGCTGTTACATCGTTTCTTATCGTCCAGTCACCTCCATTGCTGCAGTCACTATACTGCTGTTACATCGTGTCTTATCCTCCAGTCACCTCCCGAGCTGCAGTCACTATTCTGCTGTTACATCGTGTCTTATCTTCCAGTCACCTCCAGAGCTGCACTCACTATTCTGCTGTAACATCGTGTCTTAACCTCCAGTCACCTCCAGAGCTGCACTTACCATACTGCTGTTACATCGTGTCTTATCCTCCAGTCACCTCCAGAGTTGCAGTCACTATTCTGCTGGTACATCATGTCTTATCCCCCAGTCATCTCCAGAGCTGTAGTCACTATTCTGCTGTTACGTCATGTCTTATCCTCCAGTCACCTCAATAGCTGCGGTCAATATTCTGCTGTTACATTATGTCTTATCTTCCAGTCACCTCCAGAGCTGCACTCACTATTCTGCTGTTACAATGTGTCTTATCCGCCAGCCACCTCCAGAGCTGCAGTCACTATTCTGCTGTTACAATGTGTCTTATCCGCCAGCCACCTCCAGAGCTGCACTCCCTATTTTTCTGTTACATCGTGTCTTATCCGCCAGCCACCTCTAGAGCTGCACTCAATATTCTGCTGTTACATCATGTCTTATCCTCCAGACACCTCCAGAGCTGCACTCACTATTCTGCCGTTACATCGTGTCTTATCTTCCAGTCACCTCCAGAGCTGCAGTCACTATTTTGCTGTTACATCGTTTCTTCTCCTCCAACCACCTCCAGAGCTGCAGTCTCTACTCTGCAGTTACATCATGTCTTATCCTCCAGTCATCTCCAGAGCTGTAGTCACTATTCTGCTGTTACATCGTGTTTTATCCTCCAGTCACCTCCAGAGCTGCAGTCACTATTCTGATGTTACATCCTGTCTTATCCTTCAGTCACCTCCAGAGCTGCAGTCACTATTCTGATGCTACATCCTGTCTTATCCTCCAGTCACCTCCAGAGCTGCAGTCACTATTCTGCTGTTACATCATGTCTTATCCTCCAGACACCTACAGACCTGCGGTCACTATTCTGCTGTTACATCATGTCTTATCCTCCAGTCACCTCCAGAGCTGTAGTCACTATTCTGCTTCTACGTCATGTCTTATCCTTCAGTCACTATTCTGCTGTTACATCGTGTGTTATCCTCCAGTCACCTCCAGAGCTGCAGTCACTCTTCTGCTGTTACATCGTGTCTTATCCTCCAGTCTCCTCCAGAGCTGCAGTCACTCTTCTGCTGTTACATCGTGTCTTATCCTCCAGTCACCTCCAGAGCTGCTGTCACTATTCTGCTGTTACATCGTGTCTTTTCCTCCAGCCACTTCCAGAGCTGCTATCAAAATTCTGCTGTTACATCATGTCTTATCCTCCAGTCACCTCCAGAGCTGCAGTCACTCTTCTGCTGTTACATCGTGTCTTATCCTCCAGTCACCTCCAGAGCTGCTGTCACTATTCTGCTGTTACATCGAGTCTTCTCCTCCAGTCACCTCCAGAGCTGCAGTCACCATTCTGCTGTTACTTCCTGTCTTATCCTCCAGTCACCTCCAGAGCTGCAGTCACTATTCTGCTGTTACATCCTGTCTTATCCTCCAGTCATCTCCAGAGCTGTAGTCACTATTCTGCTGTTACGTCATGTCTTATCCTCCAGTCACCTCCAGAGCTGCACTCACTATTCTGCTGTTACATCGTGTCTTATCCTCCAGCCACCTCCGGAGCTGGACTCACTATTCTGCTCTTACATCATGTCTTATCCTCCAGTCACCTCAATAGCTGCGCTCACTATTCTGCTGTTACATTCTGTATTATCCGCCAGCCACCTCCAGAGCTGCACTCACTATTCTGCTGTTACATCGTGTCTTATCCTCCAGTCACCTCTAGAGCTGCACTCACTATTCTGCTGTTACATCATGTCTTATCTTCCAGTCACCTCCAGAGCTGCAGTCACTATTCTGCAGTTACATCATGTCTTATTCTCCAGCCACCTCCAGAGCTGCAGTCACTATTCTGCTGTTACATCAGGTTTATCCTCCAGTCACCTCCAGAGCTGCAGTCACTATTATGCTATTACATCAGGTCTTATCCTCCAGTTACCTCCAGAGCTGCAGTCACTATTCTGCTGTTACATTCTGTATTATCCTCCAGTCACTTCCAGAGCTGCACTCACTATTCTGCTGTTACATTGTGTTTTATCCTCCAGTCACCTCCAGAGCTGTAATCACTATTCTGCTGTTACATCGTGTTTTATCCTCCAGTCACCTCCAGAGCTGCAGACACTATACTGCTGTTACATCGTGTCTTATCCTCCAGTCACCTTCAGAACTGCACTCACTATTCTGCTGTTACATCGTGTCTTAACCTCCAGTCACCTCCAGAGCTGCACTCACCATTCTGCTGTTACATTGTGTCTTATCCTCCAGTCACCTCCAGAGCTGCAGTCACTATTCTGGTGTAACATCATGTCTTATCCTCTAGTTACCTCCAGAGCTGCACTCACTATTCTGCTGTTACATCGTGTCTTATCCTCCAGTCACCTCCAGAGCTTCAGTCTCTATTCTGCTGTTACATCATGTCTTATCCTCCAGTCACCTCCAGAGCTGCAGTCACTTTTCTGCTGTTACATCGTATCTTATCCTCCAGTCACCTCCAGAGCTGCAGTTACTATTCTGCTGTTACATCATGTCTTATCCTCCAGTCACCTCCAGAGCTGCACTCACTATTCTGCTGCTACATCAGGTCTTATCCTCCAGTCACCTCCAGAGCTGCGGTCACTATTCTGCTGTTACATCTTGTCTTATCCTCCAGTCACCTCCAGAGCTGCAATCACTATTCTGCTTTTACATCATGTCTAATCCTCCAGTCACCTCCAGGGCTGCATTCACTCTTCTGCTGTTACATCGTGTCTTATCCTCCAGTCACCTCCAGAGCTGCAGTCACTATTCTGCTGTTACATTGAGTCTTATCCTCCAGTCACCACAAGAGCTGCAC
Organism: Phyllobates terribilis; assembly: GCF_046119375.1. NCBI lineage: Eukaryota > Metazoa > Chordata > Amphibia > Anura > Dendrobatidae > Phyllobates > Phyllobates terribilis. The sequence goes on along the minus strand of NW_027363467.1, from coordinate 503,646 downwards.
TCACTATTCTGCTGTAACATCGTGTCTTAACCTCCAATCACCTCCAGATCTGCACTTACCATACTGCTGTTACCTTGTGTCTTATCCTCCAGAGCTGCACACACTATTCTGCTGTTACATCGTGTCTTATCCGCCAGCCACCTCTAGAGCTGCACTCACTATTCTGCTGTTACAAACGTGTCTTATCCTCCAGTCACCTCCAGAGCTGCAGTCACTATTCTGCTGTTACTTCATGTCTTATCCTCCAGTCACCTCCTGAGCTGCACCCACTATTCTGCTGTTACATCGTGTCTTATCCTCCAGTCACCTCCAGAGCTGCAGTCAGTACTCTGCTGTTACATCATGTCTTATCCTCCAGTCATCTCCAGAGCTGTAGTCACTATCCTGCTGTTACATCATATCTTATCCTCCAGTCACCTCCAGAGCTGCACTCACTATTCTGCTGTTAAAATGTGTCTTAAACGTCAGTCACCTCCAGAGCTGCACTCACTATTCTGCTGTTACATTGTGTCTTATCCTCTTGCCACCTCCGGAGCTGCAGTCACTATTCTGCTGTTACATCAGGCCTTATCCTCCAGTCACCTCCAGAGCTGCACTCACTATTCTGCTCTTACATCATGTCTTATCCTCCAGTTACCTCCAGAGCTGCAGTCACTATTCTGCTATTACATCAGGTCTTATCCTCCAGCCACCTCCAGAGCAGCACTCACTATTCTGCTCTTACATCATGTCTTATCCTCCAGTTAACTCCAGAGCTGCAGTCACTATTCTGCTGTTACGTCATGTCTTATCCTCCAGTCACCTCAATAGCTGCTCTCACTATTCTGCTGTTACATTATGTCTTATCCGCCAGTCACCTCCAGAGCTGCAGTAACTACTCTGCTGTTACATCATGTCTTATCCTCCAGTCATCTCCAGAGCTGTAGTCACTATTCTGCTGTTACGTCATGTCTTATCCTCCAGTCACCTCCAGAGCTACACTCACTATTCTGCTGTTAAAATGTGTCTTAATCGTCAGTCACCTCCAGAGCTGCACTCACTATTCTGCTGTTACATTGTGTCTTATCCTCTTGCCACCTCCGGAGCTGCAGTCACTATTCTGCTGTTACATCAGGCCTTATCCTCCAGTCACCTCCAGAGCTGCAGTCACTATTCTGCTATTACATCAGGTCTTATCCTCCAGCCACCTCCAGAGCTGCACTCACTATTCTGCTCTTACATCATGTCTTATCCTCCAGTTACCTCCAGAGCTGCAGTCACTATTCTGCGATTACATCAGGTCTTATCCTCCAGCCACCTCCAGAGCTGCACTCACTATTCTGTTCTTACATCATGTCTTATCCTCCAGTTACCTCCAGAGCTGCAGTCACTATTCTGCTGTTACGTCATGTCTTATCCTCCAGTCACCTCAATAGCTGCTCTCACTATTCTGCTGTTACATTATGTCTTATCCTCCAGTCACCTCCAGAGCTGCATTCACTATTCTGCTGTTACATCGTGTCTTATCCGCCAGTCACCTCTAGAGCTGCACTCACTATTCTGCTGTTACATCATGTCTTATCTTCCAGTCACCTCCAGAGCTGCAGTCACTATTCTGCTGTTACATCAGGTCTTATCCTCCAGTCACCTCCAGAGCTGCAGTCACTAATATGCTATTACATCAGGTCTTATCCTCCAGCCACCTCCAGAGCTGCACTCAATATTCTGCTTTTACATTCTGTCTTATCCTCCAGTCACTTCCGGAGCTGCACTCACTATTCTGCTGTTACATTGTGTCTTATCCTCCAGTCACCTCCAGAGCTGTAATCACTATTCTGCTGTTACATCGTGTTTTATCCTCCAGTCACCTACAGAGCTGCGGTCACTATTCTGCTGTTACATCGTGTCTTATCCTCCAGTCACCTCCAGAGCTGCAGTCTCTATTCTGCTTTTATATCATGTCTAATCCTCCAGTCACCTCCAGAGCTGCTTTCACTATTCTACTGTTACATGACACATTATCCTCCAGTCACCTCCAGAGCTGCATCACTGTTCTGCTGTTACATGACATCTTATCCTCCAGCCACCTCCAGAGCTGCAGTCACTGTTCTGCTGTTACATGACATCTTATCCTCCAGCCACCTCCAGAGCTGCTGTCACTATTCTGCTGTTACATTATGTCTTATCCTCCAATTACCTCCAGAGCTGCAGTTACTATTCTGCTGTTACATCATTTCTTATCCTCCAGTCACCTCCAGAGCTGCAGTCACTATTCTGCTGTTACATCGTGTCTTATCCTCCAGTCACCTCCAGAGCTGCTGTCACTATTCTGCTGTTACATCGTGTCTTATCCTCCAGTCACCTCCAGAGCTGCACTCACTGTTCTGCTGTTACATCGTGTCTTATCCTCCAGTCACCTGCAGAGCTGCAGTCACTATTCTGCTGTAACATCGTGTCATATCCTCCATTCACCTCCAGAGCTGCACTTACCATTCTGCTGTTATATTGTGTCTTATCCTCCAGTCACCTCCAGAGCAGTAGTCACTATTTTGCTGTTACATCATGTCTTATCCTCCAGACACCTCCAGAGCTGCAGTCACATTTCTGCTGTTACATCGTGTCTTATCCTCCAGTCACCTCCAGAGCTGCAGTCACTATTCTGCTGTTACATCATGTCTTATCCTCCAGTTACTTCCAGAGCTGCACTCGCTATTCTGCTGTTACATCGTGTCTTATCCTCCAGTCACCTCCAGAGCTGCAGTTACTATTCTGTTGTTAAATCATGTCTTATCCTCCAGTCAACTCCAGAGCTGTAGTCACTATTCTGCTGTTACATCGTGTCTTATCCTCCAGTCACCCCAAGAGCTGCACTCACTATTCTGCTGTTACATCTTGTCTTCTCCTCCAGTCACCTACAGAGCTGAAGTCTCTATTGTGCTGTTACATCATGTCTTATCCTGCAGTCACCTCCAGAGCTGTAGTCTCTATTCTGCTGTTACATCAGTACTTATCCTCCATTCACCTCCAGAGCTGCACTCACTATTCTGCTGTAACATCATGTTTTATCTGCCAGTCACCTCCAGAGCTGCACTCACCATTCTGCTGTTACATCGTGTCTTATCCTCCAGTCACCTCCAGAGGTGCAGTCACTATTCTGCTGTTACATCATGTCTTATCCTCCAGTCACCTCCAGAGCTGCACTCACTATTCTGTTGTTACATCATGTCTTATCCTCCTGTCACCTCCAGAGCTGCAGTCACTATTCTGCTGTTACTTCATGTCTTATCCTTCAGTCAACTCCAGAGCTGTAGTCTCTATTCTGCTGTTACATCAGGTCTTATCCTCCATTCACCTCCAGAGCTGCAGTCACTATTCTGCTGTAACATCACGCCTTATCTTCCAGTCACCTCCAGATCTGCACTCACTATTCTGCAGTTACATCGTGTCTTATCCTCCAGTCACCTCCAGATCTGCACTCACCATTCTGCTGTTACATTTTGTCTTATCCTCCAGTCACCTCCAGAGCTGCTCTCACTATTCTGCAGTAAAATCAGGTCTTTTCCTCCAGCCACCTCCAGAGCTGTTGTCACTATTCTGCTGTTACATTATCTCTTATCCTCCAGTTACCTCCTGAGCTTCAGTCACTATTCTGCTTTTACATCGTGTCTTATCCTCCATTTACCTCCAGAGCTGCCGTTACTATTCTGCTGTTACATCATGTCTTATCCTCCAGTCACCTCCAGAGCTGCACTTAATATTCTGCTGTTACATCATCTCTTATACTCCAGTCACCTCCAGAGCTGCATTCTCTATTCTGCTCTTACATCATGTCTTATCCTCCAGTCACCTCCAGAGCTGCAGTAACTATTCTGCTGTTACATCGTGTCTTATCCTCCTGTTACCTCCAGAGCTGCAGTCACTATTCTGCTGTTACATCATGGCTTATCCTCCACTCACCTCCAGAGCTGTGGTCACTATTCTGCTGTTACATCAGGTCTTATCCTCCAGTCACCTCCAGAGCTGTAGTCACTATTCTGCTGTTACATCAGGTCTTATCCTCCAGTCGCCTCTAGAGCTGCAGTCTCTATTCTGCTGTTACATCATGTCTTATCCTGTAGTCACCTCCAGAGCTGCAGTCACTTTTCTGCTGTTACATCGTGTCTTATCCTCCAGCCACCTCCAGAGCTGCACTCACTATTCTGCTGTTACATCGTGTCTCATCCTCCAGTCACCTCCAGAGCTGCAATAACTATTCTGTTGTTACATCATGTCTTATCCTCCAGTCACCTCCAGACGTGCAGTCACTATTCTGCTGTTACATCATGCCTTATCCTCCAGCCACATCCAGAGCTGCACTCACTATTCTGTTGTTACTTCATGTCTTATCCTCCAGTCAACTCCAGACATGCAGTCACTATTCTGCTGTAACATCACGCCTTATCCTCCAGTCACCTCCAGAGCTGCACTCACTATTCTGCTTTTACATTGTCTTATCCTCCAGTCACCTCTAGAGCTGCAGTTACTATTCTGCTGTTACATCGTGTCTTATCCTCCAGTCACCTCCAGAGCTGCATTCACTATTCTACTGTTACATGACATCTTATCCTCCAGTCACCTCCAGACCTGCACTCACTATTCTGCTGTTACATCGTGTCTTATCCTCCAGTCACCTCCAGAGCTGCACTCACTATTCTGCTGTTACATCGTGTCTTATACTCCAGTGCTGCAGTCACTGTTCTGCTGTTACATCGTGTCTTATCCTCCAGTCACCTCCAGAGCTGCACTCACTGTTCTGCTGTTACATGACATCTTATCCTCCAGCCACCTCCAGAGCTGCTGTCACTATTCTGCTGTTACATTATGTCTTATCCTCCAATTACCTCCAGAGCTGCAGTTACTATTCTGCTGTTACATCGTGTCTTATCCTCCAGTCACCTCCAGAGCTGCATTCACTATTCTACTGTTACATGACATCTTATCCTCCAGTCACCTACAGAGCTGCACTAAGTATTCTGCTGTTACTTCGTATCCTATCCTCCAGTCACCTCCAGAGCTGCAGTCACTTTTCTGCTGTTACATCGTGTCTTATACTCCAGCCTCCTACAGAGCTGCACTCACTATTCTGCTGTTACATCGTGTCTTATCCTCCAGTGCTGCAGTCACTGTTCTCCTGTTACATCGTGTCTTATCCTCCAGTCACCTCCAGAGCTGCACTCACTGTTCTGCTGTTACATCATGTCTTATCCTCCAGTCATCTGCAGAGCTGCAGTCACTATTCTGCTGTTACATTGTGTCTTATCCTCCAGTCACCTCCAGAGCTGTAGTCACTATTTTGCTGTTACATCGTGTCTTATCCTCCAGTCACCTCCAGAGCTGCAGTCACTTTTCTGCTGTTACATCGTGTCTTATCCTCCAGTCACCTCCAGAGCTGCAGTCACTATTCTGCTGTTACATCATGTCTTATCCTCCAGTTACTTCCAGAGCTGCACTTGCTATTCTGCTGTTATATCGTGTCTTATCCTCCAGTCACCTCCAGAGCTGCAGTTACTATTCTGCTGTAACATCATGTTTTATCTGCCAGTCACCTCCAGAGCTGCACTCACTATTCTGCTGTTACATCGTGTCTCATCCTCCAGTCACCTCCAGAGCTGCAATAACTATTCTGTTGTTACATCATGTCTTATCCTCCAGTCACCTCCAGAGGTGCAGTCACTATTCTGCTGTTACATCATGTCTTATCCTCCAGTCACCTCCAGAGCTGCACTCACTATTCTGTTGTTACATCATGTCTTATCCTCCTGTCACCTCCAGAGCTGCAGTCACTATTCTGCTGTTACTTCATGTCTTATCCTTCAGTCAACTCCAGAGCTGTAGTCTCTATTCTGCTGTTACATCAGGTCTTATACTCCAGTCACCTCCAGAGCTGCACTCACCATTCTGCTGTTACATTTTGTCTTATCCTCCAGTCACCTCCAGAGCTGCTCTCACTATTCTGCAGTAAAATCAGGTCTTACCCTCCAGCCACCTCCAGAACTGTTGTCACTATTCTGCTGTTACATTATGTCTTATCCTCCAGTCACCTCCAGAGCTGCACTTAATATTCTGCTGTTACATCATCTCTTATCCTCCAGTCACCTCCAGAGCTGCATTCTCTATTCTGCTCTTACATCATGTCTTATCCTTCAGTCACCTCCAGAGCTGCACTAACTATTCTGCTGTTACATCGTGTCTTATCCTCCTGTTACCTCCAGAGCTGCAGTCACTATTCTGCTGTTACATCGTGTCTTATCCTCCACTCACCTCCAGAGCTGTGGTCACTATTCTGCTGTTACATCAGGTCTTATCCTCCAGTCACCTCCAGAGCTGTAGTCACTATTCTGCTGTTACATCAGGTCTTATCCTCCAGTCGCCTCCAGAGCTGCAGTCTCTATTCTGCTGTTACATCATGTCTTATCCTGTAGTCACCTCCAGAGCTGCAGTCACTTTTCTGCTGTTACATTGTGTCTTATCCTCCAGCCACCTCCAGAGCTGCACTCACTATTCTGCTGTTACATCGTGTCTCATCCTCCAGTCACCTCCAGAGCTGCACTCACTATTCTGCTTTTACATTGTCTTATCCTCCAGTCACCTCCAGAGCTGCAGTTACTATTCTGCTGTTACATCGTGTCTTATCCTCCAGTCACCTCCAGAGCTGCATTCACTATTCTACTGTTACATGACATCTTATCCTCCAGTCACCTCCAGACCTGCACTCACTATTCTGCTGTTACATCGTGTCTTATCCTCCAGTCACCTCCAGAGCTGCACTCACTATTCTGCTGTTACATCGTGTCTTATACTCCAGTGCTGCAGTCACTGTTCTGCTGTTACATCGTGTCTTATCCTCCAGTCACCTCCAGAGCTGCACTCACTGTTCTGCTGTTACATGACATCTTATCCTCCAGCCACCTCCAGAGCTGCTGTCACTATTCTACTGTTACATTATGTCTTATCCTCCAATTACCTCCAGAGCTGCAGTTACTATTCTGCTGTTACATCGTGTCTTATCCTCCAGTCACCTCCAGAGCTGCATTCACTATTCTACTGTTACATGACATCTTATCCTCCAGTCACCTCCAGAGCTGCACTAAGTATTCTGCTGTTACTTCGTATCCTATCCTCCAGTCACCTCCAGAGCTGCAGTCACTATTCTGCTGTTACATCGTGTCTTATCCTCCAGTGCTGCAGTCACTGTTCTCCTGTTACATCGTGTCTTATCCTCCAGTCACCTCCAGAGCTGCGCTCACTATTCTGCTGTTACATCATGTCTTATCCTTCAGTCATCTGCAGAGCTGCAATCACTATTCTGCTGTTACATTGTGTCTTATCCTCCAGTCACCTCCAGAGCTGCAGTCACTTTTCTGCTGTTACATCGTGTCTTATCCTCCAGTCACCTCCAGAGCTGCAGTCACTATTCTGCTGTTACATCATGTCTTATCCTCCAGTTACCTCCAGAGCTGCACTTGCTATTCTGCTGTTATATCGTGTCTTATCCTCCAGTCACCTCCAGAGCTGCAATAACTATTCTGTTGTTACATCATGTCTTATCCTCCAGTCACCTCCAGAGCTGCACTCACTATTCTGCTGTTACATCATGTCTTATCCTCCAGTCACCTCCAGAGCTGCACTCACTATTCTGTTGTTACATTATGTCTTATCCTCCAGTCACCTCTAGAGCTGCTCTCACTATTCTGCAGTAAAATCAGGTCTTATCCTCCAGCCACCTCCAGAGCTGTTGTCACTATTCTGTTGTTACATTATGTCTTATCCTCCAGTCACCTCTAGAGCTGCTCTCACTATTCTGCAGTAAAATCAGGTCTTATCCTCCAGCCACCTCCTGAGCTTCAGTCACTATTCTGCTTTTACATCGTGTCTTATCCTCCAGTTACCTCCAGAGGTGCCGTTACTATTCTGCTGTTACATCATGTCTTATCCTCCAGTCACCTCCAGAGCTGCACTTAATATTCTGCTGTTACATCATCTCTTATCCTCCAGTCACCTCCCGAGCTGCATTCTCTATTCTGCTCTTACATCATGTCTTATCCTTCAGTCACCTCCAGAGCTGCAGTAACTATTCTGCTGTTACATCGTGTCTTATCCTCCTGTTACCTCCAGAGCTGCAGTCACTATTCTGCTGTTACATCATGGCTTATCCTCCACTCACCTCCAGAGCTGTGGTCACTATTCTGCTGTTACATCAGGTCTTATCCTCCACTCACCTCCAGAGCTGTGGTCACTATTCTGCTGTTACATCAGGTCTTATCCTCCAGTCGCCTCCAGAGCTGCAGTCTCTATTCTGCTGTTACATCATGTCTTATCCTGTAGTCACCTCCAGAGCTGCAGTCACTTTTCTGCTGTTACATCGTGTCTTATCCTCCAGCCACCTCCAGATCTGCACTCACTATTCTGCTGTTACATCGTGTCTCATCCTCCAGTCACCTCCAGAGCTGCAATAACTATTCTGTTGTTACATCATGTCTTATCCTCCAGTCACCTCCAGACGTGCAGTCACTATTCTGCTGTTACACCATGTCTTATCCTCCAGTCACCTCCAGACCTGCGGTCACTTTTCTGCTGTTACATTATGTCTTATCCTCCAGTCACCTCCAGAGCTGTAGTCACTATTCTGCTGTTACATCATGTCTTATCCTCCAGTCAACTCCAGAGCTGTAGTCACTATTCTGCTGTTACATCAGGTCTTATCCTCCAGTCACCTCCAGAGCTGCAGTCTCTATTCTGCTGTTACATCAGGTCTTATCCTCCAGTCGCCTCCAGAGCTGCAGTCTCTATTCTGCTGTTACATCCTGTCTTATCCTCCATTCACCTCCAGAGATGCAATCACTGCTCTGCTATTACATCAGGTCTTATCCTCCAGTCACCTCCAGAGATGCACTCAGTATCTGCTGTTACTTCGTGTCTTATCTTCCAGTCACCTCCAGATCTGCACTCACTATTCTGCTGTTACATCGTGTCTTATCCTCCAGTCTCCTCCAGAGCTGCAGTCGCTGTTCTGCTGTTACATCGTGTCTTATCCTCCAGTCACCTCCAGAGCTGCACTCATTGTTCTGCTGTTACATCGTGTCTTATCCTCCAGTCACCTCCAGAGCTGCAGTCACTATTCTGTTACATCAGGTCTTATCCTCCAGTCACCTCCAGAGCTGCACTCACTATTCTGCTGTAACATCGTGTCTTATCGTCCAGTCACCTCCAGATCTGCAATTACCATTCTGCTGTTACATTGTGTCTTATCCTCCAGTCACCTCCAGAGCTGTAGTCACTATTCTGATGTTACATCGTGTCTTATCCTCCAGTCACCCCAAGAGCTGCACTCACTATTCTGCTGTTACATCATGTCTTATCCTGCAGTCACCTCCAGAGCTGCAGTCGCTTATTCTCCTGTAACATCATGCCTTATCCTCCAGCCACCTCCAGAGCTGCAGTCAGTATTCTGCTTTTACATCGTGTCTTATCCTCGTCATCTAAAGGGCTGCACTCACTATTCTGCTGTTACATCGTGTCTTATCCTCCAGTCACCTTAAGAGCTGCACTCACTATTCTGCTGTTAAGTTACGTCCTATCCTCCATTCACCTCCAGAGCTGCAGTCACAATTCTGCTGTAACATCATGTTTTATCTGCCAGTCACCTCCAGAGCTGCACTCACTATTCTCCTGTTACATCGTGTCTCATCCTCCAGTCACCTCCAGAGCTGCAGTCACTATTCTGCTCTAACATCATGTGTTCTCCTCCAGTTACCTCCATAGCTGCAGTCACTATTCTGCTGTTGCATCCTGTCTTATCCTCCACTTACCTCCAGAGCTGTGGTCACTATTCTGCTGTTACATCAGGTCTTATCATCCAGTCTTCTCCAGAGCTGTAGTCACTATTCTGCTGTTACGTCATGTCTTATTTTCCACTCACCTCCAGAGCTGCAGTCACTATTCTGCTGTTACAACGTGTCTTATCCTCCAGCCACCTTCAGAGCTGCAGTCACTATTCTGCTGTTACATCAGGTCTTATACTCCAATCACCTCCAGAGCTGCAGTCACTATTCTGCTGTTACATCCTGTCTTATCCTCCATTCACCTCCAGAGATGCAATCACTGTTCTGCTATTACATCAGGTCTTATCCTCCAGTCACCTCAAAAGCTGCAGTCACTATTCTGTTGTTACATCGTGTCTCATACTCCAGTCACCTCCAGAGCTGCACTCACTATTCTGCTGTTAATTCATTTCTTATCCTCCAGTCACCTCCAGTGCTGCAGTCACTATTCTGCTGTTACATCGTGTCTTATCCTCCAGCCACCTCCAGAGCTCCACTCACTGTTCTGCTGTTACATCGAGTCTTATCCTCCAGTCACCTCCAGAGCTGCACTCACTATTCTGCTATTACATCTTGTCTTATCCTCCAGTCACCTTCAGAGCTGCTCTCACTATTCTGCTGTTACATAATGTCTTATCCTCCAGTTACCTCCAGAGCTGTAGTCACTATTCGGCTGTACATCATGTCATATCCTTTATTCCCCTCCAGAGCTGTAGTCTCTTTTCTGCTGTTACATCGTGTCTTATCCTCCAGTCACCTCCAGAGCTGCAGTCACTATTCCGCTGTTACATCGTGTCTTATCCTCCAGCTACCTCCAGAGCTGCAGTCACTATTCTGCTGTTACATCGTGTCTTATCCTCCAGCCACCTCCAGAGCTGCACTCACTATTCTGCTGTTACATCATGTCTTATCCTCCAGTCACCTCCAGAGCTGCACTCACTATTCTGCTGTTACATTACGTCTTATCCTCCAGTTACCTCCAGAGCTGCACTCACTGTTCTGCTGTTACATGACATCTTATCCTCCAATTACCTGCAGAGCTGCAGTTACTATTCTGCTGTTACATCGTGTCTTATCCTCCAGCCACCTCCAGAGCTGCACTCACTATTCTGCTGTTACATCATGTCTTATCCTCCAGTCACCTCCAGAGCTGCACTCACTATTCTGCTGTTACATTATGTCTTATCCTCCAGTCACCTCCAGAGCTGCACTCACTGTTCTGCTGTTACATGACATCTTATCCTCCAGCCACCTCCAGAGCTGCTGTCACTATTCTGCTGTTACATTATGTCTTATCCTCCAATTACCTCCAGAGCTGCAGTTACTATTCTGCTGTTACATCGTGTCTTATCCTCCAGTCACCTCCAGAGCTGCATTCACTATTCTACTGTTACATGACATCTTATCCTGCAGTCACCTCCAGAGCTGCACTAAGTATTCTGCTGTTACTTCGTATCCTATCCTCCAGTCACCTCCAGAGCTGCAGTCACTTTTCTGCTGTTACATCGTGTCTTATCCTCCAGCCTCCTACAGAGCTGCACTCACTATTCTGCTGTTACATCGTGTCTTATCCTCCAGTGCTGCAGTCACTGTTCTCCTGTTACATCGTGTCTTATCCTCCAGTCACCTCCAGAGCTGCACTCACTGTTCTGCTGTTACATCATGTCTTATCCTCCAGTCATCTGCAGAGCAGCAGTCACTATTCTGCTGTTACATTGTGTCTTATCCTCCAGTCACCTCCAGAGCTGTAGTCACTATTTTGCTGTTACATCGTGTCTTATCCTCCAGTCACCTCCAGAGCTGCAGTCACTTTTCTGCTGTTACATCGTGTCTTATCCTCCAGTCACCTCCAGAGCTGCAGTCACTATTCTGCTGTTACATCATGTCTTATCTTCCAGTTACTTCCAGAGCTGCACTTGCTATTCTGCTGTTATATCGTGTCTTATCCTCCAGTCACCTCCAGAGCTGCAGTTACTATTCTGCTGTAACATCATGTTTTATCTGCCAGTCACCTCCAGAGCTGTACTCACTATTCTGCTGTTGCATCGTGTCTCATCCTCCAGTCACCTCCAGAGCTCCAATAACTATTCTGTTGTTACATCATGTCTTATCCTCCAGTCACCTCCAGAGGTGCAGTCACTATTCTGCTGATACATCATGTCTTATCCTCCAGTCACCTCCAGAGCTGCACTCACTATTCTGTTGTTACATCATGTCTTATCCTCCAGTCACCTCCAGAGCTGCAGTCACTATTCTGCTGTTACTTCATGTCTTATCCTTCAGTCAACTCCAGAGCTGTAGTCTCTATTCTGCTGTTACATCAGGTCTTATACTCCAGTCACCCCCAGAGCTGCACTCACCATTCTGCTGTTACATTTTGTCTTATCCTCCAGTCACCTCCAGAGCTGCTCTCACTATTCTGCAGTAAAATCAGGTCTTATCCTCCAGCCACCTCCAGAGCTGTTGTCACTATTCTGCTGTTACATTATGTCTTATCCTCCAGTTACCTCCTGAGCTTCAGTCACTATTCTGCTTTTACATCGTGTCTTATCCTCCAGTTACCTCCAGAGCTGCCGTTACTATTCTGCTGTTACATCATGTCTTATCCTCCAGTCACCTCCAGAGCTGCACTTAATATTCTGCTTTTACATCATCTCTTATCCTCCAGTCACCTCCAGAGCTGCATTCTCTATTCTGCTCTTACATCATGTCTTATCCTTCAGTCACCTCCAGAGCTGCACTAACTATTCTGCTGTTACATCGTGTCTTATCCTCCTGTTACCTCCAGAGCTGCCGTCACTATTCTGCTGTTACATCGTGTCTTATCCTCCACTCACCTCCAAAGCTGTGGTCACTATTCTGCTGTTACATCAGGTCTTATCCTCCAGTCACCTCCAGAGCTGTAGTCACTATTCTGCTGTTACATCAGGTCTTATCCTCCAGTCGCCTCCAGAGCTGCAGTCTCTATTCTGCTGTTACATCATGTCTTATCCTGTAGTCACCTCCAGAGCTGCAGTCACTTTTCTGCTGTTACATCGTGTCTTATCCTCCAGCCACCTCCAGAGCTGCACTCACTATTCTGCTGTTACATCGTGTCTCATCCTCCAGTCACCTCCAGAGCTGCAATAACTATTCTGTTGTTACATCATGTCTTATCCTCCAGTCACCTCCAGACGTGCAGTCACTATTCTGCTGTTACATCATGTCTTATCCTCCAGTCACCTCCAGAGCTGCACTCACTATTCTGTTGTTACTTCATGTCTTATCCTCCAGTCAACTCCAGACGTGCAGTCACTATTCTGCTGTAACATCACGCCTTATCCTCCAGTCACCTCCAGAGCTGCACTCACTATTCTGCTTTTACATTGTCTTATCCTCCAGTCACCTCCAGAGCTGCAGTTACTATTCTGCTGTTACATCGTGTCTTATCCTCCAGAGCTGCATTGACTATTCTACTGTTACATGACATCTTATCCTCCAGTCACCTCCAGACCTGCACTCACTATTCTGCTGTTACATCGTGTCTTATCCTCCAGTCACCTCCAGAGCTGCACTCACTATTCTGCTGTTACATCGTGTCTTATACTCCAGTGCTGCAGTCACTGTTCTGCTGTTACATCGTGTCTTATCCTCCAGTCACCTCCAGAGCTGCACTCACTGTTCTGCTGTTACATGACATCTTATCCTCCAGCCACCTCCAGAGCTGCTGTCAATATTCTACTGTTACATTATGTCTTATCCTCCAATTACCTCCAGAGCTGCAGTTACTATTCTGCTGTTACATCGTGTCTTATCCTCCAGTCACCTCCAGAGCTGCATTCACTATTCTACTGTTACATGACATCTTATCCTCCAGTCACCTCCAGAGCTGCACTAAGTATTCTGCTGTTACTTCGTATCCTATCCTCCAGTCACCTCCAGAGCTGCAGTCACTTTTCTGCTGTTACATCGTGTCTTATCCTCCAGTCACCTCCAGAGCTGCAGTCACTATTCTGCTGTTACATCGTGTCTTATCCTCCAGTGCTGCAGTCACTGTTCTCCTGTTACATCGTGTCTTATCCTCCAGTCACCTCCAGAGCTGCACTCACTGTTCTGCTGTTACATTATGTCTTATCCTCCAGTCATCTGCAGAGCTGCAATCACTATTCTGCTGTTACATTGTGTCTTATCCTCCAGTCACCTCCAGAGCTGCAGTCACTTTTCTGCTGTTACATCGTGTCTTATCCTCCAGTCACCTCCAGAGCTGCAGTCACTATTCTGCTGTTACATCATGTCTTATCCTCCAGTTACTTCCAGAGCTGCACTTGCTATTCTGCTGTTATATCGTGTCTTATCCTCCAGTCACCTCCAGAGCTGCAATAACTATTCTGTTGTTACATCATGTCTTATCCTCCAGTCACCTCCAGAGCTGCACTCACTATTCTGCTGTTACATCATGTCTTATCCTCCAGTCACCTCCAGAGCTGCACTCACTATTCTGTTGTTACATTATGTCTTATCCTCCAGTCACCTCTAGAGCTGCTCTCACTATTCTGCAGTAAAATCAGGTCTTATCCTCCAGCCACCTCCAGAGCTGTTGTCACTATTCTGCTGTTACATTATGTCTTATCCTCCAGTTACCTCCTGAGCTTCAGTCACTATTTTGCTTTTACATCGTGTCTTATCCTCCAGTTACCTCCAGAGCTGCCGTTACTATTCTGCTGTTACATCATGTCTTATCCTCCAGTCACCTCCAGAGCTGCACTTAATATTCTGCTGTTACATCATCTCTTGTCCTCCAGTCACCTCCCGAGCTGCATTCTCTATTCTGCTCTTACATCATGTCTTATCCTTCAGTCACCTCCAGAGCTGCAGTAACTATTCTGCTGTTACATCGTGTCTTATCCTCCTGTTATCTCCAGAGCTGCAGTCACTATTCTGCTGTTACATCATGGCTTATCCTCCACTCACCTCCAGAGCTGTGGTCACTATTCTGCTGTTACATCAGGTCTTATCCTCCACTCACCTCCAGAGCTGTGGTCACTATTCTGCTGTTACATCAGGTCTTATCCTCCAGTCGCCTCCAGAGCTGCAGTCTCTATTCTGCTGTTACATCATGTCTTATCCTGTAGTCACCTCCAGAGCTGCAGTCACTTTTCTGCTGTTACATCGTGTCTTATCCTCCAGCCACCTCCAGATCTGCACTCACTATTCTGCTGTTACATCGTGTCTCATCCTCCAGTCACCTCCAGAGCTGCAATAACTATTCTGTTGTTACATCATGTCTTATCCTGCAGTCACCTCCAGACGTGCGGTCACTATTCTGCTGTTACATTATGTCTTATCCTCCAGTCACCTCCAGAGCTGTAGTCACTATTCTGCTGTTACATCATGTCTTATCCTCCAGTCAACTCCAGAGCTGTAGTCACTATTCTGCTGTTACATCAGGTCTTATCCTCCAGTCACCTCCAGAGCTGCAGTCTCTATTCTGCTGTTACATCAGGTCTTATCCTCCAGTCGCCTCCAGAGCTGCAGTCTCTATTCTGCTGTTACATCCTCTCTTATCCTCCATTCACCTCCAGAGATGCAATCACTGTTCTGCTATTACATCAGGTCTTATCCTCCAGTCACCTCCAGAGCTGCACTCAGTATCTGCTGTTACTTCGTGTCTTTTCTTCCAGTCACCTCCAGATCTGCACTCACTATTCTGCTGTTACATCGTGTCTTATCCTCCAGTCTCCTCCAGAGCTGCAGTCGCTGTTCTGCTGTTACATCGTGTCTTATCCTCCAGTCACCTCCAGAGCTGCACTCATTGTTCTGCTGTTACATCGTGTCTTATCCTCCAGTCACCTCCAGAGCTGCAGTCACTATTCTGTTACATCAGGTCTTATCCTCCAGTCACCTCCAGAGCTGCACTCACTATTCTGCTGTTACATCGTGTCTTATCGTCCAGTCACCTCCAGATCTGCAATTACCATTCTGCTGTTACATTGTGTCTTATCCTCCAGTCACCTCCAGAGCTGTAGTCACTATTCTGATGTTACATCGTGTCTTATCCTCCAGTCACCCCAAGAGCTGCACTCACTATTCTGCTGTTACATCATGTCTTATCCTGCAGTCACCTCCAGAGCTGCAGTCTCTTATTCTCCTGTAACATCATGCCTTATCCTCCAGCCACCTCCAGAGCTGCAGTCAGTATTCTGCTTTTACATCGTGTCTTATCCTCGTCATCTAAAGGGCTGCACTCACTATTCTGCTGTTACATCGTGTCTTATCCTCCAGTCACCTTAAGAGCTGCACTCACTATTCTGCTGTTACGTCACGTCCTATCCTCCATTCACCTCCAGAGCTGCAGTCACAATTCTGCTGTAAGATCATGTTTTATCTGCCAGTCACCTCCAGAGCTGCACTCACTATTCTGCTGTTACATCGTGTCTCATCCTCCAGTCACCTCCAGAGCTGCAGTCACTATTCTGCTCTAACATCATGTTTTCTCCTCCAGTTACCTCCATAGCTGCAGTCACTATTCTGCTGTTGCATCCTGTCTTATCCTCCACTTACCTCCAGAGCTGTGGTCGCTATTCTGCTATTACATCAGGTCTTATCATCCAGTCTTCTCCAGAGCTGTAGTCACTATTCTGCTGTTACGTCATGTCTTATTTTCCACTCACCTCCAGAGCTGCAGTCACTATTCTGCTGTTACAACGTGTCTTATCCTCCAGCCACCTTCAGAGCTGCAGTCACTATTCTGCTGTTACATCAGGTCTTATACTCCAATCACCTCCAGAGCTGCAGTCACTATTCTGCTGTTACATCCTGTCTTATCCTCCATTCACCTCCAGAGATGCAATCACTGTTCTGCTATTACATCAGGTCTTATCCTCCAGTCACCTCAAAAGCTGCAGTCACTATTCTGTTGTTACATCGTGTCTTATCCTCCAGTCACCTCCAGAGCTGCACTCACTATTCTGCTGTTAATTCATTTCTTATCCTCCAGTCACCTCCAGTGCTGCAGTCACTGTTCTGCTGTTACATCGAGTCTTATCCTCCAGTCACCTTCAGAGCTGTCGTCACTATTCTGCTATTACATCTTGTCTTATCCTCCAGTCACCTTCAGAGCTGCTCTCACTATTCTGCTGTTACATACTGTCTTATCCTCCAGTTACCTCCAGAGCTGTAGTCACTATTCGGCTGTACATCATGTCATATCCTTTATTCCCCTCCAGAGCTGTAGTCTCTTTTCTGCTGTTACATCGTGTCTTATCCTCCAGTCACCTCCAGAGCTGCAGTCACTATTTCGCTGTTACATCGTGTCTTATCCTCCAGCTACCTCCAGAGCTGCAGTCACTATTCTGCTGTTACATCGTGTCTTATCCTCCAGCCACCTCCAGAGCTGCACTCACTATTCTGCTGTTACATCATGTCTTATCCTCCAGTCACCTCCAGAGCTGCACTCACTATTCTGCTGTTACATTATGTCTTATCCTCCAGTTACCTCCAGAGCTGCAGTCACTATTCTGATGTTACATCATGTCTTATCCTCCAGTTACCTCCAGAGCTGCAGTCACTATTCTGATGTTACATCATGTCTTATCCTCCAGTTACTTCCAGAGCTGCACTCACTATTCTGCTGTTACATCGTGTCTTATCCTCCAGTCACCTCCAGAGCTGCAGTCTCTATTCTGCTGTTACATCCTGTCTTATCCTCCATTCACCTCCAGAGATGCAATCACTGTTCTGCTGTTACATCAGGACTTATCCTCCAGTCACCTCCCGAGCTGCAGTCACTATTCTGCTGTTACATCGCGTCTTATTCTCCAGTCACCTCAAGAGCTGCGGTCACTATTCTGCTGTTACATCAAGTCTTATCGTCCAGTCACCTTCAGAGCTACACTCACTATTCTGCTGTTACATCGTGTCTTATCCTCCAGCCACCTCCAGATCTGCGCTCACTATTCTGCTGTTACATCAGGTCTTATCCTCCAGTCACCTCCAGAGCTGTAATCACTATTCTGCTGTTACATCAGGTCTTATCCTCCAGCCACCTCCAGATCTGCACTCACTATTCTGCTGTTACATCGTGTCTTATCCTCCAGTCACCTCCAGAGCTTCAGTCACTATTCTGCTGTTACATCGTGTCTTATCCTCCAGTCACCTCCAGAGCTGCTGTTACTATTCTGCTGTTACATCATGTCTTATCCTCCAGTCACCTCCAGAGCTGCACTCACTATTCTGCTGTTACATCATCTCTTATCCTCCAGTCACCTGCAGAGCTGCAGTCACTTTTCTGCTGTTACATCGTGTCTTATCCTCCAGTCACCTCCAGAGCTGCAGTCACTATTCTGCTGTTACATCGTGTCTTATCCTGCAGTCACCTCCAGAGCTGCAGTCTCTATTCTCCTGTAACATCATGTCTTATCCTCCAGTCACCTCCAGAGCTGCAGTCACTTTTCTGCTTTTACATCGTGTCTTATCCTCCAGCCACCTCCAGAGCTGCACTCACTATTCTGCTGTTACATCCTGTCTTATCCTCCAGTCACCTCCAGAGCTGCATTCACTATTCTGCTGTTACATGACATCTTATCCTCCAGTCACCTCCAGAGCTGCACTCAGTATTCTGCTGTTACTTCGTGTCTTATCCTCCAGTCACCTCCAGAGCTGCAGTCACTGTTCTGTTGTTACATCGTGTCTTATCCTCCAGTCACCTCCAGAGCTGCAGTCACTGTTCTGTTGTTCCATCGTGTTTTATCCTCCAGTCACCTACAGAGCTGCACTCACTGTTCTGCTGTTACATCGTGTCTTATCCTCCAGTCACCTCCAGAGCTGCAGTCACTATTCTGCTGTTATATCAGGTCTTATCCTCCAGTCACCTCCAGAGCTGAACTCACTATTCTGCTGTAACATCGTGTCTTATCCTCCAGTCACCTCCAGAGCTGCACTCACTATTCTGCTGTTACATCAGGTCTTATCCTCCAGTCACCTCAAGTGCTTCACTCACTATTCTGCTGTAACATCATGTCTTATCACCAGCCACCTCCAGAGCTGCACTCACTATTCTGCTGTTACATTATGTCTTATCCTCCAGTCAACTCCAGAGCTGTAGTCACTATTCTGCTATTACATCATGTTTTATCATGCAGTCACCTCCAGAGCTGCAGTCTCTATTCTCCTGTAACATCTTATCTTATCCTCCAGTCACCTCCAGAGCTTCACTCACTATTCTGCTGTTACATCCTGTCTTATCCTCCATTCAGCTCCAGAGATGCAATCACCGTTCTGCTGTTACATCGTGTCCTATCCTCCAGTCGCCTCCAGAGCTGTATTCACTATTCCGCTGTTACATCGTGTCTTATCCTCCAGTGCTGCAGTCACTGTTCTGCTGTTACATCGTGTCTTATCCTCCAGTCACCTCCAGAGCTGCACTCACTGTTCTGCTGTTACATCGTGTCTTATCCTCCAGTCACTTGCAGAGCTGCAGTCACTATTCTGCTGTAACATCGTGTCTTAACCTCCAGTCACCTCCAGAGCTGCACTTACCATTCTGCTGTTATATTGTGTCTTATCCTCCAGTCACCTTCAGAGCTGCAGTTACTATTCTGTTGTTACATCATGTCTTATCCTCCAGTCAACTCCAGAGCTGTAGTCACTATTTTGCTGCTACATCATGTCTTATCCTCCAGACACCTCCAGACCTGCGGTCACTATTCTGCTGTTACATTATGTCTTATCCTCCAGTCACCTCCAGAGCTGCAGTTGCTATTCTGTTGTTACATCATGTCTTATCCTCCAGTCAACTCCAGAGCTGTAGTCACTATTCTGCTGTTACATCGTGTCCTATCCTCCAGTCACCCCAAGAGCTGCACTCACTATTCTGCTGTTACATCATGTCTTCTCCAGTCACCTACAGAGCTGCAGTCTCTATTCTGCTGTTACATCATGTCTTATCCTGCAGTAACCTCGAGAGCTGCAGTCTCTATTCTCCTATAACATCATGTCCTATCCTCCAGTCACCTCCAGAGCTGCAGTCACTTTTCTGCTGTTACATCGTGTCTTATCCTCCAGCCACCTCCAGAGCTGCACTCACTATTCTGCTGTTAAATCGTGTCTTATCCTCCAGGCACCTCCAGAGCTGCACTCACTTTTCTGCTGTTACATCGTGTCTTATCCTCCAGTTACCTCAAGAGCTGCCCTCACTTTTCTGCTGTTACATCGTGTCTTATCCTCCAGGCACCTTCAGAGCTGCACTCACTTTTCTGCTGTTACATCGTGTCTTATCCTCCAGTCACCTCCAGAGCTGCACTCACTTTTCTGCTGTTACATCGTGTCTTATCCTCCAGTCACCTCAAGAGCTGCCCTCACTTTTCTGCTGTTACATCGTGTCTTATCCTCCAGTCACCTCAAGAGCTGCCCTCACTATTTTGCTGTTACATCATGTCTTATCCTCCAGACACCTCCAGACCTGCGGTCACTATTCTGCTGTTACATTATGTCTTATCCTCCAGTCACCTCCAGAGCTGCAGTTACTATTCTTTTGTTACATCATGTCTTATCCTCCAGTCAACTCCACAGCTGTAGTCACTATTCTGCTGTTACATCGTGTCTTATCCTCCAGTCACCCCAAGAGCTGCACTCACTATTCTGCTGTTACATCATGTCTTCTCCAGTCACCTACAGAGCTGCAGTCTCTATTCTGCTGTTACATCATGTCTTATCCTGCAGTCACCTCGAGAGCTGCAGTCTCTATTCTCCTATAACATCATGTCCTATCCTCCAGTCACCTCCAGAGCTGCAGTCACTTTTCTGCTGTTACATCGTGTCTTATCCTCCAGCCACCTCCAGAGCTGCACTCACTATTCTGCTGTTACATCGTGTCTTATCCTCCAGGTACCTCCAGAGCTGCACTCACTTTTCTGCTGTTACATCATGTCTTATCCTCCAGTCTCCTCAAGAGCTGCCCTCACTTTTCTGCTGTTACATCGTGTCTTATCCTCCAGTCACCTCAAGAGCTGCCCTCACTATTCTGCTGTTACATCGTGTCTTATCCTCCAGTCACCTCAAGAGCTGTAGTCTCTATTCTGCTGTTACATCATGTTTTATCTGCCAGTCACCTCCAGAGCTGCACTCACTATTCTGCTGTTACATCGTATCTCATCCTCCAGTCACCTCCAGAGCTGCAATAACTATTCTGTTGTTACATCATGTCTTATCCTCCAGTCACCTCCAGAGGTGCACTCACTATTCTATTGTTACATCATGTCTTATCCTCCTGTCACTTCCAGAGCTGCAGTCACTATTCTGCTGTTACTTCGTGTCTTATCCTCCAGTCAACTCCAGAGCTGTAGTCTCTATTCTGCTGTTACATCAGGTCTTATCCTCCATTCACCTCCAGAGCTGCAGTCACTATTCTGCTGTTACATCACGCCTTATCCTCCAGTCACCTCCAGAGCTGCACTCACTATTCTGCTGTTACATTATGTCTTATCCTCCAGTCACCTCCAGAGCTGAACTCACTATTCTGCAGTTACATTAGGTCTTATCCTCCAGTCACCTCCAGATCTGCACTTACTATTCTGCTGTTACATCGTGTCTTATCCTCCAGTCTCCTCCAGAGCTGCACTCACCATTCTGCTGTTTCACTGTGTCTTATTCTCCAGTCACCTCCAGAGCTGAACTCACTATTCTGCAGTTAAATCAGGTCTTATCCTCCAGCCACCTCCAGAGCTGCTGTCACTATTCTGCTGTTACATTATGTCTTATCCTCCAATTACCTCCAGAGCTGCAGTTACTATTCTGCTGTTACATCATGTCTTATCCTCCAGTTACCTCCAGAGCTGCACTCACTATTCTGCTGTTACATTGTGTCTTATCCTCCAATCACCTCCAGAGCTGTGGTCATTATTCTGCTGTTACATCAGGTCTTATCCTCCAGTCATCTCCAGAGCTGCAGTCACTATTCTGCTGTTACATCATGTCTTATCTTCCAGTCACCTCCAGAGCTGCAGTCACTATTCTGCTGTTACATCGTGTCTTATCCTCCAGCCACTTCCAGAGCTGCAGTCACTATTCTGCTGTTACATAGTGTCTTATCCTCCAGCCACCTCCAGAGCTGCAGTCACTATTCTGCTGTTACATCAGGTCTTATCCTCCAGTCACCTCCAGAGCTGCAGTCTCTATTCTGCTGTTACATCAGGTCTTATCCTCCAGTCGCCTCCAGAGATGCAATCACTGTTCTGCTATTACATCAGGTCTTATCCTCCAGTCACCTCAAAAGCTGCAGTCACTATTCTGCTGTTACATCATGTCTTATCTTTCAGTCACCTCCAGAGCTGCAGTCACTATTCTGCTGGTACATCATGTTTTATCCTCCAGTCACCTCCAGAGCTGCTGTCACTATTCTGCTGTTACATTATGTTTTATTCTCCAGTTACCTCCAGAGCTGCAGTCACTATTCTGATGTTACATCATGTCTTATCCTCCAGTTACTTCCACAGCTGCACTCACTATTCTGCTCTTACATCGTGTCTTATCCTCCAGTCACCTCCAGACCTGCAGTTACTATTCTGCTGTTACATCATGTCTTATCCTGCAGTCACCTCCAGAGCTGCACTCACTGTTCTGCTGTTACATCAGGTCTTATCCTCCAGCCACCTCCAGATCTGCACTCAGTATTCTGCTGTTACATGAGGGCTTATCCTCCAGTCACCTCCAGAGCTGTAATCACTATTCTGCTGTTACATCAGGTCTTATCCTCCAGCCACCTCCAGATCTGCACTCAGTATTCTGCTGTTACATCATGTCTTATCCTCCAGTCACCTCCAGAGCTGCCGTTACTATTCTGCTGTTACATCATGTCTTTTCCTCCAGTCACCTCCAGAGCTGCAGTCTCTATTCTGCTGTAACATCATGTCTTATCCTCAAGTCACCTCCAGAGCTGCAGTCACTATTCTGCTGTTACATCGTCTCTTATCCTCCAGCCACCTCCAGAACTGCACTCACTTTTCTGCTGTTACATAGTGTCTTATCCTCCAGTCACCTCCAGAGCTGCCTTCACTATTCTGCTGTTACATGACATCTTATCCTCCAGTCACCTCCAGAGCTGCACTCAGTATTCTGCTTTTACTTCGTGTCTTATCCTCCAGTCACCTCCAGAGCTGCACTCACTATTCTGCTGTTACATCGTGTCTTATCCTCCAGTCACCTCCAGAGCTGCAGTCACTATTCTGCTGTTACATCAGGTCTTATCCTCCAGTCATCTCCAGAGCTGCAGTCACTATTCTGCTGTTACATCAGGTCTTATCCTCCAGTCACCTCCAGAGCTGCAGTCACTATTCTGCTGTTACATCATGTCTTATCCTCCAGTCACCTCCAGAGCTGCAGTCACTATTCTGCTATTACATCATGTCTTATCCTCCAGTCACCTCCAGAGCTGCAGTCACTATTCTGCTGTTACATCGTGTCTTATCCTCCAGCAACCTCCAGAGCTGCGCTCACTGTTCTGCTATTACATCGTGTTTTATCCTCCAGTTACCTCCAGAGCTGTCGTCACTATTCTGCTGTTACATCATGTCTTATCCTCCAGTCACCTCCAGAACTGCACTCACTATTCTGCTGTTACATTATGTCTTATCCTCCAGTCACCCCCAGAGCTGCAGTCACTATTCCGCTGTTACATCGTGTCCTATCCTCCAGCCACCTCCTGAGCTGCAGTCACTATTCTGCTGTTACATCGTGTCTTATCCTCCAGCCACCTCCAGAACTGCACTCACTATTCTGCTGTTACATCATGTCTGATCCTCCAGTCACCTCCAGAGCTGCACTCACTAGTCTGTTACATTATGTCTTATCCTCCAGTCACCTCCAGAGCTGCAGTCACTATTCTGCTGTTACATCGTGTCTTATCCTCCAGTCACCTCCAGAGCTGCCGTTACTATTCTGCTGTTACATCATGTCTTTTCCTCCAGTCACCTCCAGAGCTGCACTCACTATTCTGCTGTTACATCATGTCTTATCCTGCAGTCACCTCCAGAGCTGCAGTCTCTATTCTGCTGTAACATCATGTCTTATCCTCAAGTCACCTCCAGAGCTGCAGTCACTTTTCTGCTGTTACATCGTGTCTTGTCCTCCAGTCACCTCCAGAGCTGCACTCAGTATTCTGCTGTTACATTGTGTCCTATCCTCCAGTCACCTCCAGAGCTGCACTCACTATTCTGCTGTTATAGTGTCTTATCCTCCAGTCACCTCCAGAGCTGCACTCACTATTCTGCTGTAACATCGTGTCTTATCCTCCAGTTACTTCCAGAGCTGCACTCGCTATTCTGCTGTTACATCGTGTCTTATCCTCCAGTCACCTCCAGAGCTGCAGTTACTATTCTGCTGTTACATCATGTCTTAACCTCCAGTTACTTCCAGAGCTGCACTCGCTATTCTGCTGTTACATCGTGTCTTATCCTCCAGTCACCTCCAGAGCTGCAGTTACTATTCTGCTGTTACATCATGTCTTATCCTCCAGTCAACTCCAGAGCTGTAGTCACTATTCTGCTGTTACATCGTGTCTTATCCTCCAGTCACCCCAAGAGCTGCACTCACTATTCTGCTGTTACATCATGTCTTATCCTCCAGTCACCTCCAGAGCTGCAGTCTCTATTCTGCTGTTACATCATGTCTTATCCTGCAGTCACCTCCAGAGCTACAGTCTCTATTCTCCTGTAACATCGTGTCTTATCCTCCAGTCACCTCCAGAGCTGCAGTCACTTTTCTGCTGTTACATTGTGTCTTATCCTCCAGCCACCTCCAGAGCTGCACTCACTAGTCTGCTGTTACATCGTGTCTTATCCTCCAGACACCTCCAGAGCTGCAGTCACTATTCTGCTGTTACATCGTGTGTTATCCTCCAGCCACCTCCAGAGCTGCACTCACTATTCTGCTGTTACATCGTGTCTTATCCTCCAGACACCTCCAGAGCTGCAGTCACTATTCTGCTGTTACATCGTGTCTTATCCTCCAGTAACCTCAAGAGCTGCACTCACTATTCTTCTGTTACATTACGTCTTATCCTCCAGTCACCTCCAGAGCTGTAGTCTCTATTCTGCTGTTACATCAGGTTTTATCCTCCATTCACCTCCAGAGCTACAGTCACTATTCTGCTGTAACATCATGTTTTATCTGCCAGTCACCTCCAGAGCTGCACTCACTATTCTGCTGTTACATCGTGTCTCATCCTCCAGTCACCTCCAGAGCTGCAATCTCTATTCTGTTGTTACATCATGTCTTATCCTCCAGTCACCTCCAGAGGTGCAGTCACTATTCTCCTGTTACTTCGTGTCTTATCCTCCAGTCACCTCCAGAGCTGTAGTCTTTATTCTGCGGTTACATCAGGTCTTATCCTCCATTCACCTCCAGAGCTGCAGTCACTATTCTTCTGTTACATCATGTCTTATCGTCCAGTCACCTCCAGAGCTGCACTCACTATTCTGCAGTTACATCAGGTCTTATCCTCCTGTCACCTCCAGATCTGCAGTCACTATTCTGCTGTTACATCGTGTCTTATCCTCCAGTAACCTCCAGAGCTGCACTCACCATTCTGCTGTTACATTGTGTCTTATCCTCCAGTCACCTCCAGAGCAGCACTCACTATTCTGCAGTTACTTCAGGTCTTATCCTCCAGCCACCTCCAGAGCTGCACTCACTATTCTGCTGTTACATTATGTCTTATCCTCCTGTCACCTCCATAGCTGCACTCACTATTCTGCTGTTACATCCAGGGCTGTGGAGTCGGAGTCGTGGAGTCAGAGTTAGTTTTGGTTGGAGTCGGAGTCGGTAGAAATGTACCGACTCCAGCTTTAAAAAAAATGTATTAATATTTCATAATTGAACTTTCATATGAATTTTATAAATGTTACTCAAATATATATGTTCTATCAAACTATGAACAACAGTGATAAGCAGTTCTGCTGGAGATAGAGACATTTCTTACTTCTTGTGTGTCACTGTTCTCCACTGCCCTTATCTAATCTTATACTTGGTTAACCTCATGCTGCCACAACCCCCCTACTTACAATGTATGAAACTGAAAGTGAAAATGTGTTGCAAATTCTTAGCAGTAAAGCTCCTCCTCTAGACTAGATGTTTACTAGGTGTGCGTCTTCCAAGCATCTCACAGCTGCTACTCAGAAGAGGAAGACTGTAAGAAGTATTATCCTTTCAACAAACTTTGCATCAGTTAACTGTGAGTACATGAGGAATAACAGTATTACTGACCACTATATCAGTTGTACGACCTGGCAATAATTTTGTACCATTGTTTTTAGGAAAAACAATTGTCATTTGGATTGTGAATGCAGAATTAAAAACCTGAGAATGTCAAAGAAGCGTCACATTAAATCAGCTGTATTTGAACATTTCACCATCACTCAAGATAGAAAACATTATGTCTGTCAGTGTATGACAAATGATCCAGACGAAAACAAAAGCTGTGAAGCCAAGATCAGTGCATATTTAGGCAAAGATTAAAATGCTCCTACCAGAGCTTCTAATCTAAAGAGACATTTACAGTGCTTTCATCCAGAAGTACTGAAAGCAGTGGATGAGAAAGACTGCATCCAAACCAATGAACCAGTGCCCAGCTCTTCCAGCCAAACAAAGGAGCAGAGAACTTTGCAGCCATCATTTGCAAGATATTTTGTCAGTGACAAAGTTACTGTGACAATGACAGTAGATACATTTAAAAAACAGATCATAGAGCTTGTTGTAAAGGATAGTGTGCCTATTTCATTATTTTCACGACCAGCTTTTATGTGTCTGAATGGGGAAATGGCCCGCAAGCTTGGTGTTTCTCTGAAGAGAGAGAGTATTAGAAAATTAGTAATCGAAGAAGCTTTTAAACAAAAGGAAGAACTTAAAAAAACTCTCAAGGGACGCTTTCTGCTTCTTAAAATGGATGCCTGCACACGTCACAGAGTAAACTATTTTGCCATCAATGTCCGATTTGTTTGTGACAAAAATGAAATAGTTACCAAGACATTGGCAGTAAAAGACACCAAAGCGCATCACACCAGTGAGTTTCTCCAGGTCTTGGTGGAAAAGGTTCTGCAAGACTATGAACTTAAAAAAGAGCAAGTTCAATGCTTCAAATATGATAAGTACTATTAAGCTAATGAATGAGAGTAATGATGGTGACCAGCAGCTAGAAGAACATTCTGGGTCCACAGACACAGAAATGTTTGAAATAGAGGAACACAGTATTGTAACTGAGGAGCAAACTGAAGTTGCTTCAGATGAACAGCAACATGATAGTTTAGATGATCTTGTTGAAACTGTGACAATCCGTTCTTTCATTCATCACATGCGCTGTGTTGTGCGTACGCTACAGCTGGCTATAAGAGACAGTCTGCAAGAAGGACATGCTGCTGCACTGATTGGCAAGGGGAGAAAATTGGCTACTGTTGCCAGAACCCCTAAAGTTGACTCAATTTTGAAGAGACGTGCTGGAAAAGGGGCAATTATTGATCAAGCCACACGATGGGGCAGTACTTACTTAATGATTCAGCGCTTGGTTGAACTGAAAACCTTTCTTGGAGACATGGCTAACCCTCAACTGACGCTAAATGAAAGTCAGTGGAATCAGGTGACTGAGTGTAACGGGTCTGGGAGGCGGAACCTCTGAGCTACTATACAAGGGGGCGGTCCTTGTAAGGGAGCGGGTGGCGACCAGGGAAGACGGGCAGGAAGTCACAGCAGGTGACCGGGACAGTCTCTGAGTGAACGGGCTGGAGGTCACGGCAAGAGACCGGGGCAGTCTCTGGATGAACCGGCAGATGGTCACGGCAAGTGACCGGGGCAGTCTCTGAATGAACGGGCAGATGGTCACGGCAAGTGACCGGGGCAGTCTCTGAATGAACGGGCAGATGGTCACGGCAAGTGACCGGGGCAGTCTCTGGATGAACGGGCAGATGGTCACGGCAAGTGACCGGGGCAGTCTCTGGTTAAAGGGTTGGTACGACCTGTGGCGGCTGATGATAGACGTGAGCTCCCAGGTGAGCAGGCGAGAGTCTCTGGATGAACGGGTGGTCACAGCATGTGACGGCGGAGCCTCCAGGAAGACCAACAGACAGGCGGCAGATGAGCGCTCCCAGGTGAGCGGGCAGAAGTCTCTGGACAGGCGGGTGGTCACAGCACGTGACGGCAGAGCCTCCAGGTAGGCTAGCAGACAGGCAGCAGATGAGCGCTCCCAGGTGAGCGGGCAGGAGTCACTGGACAGGCAGGTGGTCACAGCACGTGACGGCGGAGCCTCCAGGTAGGCTAGCAGGCAGGTAGCAGATGTGTGCTCCCAGGTGAGCGGGCAAGCTGGTCCATAGACAGACTGACAGGAGTTGGAAGGCAGACCGTCGGACCTCAGGCAAGCAGGCAGGTAGTTGATGTGCGCTCCCAGGTGAGCGGACAGGCTGGTCCTTAGACAGACTGACAGGAGTAGTAAGGCAGACCGTCGGACCTCAGACTAGCAGGCAGGTAGCAGATAATCAGGCAGGAATAAGACAGCAAGCTGGCAGGTATCTGGCAGGTAACTGGCAACGGGACCTGAGGGCTGAAGCAGAGTAGTGAACAGTGCAACAACATTGCTCGGGCACCTCCATTTTGGAGGAGGTGCCTTATATATGGTGAAGTCCTCCGGCCATTGGCCGGGGACTCCTTAGGATGGCACGCGCGGCCCCTTTAAGAGGGAGGGAGAGCGCGCGCGCCCTAAGCACAGTGGCCGGGAAGGAGCGCGCGCTGCCAGCAGAGCGGGAGGAGGACGCCGTGCACGGAGCAGAGCGGTGAGGGGAACAGCGTCCCTGCCTAGCAGAGGGCAGGGACGCCGGCGCTACAGTACCCCCCCCCTTTAGGCCCCCCCTTTTTTAGGCCAGACAGAAATTTAGCTAGGATAAGAGGGGCATGGATGTTCTCCCGGGGCTCCCACGTTCTCTCCTCAGGACCAAACCCCTTCCAATCTACTAGAAAAAAGGTCTTTCCTCTTACCCTTTTGGTGGCAAGAATGTTCTCTACCTCAAACTCGTCCTCAGCAGAAACCGGAGCAGGAGGCGTACCTGTAGACTTGGAAAAAGAGTTAAGTACCACAGGTTTGAGGAGAGATACATGGAAGGAGTTAGGGATCCGTAAGTTGGCCGGGAGTTTCAATTTATAGGCCACCGGGTTGATCTGACTGATGACCTCCAGAGGACCGATGAACCGAGGCCCTAACTTGTAAGAAGGTATCTTGAGTCGGACATATTTAGATGAGAGCCAGACTTTATCTCCAGGACGAAATTGTGGAGGATCCAGGCGTTTTTTGTCAGCGTGTCTTTTCATCCGTTCGGACGACTGAAGGAGTGCGGATCGGGTACTCTCCCAAATGGAGGAAAATTTGCTAACGAGAGATTCCGCAGCCGGGTTGTCCACAGAGGTGGAGACAGGAAAAGGAATCCGAGGATGCTGACCGAAGACTACAAAAAACGGGGATTTGGAGGAGGATTCGCTCTCGTGATTGTTATAAGAGAACTCGGCCCATGGTAGGAGATCCACCCAGTCTGAATGATGGGCATTAACAAAGTGCCGGAGGTAACTGGTCAGGTTCTGATTGATCCGCTCCACTTGACCATTGGACTGTGGGTGGTAAGCGGAAGAGAAGTCCAGGGTGACGTCTAGCAGTTTACAAGTGGCTCTCCAGAAGCGTGAGGTGAACTGTACCCCACGATCTGACACGATGTGGAGGGGCAGGCCATGAAGACGAAAGATGTGACGACTAAAGTCTTTAGCCAGCTCGGGTGCAGACGGGAGGGCTGGCAGGGGAATAAAGTGAGCCATCTTGGAAAAGCGATCAGCGACCACCCAAATGACCGTACAACCGGCGGAGACGGGGAGATCAGTTATGAAGTCCATAGCAATATGCTGCCAGGGGGCAGCAGGCACAGGAAGCGGAAGGAGGCGACCGGCTGGCAGGTGTCTCGGGACTTTGTTGCGGGCGCAGGACACACAGGCAGAAACAAAGTCTATTACGTCATTGTGCAGGGTAGGCCACCAGTAGTGCCGGGCAATAAGCTGGAGGGTCTTTTTCTGACCGGCGTGGCCAGCTAGTTTAGACGAATGGCCCCAGTGTAGGATCTTCTTCCGATCAGGTACTGAAACAAACGTCTTACCGGGAGGGAGACGATTTAGACTCACGGGAGCCACCTGCATTACTCTGGCGGGATCGATGATATGTTTAGGTTCTTCCTCGAGATCGGACACCAGAAAGGATCGGGACAAGGCGTCTGCTTTGACGTTTTTGTCAGCCGGGCGAAAATGAAGAACAAAATCAAAGCGAGCAAAAAACAAGGACCACCGGGCTTGGCGCGGGTTAAGTCTCTGGGCATGCTGGAGGTAAGCCAAGTTCTTGTGGTCAGTGTAAATTATTACCGGGTGAAGAGCCCCCTCGAGTAGGTAACGCCACTCCTCCAACGCCAGCTTGATGGCCAATAACTCTCGGTCTCCTATGGAATAGTTGCGCTCAGAAGAGGAGAAGAGTTTGGAGAAGAAGCCACAAGTTACCATTCTCCCGGAAGATGATTTTTGAGTAAGTACCGCTCCGGCTCCAGAGGAGGAGGCGTCAACTTCCAGGAAGAACTGCTTGTTGCCGTCCGGGCGATGCAGCACCGGGGCGGAAGAGAAGGCCTGTTTTAGGGAAAGAAAGGCCTCCTCAGCTTCGGGCGGCCACTCTTTGGGATTAGTACCCTTACGGGTGAGCGCGGAAATTGGGGCAGTCCGGGAAGAGAAGTGTGGTATGAAGAGGCGGTAGTAGTTAGCGAAGCCCAGGAATCGCTGAATGGCCTTCAACCCCTCCGGTCGAGGCCATTTCGCGATGGCAGACAGCTTCTCTGGATCCATTCGTAGGCCGGTCTGAGAAATAATGTAGCCCAAAAACGGAAGCGAGGTCTGCTCAAAGAGGCACTTCTCGTATTTAGCGAAGAGGTGATTCTGCCTGAGCCTGAGCAGGACCTGACGAACGTCCCTCCGGTGAGTCTGGAGATCCGGAGAGAAGACCAAGATGTCGTCCAGGTACACCACTACGCAAGAGTAGAGAAGGTCCCGGAAGATGTCATTGACCAACTCTTGAAAGACGGCAGGAGCGTTACAGAGACCAAAGGGCATTACCAGATATTCATAGTGGCCGTCCCGGGTGTTGAATGCCGTCTTCCATTCATCCCCCTGACGGATACGAACCAGGTTGTACGCCCCACGGAGGTCCAGTTTGGTGAAGATTCTAGCCCCCCTCAGACGATCAAATAACTCCGGAATGAGCGGAAGGGGGTACTTATTCTTCACCGTGATCTGGTTAAGGCCTCTATAGTCTATACAGGGACGGAGAGAGCCGTCCTTCTTTTTGACGAAAAAGAAGCCTGCTCCCGCCGGGGAGGTAGATTTCCGGATGAATCCCCTGGCCAGATTCTCCTCAATATATTCGGACATCGACCGGGTCTCAGCAGCGGATAATGGATAAATACGCCCACGGGGAGGACTAGTACCAGGTAACAGGTCGATAGGGCAGTCGTATGGTCTATGAGGGGGTAGTGTCTCTGCTTCCTTTTTATTAAAGACATCAGCATAAGACCAATAAGGAATCGGAAGTCCAGGTAGATTAGCTGGGGTAGGAGAAGGACGGACGGGATGGACGGGAACCAGACAGGTCTTATGGCAGTCCTGTCCCCAGCGAAGGACTTCTCCGGTCTGCCAGTCAAGCACGGGTGCATGTCTCTGGAGCCAAGGTAGGCCTAGCAAGAGGGCGTGGGAGAGTCCAGGCAGAACATGAAAGGAGATACTCTCAGAATGCAGCATTCCCACCTGCAGAGTAATGGATTCGGTGATGAGTTGGATGGGGCGTGGTAAGAGACCCCCATCCACGGCAGCAACAGACAAGGGTACAGCCAGAGGTTTGGTGGGGATGCGGTATTTCTCTACCAGGGACTGTGTAATAAGATTCCCGGCTGCTCCAGAGTCAAGTTGGGCTAGTTCGAAATAACGGTTCTCCCCGCAGACAATTGAGACTGACAACAGCAGAGATGCAGAGGATTTATTCTTGTCTAGGTCGACCTCTCTGAGCGAACCTAGACACAGGCGTTTCCCGACCTCTCCGGGCAGGTACGGATCCGGTGCTCCTTACTGCCACAGTAGAAGCAGCTCCCCTCGGCACGGCGTAAGTCCTGACGGGTTTTGACCATCTTGGTCTGGTCGACCTGCATAGGCTCAGGAGAGTGTACCTGGGTAGAGACGGAGGGAGTGACGGGTTTCTGAAAAGTAGGAGCTAGACGTGGTAACCTCCTCTCACGGGTGACCTCTTTGGCACGCTCCTGGAACCGT
Source organism: Phyllobates terribilis (assembly GCF_046119375.1). Classification (NCBI taxonomy): domain Eukaryota; kingdom Metazoa; phylum Chordata; class Amphibia; order Anura; family Dendrobatidae; genus Phyllobates; species Phyllobates terribilis. The sequence goes on along the minus strand of NW_027363467.1, from coordinate 471,463 downwards.
AGGTCAATCCGGGTGGCAAGAGTTATTAGGTCATCGAGAGTGGTAGGGATGTCCCGACCGGCAAGTTCATCTTTAATACGGCCGGACAGACCCTCCCAGAAGACGGATACCAGAGCGTCGTTATCCCAGGCCAGCTCTGAGGCAAGGGTACGGAACCGTATGGCATATTGGCCCACGGTGAGACTTCCCTGACGGAGGCGTAGCAGTGATGATGCGGATGAGGTCTTCCGTCCGGGTTCGTCGAAGACTTTCCGGAAAGCCGTGAGAAAAGCAGGCAAGTTGGACACCAGGGGGTCTCCTCTCTCCTATAGAGGATTCAGCCAGGCCAGGGCCTCCCCGGTGAGATGGGACATGATGAATGCAATTTTGGCTCGGTTGGAGTTAAACTGGTGGGACAATAGTTCAAAGTGCAGGGTGCACTGATTTATGAAGCCCCGAGCCTGGGCGGAGTCGCCTCCGAAACGAGGAGGTGCAGAAAGCCGGGGTAGGATACCATGGTATTAGTGGGCAGCGGAGCTGCCGGATTGCGAGACATGGCACTGGCGGAGGTTGCTGGTGGAGCAGTCAGAGTGTCCAGGCGAGTATTGACATTCCGCAGGTGACCCAGGATGGGCTCCTGTTGGGACCTTTGACGGGACAGTTCATGACACAGGTCCGAGAGCGAGGGAGCTTGGGTGCCACCGGGTTCCATGGCCCGAGCAAACTGTAACGGGTCTGGGAGGCGGAACCTCTGAGCTACTATACAAGGGGGCAGTCCTTGTAAGGGAGCGGGTGGCGACCAGGGAAGACGGGCAGGAAGTCACAGCAGGTGACCGGGACAGTCTCTGAGTGAACGGGCTGGAGGTCACGGCAAGAGACCGGGGCAGTCTCTGGATGAACGGGCAGATGGTCACGGCAAGTGACCGGGGCAGTCTCTGAATGAACGGGCAGATGGTCACGGCAAGTGACCGGGGCAGTCTCTGAATGAACGGGCAGATGGTCACGGCAAGTGACCGGGGCAGTCTCTGGATGAACGGGCAGATGGTCACGGCAAGTGACCGGGGCAGTCTCTGGGTAAAGGGTTGGTACGACCTGTGGCGGCTGATGATAGACGTGAGCTCCCAGGTGAGCAGGCGAGAGTCTCTGGATGAACGGGTGGTCACAGCATGTGACGGCGGAGCCTCCAGGAAGACCAACAGACAGGCGGCAGATGAGCGCTCCCAGGTGAGCGGGCAGAAGTCTCTGGACAGGCGGGTGGTCACAGCACGTGACGGCAGAGCCTCCAGGTAGGCTAGCAGACAGGCAGCAGATGAGCGCTCCCAGGTGAGCGGGCAGGAGTCACTGGACAGGCAGGTGGTCACAGCACGTGACGGCGGAGCCTCCAGGTAGGCTAGCAGGTAGGTAGCAGATGTGTGCTCCCAGGTGAGCAGGCAAGCTGGTCCGTAGACAGACTGACAGGAGTTGGAAGGCAGACCGTCGGACCTCAGGCAAGCAGGCAGGTGGCTGAAGTGCGCTCCCAGGTGAGCGGACAGGCTGGTCCTTAGACAGACTGACAGGAGTAGTAAGGCAGACCGTCGGACCTCAGACTAGCAGGCAGGTAGCAGATAATCAGGCAGGAATAAGACAGCAAGCTGGCAGGAATCTGGCAGGTAACTGGCAACGGGACCTGAGGGCTGACGCAGAGTAGTGAACAGTGGAACAACATTGCTCGGGCACCTCCATTTTTTAGGAGGTGCCTTATATATGGTGAAGTCCTCCGGCCATTGGCCGGGGACTCCTTAGGACGGCGCGCGCGGCCCCTTTAAGAGGGAGGGAGAGCGTGCGCGCACGCCCTAAGCACAGTGGCCGGGAAGGAGCGCGCGCTGCCAGCAGAGCGGGAGGAGGACGCCGGGCACGGAGCAGAGAGGTGAGGGGAACAGCGTCCCTGCCTAGCAGAGGGCAGGGACGCCGGCGCTACACTGAGCTGGAAAAATTGCTAGAGCACCCATTTACAGTGACTAAAAAATTACAAGCAGAGGACTTAACTCCAGGTATTTTCTTAAAGGAGTGGAAGAACCTGATGTTTCGCCTGTCCCAAAGAGGAGGGTTAATTGCAAGTGGCATTGCTACTAGTGTTGAGCGAGCACTAAAATGCTCGGGTGCTCGAAGCTCGGGCCGAGCTCACTGTGATACTCGGGTGCTCGACCCGAGCAACGAGCCCAATGTTAGTCTATGGGAGACCCGAACATTTTTGCGGCGGCTCCCCCGGCAGTCTGTAGAAAGCCTAAAAAGTGCCCAAAACGATAGTGACAGTGCTCAAATGACATGGGGACTGCATGGGGATCGCCCCTGGAAGCATTTCTGACCCCCAGGTCACTGCTGTCAACAACGTGGTCAGAGGTATTAAGCCACTTTTACAGGCTCACAATAAAACATACAAAAACGAAACTGAAAGTGCTTTCCTGTGAAATATGTTAACCCCTTAACGACCATGGGTCTTTCTGTTTTTGTGTTTTCCTTATTTGCTCCCCTTCTTCCCAGAGCCAGAACTTTTTTATTTTTCGGTCAATATGGCCATGTGAGGGCTTATTTTTTGCGGGACGAGTTATACTTTTAAACACCATCACTGGTTTTACCATATCGTGTGCTGGAAAATGGGAAAAAAAGTGCAGTGAAACTGCAAAAAAAATGCAATTCCACAGTTGTTTTTTGGGTCCTTTTTTTACCACGTTCACAGATTGCTAAAACTGACCTGCCATCATTATTTTCCAGGTCGTTACGAGTTCAAAGACACCAAACATGTATAGGTTCTTTTTTATTTAAGTGGTGAAAAAAAATCCAAAGCTTGCTAAAAAAAACAAAAAAAAAATGACACCATTTTCCGAGACCCTTAGCTTTTCCATTTTTCGGGATCTGGGGCTGGGTGAGGGCTTATTTTTTTGCGTGCCGAGCTGACGTTTTTATTGATACCATTTTGGGGTAGATCCGATGTTTTGATCGCCCGTTATTGCATTTTATTGCAAAGTTGTAGCGACCAAAAAAACTTAATTCTGGCGTTTAAAATTTTTTTCTCGTTACGCCGTTTACTGATTGTATTAATTCTTCTTTTATATTGATAGATCGGGCGATTCTGAACGCGGCGATACCAAATATGTCTATGTGTTTTTTTTTTATATATATATATATTTTATTTTGAATTGGGCGACAGGGGGGTGACTTAAAGTTTTATATATTTTTTATTTTTTTAAAAACTTTTTTTTTAAACTTTCTGCTTGCTTCTATAGTCTCCAGAGAAGACTAGAAGCAGCAGTTGTCTGATTGCTTCTACTGCATACAAGCGATGAGCAGATCGCTTGTATGCAGGAGAAATGCTCACTTGCTATGAGCGCTGACCACTAGGTGGCGCTCATAGCAATTGAGACATGACAACCACAGGCGTCTGCTGCAGACCCTGAGTTGTCATGCCCACCCATTGGTGACCCGCGATCACGTGACGGGGTCACTGATGGGCGGGGCTTAGGACTCCCGGAAGCGCGAGTTAAATGCCGCTGTCAGAGATTTAACATATTAACAGCCGCGGGTGGATTGCGATTCCAATAATCAGCTGACATGTGCTCGCTTCAGTGCGGGCTCACCGCCGGAGCCCCCGCTGAACCGGCCTTCCCGACCTGGTGCGTACTATTACTGACCAGGTCGGAAAGGGGTTAAGGAACATCCTTTCCAGGGTAAAGACTTGTGTATAAGGTAAAATAAATAACCAAAAACAAAAATACTCCTCCACACCTTGGGCTATGTTCACAAGTAGCATTTTTTATGCGTTTTTGCACTTTTGTATTGCTTTCAACCGTGACAAATGCATTCACCTTGAAATGTCATTTTAACATTTTACAACCTTATCTGGCCATGTGCTGTGTGACACATGCATACAGTGCTAAAAAGACATGGGAACACCATGGGGAAGACCCCTGGAAGCATCTCTGACACCCAGGTCACTGCCTAAAAGTGTGCCCATCAGAAGTGATCCTTGCCGCATCAGAAGATGCAGACTTGCAACTATCCCCGTGCAAGTCCTTGTCCCAGGGCAGTGTTCAATTGTACCTCCCCCATAACTTGCAATACAAGCGCAAGTATGCAGCCTGCCACCCACCCACCTCCAGGCTGCAATACCATACTGCTAGCTTGCTTGCACTTGAAATTGGGCCTTTTAGGCATGTGGAGGTGGAATCTGGCCACCACGTCATGGCTGCGTCGGTAGCCTGGTATCCATACTCAGCCGCCCGGCGGCCGGGTGTCCACGCTTGGTCCCCAGCCGCCAGGGGGTGGCCGGGTGTCCATACTCGGTCCCCAGTCGCCCCGCGGCCGGGTGCCCACACACAGTCCCCAGCCGCGTGGGGGTGGCCGGGTGTCCATAAACGGTCCCCAGCCGCCCCTATTTGTCCCGGTGCGCCTTATACACAAGCGCGCATGCCAAAACATTACCTGTGCCCTCCCCAGTGCATTTAGTGGGAAGGACAGCCTAACCACAAACACGTGGACAAGTGAATTTGGCCAGGAATGGTCCATCTCACTGACGCCTTCACACTGGGTTAATATTGTGGAAGCCGGGACACAGTTGGACACTGGGATGCAACACATCCTCCAGACATAGAGGATTGCGGGTCCTGGGTCAATCAGGCTTCAACACAAAGTTCAGAAGGTAGACAGCAGCAGTGGTCGGCCTCCTACACAACGAGTAAATTATTCATGATCATGAGGCCATCCACCTCCTTAGCTTTCTGTTCCTTGGAATGCAAGCGCATGTATGTAGTAGCAGCTAGGCCTGAGGTGGTCAGCGTTTTGGCGCTTATTCTACCTCCTTCGAGGATTGCTGAATGTTTTCCTGCTACTATCCCAGTTCTATGACTCCCGTTAAAACAAAGCTTCAGGTGATGAAAGATGGATGAGGTGGTGGAAAAGGAGAAAGAGCAGGAGGAACAGGGACCATTCACATCAATATCAGGCCAGCCAACCACACATGTCTTGTAGGATATGTTTCTGTACCAAAAGGAGCGGTTCAGCTACACAGTTATAAGGCATACAGTGAATGCAATGCCTACCAAAAATTTCGAGGCACTCCAATACCCCTTGGAAGTGACATGGAGGTCAGAGGGCCTTAACTAAACCGTTTTTTCCATTTATAGCAACTGGGTCTCCTGTACACTGTTGGCCTAAGCAGGGAATGGAAGGCTTTCCAAAAATTATTAGGCACTGCAATGCCCCTTGAAACAGACGTGGATTACAGCGTATTAAAAACCTTCTACCCATTATTGGGGAGTGGGTCTCCCTTAGTGTTCGCCTATGCATTGAAAAGCAAAAGCTGACAAAAATTAGGAGGAAATGCAATGCCCGTTGCAAGAGTCGTGGAGGTTAGAAGTAATTAAAAACAACATGTCAATGCCCCTTGGAAGAGCTGTGGAGTTCAGAGTGGTTAACAAGACGGTTTTAATGCCCCTTAGAAGAGACGTGGAGTTCAGAGTGGTTTAACAAGACAGTTTTAATGCCCCTTGGAAGAGATGTGGAGGTCACAGTAGCTTAACAAAATGGTTTTAATGCCCCTTGGAAGAGACGTGGAGTTCAGAGTGGTTTAACAAGACAGTTTTAATGCCCCTTGGAAGAGTGGTGGAGGTTACAGTGGAATAAAAAGACAATATCAATGCCCCGTGGAAGAGACGAGGTCACAGTAGCTTAACAAGATGGTTTTAATGCCCCTTGGAAGAGACGTGGAGTTCAGAGTGGTTTAACAAGACAGTTTTAATGCCCCTTGGAAGAGTGGTGGAGGTTACAGTGGAATAAAAAGACAATATCAATGCCCCGTGGAAGAGACGTGGAGGTCACAGTAGCTTAACAAGATGGTTTTAATGCCCCTTGGAAGAGTGGTGGAGGTCGCAGTGGAATAAAAAGACAATATCAATGCCCCTTGGAAGAGTGGTGGAAGTTACACTGGAATGAAAAGACAATATCAATGCCCTGTGGAAGAGACGTGGAGGTCACAGTAGCTTAACAAGATGCTTTTAATGCCCCTTGGAAGAGTGGTGGAGGTCTCAGTGGAATAAAAAGACAATATTAACGACCCTTGGAAGAGACGTGGAGGTCACAGTAGCTTAACAAGACGATTTTAATGCCCCTTACAAGAGCCATGCAGTACAGCATATTAAAAACATTATTCCCATTTTTGGGGAGTGGGTCTCCCATAGTCTTTGCCTATGCCTTCCAAGCAAAAGCTGCCAAAAATTAGGAAGGGGGAACTTGCAATGTCCCTTACAAGAGCAATGCAGTACAGCATATTAAAAACATTATTCCCATTATTGGGGAGTGGGTCTCCCATAGTCTTTGCCTATGCCTTCCAAGCAAAAGCTGCCAAAAATTAGGACAGAGGAACTTGCAATGCTGGCAACATGGACCACGGTCACCCTGGTGGTATAGTGGTCGTGGAGGCTGAGGATAAGGAGAAGAGCAAAAAACAGCCGAAATGAGGAAGCGTATACCCATGTGTGGGTGTGAAGCGATGCATGGGAATACACCTCCCGAAATAACACAGTGGATTTGACTTTATGTTACTCTGCTGTCATTTGGTGGTGATGAGAAGTCTGGCCCAATCCAGCCCTTGTTCATTTTGATGAGGGTCAGCTTGTCAGCATTGTCAGTTGACAGGCGAGTGCGCTTATCAGTTATAATTCCCCCAGCGGCACTAAAAACACGCTCCGATAACACGCTAGCGGCAGGCCAGGACCTCCAAGGCGTACAGAGTGAGTTCATTCCAAGTGTCCAGCTTGGATACCCAATAATTAAAAGGCACAGAGGAATCACGGAGGACGCTGGTACTCCCTCACCATCTTTTGAAACTTTCCACTCCTTGTGAGAGTACCCTGCGCCTCAGGGCCTGTAAGCTGGGCAGGTCTCAGAAAACTGTCCTAGAACATTGACAGTGTTCCCCTGCCTCTGCTGGATTGGAGTTGCGTCTCTCTCACCTGTATGCCTTAGTTGGGCAGCGAACTGTGACCTCTGCCGCTACCGTGTTCAGATGGGAATTTTTTTAATAGTTCTGCAGCAAGGGCCTTCTGGTGCTGCCCCATTTTTGTAGACCTCTCCAACTCAGGAATAAGAGAGTGAAAGTTCTCCTTGTAGAGGGGGTCTAAAAGTGTCATCAACCAGTAATGACTGTCACCCAACATTTTGACAATGCGAGGGTCACGGTTAAGGCAGCGTAACATAAAGTCAGCCATGGGTGCCAGACTGGTAACAGGCAAGACTTCCGTGTCCTCACCAAGATGACGACTGATAGTGTTGAGCGATCACTAAAATGCTCGGGTGCTCGAAGCTCGGGCCGAGCTTACCGTGATACTCGGGTGCTCGACCCGAGCAACGAGCCCAATGTTAGTCTATGAGAGACCCGAGCATTTTTGCGGCAGCACCCCCGGCAGTCTGTAGAAAGCCTAAAAAGTGCCCAAAACGATAGTGACAGTGCTCAAAAGACATGGGGGCAGCATGGGGATCGCCCCTGAAAGCATTTCTGACCCCCAGGTCACTGCTGTCAACAACGTGGTCAGAGGTATTAAGCCACTTTTGCGGGCTCACAATAAAACGTTCAAAAACTAAACTGAAACGGTTTTCCTGTGAAATATGTTAAGGAATTTCCTTTCCAGGGTAAAAACTTGTGTATAAGGTAAAATAAATAACCAAAAACAAAAATACTCCTCCACACCTTGGGCTATGTTCACAAGTAGCATTTTTCATGCGTTTTTGCACTTTTGTATTGCTTTCAACCGTGACAAATGCGTTCACCGGGAAATGTCATTTTAACATTTTACAACCTTATCTGGCCATGTGCTGTGTGACACATGCATACAGTGCTGAAAAGACAAAGGATCAGCATGGGGAAGACCCCTGGAAGCATCTCTGACCCCCAGGTCACTGTCTAAAAGTGTGCCCATCAGAAGTGATCCTTGCCGCATCAGAAGATGCAGACTTGCAGCTATCCCCATGCAAGTCCTTGTCCCAGGGCAGTGTTCAATTGTACCTCCCCCATTCCTTGCAATGCAAGCGAAAATATGCAGCCAACCACCCACCCACCCGCAGGCTGCAATACCATACTGCTAGCTTTCACTTGAAATTGGGCCTTTTAGTTTGGAGGAGGCCGAAGCTGGCCACTACCTCATGGCCGCTTCGGCAGCGAGGTATCCATACTCAGTCCCCAGCCGCCCGGCGGCCGGGTGTCCACGCTCAGTCCCCAGCCGCCCGGCGGCCGGGTGTCCACGCTCGGTCCCCAGCCGCCCTGCGGCCGGGTGTCCACACACGGTCGCCAGCCGCCTGGGGGCGGCCGGGTGTCCATAAACGGTCCCCAGCCGCCCTGATTTCTCCTGTCACCTTCCCCCACACTTTTCTTAGCCTGGCCTGCTTTAGGGCAGCATTGGACAAGCCCACCAGAGAACCAGACTCCTCCGGTGGGCCCTGGCTTCTCCATCAGGGAAGTTCAGAGTGCTAAGGTGAGGAGCATGATGATGATGATAGAAGTTAGCATCTGCTTTGTTTTCTTGGAATGCAAGCGCATGTATGTAGTAGCGGCTAGGCCTGAGGTGGTTCGCGTTTTGGCGCATATCCTACCTCCTCCGAGGATTGCTGGATGTTTTCCTGCTACTATCCCAGTTCTATGACTCCCGTTAAAACAAAGCTTCAGGTGATAAATGATGGATGAGGTGGTGGCAAAGGAGAAAGAGCAGGAGGAACAGGGACCATTCACATCAATATCAGGCCAGTCAACCAGATACAGTGCCTACAAGTAGTATTCAACCCCCTGCAGATTTAGCTGGTTTGATAAGATGCAAATAAGTTAGAGCCTTCAAACTGCAAACGAGAGTAGGATTTATGAACAGAAGCATAAATCTTATAAACCAAAAAGTTATGTTGCTCAGTTGAATTTTATTAAATTTTAAACATAAAAGTGTGGGTCAATTATTATACAACCCCTATGTTTAATATTTTGTGGAATAACCCTTGTTTGCAATTACAGCTAATAATCGTCTTTTATAAGACCTGATCAGGCCGGCACAGGTCTGTGGAGTTATCTTGGCCCACTCCTCCATGCAGATCTTCTCCAAGTTATCTAGGTTCTTTGGGTGTCTCATGTGGACTTTATTCTTGAGCTCCTTCCACAAGTTTTCAATTGGGTTAAGGTCAGGAGACTGACTAGGCCACTCCAACACCTTGACTTTTTCCCTCTTGAACCAGGCCTTGGTTTTCTTGGCTGTGTGTTTTGGGTCGTTGTCTTGTTGGAAGATGAAATTACGACCCATCTTAAGATCCTTGATGGAGGAGCGGAGGTTCTTGGCCAAAATCTCCAGGTAGGCCGTGCTATCCATCTTCCCATGGATGCGGACCAGATGGCCAGGCCCCTTGGCTGAGAAACAGCACCACAGCATGATGCTGCCACCACCATGCTTGACTGTAGGGATGGTATTCTTGGGGTCGTATGCAGTGCCATCCAGTCTCCAAACGTCACGTGTGTGGTTGGCACCAAAGATCTCGATCTTGGTCTCATCAGACCATAGAACCTTGAACCAGTCTGTCTCAGAGTCCTCCAAGTGATCATGAGCAAACTGTAGACAAGCCTTGACATGACGCTTTGAAAGTAAAGGTACCTTACGGGCTCGTCTGGAACGGAGACCATTGCGGTGGAGTACGTTACTTATGGTATTGACTGAAACAAATGTCCCCACTGCCATGAGATCTTCCCGGAGCTCCTTCCTTGTTGTCCTTGGGTTAGCCTTGACTCTTCGGACATGCCTGGCCTCGACACGGGAGGACACTTTCAAAGGCTGTCCAGGCCGTGGAAGGCTAACAGTAGTTCCATAAGCCTTCCACTTACGGATGATGCTCCCAACAGTGGAGACAGGTAGGCCCAACTCCTTGGAAAGGGTTTTGTACCCCTTGCCAGCCTTGTGACCCTCCACGATCTTGTCTCTGATGGCCTTGGAATGCTCCTTTGTCTTTCCCATGTTGACCATGTCTGAGTGCTGTTCACAAGTTTGGGGAGGGTCTTAAATAGTCAGAAAAGGCTGGCAAAAGAGATCTTTAATCCACACATGTGAAGCTCATTATTCTTGGTGCCTGAACTACTTCTTAATACTTTAGGGGGACCAAAAAGAATTCTTGTGGTTTGAGGGGTTGAATAATAAATGACACTCTGAATTAACTTTTAACGTTTTAAAAAAAACAAAAAAAAACAAACAAAAACAATATTTGCTGCAGTGCATTTCCCACTTCCAGGCTGATCTACAGTACAAATGTCACAATGCCAAGTTAATTCCGCATGTGTCAACCAGCTAAATCTGCAGGGGGTTGAATACTACTTGTAGGCACTGTATGTCTTGTAGGATATGTTTCTGTAACAAAAGGAGTGGTTCGGCTACACAGTTATAGGGCATACAGTGAGTGCAATGCCTACCAAAAATTTCGAGCCACTCCAATGCCCCTTGGAAATGACATGGAGGTCAGAGGGCGTTAACTAAACCTTTTTTTCCATTTATAGCAACTGGGTCTCCCGTGCACTGTTGGCCTAAGCAGTGAATGGAAGGCTTTCCAAAAATTATGAGGAACTGCAATGCCCCTTACAAGAGCCATGTGTGGCAACCCAGGGGTCTGGTCACCACAGTAATAGAGATATTACGTCGGAGAGCAAGTGGGAGGTTTCCTGGTCAGGATCCCTTAAACATGCAACATCCTCCTGCACCAGTCCTGGGAGGGGAGAATTCTGCCCTTATAAACTGGATCTGGGGTGGGGTTGAGTGAGTCAGAGAACAGTCAGAGTCAGAGTGAGAGCAAGGGAAAGTAACAGCAAGGAGCTCTGTAGGAGCTAAAGACCAGGGGCTGGAAGCTGAGCAGAGCTCGCCCTGGCAGAAGACAATAGGAACCGGAAACAGGAGTCCGAAGCTGTGAGGACTTATATATCCAGCAGCAGAAACCAGCCGGCAGGGGATTTCAGGTCCTCTGGCCATAGAAGCCCGGAGGCTCAGTCACAAGCAAGGGACCAGCACCGCCGTCGTGGAGCGGAGGCTAACAGAAGGCCCCAAGTCACCAGCCATACGGGTGAGCACTACACGGTACACTCAGGGACGTGGGCTACTTCTACCCGCTTACAGCAAGGTAGCCAGGAAGAGTGCAGACAGACGGGGAGGCCTACAACTCCACCTGGCCAGGGGAACTCCTGCTTGCTCACAGACTGACCAGGCCTCTTATGCTAGCCAGTACTCCTGGGAGGGTCTACCTTATAATCATCAGTAAAGACCCTGAACTGCACTGCAAAGACTCTGAGTCGTTCCTGCTGCGCTCGTGCACCATCACCCCCATCATCCACACTCACTGCCCTGAGGCTATACTCCTCCCGAGGGGAGTTATCCCATTCTATGCTGCGCACACAACACCAGCCTCAGCGGTCTGCCTCGCAGCGGTGGCACTCCCTGACCGCAATCCACGGGTGGCGCAGTCGGACAATTAACCTCAAAACCTAAGAAAGACTGCCACTGGTTTGACCAGCCTGAGCCACGGGACCGGGTCACCGCCACGGAGACTACAGACCCCAGAGACCCCGCACCGGGTATCCCACACACGTGTACACACGGCCCAGGGGGCGCGTCACATGCAGTACAGCATATTACAAACATAAGTCCCATTATTGGGGAGTGGGTGTCCCATGGTATTTGCTTATGCTTTCCAAGCAAAAGCTGCCAAAAATTAGGACGGAGCAACTTGCAATGCCCCTTACAAGAGCCATGCAGTACAGCATATTACAAACATAAGTCCCATTATTGGGGAGTGGGTGTCCCATGGTACTTGCTTATGCTTTCCAAGCAAAAGCTGCCAAAAATTAGGACGGAGCAATTTGCAATGCCCCTTACAAGAGCCATGCAGTACATCATATTACAAACATAAGTCCCATTATTGGGGAGTGGGTGTCTCATAGTATTTGCTTATGCCTTGCAAGCAAAAGCTGCCAAAAATAAGGACGGAGGAACTTGCAATGCTGGCACCCTGGTGGTATAGTGGTGGTGGAGGCTGAGGATAAGGAGAAGAGGATAAAACAGCCGAAACGAGGAAGCGTATACCCATGTGTGGGTGTGAAGCGGTGCATGTGAATACACCTCCCGAAATAACACAGTGGATTTGACTTTATGTTACTCTGCTGTCATTTGGTGGTGATGAAAAGTCTGGCCCAATCCAGCCCTTGTTCATTTTGATAAGGGTCAGCTTGTCAGCATTGTCAGTTGACAGGCGAGTGCGCTTATCAGTTATAATTCCCCCAGCGGCACTAAAAACACGCTCCGATAACACGCTAGCGGCAGGGCAGGCCAGGACCTCCAAGGCGTACAGAGCGAGTTCATTCCAAGTGTCCAGCTTGGATACCCAATAATTAAAAGGCACAGAGGAATCACGGAGGACGCTGGTACGATCGGCAAGGTACTCCCTCACCATCTTTTGAAACTTTCCACTCCTTGTGAGATTACCCCGCGCCTCAGGGCCTGTAAGCTCGGCGGGTGTCAGAAAACTGTCCCAGAACGTTGACAGTGTTCCCCTGCCTCTGCTGGATTGGAGTTGCATCTCTCTCGCCTGTATGCTTTGGTTGGGCAACGAACTGTGACTTCTGCCGCTAGCGTGTTCAGATGGGAATTTTTTTAAGAGTTCTGCAGCAAGGGCCTTCTGGTACTGCCCCATTTTTGTAGACCTCTCCACCCCAGGAATAAGAGAGTGAAAGTTCTCCTTGTAGCGGGGGTCTAAAAGTGTCACCAACCAGTAATGACTGTCACCCAACATTTTGACAACGCGAGGGTCACGGTTAAGGCAGCGTAACATAAAGTCAGCCATGCGTGCCAGACTGGTAACGGGCAAGATTTCCGTGTCCTCACCAAGATGACGACTGACCATGCTCTCCTCCTCCTCCTCTTCCTCCCCCCCCCCTGTCCTCAGGCCACCCACGCTGAACCGACGGTATGAAACTTGTACAGGTACTACCGTCTACAATGCCTGATAGCATCTCCTGTTCTTCCTCTTCCTCCTCTCCCTCATTGTCCCCCAATGCACGTTGGAATGAGATGAGGCTGGGCTGTGTGTAATCGCCCGCTACGGCTTCTTGATCCATCTCATCATACTCTGGCTGCAATGCCTCCTCTTTAATTCTCTGCAGAGAGCGTTGCAAAAGACAGACAAGTGGGATGCTGACATAATGATGGCGTCATCGCCACTCACCATCTTGGTGGCCTCCTCAAAGTTTGTCAGGATGGTACATATGTCAGACATCCAGGTCCACTCCTGAGGTCTTATGTGTGGAGTCTGACCTGAATATCGACAGCCTTGTTGCAGCTGGTACTCCACAACTGCTCTCTTCTGCTCACAAATCCTTTGCAACATGTGGAGGGTAGAGTTCCAACGTGTGGGGACATCACACACCAGTCGGTGTGCCGGAAGCTGCAAACGCTGCTGCAACACAGCAAGGGCGGCGGAAGCTGTAGCCGACTTGCAAAAATGAGATGACAGGTGGTGTACTTTCACGAGCAGATCTGGCAACTCGGGGTACGATTTAAGAAACCGCTGAACCACGAGGTTAAGCACATGAGCCAGGCATGGTACGTGTGTGATCTCACCTCGCCTCAGAGCCGCCACCAGGTTACGGCCATTGTCACACACGACCATGCCGGGATGTAGGTTCAGCGGTCTCAGCCACAGATCTGCCTGCTCTTTCACAGCTGTCCACAACTCACAAGCAGTGTGAGGTTTATCACCTAAGCTTATGAGTTTCAGCACAGCCTGTTGCCGCTTGGCGGAGGCAGTACTGCAATGCTTCCAGCTTGTAACTGATGTGGTGATATCTGAGATGGAGGCTGAACATGAGGAGGAGGATGCGCAGGAGCTGTACACTGTGGGGGCAACTCTGACTGACATAGGGCCCGCAATCCTCGGTGTGGGGAGGATGTGTTCCGTCCCAAGGTCCGACTGGGTCCCGCCTTCCACTATGTTTACCCAGTGTGCCGTCAGAGATGTACCGTCCCTGGCCACAAGCACTTGTCCACGTGTCCGTTGTCAGGTGGACTCTCCCAGTAACTGCGTTGTTGAGGGCACGGCAGATGCTTTGGGACACGTGCTTGTGTAGTGCGGGGATGGCACACCGGGCAAAATAGTGTCGGCTGGGGACCGAGTACCGAGGGACGGCCACCGCCATAAGATTGCGGAAGGATTCCGTCTCCACCAGCCTAAAAGGCAGCATTTCCAATGCAAGCAGTTGTGAAATGTGCGAATTTAGGACTGTGGCCTGTGGGGCGTTAGCTGCGAATTTCCGCTTTCGTTCAAAGGTCTGGGATATGGACAATTGAACGCTGCGGTGGGACGTGGACGTTGATGCTGTTTCTTGAGAAACTGCCATAACAAGTGAAGACTGAGAGGAGGGGGCATCTTTACATGCAGTATGGACAGGGGATTGCCTTGCACACACAACAGGGGGTTTTATTGCACGCACAACAGTGGAAGAAGCAGTGGTGACACCCGCTGACACTGGTCGTGGACCCTGGGTTTCGCCCCACAAAGTCGGGTGCTTTGCTGCCATGTGCCTGATCATGCTGGTGGTGGTCAGGCTGGTAGTTTTGTCACCCCTGCTGATGCTGGCATGGCAGGTGGAACATATGGCCTTTTTGGGGTTATCAGCAGAGTCTTTAAAAAAAATCCAGACTCTGGAAGACCTACCGCTTGTACTGGCAACGTCCCTCGTGTTGGTGTTACGGGGAACGGTTGCCTGCCTTCTGTCTGCGGCCACCACACTGCTTCTTCCTGCCTGTTGGGGTACTCTGCCTCCCTCCCCCTGTGTGCTGCTGGCCTCACTCTGCATGTCCTCCTTCCACATTGGGTCAGTTACTAGATCATCCACCACCTCCTCCTCTTCCACTTGCGCACCACAATCCTCCTCCTCACTTCCTGGCAATTGTGTCTCGTCATCGTCCACCTCTTGTGACAAATTGCCAACGTCGACTTCCTGTGGCCATGGCTGTTCAAATATTTGGGCATCGCAACATGGGATCTCCTCTTCCACCACTTCAAGCTTATCAGGCGAGGGGCCCAAATATGGAAATGGACCAGTGAACAGCTCTTCAGAGTGTCCAAGTGTGGGATCACTTGCTGTCTGACGACACTCGGCATGGTGGGAGGAAGGAGCATCAGGGTGAGGAGGAGTATGCGGTCGAGACTCACGGCTACTAAGAGTTGACCGTGTGGAAGACAGACCGGAGGTGGTGGTGCCCAGGTAACTGGAAGTATTATCTGCTATCCAATTAATAACCTGTTCACACTGATCAGTTCTCAATACTGGTTTTGTTCTGTGCTTCCCTAGTAATTCGGTCAAGAAGTGGGAGCGAGAAGATGTGGCTGTTGGTTGTGGCACATTTTCACCTTGGCCACGGCCCCGTCCTCTGCACGAACCATCACCAGAACGTCCACTTCCACGTCCCTTGCCATGCGCCTTGCCCATTGTAAATGAAGTAAAATAGCTTACACTTGCACTATCAATGGAAAAAGGGTAATAAAGAGTAGATTAGAACCGTGGAAGAGGAAAACCACAGTTATTGTTTACTGGGGTATACCACACTTTTTTAAATAGAGATATTTGCGGCTGAACAGTGAGCGACACACTCAAACTGCTTTTTTTTTAGATACCAAAGGCCCAAAACTGGATAGTACAGCGATTTGACCTGTAGAACTGCGAAACCACACTGGGATGTCGGGCCTACACAAGACTATTTTCAACAGATATATTTTTGTGTCACAACAGTCAGGAGACACTACTGTTTTTCTTTACGGAAAAAACTACCAAAAGCTGAATAATAGAGATTTTTTACCGTGGGATGGCAAAACCACAGTTATTGTTTACTGGGGTATACCACACTTTTTTAAATAGAGATATTTGCGGTTGAACAGTGAGCGACACACTCAAACTGCTTTTTTTTTTAGATACCAAAGGCCCAAAACTGGATAGTACAGCGATTTGACCCGTGGAACTGCGAAACCACACTGGGATGTCGGGCCTACACAAGACTATTTTCAACAGATATATTTTTGTGTCACAACAGTCAGGAGACACTACTGTTTTTCTTTACAGAAAAAACTACCAAAAGCTGAATAATAGAGATTTTTTACCGTGGGATGGCAAAACCACAGTTATTGTTTATTGGGATATACCACACTTTTTTAAATAGAGATATTTGTGGCTGAACAGTGAGCGACACACTCAAACTGCTTTTTTTTTTAGATACCAAAGGCCCAAAACTGGATAGTACAGCGATTTGACCCGTGGAACTGCGAAACCACACTGGGATGTCGGGCCTACACAAGACTATTTTCAACAGATATATTTTTGTGTCACAACAGTCAGGAGACACTACTGTTTTTCTTTACGGAAAAAACTACCAAAAGCTGAATAATAGAGATTTTTTACCATGGGATGGCAAAACCACAGTTATTGTTTACTGGGGTATACCACACTTTTTTAAATAGCGATATTTGCGGCTGAACAGTGAGCGACACACTCAAACTGCTTTTTTTTTAGATAGCAAAGGCCCAAAACTGGATAGTACAGCGATTTGACCCGTGGAACTGCGAAACCACACTGGGATGTCGGGCCTACACAAGACTATTTTCAACAGATATATTTTTGTGTCACAACAGTCAGGAGACACTACTGTTTTTCTTTACGGAAAAAACAACACTTCTGTTTCTCTAGCCTACACCAGACTATTTTCAACAGTTATATTTGTGTCTGAAAAATCAGAGACACGCTTTTTTTTTGGGGGGGTGGGGGGGACACACCAAAAGGTTAATAAGACGGGTATTTGTACAGTGTGAAGGAGGAAAAAAAAAGGAGGATTTTTCCTGGCCCCCGACATCTGGTGCTAAGTCCAGCAATTTCACCAACAGGAGCACACAGGACTGTAATGCAGCGTTTGCTGGTATAACCACTGTGTCTCCTATACAGCCTGCCTGCCTGGTATCTGGGATGGATATTAGTCCTGAGAAGGACTGTTTGTTCTGGCAGCCTTTACAGACCCTACACTAACTATTTCGCAGTTTATATCTCTGCCTAAATCAGCAGCGCTGTCCCTACACTGTCTAATCCAGAGCGACTGTGTCCAAGATGGCGGCGCCCCGTTTTAAATACTCGAGGTGACGCTGTGCGGCCAGCCAATCACTGTAATGCCCACAACCAACATGGCTGCAGCATTACAGTGACTGGCTGGCAATCCCTGCATGTTCATTGGCTCTGAGAGCGCCAAACATGCAGGGCGGAGACCCGAGCTCCCGCCCAAGTAACCCGAAAATGCTCGGTGCTCGCCGAACATCCCGAGTAGCGTGATGCTCGGGCGAGTACTGAGCAGTGTCGAGCATGTTCGCTCAACACTAATTGCTACATCAATGAAACGGAGAGAGGAGCTACTATTACAAAATAACATTCTTTTGGCTGCTGTTTATGTAGACCCAATGCATCGGATTCTTCTAGATGATCAACAGCTAACTAAAGGAAAAGAAGCTCTGTTTGAAATAGCAGTAAGGATGAAAGGGTTGCAGAACAGTCAGGAGGAACAAGAAGAGCTTGGTCGTCCTGCCACATCTTCACCCTCATCATCAACTGATGAAGAATTTAATTTCGAAAAATATTTGGATCACAAGGACCGTGCAAAGCGTTCCCGCATAGAAGAAGAGTCATCCCCATCAAAGAACACAGCCAGTACATTTCAGCAGAATTTTTCATGTGCACTAAAAGAAATTGAGAAATTTGACCGTTCATCAAAAATAACAGTGCAACAAGCGATTCCTCTGTATCCTGACATTGTCAGAGATGTTGCCCGAGTGGTTACTGCTTTGCCACCAACCCAAGTTAGTGTAGAGAGGTTGTTCTCTGCTCTCAAAATAATTAGATCAGATTTGAGGGCATCCATGAAGGAGGATCTGACAGAGGCAATACTTTTTCTGAGGACAAATTTATAGATTTCTTCTTATTAACTGCATAACAGTGTTTATTGCATATTTACTTACTAGAGTTTAGAAAAGTTTATAAAAGTTATTTGCTATATTCTAATTGTATTCTAATAAATATAGTTTTTGCTCTAAGTGGTCTGATTACTTATATGATGGTGAGAAACTGAATAAGCACGATGTTAATATTTTACAACAGTAAATTTATTGTTACGAATTGGCCATTTATGAAGGAGCCGGAGCCGGAGTAGGAGTCGGAACCTGATAAAATCCAGGAGTCGGAGTCGCAACTGTGGCTTACCGACTCCACAGCCCTGGTGAGCACGCAGCCTAAGTCTTCAAAGGTGTTGTCCATGATTAGAAACTTGTGTTTTTTTGTCTAAAAACAGCACCACAACCTGTCTACAGGTTCTGTGTGGTATTGCAGCTCAGCTCCATTTATTTCAGTAGAGCTGAAGTCCAATGCCAGTCACAATCTATGGACAGATGTGATATTGCTTTTGAAAGAAAACAATAATGTTTTTCTAATCCTGTATGTGAAGATCTGAGGTTGTGGGTTGCAATAATCACCTAGACAAGTTAATGATGCAACAATAGTTTATCTCTTACATCCAAGGTTTTACTACAACTCTAGTAAATGGCCAAAATACATTGCCCCCAGTGCACAAGATACCCTTCCTGGGGAGGTAGTTCAACTGCCTTTGTAGCAGGCGATACTCACTGTTTCCCAACTTTTGGTTGGCTCACAGATTTCGTATCGCCAACCAGTGTAGTTTGTATTCACATTCCTCGCTCCTCCAGACGACAAGATAAAACAATAGAGACACAGGTATCCAGTAGCAACAGTCCTTAAGAAAGTTCATCAAATCCAGACGACAGATTCCACAACTGTAGCACATTTATCCAGCCCAGTGATCAACCGATCTTCAAACTCCATAGGCCATTCACCCATGGGTCCAGGACCTCAGCCTAGATCCTTTCCCTTCAACGTCATTTCACCAACTTCCTAAACATGGGGCTTTTTTTCCTCCCTTCATGGGAACATTTGAGGGTCATCAGCTGTGCTGCCAATGTGGTTTTCTGTAAAAAGATGTAGTAAATTAATTATTAACCCCTTAAGCCCCGGAGCATTTTCCGTTTTTGCATTTTCGTTTTTGCTCCCCTTGTTCCCAGAGCCATAGCGTTTTTATTTTTTGGTCAATATGGCCATGTGAGGGCTATTTTTTTGCGGGACGAGCTGTACTTTTCAACGCCATTACTAGTTTTACCATATCCTGTACGGGAAAACGGGAAAAAAATTCCAAGTGCGGTAAAATTGTAAAAAAAGTGCAATACCACAGTTGTTTTTTATTTATTTTTTTTACCACGTTCACTGAATGCTAAAACTGAACTGCCCTTCTTATTCTACAGGTCATTACGAGTTCATAGACACCAAACATGTATAGGTTCTTTTATATTTAAGTGGTGAAAAAAAATTCCAAAATTTGGTAAAAAAATAAATAAAAAAAGTGCCATTTTCTAAGACCCGTAGCGTCTCCATTTTTCGTGATCTGGGGCTGGTTGATGGCTTATTTTTTGCGCACCGGGCTGACGTTTTTATTGATAACATTTGTGGTAGATCCGAAGTTTTGATCGCCCGTTATTGCATTTTATTGCAATTTTGCGGCGACCGATCGGATTAATTCTTTTTTTATATTGATAGATCGGGCGATTCTGAATGCGGCGATACCAAATATGTGTATGTGTTTTTTTTTTATATATATTTTATTTTGAATGGGGCGAAAGGGGGGTGATTTAAACTTTTATATTTTTTTATTTTTTTTTATATTTTTAAAAACTTTTTTTTTTTACTTTTTGCATGCTTCAATAGTCTCCATAGGAGACTAGAAGCAGCAACTATCCGATCGCCTCTGCTACATACAGGGGACGAGCAGGTCCCCTGCATGCAGCAGAAATGGTCCTGTGCTATGAGCGCCGATCACTAGGTGGCGCTCATAGCGACAAGATCATGACAACCACAGGCGTCTGCTGCAGACCCTGGGTTGTCATGCCCACCCATCGGCGACCCGCAATCACGTGACGGGGTCGCCGGTGGGCGGGGCTTATGACGCGCTACCCGGAAGCGCGCGTTAAATGCTGCTGTCGGAGATTGACAGCGGCATTTAACATGTTAACAGCCGCGGGTGGATCTCGATTCCACCCGCGGCTGTTGCGGGCACATGTCAGGTGTAAGAATCAGCTGACATGTGCTCCGTTCAGTGAGGGCTCAGCGCAGCAGCCCTCACTGAACGGGCAGTACGCAAATATGCGTACTAATACGTCCCCGGTATTTAAGGGGTTAAAACACTGCGCTACGACAGCCATCAATTAGATCCCATAATGATACAATAACCAGTACAGTTCTATTATCCTCATTAGACAGCGGTGTACACAGTTTATTGTATAGACCTTTGCTGCACAATGGGACAGTGTTCATTTATGTATAATAATCCATAGATGTGGGACAGGTCCATAGGGATATGTACAAACACCCTCCATATAAATGTGCACATATAAGCTAACACTGCCCCCTACAGCTTCAGTGGCTGATCTCAGGTGTCCACAGGGAATCAGTGCCCATGTATTGTTAGTAGACTTCCATTGTAGTCTTTATTAACACATCTACAACCCTTTGTATTATTCTGAACCTCCATAGAAGTGAATGGAGAAAGCCTATCATGCACAGCCACTTCTATGTTCATATTAACTAGAGATACAGCCTTATCTCAATAGCTGCGGGGGGCTACAGAGGTGGAGCCAACATCTATTAGCCATTTATGGCTTCTTCGGTGGATATATCTGAGAGGGAAATAACCCTTTAATTGGGTTATCCACTACTAGACACCAACTATTGATGGGCCAAGGGAGGTGAGAAAACTAAAAGAAATTGATATCTCCAGACCAGCGCTGCATACCCCACTGGTTACATGAGGTTAACAACCGGTGGGGGCAACGCATGAGTGTTGCAGCTTCTGATTGGTTGCAGCATTCATATTTCATCTAAGCCAGAAGAAGTAGTGCTCACATGACACCCCTGCCTGATGTTGATGTCAGAATAACGGCGGGATACACAACAATGAGTATAAGAGGGCACTGGTTTGGGAGTTGATTTGGGGATTTTTTAATATTTTCCCCTTCCTAGGTCTACAAATAGGACCCTACAAGTTCCAGGGAACATAGGTACACAGAACACCTTTTTCGGGCTGTGCATCTTCTCTATATATAGTGGGGAAAAAAAGTAAACTGCTCAAAAAAATAAAGGGAGCACTTAAACAACAGAATATAACTCCAAGTAAATCAAACTTCTGTGAAATCAAACTGTCCACTTAGGAAGCAACACTGATTGACAATCAATTTCACATGCTGATGTGCAAATGGAATAGAGGATAGATGGAAATTATTGGCAATTATCAAGACACCCTCAATAAAGGAGTGGTTCTGCAGGTGGGGACCACAGATCACATCTCAGTACCAATGCTTTCTGGCTGATGTTTTGGTCACTTTTGAATGTTGGTTGTGCTTTCACACTCGTGGTAGCATGAGACGGACTCTACAACCCACAGAAGTTGCTCAGGTAGTGCAGCTCACCCAGCATGGCACATCAATGCAAGCTGTTGCAAGAAGGTTTGCTGCATCTATCAGCGTAGTGTCCAGAGGCTGGAGGCGCTGCCAGGAGACAGGCCAGTACACCAGGAGACGTGGAGAGGGCCGTAGGAGGGCAACAACCCAGCAGCAGGACCGCTACCTCCGCCTTTGTGCAAGGAGGAAAAGGAGGAGCGCTGCCAGAGCCCTGCAAAATGACCTCCAGCAGGCCACAAATGTGCATGTGTCTGCACAAACAGTTTGAAACAGACTCCATGAGGGTGGTATGAGGGCCTGACGTCCACAGATGGGGGTTGTGCTCACAGCCCAACACCGTGCAGGACACTTGGCATTTTCCACAGAAGACCAGGATTGGCAAAGTCGCCACTGGCGCCCTGTGCTCTTCATAGATGAAAGCAGGTTCACACTGAGCTCATGCGACAGACGTGACAGAGTCTGGAGACGCCGTGGAGAGCGCATAGTGGGCAAACAACCTTACGCGGTGAAATGAGCTGCATCTGGATCTCGTCCACCTAAAGGGACTGTCAGCACAGAATGACTGTTCAAACTAAGTCCCAACTCTCGGTGCTTCATGACGGGGCCAATCATTTATATACACCTTCCCACCTGCTTGTTTTCCCTCTATCCACACCCTTCTCTTCTTTGATTGACAGCTCTGGCTTCATAGAACCAGAGAAGGAAGGAGACAGAGGTAAAACTAGCAGGTGGGAAGGTGTATAGAAATGATTGGCCCACGCCGTGATCCATGGAGCGCTTGTACTTGATTTCAACAGTCATTCTGTGCTGACAGTCCCTTTAAAATCAGTGTTTCCCAAACTCCAGTCCCCACGGCCCCCCACAGGTCATGTCTTTAGGATTTCTATAGTATTGCACAGGTGAGAGAATTCCTGATTCCTTGATGATACTTTCATCACATGTGTAATACTGAGGAAATCCTGAAAACATGACCTGTTGGGGGGAAAACCTGACCTGTTGGGGGCCATGAGGACTGGAGTTTGGGAAACACTGCCTTAAATGGAGCGTTGTTGCAGTTTTATTTTTCAGCGATTAGCAGGATCCCCCAACAATTTCTAAGCAATGAGAAAATGCAGTCCCTAATGATGTCCTCTGACAATAAGCGGATCACGGACAGCAGATGCATTGGGTTCTGCATTTCTTTGAGAATGGGATGGGGCAGCTTCTGTCTTCTCAGTGATACAATCAAGAAGGAGATGCAGCGTGAGACAATCCCTGTCTAGATCTTTGATCTGATCATCAATACAGAGGGCTGATTGGTGAAGACAGAGGGAAAGGCTAATAAGATTATTAAAAAAAACTTAGTTTTTCAGCTGGTACTTCCTCTGGGGTCAGTATGCCAACCTCATTGACTTCATAGCACTTGCCAGAGTGGGCAGACACGATTTATTGCCTTTACACACGTCACCTCCACACAGGGCGATGCTGCTACCACGCCTCTGTAGTGATCAAACGTTGAGTCAAACAGCAGGGCTTTAAGAGGGCTGCCCTTTTCAATCTTGGGACTAAAACACAAAAATAAGACATCCTGTTAAGGGGTATAAAGGTAAGTAAACCGCGTTCAGTCCGGGGTGATGAATTCCAAAAGACAAAGTTTATTCTGCCATCACATAACGTTTCGACCTGTTATAGGTCTTTATCAAGTATATACAAAGACATACAGGGATACTGATCCCCCTGGTCAGTGGCCAGAACCCTGTAAATTCCCCTTAAATGGTCCCAAACTGAAACTGTGGGAACAATCGAATCCACTTAGGGTTCAGCAAACTTACAGTCAAGGGTTTGATAAAGTTATCTACACCCTTGTGTCTCCGGAAAGCATGGCGTACGTTCACGTGCTGAAAATGCTGACCAGTGCTGGAGTGAGCGGAGGTCCGCAGCTTGTGAAACTACAGATCCCAGCAGGCTGACGGTCTCTCATCAAGTTATGCTGGGAGCCGCAGTTTCACAAATAGTGCTAGAGGATCCATGTCAGAAATATGAGGCTGCTACTAGGGTTTCTCCCACAAATATGTAATCGGACGTGGAGCAGATCCGCACGTGGATGAGCCATATTCTCTATCTGTGAACATACTACTCTCCTTCACTCAGATTCTAAGTGGTTCTGCAGCGCATCTGTGCAGAGCAAGCTGTCAATCAAAATCCGGGCCAGGTTTACAGCCGTCACCTCCGATATAGTGAGCGGTGCTGTGATCCAAGACTGTAGCCGCTCCGTGCACAACGATGAGTGAAGGCCGGCAGCTGCAGGGAGGAAAGAAGTTAATTTTCTCCCGGTACCTGCACTATCAATAAGGCGGCCGGGCAACATTGTAACAATATTTATCTGCAGATTAACCCTATACCTGCAGGGACATAGCATTTTTCAAGGTGACAGGTTCCCTTTAATAAAGAGAAGATGGATAGAGCCGCATTAGTCCATACTCACAGTGGAAGCCTCCTGACAACTTCTTGAAGAACACTTTCCACATTTGTTCCAAGCTTCGCCGAGATCTAATAGAAATAAACAGAGAAATTAATTTCTTAATACAGTTTAGACCTCGGCTCCAATGAATCACAAGAAATGAAACCTGTTTGAAGCTGACAAGCAATCAAGCCCCTCCGTAAGCCACACAGAACATGGCTACTTATGTCATCTGCAGGTGATTAAAGGAACCTGTCATGTTGAAATGGTATAAGATCTGTAGGGGGATGTTGTAGAGCAGAGAAGTTGATCAGACTGATAGACATATCTGTGGGAAGAGAGTCAGTAAGACTTGCATTTTATGCAGAGAAAGTCCTGCCGTATGTACACTAGTCCAGTGGGCGGTCCTAAGTGATTGACAGTTCCCTGTATGACCATGCAGGCAAAGATAGCTGTCAATCACTAGCATGACCGCCCACTGGACTCATCTATACAAACAGCAGGATTCCACTGAATAAATTGATAAAGGAAAAATATCTATCTTTGTACTGTGTTAGCCAGTAGATAGAAGAGTATTTAGATGTGAGAGTCCTCAGTGGTTGATACCTTTAATGGCTAACTGAAAAGATGGTAACAAATTGCAAGCTTTCCAGACTACTCAGGTCTCAGGTCGGCCTGATGAAGAGGCCTGAGCAGTTTGGAAAGCTTGCAATTTGTTACCATCTTTTCAGTTAGCCATTAAAGGTATCAACCACTGAGGACTCTCAAATCTAATGAATGAATTACAATTTATACTGAATCTTCTCCCACAAACCTATATATCGTTCTGCTCAGTTTCTCATGGATAAAACCTGTAAGTCTGAATGGGGCTGTAATGTTATTACAATCATGTAAACGCAGATCACAAAATCTTTTAGATGATCTTTTTTTTTTTAACACTCAAAACCCCTATGGATATTTATGTTTACTAAAGGATTCCTTACCCATTCTTCTGACAGCTCTTCTTTAGGTATGGACACATACCGGCATCCGGCATAAAAACATCTGGAGACTTTTCCTTTTTCTGTGATATTGGATAATCTTGTTCATTTCTAACGCTTTAAATCTTTCAAATTCTTTCCGAAAAATGTATCATAAAGCGACTTCCTCAGGTCAGTTTTGCTTGTGGTTGTGTTACCATTATTTGTGCCAAATGTATCAAAGAGTTGCACGATGTTTGATAAATGTTTATGCAGCACTTCCATCTTTATTTATTCATTTTACTCACTTATATAGCATCAACCTATTCCGATGCGCTTTACAGACATTATCATTGCTGTCCCCATTGGGGCTCACAATCTACATTCCCTATCAGTATGTCTTTGGAGTGTGGGAGGAAACCGACGAAAACATGGGGAGAACATACAAACTTCTTGCAGATGTTATCCTTGGTGGGATTTGAAACCAGGATCCCAGTGCTGCAAAGCACCAATGCTAACCACTGAGCCACCGTGTATCTTTATCCACTGAGCCACCGTGTATCTTTATCCACTTTTAACGTCACCCGTCGTTCTTAGACCTGTGTAGCTTTCCAAGCCCAATTTCTAAAAGTTGTAAGAGTGCTGTAAAATAGGAAGCTGCACATTTTTGCGCAAAAATGATGCGTCACAAAATAGTTTCGTGTTTTTTTAACACCAAAAATTGATGTAAATTCCTCGCTACATTGCCCCTTTTCCAGCCAAATTTTGTAGAAAAAAAAAAAAAGACAAGGTACAGACAGCGAAGTTAAATTTGCCTACAGGAATGATTTTGATCTGGAGCGCATTGTACCCGGATACAGTCACTAGCGGGAATGTCAACCATCTTCTCAATTTGTTTCTCCACCCTCTCCGGATCTGCATTCTTCAAGTCTATCTAAAGGCAAAAGTATAAATACTAATTATTTATCAAAGCTGGACAAAATCTAGAAACCATATAATAAAACTGGCATAAAATATAGTGCTGAACAAGAGTTTAGGGAGAGATGTACAACTGGCACTGGCCTTTAGAAGGGATTGTGTAATCGCACAAAACTAGCAAAAATGTAAAGTGCCTGTAAAACAAGGAACGTGCAATTTACCTCTTAGTAAAAATCCTATTCTTTCTCAAGAACGGGAGGAATTTTAATTTCATAATTTTTTTTAATCAAATTATTTTTATTGAAAAACTCCAAATACAAATTTTCCATCTTTCAAATAACATACATGACATAGTAATTCCATAGTATAAAACATGAACAAAGTATCTGAACTTCAATTCCCTAACCCACCCTAAACCCAAATCCCAACACTCCAGAGAGAACCATTTTCAGAGCAGTTCTAGAATAAAGGACTACAGCATTCGTAGAAGGGGGAAGAAGATAAAAAAGTGACTAACAAAGGGATAGCAGCGTTTTAATTTTATCATTTACTGCTTGATGCCTGAGCCGGGAAGTGCACGCTTGAAAACTGTTGCAGGCTGCTGTAATCACAGGACACAAGCAAACAGCATGGCATTTCCTATCAGCAGGGAGGAAGTAAAGGGAACAGTAATGAAAGTCTCCTCCTACTCCGCTCCATAATGAAATGAACAGTGTGCATCCTACAAATGCGATGCCTACAGCAAACAATTCATTTTCCATACACAGGTTTTGAGTTGACCACTGGATATACACATGTGTATAACTAATTACCAGAACTGGAAATCGAAAAAAAAGACGAGCAAGTTTGGGGTGAATCCTGCCTTCATTACTGCACAGCCGCTCATAGAGGGATCGGTACTAGGAACAGCAGCAGTGCCGGCGATGGTCACAGATTTACCTGCTGCGGGACTGAAGGAGTCTGATAGTGTTCGGCTCTAAGCTTTTTATCTTGTTTACGACAGGAATAATTGAAAGCTGTGCTTCAAAGGCGAGGAAGAAGTTGGTCACCGTCTGCGCTTGAATACCCTTAAGGGGGGAAAAAATATATATATACATATATACAAATACTGAAACATCTAAATGCATTAGAACATCAAACCTGGTGAAGCGGTAAATGACTTGTCCTCCAGGGATACAGGCTACTGTCATTCAGTAATTATTTCATAGGAATTTTACATTTTATGTGATCACCACGCTAGAATGTAAATGATGAAAACACAACACAACTCCTCACCATATGAAGATATTTTGTGTTTTATAGAACAGCATTTCTGTGGAATAACACGACTGATTTACTGTGTATGCACCATAACCTTCATTTGATGTCACTTACTGTCACCTGTCACCTTGCCCCAACTCTGCAATCCCCAATATCAGTCCATGACCTCAATGGGGTCACTATAAAATTCTAAAGAGGACTGGTCATGTCTCTATTAGAAAATAGATAAACTTAGGATAGAAACAATATGAGCATATACCCTGCTATAAGTAAGTAAAAAGCAATAGTGAATATATATAATATAGGGTACTTAGTAAACATGGTTTTTGATTTAAAAAAAGCCATCCCACCCACACCAAGGTGTACCCAGTCAGTTATGTGAAATATATAATAAAATACACTTTAGTACAATATTAGTGTTTTGTCCCTTTAAATCTGCTGCTACTTCTGTCACCATGGTAACTGCATTCATGCTCAGCCAATAGGATTGCTCGGTTTGAATTTGGGAAAAAAAAAAAGTCCTATATCGTCAGTTTGTTCCTTCTCATCTGAGTGTGAAGACAGACACCTGCGATCAGCGAGAGATTATAGGTATAAGACGTGATATAATATAACGGACGGAGCCACATCCCATCACACGCACTCAGCGACCACAACTCACAGGAATCAGCACATTTACCAGACAATAAGTTATTATTCCCCAACACATGATACGCTGAGACACCAGTGGGGGGCGCCGCACTCGTTACATCTCCCATCTGGATGGATCCAGCGACGAGATCCTGATATTTCCCCCCAGCTCCGCTCCTCCATAGGGAATGGCCCAGATGCACGCAGAACGGACCGAAGTGTAATACTGCTAGAACTCTGCATGATATCACATCCTCCATATATACCACATAATAAAGGGGTGCTCCCACTGGGACAGGTCATCACCTATCCAGAGATCAGTGATAACTTGTTCCAACTAGACATCCCCTTTAATGGAAGAGATCACATCTCTAACAGTCAATACGCTATTCATTCCCAATCTTCCCTGGCCCCAGTAATGCCCCTGAGTATATCGCCAATATGAGCCAATCATCAAACCCTCTGCTGACTGTTCCCGATGTTTTATAGAGTTTGGAGACGTTGCTACAAGAGAAGATATCAGCGGACACCATGGGGGTGGAGTATTCTGCCAGCGATGGAGCAGGTAGTATCCACCAGTCTGTGATATCTGACCTTCCTCCATATTCTGCTCTTACATGCGTTTCTTCAGCTTTACCCCTTCCCGACATAACCAATTTATGTTTTTTTTCTGTTTTTTCCTCCGCTTTTTCCAACTTTTCTAACTTTTTGATATCTGTCCACATAGTGTGAGGTCTTGTTATTTTGTAGGATGAGCTGTCCTTATAAATGACACCATTCATTTACCACATAGTGCTAGAAAATGGGAAAAACATTTCAAGTGCAGTAAAAGTGCGAAAAAAAAAGCCTGACATTGTTTTTCTGGGAACGGTTTTAACGGCGCACATTGTGTGGTAAAAATGACCTGGTAATAGGATCCTACTCCTCAGTGTGATTACAGCAAGACCAAACTTCTCCAATAGTTTTGGCAAAAGAAAAAAACTTTTTTTTGATGCTGTCACCATTTTTTCTGAGACCCGAAACATTTTCAGTTTCCGGGTTGATGGAGCTGTGTGGGGGCTTATTTTTTGAAGGGCAAGAGGACTTTATTGATAACATTTTGGGGCACATATGTCATGGTCATCGCTTCTTACAGGATTTTCTGCAGTATTGAGGCGAACGAAAAAATGCAATTTTGTATTTTTGAATTTTTTTCTGTGTTCACTGATCGTTTTGTTTTTTTATATTTTGATAGATTGTATTTCTCTGAAAGAGACCATACCACAAAATGTGTATATTTTTATTATCTTTATTTTTAGTGGGAGGTGAGTTGAACGTGTGGGGTTTTAATAAATATATATATACTTTTTTTCACTGTATTTGTATACATCATCTGATTGCTTGTGCTATATACAGCGATACCACAGTAATGCTCCATATAGCAAAACCACGGTCTTCTTTACAGCCCAAATGAAGCGTTATGATGACAGGCACGGAGGCTTCAGCAGACCCCCGGATGTCATAGCAGTCCATCGGCGCCCTATGATCGCGTCACAGGAGCGCCGGTGGGCGTATGGAACGACGCGTCCCAATGCTGGCGCACTGTTAATGCTGCTGTTAGAGATTGACAGCAGCACTGAACAGGTTAACAGTGGTGGGCAGATCTTCGCTCCACTCGCAGCTGTTAGAGGCAGGTCCTGGTTGTTTGTCACAGCCATTATCTGCCATGTACGGGGCGAGCTGACCCTGCTCCATACACCCGCTACTGACTTATACCATACATGTACGGCAGATGTTGGTAAGGAGTTAAAGCGGTTGTCCAGCTTTGGGGCCATTTTTTTTACTTTAATGCAAGTATTTGGGGCTAAAATCGATTTCTGTAATTGAGTTTCATTAAAAATGTTGCCTTCTGTAGCATCTGTGCTGCACTGTCTATTGCTGGCTGCAAAATTAGCTAACTGAGAATCTATCAGTGAGCTCCTTAGTCTTAAGGGAGAGTTTGTAGATCTTTAATCAGTTTTTTTTTCCTGAGTGCCTATTAGCTGATCTATGCCCAAAGAAAACACAAAACTTGAATGTGCAGGGAAACAATAAGTCTGTAATAGCCGGTGAAAAACACTTAATGAAACCTAAATGTAAAAAATTACTTTTAGTAGTAAATACATGACATGAGAAAATATACACTGCTCAAAAAAATAAAGGGAGCACTTAAACAACAGAATATAACTCCAAGTAAATCAAACTTCTGTGAAATCAAACTGTCCACTTAGGAAGCAACACAAATTGACAATCAATTTCACATGCTGTTGTGCAAATGGAAGACAATAGAGGGAAATTATTGGCAATTATCAAGACACCCTCAATAAAGGAGTGGTTCTGCAGGTGGAGACCACAGACCATATCTCAGTACCAATGCTTTCTGGCTGATGTTTTGGTCACTTTTGAATGTTGGTTGTGCTTTCACACTCGTGGTAGCATGAAACGGACTCTACAACCCACAGAAGTTGCTCAGGTAGTGCAGCTCATCCAGGATGGCACATCAATGCGAGCTGTGGCAAGAAGGTTTGCTGCGTCTGTCAGCGTAGTTCCAGAGGCTGGAGGCGCTACCAGTAGACATGCCAGTACACCAGGAGACGTGGAGGGAGCCATAGGAGGGCAACAACCCAGCAGCAGGACCCCTACCTCCGCCTTTGTGCAAGGAGGAACAGGAGGAGCACTTCCAGAGCCATGCAAAATGACCTACAGCAGGCCACAAATGTGCATGTGTCTGCATAAACTGTTAGAAACCGACTCCATGAGAGTGGGATGAGGGCCAGACGTCCACAGATGGGGGTTGTGCCCAATGCCAGACCTCATGTGGCTGGAGAGTGTCAGCAGTTCCTGCAAGATGAAGGCATTGAAGCTATGGACTGGCCCGCCCGTTCCCCAGACCTGAATCCCATTGAGCACATCTGGGACATCATGTCTCACTCCATCCACCAATGTCACGTTGCACCACAGACTGTCCAGGAGTTGGTGGATGCTTTAGTCCAGGTCTGGGAGGAGATCCCACAGGAGACCATCCGCAACCTCATCAGAAGCATGTCCAGGCATTGTAGGGAGGTTATACAGGCACGTGGAGGCCACACACAATACTGAGCCTCATTTTGACTTGTTTTAAGGACATTACATCAAAATTGGATCAGCCTGTAGTGTGTTTTTCCACTTTAATTTTGGGGGTGACTCCAAATCCAGGCCTCCATTGGTTAATACATTTGATTTCTATTGATGATTTTTGTGTGATTTTGCTGTCAGCACATTCAACTTTGTACAGAACAAAGTATTCAATTGAGAATATTTCATACATTCAGATCTAGGATGTGTTATTTGAGTGTTCCCTTTATTTTTTTGAGCAGTGTGTATATATAATATAAACAATTACTGCAGCTTTAATGCTATTTATTACGTCTCAGGAGGAGGACGGAAGAGGAAGAGGACGGAAGAGGCGGAGGACGGAAGAGATGGAGGACGGAAGAGGCGGAGGATGGAAGAGGAGGAGGACAGAAGAGGAGGAGGACGGAAAAGGAGGAGGACGGAAGAGGAGGAGGATGGAAGAGAAGGAGGACGGAAGAGGCGGAGGATGGAAGAGGCAGAGGATGGAAGAGGCGGAGGAGAAAAGAGGCGGAGGACGGAAGAGGGGGAGGACGGAAGAGAAGGAGGACCGAAGAGGAGGAGGACGGAAGATGAGGAGGACGGAAGAGGAGGAGGACGTAAGAGGAAGAGGACGGAAGAGGAGGAGGACGGAAGAGGCGGAGGACAGAAAAGGCGGAGGAAGGAAGAGGCGGAGGACAGAAGAGGCGGAGGACGGAAGAGGCGGAGGACAGAAGAGGAGGAGGACGGAAGAGAAGGAGGACGGAAGAGGAGGAGGATGGAAGAGGAGGAGGACGGAAGAGGAGGAGGACGTAAGAGGAAGAGGACGGAAGAGGAGGAGGACGGAAGTGGAGGAGGATGGAAGAGGAGGAGGACAGAATAGGAGGAGGAGGACAGAACTGCACCTTAAGATCCCTAGGGGGAAAGGGATGGTAGTAATATAGTGGTAGTATATCCATATTAGTGTAATATGAGTAATAATACTAGTGATAATAGTAAGAAAGTAATAAAATAACAGTAGTAATAGTAGTAGGTAGAATAGCAGTGTGATCCAGGGTCCTAGGACTGATCGCCTTTTCTCGGGGTCAAGAAGGAATTTTTCCCCTGTGACACAAATTGGCTGAAGGTGTCCTGGGGTTTTTGCCTTCTTCTGGATCAACACTGTAGGTATAGGGCAGTATTAGTAGTGATAGGAAAGAAGAATAATACTGTAATAAGATAGCACAATGTAATAATAACCATATCAAATAGATTTATAAAAACAAATTAAAATAACTCCAGTAGTACAATAATTAGTGTAATATTATATAACTTGTAATAACATTATTAGGTTTGATCCAGGGTCCTAGGACTGATCGCCTTTTGCCGGGGTCAAGAAGGAATTTTTCTCCTATGACACAAATTGGCTGAAGGTGTCCTGGGGTTTTTGCCTTCTTCTGGATCAACAGCTTTAGGCATAGGGATTTTAGTAATACCATTATTAGAATCACAAGATTAATAAAAAAAAAATTAGAATTACATTTTTTTAATTAGTTTTATAACAGTTACAATTAATTGCATTAATGCAATAATAATAAATAGTAAAAATGGTGGTAATAATAATAATACAAAAAACTAGTCCCAGTTAGTAAGTTAGTGTAATGTTAGTGTAGGGACCCATCTGAAGAGGTCGCCTTGACGTTGGCAGATGGGCTCGCACAATTTGCTCAAAATGTGCGCTAAGAACCTCATATTTCTATGTACAGGAGATCTAGCAGTAATACCATTCAGGAGATAGATATCTGTGTACACACATTTTGTTATATACTTTTGTGCAGCACACAGGGCAGGCATACAGGTACAGGGCAAGAGTGTTACAGTGATATTATAACTCGGCCTTAAGGATAAAATGCTGATAACTACAGATCCTGGAAACACATCCGAAACTAGACCTTGTAAGTAACTGGTTCCCAGCTAGTGGTAAATATGTACAGGGCAGTCCGGTACCAAGACCTGCTCTATAGGACACATTATCATCAGGCAGGTCCTTACAAGATCTGCGGCAGAAGTGTGGCTGTGTAACACAGTCCTGCTCCTGCCTCAGCTGCCCACAGTGGAGCCAACCTTGATCCTGGCAGCTTAATCCATTGTATGACACAGTAGGGGGCTTCCACAGCATTTAAGCACTTTAGACAGGAGAGGGAGGCATGATCATGGTGCCAATGAGTTTCTATGGCAGCTGAGATCTAACAATGGACCCCATGACGGCCATCTTACTGCTCCTATTAGACCCCGGCTGAGGAAAGGTCTATGAGGACACCGGTCAGACTTATGTCGCCTGCTCTGCACATATTAGAAATACCTAGGGCTGATTAGTTTGCCATTTGTAAATCTGATCCAGCAGCGCTGGGCTACCACTGACGTGATCAGGGCTATTGAGCTCCTAGATTGGGCAGAGGAGCTCAGTATTCAGCAGGAGCTGGCCGAGGAGAGCAGAGCAACTTGCATGGGGCTGCTGCACAAGAAGCAACTCACAAGGTGGAGATTTACCCGGAGACGCTGTGCTCGGGCTGTGATCTGCTGTGCAGGCTGCATAGTAGATGCCTCGAAGGACCCTAACTTCACCCCTAACAGGCACAGCAGAGCTCGGACGGCTGCAAGTGAACGGAGAGCGGCTGATTAGTAACTGCTGCATCTCCTGCAGCTCAGATAAGAGCCGCACAGAGCGGGGGTTCAGTAATGATGAATATGGGAAGTGTCCGCCCCTCACATGCCCTATATGCGGCCTCCAGAGGTAAAGTCTCCCCTGTAACCAGCGCCTCCTCCCACCTTCTCTGCTGGCATGCTCCATTACTTAAAGGGGATGTCTGAAGAAAACAAGTTATCACTTATCCACAGGCTCGGTGATCACTTACTGATCGTGGGGTCTGACCGCTGCGAGCCATCGTCTGATCGGGAAGGAGTGGAAAGTCAGGGATCAACTGCAGCTCCATTCATTCTCTATGGGGCTCCGGAAAAGCCGAGCTCAGCGCTTGAATGCCACATAGGGAATGAATGGAGCGGATCCTGGAGTAATAACATGTCCTCCTCTCCTCAGCTTTCTGTCTGTGTAAGTGGCTCAGCCCTTGTCTCCCCTTCTGCTCCGGCTTCTGTGCTGGTCCTTGTGAGGAAGAGGAAACCCTCTGCCCTTCTGCTCCGGCTTCTGTGCTGGTCCCTGTGAGGAAGAGGAAACCCTCTGCCCTTCTGCTCCGGCTTCTGTGCTGGTCCCTGTGAGGAAGAGGAAACCCTCTGCCCTTCTGCTCTCAGTCCTCTGCGACTTTTCACAATCGCTCAGTGCACCCATTATATGTAATAAGGATCATTCTTCATCCCTTGTCCAGCTTTCATCCCCCCCAGTCTGACCAGCGGACAAGATAATAAACATGTGAGTGGAAGGTTCACAATTATTAAATGTGTTGTGAAAAGTCTCCACAGCATTATCCGGAGAAAACTGCAGGGTGACCACTTGTGAAACCAGCACAAAATCCAGCGGACTGCGCTTCCCTGCCCCCCGCCGGTCTCTGTATCCTGGCATTCAGCTATTCCATTTGGTGCTTATTCTGGAAGGAAAACAAAAATGTGATGTTCTTACACAGACGCCTGAAGACGCAGCTTTTCATCATCCATGTTGGGCTGTTGTATGACGTGTGGATTACTCTGCTTGTTGGATTCTTGCATTACCACAAACACTGCCTTTATTTTGTGATTTCTGTGCCGCTTCCCACTTCTATTGGCAGTGTGATATATCAGCACGTGAGGGCTGCCACAATCATGTGTCAATAGGTTATTGCTGGAGGCCGTGATATAGAGACCATCCTGGACCAGGGAGGAGTTGGTACAGAAGCACCTAGAGAGGGGGGTACAGGGGCTTCATTTCAATTTTAAACTTAGCTGGATTGTGTTTAGCTACAAGAATGGAAAGTAAAATAATAAAATCTTTATTTTTTTTTTCTATTTGGCAAAATCGTTCATCAGAGGCTTGGCCACTACCGAAAAGTTTTTGATGAACTTACAGTAGTAGCTGGCGAAACCCAAAAAACTTTGTAACGCCTTTAAGTCTTGAATATAATACCAATCCAGTACCGTCCGGACTTTGGCCAGATCCATGCAAAAACGGTGAATGATAAGAACTAACCCTGAATGGAGAACATACATTTCTCTGGTTTGACAAATAATTTATTATCTTTGAGTATCTGTAAGACCTGCCTGACATGTACCTGATGTGACTGGAGGTAAATAAATTAATATGTAATCAAGATTGGTTTGTTGTGATCTACCTGCCAGATGACTAAAAATGTCACTAACAGTGTTGAAAGAAAGCGGGAGCATTAGTCAACCCAAATGTCATCACAAGCTTTTCATAGTGCCCCTCAGGAGTATTGAAGGCCATCTTCCACTCATCTCCTCAATGTGAATGAGATTATAAGCCCCCCTGAGGTCTAGTTTAATCAAATCGTAGGAGCCAATTTTTTTTCTAAAGAGGTCGGGGATGAGAGGGAGAGGATATGCATCCCAGACCGTGATCCGATTAAACTCGCGAAAATCAAGGCGGGGGCGCAACCCCCAGTCTTTTTTTTTGACAAATAAAAACCCCACTGCAACGGGAGATGAAGAACGTCTTATATGGCCCAATGGTAGACTGACTGACCATGCTGTTCTGAACTGCCACCCTAAGATGGCTTCCCATTATATACCTACTGTATAAGTGCTCCCTCTAACGGCTTCCTCCACCCACACCCACTACTGGTTCCCCTTACCTTTGGGTTCCCCCCACTCCAGCCAGGGACAGGGCTCAGCAGCTGCACTCTGCATGTTGGATGCAGGTGTTTTGGGGGGTTCCGTGCAGCACTCCCATCTTACCTGAGTGAAGGGAGACACCACACCTCTGGGAGAGGTGCAGTACCGCTGTGGCGACTGAACACTCAGGGGCGCCACATTCCCCCCCCCGGTAAAACACAGCACGTCCGCGGGCTGGAACAGAGCAAAACCAGGCATAACTGACATGCAAAATTTTTAAGATGCATCCGCATATAAGACCATAAAACAACATTTCTTCCCTTTATGGGAGGCACATTTCTTTTAATGTTACTGGTTACATTATAAAACATCATAAGAGCATTGTCATATAAAACAATTTTCAAGACAGTTCCAGCACCAGGGTGCAACAGTAGCAGCATGAGGGACCCGTCCACAAACCCTCAACGTAGGCCCTGGGCATGGCTGCAGGGCATAGACGATCCAATCCTGGACCTCGTCTTCCGCCACGCCAAACGGGTTTTTGTTCTGAGGTATATTTGTAATTATAAAACCAATAGGATGCACTTTAAGAAGTGCTAAACTATGTACAATGTCAACGTCCGGCTTCTCACAGTCCTCAGCCTGTCAGTCTCTGTACCCTGACGGGTAACTGGGTAGCAAACATGAAGTCAACTGCACCCTTCCGGGCAACTTATGTACAGTCCAGTTAACTAAAACAGTTTAACAGTGGGGCCCCCTCCGGGGGAACCCCTGGTTTCTGCAGGCTGACCCAGCCTGGTCATCAGCCTCAGGCTGCAGGGGGACCAGGGATGAAGCAGCGCCAGCCGCATTTGGGAAAGGGACATCACTCCTACCTGCTCCCGCGACTGCGTCAGCTCGGCCTGACACCTCCCGGTCTTTACACAGCTTCTCTCCACCTCCTCTCCTCTTTCGGGGGCGGTCCCATGGCACTTTGCTGTCGGTCACTCCCTGTGTCGGCCTCCCCGCTTTGACGGACACATCTATGCGGACAGTCACTGTTGCAAGGGGCAGGGCCTGCTTTTGGCGCCATTCTGGGACTCGGCCCACGACGGGAGGTTCCATTCTGTTGTTCTTTAGCACGCACATAATGGTGCCCGTTCTTCTGGGGCGGGCGCCACATTCAAGGCAGAAAACACTTCTTTAGGCGCACATTACCCGCAGATGGCGGGCTGGTCACATATCCTGTTCGTGACGCCAAGTGGTGACTCGCTGCCCCCTGGGCCGCGGGGCACACGGCAGCCGGGCCTTATGGCTGCTTTGGGGAATATCACGGTGGCTGGCCCGGGGCGGTCAGTTCAAAAGGGATTATTTATAGGATTTGTCGTGAAACCACCTGTGGTGTCTGGTGAGGATCACCAGTGCTGCAACAGTCCTCTGAGGCAGATGTTAGGGCAGCTAGAGATGGAACGGCTCCCTACAGGTGGATCGGGCCTCAGGGCAGTGTAAATTGATGGAGGGTGCGCTGGGCGTTATAGTGCAGGGAGGGAAATGACACCAGTGAAGGAATAGACGGAGGCAACTCAGTGCAGTCGTCCAAGATTTTTATTCACAGTTCTTCAGGAAACACACAAGTGCACGTTACAGGTGAAGACCTCCCACGTTGCGCCGTGGTCACCCTGGCAGGGGTTCAATCCTTCCTCAGGAAGTTTAGGAATGCTTGGCAGAACCCCACTTTCTCGTGTTCCTACTTTGACCGTCTTCACACTAGGTCCTTCTCCCTGCTGCCCTGCGCTGCCCACTCTCAATCCCGCTCGGGTATGCTGAAGTCCTTCCTATACGTCGGATCCGGGACCAACCTCACCCCCTGGAGATTAGAATGCAGCAACCGATCCCTCTGTCTTCTGACAGATGCGGGGTGTACGGGTGCTGTCCTCCACGCGCCGTACCCCTGGGATCCCTTCTTAGAATGGAGTCTACTCCCTGCTCCCCTCCGGGGCCTCTATCCCGGGCCCTTCTTGTGGAGCAGAGCTCCTGCTGAGCCTCTGCTCCCAGACAGTCCTCACTGACCGTCTGTACTGTACTGACTGACCATTCTGTTCTGAACTGCCACCCTAAGATTGCTTCCCATTATATACCTACTGTGTGCTCCTTCTAACTGCTTCCTCCACCCACACCCACTACTGGTTCCTCCTACCTTTGGGTTTCCCCCACTCCAGCCAGGGACAGGGCTCAGCAGCTGCGCTCTGCATGTTGCCCTTCCAGCCGGTCTGAAGCAGTGTAATGTTGGATGCAGGTGTTTTGGGGGGTTCTCTGCAGCACTCCCATCTTACCTGAGTGAAGGGAGACACCACACCTCTGGGTGAGGTGCAATACCTCTGTGGCGACTGAACCCTCAGGGGCGCCACATGCCCACGATGCAGAAATGCTCCGGATTTTTCCTGAGTGTTTCTGCATCTCCCTGGTAAACGTAAGTGAAGCATTTTTCACATGCATGTCCGCATGCGGGTTGTCAACTGCTTTCCAAGCGATTTTAGCATCACTTGGAAAGTGCTTGACAACTTGGTCACGCTATATAAATCCTTGCAACCGGCATGTATTTATATAGTGTGACCAAGTTAATAGTTGAAAAAAAGAATAAAAATGGTAAAAAAAGAAAAATAGAATTAGACTTACCGGTAATTCTGTTTCTAAGACCCTCCACGACAGCACACCTGGAGGTAGCCTCCCCATCCTAATTAGGGACAGGAAAACAAGATGTTAAATAGCCCCTCTCTGCTACAATCCCCAGTGTTTTCAAAGGACCACACAGTATGAATGCTCTAAATATTTATTAACACTAAGGATTTTTCCAATCAATAAAGAGATGGAGGGAACTACCCATGCTGTTGTGGAGGGTCTTAGAAACCGAATTACTGGTAAGTCTAATTCTATTTTCTCCAATCCCCTCCATGACAGCACACCTGGAGTAATACCAAAGAATGAATTTTAGGGAGCGACAACAGCCTGAAGGACTTTCCTTCCAAATGCTAAGTCTCTATTAGATATTACATCTAGTCTATAATGTTTAGCAAAGGTATGGACAGACGACCATGTAGCTGCCCGGCAAATCTGCTCAATGGATGCACTAGCTTTTTCCGCCCAGGAGACCGACATAGCACTAGTAGAAAGAGCTTTCAAGGATTCCAGAGGAGGCAAATCTTGAACTATGTATGTTTCACAAATTGCTTTCTTAATCCAATTTGCTAGCGTATTTTTGCAATTTGCTTTCCTTTATTGGGGCCTCCATATTGGACAAATAGGTTCTGATCCTTCCTCCAGGTTTCAGTCTGCCTCAAATAGCGGATTATAGTCCTTCTTACATCCAACGCGTGGAATTCTTCTTCCTTGCTATTTGATGGATTTTGACAGAATGACGGAAGAATTATGGGCTGAGACATATGAAAATTAGACGACACTTTAGGTAGAAAAGAAGGATCCAACTGGAGGATGATCCTGTCCTCCAAAATACGACAATAAGTCTCTCTGATAGACAGGGCTTGGATTTCACTCACTCTTCTGGCTGTAGTCAGAGCTACAAGCAATGCCGCTTTCCAAGACAATTTGTCTATGTGTGCCTCGGCTATTGGCTCGAAAGGATGCATAGTTAGACCTCTAAGAACTACGTTGAGATCCCAAGGTGGAACTATTTTAGCTCTTGTTGGATTAATCCGAGAAGCAGCTATCATGAACCTCTTAATCCATCTGTTTTGGGCCAAATCAGCATCAAAATAGGAACATAAAGGCGAGACTTGGACCTTCAGCGTGCTTGGTCTTAATCCTTTAGACAGACCGTTCTGTAGGAAATCCAAGATTCTGGCCACGTCAGGCCGAAAGGGATCTAATGCTTGAAAGCTTTCTAGATTTTTCCATAGATGGAAATTGTGACTGGTTTTCTGCTTTTCTGCAGTGTATGTGACTCGCCCCCAGGGGTGTCGCGGGGCACCCGGCAGCCGGGCCTAAGACTGCCTGCGGGGATTATCGTGGTGGCTGGCCCAGGGCGGTCAGTGCCAAAAGGAATTATTTGTAGGGAATTTGTCGTGACGCCACCTGTGGTGTCTGGTGAGGATCACCAGCGCTGCAACAGTCCTCTGAGGCAGATGTCAGGACAGCTTGAGATGGAACGGCTCCCCACAGGTGCAGCAGGCCTCAGGGCAGTATAAATGATGCAGGTTGCGCTGAGCGTTGTGGTGCAGGGAAAGCGATGGCACAGCAGGAGTAACGGACAGAGACAGGGGATTTGCTTCATTACCTTTACTGGTACAGCTGTTAGGTACGGTCCAGGGTACTCCAGATGAAGGGCGCACTTTTGGACTTCTCCCCAGGGAGCGGGTATAGGGCCTCCTGATCCGTGTCTGTCCCTATGTATGCTCCTGGCCAGCCTGCAACTGGGCATAGCTTATGTGTCCTGCTTTTACTTCACCAGATGCTCAGAAACAGGACCTCTGGTTGGTAACCACTTTCCCTGGACGTCGGGGCCTTCGTGGTTCCTGATCCTGTGTGTGTCTAGCCTTCAGGTTTGCCAGGGACTTGTAGTCCTCCTGGGATTCCGGTTATCCCCACTGGGTGTAAAGGGTCCCTGTAGGTGCGGACCCGGTGTCCGGTAGATATAACGGGGTGAGCTTATTGTGCTCCTCTGCCCCCTTGGTTTCACTCCCCTTTTTCTCCTTGCCGTCGGCCACACTCGGGGCCCTCACTACTAGGCAGCTTACGTGCTGCGTCTTCACCGCTATCTGAGCGTCGGCACGTTCTCAGGCTCTCTCTCTATCTGGGCTCCCTCTGCTGGTATGAGTTGGAAGGTAGAGGTGTTTGTATGTAGTGAGGGCCTCTTGTGGAGAAATCCATCCATGCACCCTTCTGGGTTCTGTGGCACCAATGCACAGCAGGGCGCCACATTTGGATCACCTGTACTGAGAAGCCTCTGGCTTTTCAGAGGGCGGTCTCAGAAGCCAAGCAGCTAGAGCCAAATTCTGAGGGGCCGGATGGAAAATCTGGCCCTAATGCAGCAGATCGTGGATTCGAGGAAGCATCAATGGATCATCCATTCTTAGACTGCTCAATGTTCCGAACCATGCTCTTTTTGGCCACATTGGAGCTATTAGGATAGTCTTGACCCCTTCCGACCTGATTTTTTGTAAAGTCCTTGGTATTAACAGAATCAGGGGAAAAGCATTAGCGAGCCCAACTTTCCAAGGGTGAGCGAATGCATCTATCCCTGTTGCTGAATCCTCGGGTTTCAAAGAGAAAAAGGCTCTTACTTTTGCGTTTTCCTGGTTCGCAAACAGGTCCACATCTGGGTATTCCCAATTTTGAACAATCATCTGAAATATCTTCGAGTTCATGCTCCACTCCCCTGGATGAATGTCTTTTCTGCTCAGAAGATCTGCATGATAGTTGTCGGAGCCCCTCAGATGCAGAGCCGATAAGGATAGTAGATTATGCTCCGCCCAGTGGAAGATCCTTTCGGAGATCATCTGTAACCTCCTGTTTCTTGTACTTTCCTGATGTCTCAAGTGGGCTACAGTTGTCATATTGTCCGAGTAGACTCTGACATGCGACCCCTGAAGCACAGTAGTGGCTGCCCATAGGGTTTCTTCCACCACTTTCATTTCTCTTAAGTTTGAGTACTGCTCTGCTATTTCTTGCGACCAGACCCCTTGGAAGGCCACGTGGGAGACTACTGCTCCCATCCCCTTTTGCTTGCGTCTGTTTTGACGGATAACAAGGGAAGTTGAATCCATGCTGAACTTTTCTCCAGATTTCCTGGACAGAGCCACCAATTTAAAGATGCTTTCACCTTCTCTGGCAGATGAATTCTGTTGGAGAGGGAACTTGGAGATCTGTCCCAACAGGAAAGGATGTAGTTTTGAAGGACCCTTGAATGCGCTTGAGCCCAAGGTACCGCCTGAATAGATGAGGTCATGGACCCGAGGACGGACATGGCGAATCTTAATGACACTCCGCTCTGGTTCTTTAGTGCATAAACTTTCGACCTCAACTGAATCTGCTTCTCTTTTGGCAGAAAAGAGGCTTGTTGCTGAGAATCCAGGAGAATTCCCAAGGAGGTCTTCCTGGTGGAGGGAATCAGATCTGACTTTTGGTAGTTTATCAACCATCCCAAGGATTCCAGGATCTGGAGGGTCATCTGGAGGTCTCTTTCCAAACTTGAAACCGAGGGAACCATCACCAAAAAATTGTCTAAATATGGGACGATGCAGATATTCAGTTTCCTTAGATAAACCTACTACCTCTGCCATGATCTTTGTAAACAGGCGGGGTGCTGACGAAATGCCGAAGGGGAGTACATTGAATTGAAAATGAAGTACCTCTCGGTTCTGAGTTACAGCAAATCTGAGAAATTTTCTGTAATCCGGATGAATTGGCACGTGGTAGTAAGCCTCTGGCTGGTCTACTGTTGCCACGACAAATCCTTTTCCAATCAATAAGCTGCCATTGAGGAAGGAAGCTCGCAATTCTGCCTCCTACCTTCTTGGCGTCATTGTCTGTCCTGCCTAGAACCTTGAAAGATATTCCTACCTCTTCCCCCTTTTGTGTAACTCCAGCGACCAGTTTTACCCTTGCCTCTGTACTGAAATGCTTGCTGCTGTTGTTGTTGAGGGAGAAGAAATGGTCTCTTTCTGAAACTTTTTGGATTCTTTGGCTCTGGCAGAGACTTCTTCTTGTCGGATGCTTTCTCCAACAACTCGTCTAGGACCGCCCCAAACATATACTCTCCTTTAAATGGAATGGAACAAAGCTTAGATTGTGATGCGTTGTCCCCACTCCACATCTTGAACCACAAAGCTCTTCTCGTAGAATTTGATAATGCTGCCAATCTTGCCGCAATCTTGACCGACTCTGCCAAGGCATCCGCTAGGAATCCAGTGGCCTTCTGCAGAAAAGGAAGAGATGCTAGGAGGTCCTCTTGAGTGGTACCTTTCCAGAGATGTTCCTCTAGTTGTTGGAGCCAGAGGAACTTGGAACGAGC
Source organism: Phyllobates terribilis (assembly GCF_046119375.1). Taxonomy (NCBI): domain Eukaryota; kingdom Metazoa; phylum Chordata; class Amphibia; order Anura; family Dendrobatidae; genus Phyllobates; species Phyllobates terribilis. Next base: position 428,772 of record NW_027363467.1, on the reverse strand, counting down.
TACACAAGTTGAAGCGATATTAGTCTTCAGTGAAGCCGCCGATGTTTCCCATGCCTTCCTTAGAAGGCTTTCCATCTTCCTATCCATAGGATCTTTGAGCTGTGACGAGTCTTCAAAGGGAAGGGTTGTTTTCTTCGCAACCCTTGCCACCTGTACATCAACCTTCGGGACTTCCATCCATAGCTTAGCCGCCTTTTCATCTAGAGGGAATCTATCCTTCATTTCTCCTGCCATACTAAGCCTTTTCTCAGGTGACTCCCATTCATCCAAAATAAGACTCCAAATGTTGTCATGCACAGGGAACACTACCTTCTTCTTGGATTTCAGACCGCCAAACATTTCATCCTGAACTGTACTGGTTTCCTTCTCCTCTTCCACCTGCATCGTGTCTCTCACCTGCGACAACAATTCCTCCATATTCTCAGACGAAAAGTAATATTTCCTATCTTCCTCATGATCTTCACTTAGGACCCCTTCTTCCGGTTCCTCCATAGACCCTAATTCTGAATCAGAGGTCTCCCTAACCGTATATTTTCTCCTTTTGGGGGGAGATGGACCTTCAGCTCTGGCTTGTGAGAAGGAGGCTAGGGAAGATTGTATTTCCTGCCGAACCATTCCCCTGACTTCTTCCATAAGGGAAGGCTGTTCTTCCTTCACAATGTTGTCAGTGCATTTCCAGCAGAGGGGTTTCTTATGCCCTGAAGCTAGCTTTTTTATACAGATGGCACATTTGCGAACTGTAGTGCTTTCTCCCACTGTCGGTGCAGGATCCTTGTCTCCCTAAATTAAAAATAAAAAAAGGGGAGATTTAAAATATATTTAGGATCCTGCTCAAAAGAGAGTGGGGAATAACCTAGGACCTAGTACTTACTGGGGCCGGGTTAGCGCTGGGCTCTGCAGACGCAGGCTTTGGAACAGCACCCTCCATAGTAGCAGAATATTCTGTCCTACCTTAATGGAGTCTTCTCATCTGGGTCTTTTATAGGGGAGACCGAGATCCAGTGCCAAATTTTCACCTATCTAGTGAAGGATCCTCATTTTCAGGGCAAACCGCGGCTTCTCCTTTTGAATTTCCCGCCGCAGCCCCATGCGTTCCACGGTGGAACGCACCAGAAGTGACGTCCCGCTGGCCAAAAGCCTGACTTCCGGCACGCCGCCATGGAGGACAGAGGAGACTCCGGCCGGGGAGCAACAGGAGGCCCCCAGCCCCCAAAACCCTACTCGGCTTTACACGCAGGCGAGTGTGTGTGTGGGGGGTCCCGCTCTCAAGGAGACACGGGAGCTGCAAAGGAAGGAAGGTCGGAGGCGATCGCTCCCTGCAGCCCGGCAGGTAAATTTAATAGGGCCCTGCTTGCCGGCCGCAGGCACCCCAGGTAACCTCTTCATCCCATAGGGACAGGAAAACACTGGGGATTGTTGGGGGAAGGGGCTATTTAACCTCTTGTTTTCCTGTCCCTAATTAGGATGGGGATGCTACCTCCAGGTGTGCTGTCATGGAGGGGATTGGAGAAAATAACATTATACTTACCTTCTGATGGCCCCCGGTCTTTTCTCCACTGCGTCTGGTCTCTTGTATGGCTCGCGGTGGAGTGAAAGGATCTTCCATGACGTCATTTAGTCATTGGACAGGAGACGAGACTGCCGTGACCTGTTGAACATCCGCAACAAGAGCACAGAGAAACAAATCAAGAAGAAACGTCACACTCACCGGAGTGTTGATCAGGTTCAGGAGATACTTCTTTCCCTCGTAAGTGTAAAACAGAGACGCAGTCTGGGCCTTCACCGTAATCCCGCGCTCCCTCTCCACCTGCAGCTTGTCCAGAACTTGCTTATTGGAGGAGGCTTTTGGCATACAACCTGAGGGAAGGAGCGAGACACCAGAATCCACACTGTTAGCTCGTAGTGGCAGTGTCTCCCTCCATACTAGTCTGTCAATGGTAGCTTGTTTCTGTGTTTTATATATGTATTTTAGGTGTGTAAACCCTCTTCATGTGTACAGCAGCCTGGAATGAACGCTGCTTAAAAAATAAATAATAGAGTAAGGCCTCATTCAGACTTTCATCAGCTTTGTTTTGCATCCGAGAAACTCTAAACTTTGATTTGGATCAAAATTCGACAGGTCAACGTGTTTCAGTGAAAAATACGCGGTCCGCAGAAATATGTGAACAGCCCTAGACTATAATAGATATGAGTTCTGTGAAAAACAAGGATCGAGCTCATGCGAAATCCAACATTTCATTCTATAAATCTACATAAATTAAGTAACGTGCCAAATTGCTTTTTTTTTGGTTTATGTTTTGCGTGTACGGAGGGAAAGTTCCCAGTGCTAGTGTCTAGCTCACTGATTTTCCTTGCTTGGTGCCTGACGTCCCAAAAAACTGACAGTGAGCTATCAATCAAGATACAGAGGCTGGTGCTGGGCAGGGAAGCAACCTTGGAAGGCTGAGGCTTGGTTAGTGCTCCGTTACACCCAGAGCACTCAGAAATGCAGCAACAGATAAAAGATATAGAGGTGTCTATGGATTTAGCTTTCCAAATCCTGCATGGTCATGAATGGGAATTGGAGGGAGGGGTATATCTGATGGATTCCCTTAAATTGTTAATTGGCAATTGCAGTTCACATAGTTGCATATTGCTTAATCATTAGAGCTACAAAAAATTGCACTTCAAGCACCAGTAAAACAGAGGCCAAAAAAGATTCCTTAGAGGCATCTGGTCACTATTAGTGATGATCGAGCGTGTTCTATCAACCCCTTCGGCAAGCACGCTCGGGTGCTCGCCGAGTATTTTGGCATGCTCGGCATTTCTTTTAAGGTCGCCGTGCCTGCAAGTGTCACGGCTGTTAGCGTGCTCGCTGAATGGGTTCATAGAACACGCTCGATCATCACTAGTCACTATACATTAGTATACAATAAAAAAACATATATCACATAGTGAATAACACAGACACTATTCAATACAGCAGGGTTGAGGTGTACTTTGTGGGACAAAATTACAGCATTTTTGAAAGACGCCATTCACTTTACTGTGCAACATATAGAAAAAAAAGGGCAATGAATTCCAAATAAAGTGAAATGGTGCAGAAGAAAACAAAAACATTTTACTGCTTTTAAAAAATTCTAAACTTTGCAAACAAATTGTTTGGCTTGTGTTCCAATTTTCTAAGACCGTTTTTAATACCATTTTGGGGTACAACTTTTTGATTGCTCCATCAAATGAATAGTCGTAAGTTACTTACCGGTAACGGGATTTTTCAGAGACCATGACAGCACCACGAGAGAGGGGATCCGCCCACCAAGGAGAGGAAACATACAGGCATAAAAGGGCGCCACCTCTCTCCCGCCTCAGTTTGGATTACAGAGCATTGAGAGGACTGCCAGGTTAATAAACACAGCAAACAATCACAAAATTGCCATACCAGACGAAACCTACTGAGTGTGAGATTATAATTAATAAAACGGGAGTGTTCCCACAAACGTGAAAGGAGGGAATATAAGGGTGCTGTCATGGTCTCCGAAAAATCCCATTACCGGTATGTAATTTAATATTTTATCGGTCGACCATGACAGCACCACGAGAGAATTACAGAGATGAAGTAATCTATTGAAGGACCACAGCCTGGAACACTCTTCTCCCAAAGGTGAGGTCAGCCGATACACCTATATCTAACCTATCGTGTCTATGGAATGTAGAGGGACAGGACCAGGTAGCAGCCTTAAATATGTCTTCTATCGAGACACCTGTCTTCTCAGCCCAGGAGGTCGCCACAGCCCGGGTGGAATGAGCCTTCAGCCCTTCTGGCCCTTCCTCGCCGCTAGATGTACAGACCAAAAGTTTGGACACACCTTCTCATTTAAAGATTTTTCTGTATTTTCATGACTATGAAAATTGTACATTCACACTGAAGGCATCAAAACTATGAATTAACACATGTGGAATTATATACTTAACAAAAAAGTGTGAAACAGCTGAAAATATGTCTTATATTCTAGGTTCTTCAAAATAGCCACCTTTTGCTTTGATGACTTGTTTGCACACTCTTGGCATTCTCTTGATGAGCTTCAAGAGATAGTCACTGGAAATGGTTTTCACTTCACAGGTATGTCTTGTCAGGTTTAATAAGTGGGATTTCTTGCCTTATAAATGGGGTTGGGACCATCAGTTCTGTTGTGCAGAAGTCTGGTGGATACACAGCTGATAGTCCTACTGAACAGACTGTTAGAATGTGTATTATGGCAAGAAAAAAGCAGCTAAGTAAAGAAAAACGAGTGTCCATCATTACTTTAAGAAATGCAGGTCAGTCAGTCGTAAAAATTGGGAAAACTTTGAAAGTGTCCCCAAGTGCAGTTGCAAAAACCATCAAGCGCTACAAAGAAACTGGCTCACATCAGGACCGCCCCAGGAAAGGAAGACCAAGAGTCACCTCTGCTTCTGAGGATAAGTTTATCCGCGTCACCAGCCTCAGAAATCGCAGTTTAACAGCAGCTCAGATTAGAGACCAGGTCAATGCCACACAGAGTTCTAGCAGCAGACACATCTCTTCAACAACTGTTAAGAGGAGACTTTGTACAGCAGGCCTTCATGGTAAAATAGCTGCTAGGAAACCACTGCTAAGGACAGGCAACAAGCAGAAGAGACTTGTTTGGGGTAAAGAACACAAGGAATGGACATTAGACCAGTGGAAATCTGTGCTTTGGTCTGATGAGTCCAAATTTGAGATCTTTGGTTCCAACCACCGTGTCTTTGTGCGACGCAGAAAAGGTGAACGGATGGACTCTACATGCCTGGTTCCCACCGTGAAGCATGGAGGAGGAGGTGTGATGGTGTGGGGGTGCTTTGCTGGTGACACTGTTGGGGATTTATTCAAAATTGAAGGCATACTGAACCAGCATGGCTACCACAGCATCTTGCAGCAGCATGCTATTCCATCCGCTTTGCGTTTAGTTGGACCATCATTTATTTTTCAACAGGACAATGACCCCAAACACACCTCCAGGCTGTGTAAGGGCTATTTGACCAAGAAGGAGAGTGATGGGGACTACGCCAGATAACCTGGCCTCCACAGTCACCAGACCTGAACCCAATCGAGATGGTTTGGGGTGAGCTGGACCGCAGAGTGAAGGCAAAAGGGCCAACAAGTGCTAAGCATCTCTGGGAACTCCTTCAAGATTGTTGGAAGACCATTTCCGGTGACTACCTCTTGAAGCTCATCAAGAGAATGCCAAGAGTGTGCAAAGCAATCATTAAAGCAAAAGGTGGCTACTTTGAAGAACCTAGAATATAAGACATATTTTCAGTTGTTTCACACTTTTTTGTTAAGTATATAATTTCACATGTGTTAATTCATAGTTTTGATGCCTTCAGTGTGAATGTACAATTTCCATAGTCAAGAAAATACAGAAAAATCTTTAAATGCGAAGGTGTGTCCAAACTTTTGGTCTATACTGTATATGATAGAGAAATGGCCTCCCAATTCCATCTAGCTATGGTGGACTTCGTGACCTTAGACCGTTCCTAGTCCCTTGGTAGGATATAAACAACGAGTTATCTTTCCTAAAGCTTTTGGTAACTGAATGTTACCTAACCAGACATCTCCTCACTTCTAACCTATGTAACTCCACCTCTTTCTGGTTACTAGGATGTGGACAAAAGGAGGGTAGGAGGACTTCCTGAAGTCTGTTGAAACGAGTAGCTACCTTAGGGAGAGAGAGTGATTTTTAGACCAGATCCTGCCTATCATCCAGAATTTGAGTAAACGGCGAGGCCATAGACAGGGCCTGGATGTCACTAATGCTCCTGGCCGAGGTTAAAGATATTAAAGCGGTCTTAAGAGAGAGGGATTTAAGGGTTGCTGACTATTAGCTCAAACAGCGAGATAGTCAAGGCCTTTAGAACCAAATTTAAATACCAGGGAACCAAGCTGCTTTTAATAATGAGTCTAGATCTAAAAGCTGCCTTAATGAACCGAGAAACCCAGTAGTTACAAGCTACATCACAGCTATATAGGGCACCCAAGGCTGAAATCTGTACTTTAAGGGTGCTGGTGGATAACCCTAGTTCAAGACTTTTTTGTAAAAACTCCAAAGATTTGTCCTATTGGCACCCCCTCCCCATGAACCCCAGAACCAGAGAAAGACAAAAACTTTCTCCAACTTGTGGCATAAATCTGGGTTGTAACAGGTTTTCTCCTGTGCAGGATGGTTACTAGACCTTTGGAAAAACCTTTCTGATTTGGCAGTGTCCTTTCAAGTTCCACACCGTCAAGTGGAGGCCAGTTGCTTGAGGATGGAATATCGGACCCCGGAGAAGGAGATATGGAATCTCTGGAAGAACCCAAGGATCGTAGATGGACACCCTCCTGGGCCAAAAGGGTGCGATCAGCAGAACCCTGGCCTTGTCCTCCCTGATCTTTCTTATTACCATGAGAAGAACAGCCAACCAGGGGGGGAGGAGTCATACGCCAGGCTGAAATACCAACGAATCAGGAAAGCGTCCACAGCTAGGGGATTTAGGGAACACAAGATCTTTGTCTTCCGATTTAGTTTTGTGGCAAACGGATCTACCTGACCGGAGGCCCCCCCCCATCTTCGGCTATTTGGGTAAAAATTCCTTGATTTAGTTCCCATTCCCCTTGCATCAGAGGATAGCAGCTTGGGAAATCTGCTCTCATGTTTTCTTTTTCCCTTATATAGAGGGCCATCAGGGAAAGGAGGTGACTTTCTGTAATCTGGAAGAGATGATCTGTCACTCTCATCAGCGATCTTGACCATGTATCCCCCTGGTGGTTCACATATGCTACCGCAACTAGATAATCCAAGAGGATCTTTGCATTCTGGCCCTGAAGGAAAGGTAAGAAATTATTCACCGCCTTGTCTACCACCAGAAGTTCTTTTGCATTGGAGGAGAGACCCTTTTCGATATCTGACCAGGTCCCCTGGGCTACCATATCTCCCAGATGGGCTCCCCACCCTCTCGGACTCGCATCTGTGGTAATTGTTCTAGTGACCCTAAGTACCCAGGGAACCCCTCGAGATAGGTTAGGCTCATCCTGCCACCACTATAAAGATTTTACTGACCGGGGTGATAAGGACATCTTCCCTTCCAAGTGCCCCTTAAGAGAAACTTCATTATGTAGCACATCCCACTGTAGAACTGTGGCGCCCCTGAAGATTCGACCGCCACAGGGATGCTGCACTTCTGTAATGGAGTGTAGTGTTCCTCCTCCGAGGTAAGAACAGCGTGATGGTCGGGACCCAACCTTTGCATCCAACACCACATTTCTCCACCAGAGGGGGCTAGTATGCACCAGGTGCTGCCCTCCTGGTTACAGGGAGACTGGGGAACCAAGAGTGAGGGGAACCAGTTAGTGGGTGAGGGTGGAGGACTTACAATTTAGTGACACTTTAAATTTCATATTTAATAAAAAGCCATCTTTGGTTTTGGTCTTTGTGCTGTTAATTACTGTGAGGTATTGTGATCTCCCACCCTGAACGTGGATCCTGTGTGAACCTACAGTGGATGGAGACACAGCCCTCATACCCCAGCCTTGGAACGAGGGGCAGGTTGCAGACGAGGAATGTCTCAACCCGGTCAAGGACCACGACCAAGAAGGCCCGGAGCTAAAGAGTGTAGCTCCACAGCAAATGGATCCCGGGGAGGATGCAGATGGAGCAGTGTACGCCACCTGTCCTCACCACCTGATATATTCAGAGGGAGTCCAGCTGCAAGAGGGGTACCGGCCCCCGACACCCGACCTTGCAACTCCATGTCCTGGTTGGTAAAGCCCGGTAGGCCCAGAGGATCCCATCGGGTATCGGAAGGAGCAGAGCTGCCACCCGTGCCCTTGTTCTGAGAGGAGTTCAGAGGGAGATCCGGCCTATCTACACACACACAGACAGGAGAGGATACGGTCTGTAGTTCAGGAACACTCAGGTGCGGGGTCCCGATTGAATGCTGGACTTGCTCGGAGGTTGTCGGACCCCGGTCCCTGGTGACCGCAGGACTCCGTGGGGAGCAGGGAGTCGCCTTACTTCTGCCATCTCTAATGTGAGTAAAGCCTTGGAAATTCATCCCTATGGCCTCCGGACTGTTCATTACGCGCCATTCCGTGCGACGCCGCGTCCCTACTGCCGCACTACTACCCCCCCTTTATCCTGCTTTACCGGCCCTGAGGCCGCGCTCCGCCTGTAGGGAGCGGCGAGAACTTTAGCCGCCATGACTCCAGGCCTCAGCGGACTGTAGTTGCGCTGGTGGCGCATCACCAGACACCACAGGTGGCGTAGTCGACAATTACCACTCAACCCGGAAAGCCCTAGCATCATTTTCAATGTGACGGCCCTGGGCAAGGAACGGGTCCAGGCCACGACTGCACCCCCGTTCTCAACATCTGACCCGACTCCGAGTACCCCCATCTTCCCAGGGCAGGGCTGAGAGCGTCACATCACCATGTGTAGGGGTGGATTCAGTGAGGAGAAGTGAGAGGAGCAGGGGCTCTGCAGGAGCTCTGCTCGGCAGGCAGGCTCGGCCTGTCATGCCCAAGAAGGAGAGAGGAGTGGGAGCTAGGGAGGAAGGCTCCAGTAACTTAAGGGATCCCAGGGGGTACGGTGAGTGCAGGACGGCACCCGTACGCCCGAATCTGCCAGGTGTCAGAGGGATCAGGCTGCAAGAAGGGAACCGGTCCCTGGACTAGCTGAGTTACTTCAGGTCTCGGCTGGAAAACTTTCATTGTGCAGTTGCCACAACCTCACCTAAGCCGCCGTGAAGGGCACCAAGCAAGGTCCGGGAACTTCAAGTTGCCCAGAGGGATCTCAAGGTAACAGATCGGCACTTTGTGTGGCGGGGCGCATGGCAGGAGGGAGAAGACCCACCGCGGGAAGTCAGCTAAGAAAGGAACATACAGAAAGGGGGTCCCGTTAAGTGCTCTTGAAGTACGTGGGAGAGTGCTGAGCCCCTGCCTGGTAAACGCAGCGCGACATGGGAGGCTGACACCTGTACAGTGCACCTGAGGAAGCTAAAGAACTGTGAGTAAACTCGGATGACTGCACCCCACTGTTTCTGTCAGTTATTTCTACAACGCTATCGCTCCTGCACTACAACGCCCAGCATCACCATCTGCATCTACACTGCCCTGGAGCTGTGCTCTGCCTGTGGAGAGCCATGCCAACCCAGCTGCCCTAACATCTGCTTCAGAGGTCTGCAGCAGCGCCGGTACTCATTACTGGGAACCACAGGTGGCGTCACGAGACAAAACTGTTAACAAACCCTTTTTTTTTAAACAGTGACCCCAGGGTACGGGCCCGTGACATCCGAAGAAGGTAAAGGCCCGGGTACCGAGTCACCCATATTCCCCCTGGGCGAGTCATACTACACCACACAGGAGAGCCGACAGATCCTCTATATACTACACCACACAGGAGAGCTGACAGATCCTCTATATACTACACCACACAGGAGAGCTGACACATCCTCTATATACTACACAATACAGGAGAGCTGACAGATCCTCTATATACTACACAATACAGGAGAGCTGACAGATCCTCTATATACTACACCACACAGGAGAGCTGACAGATCCTCTATATACTACACCACACAGGAGAGCTGACACATCCTCTATATACTACACAATACAGGAGAGCTGACAGATCCTCTATATACTACACCACACAGGACAGATCCTCTATATACTACACCACACAGGAGAGCTGACAGATCCTCTATATACTACACCACACAGGAGAGCTGACAGATCCTCTATATATTACACCACACAGGAGAGCTGACAGATCCTCTATATACTACACGACACAGGAGAGCTGACAGATCCTCTATATATTACACCACACAGGAGAGCTGACAGATCCTCTATATACTACACCACACAGGAGAGCTGACACATCCTCTATATACTACACAATACAGGAGAGCTGACAGATCCTCTATATACTACACCACACAGGACAGATCCTCTATATACTACACCACACAGGAGAGCTGACACATCCTCTATATACTACACCACACAGGACAGATTGTCTATATACTACACCACACAGGAGAGCTGACAGATCCTCTATATACTACACCACACAGGAGAACTGACACATCCTCTATATACTACACCACACAGGAGAGCTGACAGATCCTCTATATACTACACCACACAGGAGAGCTGACACATCCTCTATATACTACACCACACAGGAGAGCCGACAGATCCTCTATATACTACACCACACAGGAGAGCCGACAGATCCTCTATATACTACACCACACAGGAGAGCTGACAGATCCACTATATACTACACCACACAGGAGAGCCGACAGATCCTCTATATACTACACCACACAGGAGAGCCGACAGATCCTCTATATACTACACCACACAGGAGAGCCGACAGATCCTCTATATACTACACCACACAGGACAGATCCTCTATATACTACACCACACAGGAGAGCTGACAGATCCTCTATATACTACACCACACAGGAGAGCTGACACATCCTCTATATACTACACCACACAGGAGAGCCGACAGATCCTCTATATACTACACCACACAGGAGAGACGACAGATCCTCTATATACTACACCACACAGGAGAGCCGACAGATCCTCTATATACTACACCACACAGGACAGATCCTCTATATACTACACCACACAGGAGAGCTGACAGATCCTCTATATACTACACCACACAGGAGAGCTGACACATCCTCTATATACTACACCACACAGGAGAGCTGACACATCCTCTATATACTACACCACACAGGAGAGCTGACACATCCTCTATATACTACACCACACAGGAGAGCTGACAGATCCTCTATATACTACACCACACAGGAGAGCTGACAGATCCTCTATATACTACACCACACAGGAGAGCTGACAGATCCTCTATATACTACACCACACAGGAGAGCCGACAGATCCTCTATATACTACACCACACAGGAGAGCTGACAGATCCACTATATACTACACCACACAGGAGAGCTGACAGATCCTCTATATACTACACCACACAGGAGAGCCGACAGATCCTCTATATACTACACCACACAGGAGAGCTGACAGATCCACTATATACTACACCACACAGGAGAGCCGACAGATCCTCTATATACTACACCACACAGGAGAGCTGACAGATCCTCTATATACTACACCACACAGGAGAGCTGACAGATCCTCTATATACTACACCACACAGGAGAGCTGACACATCCTCTATATACTACACCACACAGGAGAGCTGACACATCCTCTATATACTACACCACACAGGAGAGCTGACACATCCTCTATATACTATACCACACAGGAGAGCCGACAGATCCTCTATATACTACACCACACAGGAGAGCTGACAGATCCTCTATATACTACACCACACAGGAGAACCGACAGATCCTCTATATACTACACCACACAGGAGAGCTGACAGATCCACTATATACTACACCACACAGGAGAGCCGACAGATCCTCTATATACTACACCACACAGGAGAGCTGACACATCCTCTATGTACTACACCACACAGGAGAACTGACAGATCCTCAATATACTACACCACACAGGAGAGCTGACAGATCCTCTATATACTACACCACACAGGAGAGATGACAGATCCTCTATACACTACACCACACAGGAGAGCTGACACATCCTCTATATACTACACCACCCAGGAGAGCTGACAGATCCTCTATACACTACACCACACAGGAGAGCTGACACATCCTCTATATACTACACAATACAGGAGAGCTGACACATCCTCTATATACTACACAATACAGGAGAGCTGACACATCCTCTATATACTACACCACACAGGAGAGCTGACAGATCCTCTATATACTACACCACACAGGAGAGCTGACAGATCCTCTATATACTACACCACACAGGAGAGCTGACACATCCTCTATATACTACACCACACAGGAGAGCCGACAGATCCTCTATATACTACACCACACAGGAGAGCTGACAGATCCACTATATACTACACCACACAGGAGAGCCGACAGATCCTCTATATACTACACCACACAGGAGAGCTGACAGATCCTCTATATACTACACCACACAGGAGAGCTGACAGATCCTCTATATACTACACCACACAGGAGAGCTGACAGATCCTCTATATACTACACCACACAGGAGAGCTGACAGATCCTCTATATACTACACCACACAGGAGAGCTGACAGATCCTCTATATACTACACCACACAGGAGAGCTGACAGATCCTCTATATGCTATACCACACAGGAGAGCCAACAGATACTCTATATACTACACCACACAGGAGAACCGACAGATCCTCTATATACTACACCACACAGGAGAGCTGACACATCCTCTATATACTATACCACACAGGAGAGCCGACAGATCCTCTATATACTACACCACACAGGAGAGCTGACAGATCCTCTATATACTACACCACACAGGAGAGCCGACAGATCCTCTATATACTACACCACACAGGAGAGCTGACACATCCTCTATATACTACACCACACAGGAGAGCTGACACATCCTCTATATACTACACAATACAGGAGAGCTGACACATCCTCTATATACTACACAATACAGGAGAGCTGACACATCCTCTATATACTACACAATACAGGAGAGCTGACACATCCTCTATATACTACACAATACAGGAGAGCTGACACATCCTCTATATACTACATCACACAGGAGAGCTGACAGATCCTCTATATACTACACCTCACAGGAGAGCCGACAGATCCTCTATATACTACACCACACAGGAGAGCTGACAGATCCTCTATATACTACACCACACAGGAGAGCTGACACATCCTCTATATACTACACCACACAGGAGAGCTGACAGATCGTCTATATACTACACCATACAGGAGAGCTGACAGATCATCCATATACTAAACCACACAGGAGAGCCGAGAGATCCTCTATATACTACACCACACAGGAGAGCTGACACATCCTCTATATACTACACCACACAGGAGAGCTGACAGATCCTCTATATACTACACCACACAGGAGAGCTGACACATCCTCTATATACTACACCACACAGGAGAGCTGACAGATCCTCTATATACTACACCACACGGGAGAGCTGACAAATCCTCTATATACTACACCACACAGGAGAGCTGACAGATCCTCTATATACTACACCACACAGGAGAGCTGACAAATACTCTATATACTACACCATACAGGAGAGCTGACAGATCCTCTATATACTACACCACACAGGAGAGCTGACAGATCCACTATATACTACACCACACAGGAGAACCGACAGATCCTCTATATACTACACCACACAGGAGAGCTGACAGATCCTCTATATACTACACCACACAGGAGAGCTGACAGATCCTCTATATACTACACCACACAGGAGAGCTGACACATCCTCTATATACTACACCACACAGGAGAGCTGACACATCCTCTATATACTACACCACACAGGAGAGCTGACAGATCGTCTATATACTACACCACACAGGAGAGCTGACACATCCTCTATATACTACACAATACAGGAGAGCTGACAGATCCTCTATATACTACACCACACAGGAGAGCTGACAGATCCTCTATATACTACACCACACAGGAGATCCGACAGATCCTCTATATACTACAGCACACAGGAGGGCTGACAGATCCTCTATATACTATACCACACAGGAGATCCGACAGATCCTCTATATACTACAGCACACAGGAGAGCTGACAGATCCTCTATATACTACACCACACAGGAGAGCTGACAGATCCACTATATACTACACCACACAGAAGAGCTGACACATCCTCTATATACTATACCACACAGGAGAGCCGACAGATCCTCTATATACTACACCACACAGGAGAGCTGACAGATCCTCTATATACTACACCACACAGGAGAGCTGACAGATCCTCAATATACTACACCACACAGGAGAGCTGACACATCCTCTATATACTACACAATACAGGAGAGCTGACAGATCCACTATATACTACACCACACAGGAGAGCTGACAGATCCTCTATGTACTACACCACACAGGAGAGCTGACAGATCCTCTATATACTACACCACACAGGAGAGCTGACAGATCCTCTATATACTACACCACACAGGAGACATCCTCTATACACTACACCACACAGGAGAGCTGACAGATCCTCTATATACTACACCACACAGAAGAGCTGACAGATCCTCTATATACTACACCACACAGGAGAGCTGACAGATCCTCTATATACTACACCACACAGGAGAGCTGACAGATCCTCTATATACTACACCACACAGGAGAGCTGACAGATCCTCTATATACTACACCACACAGGACAGATCCTCTATATACTACACCACACAGGACACATCCTCTATACACTACACCACACAGGAGAGCTGACAGATCCTCTATATAATACACTACACAGGAGAGCTGACAGATCCTCTATATACTACACCACACAGGAGAGCTGACAGATCCTCTATATACTACACCACACAGGAGAGCCGACAGATCGTCTATATACTACACCACACAGGAGAGCAGACAGATCCTCTATGAACTACACCACACAGGAGAGCTGACAGATCCTCTTTATACTACACCACACAGGAGAGCTGACAGATCCTCTATATACTACACCACACAGGAAAGCTGACAGATCCACTATATACTACACCACACAGGAGAGCTGACAGATCCTCTATATACTACACAACACAGGAGAGCTGACAGATCCACTATATACTACACAACACAGGAGAGCTGACAGATCCACTATATACTACACCACACAGGAGAGCCGAGAGATCCTCTACATACTACACCATACAGGAGAGCTGACAGATCCTCTATATACTACACAACACAGGAGAGCTGACAGATCGACTATATACTACACCACACAGGAGAGCTGACAGATCCTCTATATACTACACAACACAGGAGAGCTGACAGATCCACTATATACTACACCACACAGGAGAGCTGACAGATCCTCTATATACTACACAACACAGGAGAGCTGACAGATCCACTATATACTACACAACGCAGGAGAGCTGACAGATCCACTATATACTACACCACACAGGAGAGCTGACAGATCATCTATATACTACACCACACAGGAGAGCTGAGAGATCCACTATATACTACACCACACAGGAGAGCTGAGAGATCCTCTATATACTACACCACACAGGAGAGCTGACAGATCCACTATATACTACACCACACAGGAGAGCTGACAGATCATCCATATACTACACCACACAGGAGAGCCAAGAGATCCACTATATACTACACCACACAGGAAAGCTGACAGATCCACTATATACTACATCACATAGGAGAGCTGACAGATCCTCTATATACTACATCACACAGGAGAGCTGACAGATCCTCTATATACTACACCACACAGGAGAGCTGACAGATCCACTATATACTACACCACACAGGAGAGCTGACACATCCTCTATATACTATACCACACAGGAGAGCCGACAGATCCTCTATATACTACACCACACAGGAGAGCTGACACATCCTCTATATACTACACAATACAGGAGAGCTGACAGATCCACTATATACTACACCACACAGGAGAGCTGACAGATCCTCTATGTACTACACCACACAGGAGAGCTGACAGATCCTCTATATACTACACCACACAGGAGAGCTGACAGATCCTCTATATACTACACCACACAGGACACATCCTCTATACACTACACCACACAGGAGAGCTGACAGATCCTCTATATACTACACCACACAGAAGAGCTGACAGATCCTCTATATACTACACCACACAGGAGAGCTGACAGATCCTCTATATACTACACCACACAGGAGAGCTGACAGATCCTCTATATACTACACCACACAGGAGAGCTGACAGATCCTCTATATACTACACCACACAGGACAGATCCTCTATATACTACACCACACAGGACATATCCTCTATACACTACACCACACAGGAGAGCTGACAGATCCTCTATATACTACACTACACAGGAGAGCTGACAGATCCTCTATATACTACACCACACAGGAGAGCTGACAGATCCTCTATATACTACACCACACAGGAGAGCCGACAGATCGTCTATATACTACACCACACAGGAGAGCAGACAGATCCTCTATGTACTACACCACACAGGAGAGCTGACAGATCCTCTATATACTACACCACACAGGAGAGCTGACAGATCCTCTATATACTACACCACACAGGAAAGCTGACAGATCCACTATATACTACACCACACAGGAGAGCTGACAGATCCTCTATATACTACACAACACAGGAGAGCTGACAGATCCACTATATACTACACAACACAGGAGAGCTGACAGATCCACTATATACTACACCACACAGGAGAGCCGAGAGATCCTCTACATACTACACCATACAGGAGAGCTGACAGATCCTCTATATACAACACAACACAGGAGAGCTCACAGATCGACTATATACTACACCACACAGGAGAGCTGACAGATCCTCTATATACTACACAACACAGGAGAGCTGACAGATCCACTATATACTACACCACACAGGAGAGCTGACAGATCCTCTATATACTACACAACACAGGAGAGCTGACAGATCCACTACATACTACACAACGCAGGAGAGCTGACAGATCCACTATATACTACACCACACAGGAGAGCTGACAGATCATCTATATACTACACCACACAGGAGAGCTGAGAGATCCACTATATACTACACCACACAGGAGAGCTGAGAGATCCTCTATATACTACACCACACAGGAGAGCTGACAGATCCACTATATACTACACCACACAGGAGAGCTGACAGATCATCCATATACTACACCACACAGGAGAGCCGAGAGATCCACTATATACTACACCACACAGGAAAGCTGACAGATCCACTATATACTACATCACATAGGAGAGCTGACAGATCCTCTATATACTACATCACACAGGAGAGCTGACAGATCCTCTATATACTACACCACACAGGAGAGCTGACAGATCCTCTCTATACTACACCACACAGGAGAGCTGACAGATCCTCTATATACTACACCAGACAGGAGAGGTGACAGATCCTCTATATACTACACCACACAGGAGAGCTGACAGATCCTCTATATACTACACCACACAGGAGAGCTGACAGATCCTCTATACACTACACCACACAGGAAAGCTGACAGATCCTCTATATGCTACATCACATAGGAGAGCTGACAGGTCCTCAATATACTACATCACACAGGAGAGCTGACAGATCCTCTATATACTACACCACACAGGAGACCTGACAGATCCTCTATATACTACACCAGACAGGAGAGGTGACAGATCCTCTATATACTACACCACACAGGAGAGCTGACAGATCCTCTATATTCTACACCACACAGGAGAGCTGACAGATCCTCTATACACTACACCACACAGGAGAGCTGACAGAACCTCTATATACTACACCACACAGGAGAGCTGACAGATCCTCTATATACTACATCACACAGGAGAACTGACAGATCCTCTATATACTACATCACACAGGAGAGCTGACAGATCCTCTATGTACTACACCACACAGGAGAGCTGACAGATCCTCTATATACTACACCACACAGGAGAGCTGACAGATCCTCTATATACTACCTCACACAGGAAAGCTGACAGATCCTCTATATATTACACCACACAGGAGAGCTGACAGATCCTCTATATATTACACCACACAGGAGAGCTGACAGATCCTCTATATACTACACCACACAGGAGAGATGACAGATCATCTATATATTACACCAAACAGTAGAGCCGACAGATCCTCTATACACTACACCACATAGGAGAGCTGGCAGATCCTCTATATATTGCACCACACAGGAGAGTCGACAGATACACTATATACTACACCACACAGGAGAGCTGACAGAT
Source organism: Phyllobates terribilis (assembly GCF_046119375.1). NCBI lineage: Eukaryota > Metazoa > Chordata > Amphibia > Anura > Dendrobatidae > Phyllobates > Phyllobates terribilis. The sequence continues at coordinate 410,727 of NW_027363467.1, read as the reverse complement.
CCTCTATATACTACACCACACAGGAGAGCTGACAGATCCTCTATATACTACACCACACAGGAGAGCTGACAGATCCTCTATATATTACACCGCACAGGAGATCTGACAGATCCTCTATATACTACACCACACAGCAGAGCTGACAGATCCTCTATATACTACACCACACAGGAAAGCTGACAGATCCTCTAAATACTACACCACACAGGAGAGCTGATAGATCCTGTATATACTACACCACACAAGAGAGCTGACAGATCCTCTATATACTACACCACACAGGAGAGCTGACAGATCCTCTATACACTAAACCACACAGGAGAGCTGATAGATCCTGTATATACTACACCACACAGGAGAGCTGATAGATCCTGTATATACTACACCACACAGGAGAGCTGACAGATCCTCTATATACTACACCACACAGGAGAGCTGACAGATCCTCTATATACTACACCACACAGGAGAGCTGACAGATCCTCTATACACTACATTACACGGGAGAGCCGACAGATCCACTATATACTACACCACACAGGAGAGCTGACAGATCCTCAATATACTACACCACACAGGAGAGCAGGCAGATACTCTATATACTACACCACACAGTAGAGCTAATAGATCATCTATATATTACATCACACAGGAGAGCTGACAGATACTCTATATACTACAGCACACAGTAGAGATGACAGATCCTCTATATACTACACCACACAGGAGAGCTGACAGATCCACTATATACTACACCACAAAGGAGAAATGTCAGATCCTCTATATACTACACCACAAAGGAGAACTGTCAGATCCTCTATATACTACACCACACAGGAGAGCTGACAGATCCTCTATATATTACACCACAGAGGAGAGCTGACAGATCCTCTATATACTACACCACACAGGAGAGCTGACAGATCCTCTATATACTACAACACACAGGAGAGCTGACAGATCCTCTATATAATACACCACACAGGAGAGCTGACAGATCCTCTATATACTACACCTTACAGGAGAGCGGGCAGATACTCTATATAGTACACCACACAGGAGAGCTGACAGATCATCTATATATTACACCACACAGGAGAGCTGACAGATCCACTATATACTACACCACACAGGAGAGCTGACAGATCCTCTATATACTACACCACGCAGGAGAGCTGACAGATCCACTATATACTACAACACACAGGAGAGCTGACAGAACCTCTATATACTACACCACAGAGGAGAGCCGACAGATCCTGTATATACTACACCACACAGGAGAGCTGACAGATCCTCTATATACTACACCACACAGGAGAGCTGACAGATCCTCTATATAATACACCACACAGGAGAGCTTACAGATCCTCTATATACTACACCACACAGGAGAGCTGACAGATCCTCTATATACTACACCACACAGGAGAGCTGACAGATCCACTATATAGTACACCACAACGGAGAGCTGACAGATCCTCTATATACTACACCACACAGGAGAGCGGGCAGATACTCTATATACTACACCACACAGGAGAGCTGACAGATCATCTATATATTACACCACACAGGAGAGCTGACAGATCCACTATATACTACACCACACAGGAGAGCTGACAGATCCTCTATATACTACACCACGCAGGAGAGCTGACAGATCCACTATATACTACAACACACAGGAGAGCTGACAGAACCTCTATATACTACACCACACAGGAGAGCCGACAGATCCTGTATATACTACACCACACAGGAGAGCTGACAGTTCCTCTATATACTACACCACACAGGAGAGCTGACAGATCCTCTATATACTACACCACACAGGAGAGCCGACAGATCCTCTACACACTACACCACATAGGAGAGCTGGCAGATCCTCTATATATTACACCACACAGGAGAACCGACAGATCCACTATATTCTACACCACACAGGACAGCTGACAGATCCTCTATATACTACACCACACAGGAGAGCTGACAGATCCTCTATATACTACACCACACAGGAGAGATGACAGATCCTCTATATACTACACCACACAGTAGAGATGACAGATCCTCTATATACTACACCATACAGGAGAGCTGACAGATCCTCTATATACTACACCACACAGGAGAGCCGACAGATCCTCTATATACTACACCACACAGGAGAGCTGACACATCCTCTATATACTACACAATACAGGAGAGCTGACAGATCCACTATATACTACACCACACAGGAGAGCTGACAGAACCACTATATACTACACCACAAAGGAGAACTGTCAGATCCTCTATATACTACACCACAAAGGAGAGCTGACAGATCCTCTATATACTACACCACACAGGAGAGCTGACACATCCTCTGTATACTACACCACACAGGAGAGCTGACAGATCCTCTATATACTACACCACACAGGAGAGCTGACACATCCTCTATATACTACACCACACAGGAGAGCTGACACATCCTCTATATACTACACCACACAGGAGAGCTGACAGATCCTCTATATACTACACCACACAGTAGAGCTGACAGATCCTCAATATACTACACCAGACAGGAGAGCTGACAGATCCTCCATATACTACACTACACAGGAGAGCTGACAGATCCACTATATACTACACCACACAGGAGAGCTGACAGATCCTCTATATACTACACCACACAGGAGAGCTGACAGATACTCTATATACTACACCACCCAGGAGAGCTGACAGATCCTCTATATACTACACCACACAGGAGAGCTGACAGATCCTCTATATACTACACCACACAGGAGAGCTTACAGATCCTCCATATACTACACCACACAGGAGAGCTGATAGATCATCTATATATTACATCACACAGGAGAGCCGACAGATACTCTATATACTACACCATACAAGAGAGATGACAGATCCTCTATGTACTACACCACACAGGAGAGCCGACAGATCCTCTATATAATACACCACACAGGAGAGCTGACAGATCCTCTAAATACTACACCACACAGGAGAGCTGACAGATCCTCTATATACTATACCACACAGGAGAGCTGACAGATCCTCTATATACTACACCACACAGGAGAGCTGTCAGATCCTCTATATACTTCACCACACAGGAGAGCTGACAGATCCACTATTTACTACACCACACAGGAGAGCTGACAGATCCTCTATATACTACACCTCACAGGAGAGCCGACAGATCCTCTATATACTACACCACACAGGAGAGCCGACAGATCCTCTATATACTACACAATACAGGAGAGCTGACAGATCCACTATATACTACACCACACAGGAGAGCTGACAGATCCTCTATATACTACACCACACAGGAGAGCCGACAGATACTCTATATACTACACCATACAAGAGAGATGACAGATCCTCTATATACTACACCACACAGGAGAGCCGACAGATCCTCTATATACTACACCACACAGGAGAGCTGACAGATCCTCTATATACTACACCACACAGGAGAGCTGACAGATCCTCTATATACTACACAATACAGGAGAGCTGACACATCCTCTATATACTACACAATACAGGAGAGCTGACACATCCTCTATATACTACACCACACAGGAGAGCTGACAGATCCTTTATATACTATACCACACAGGAAAGCTGACAGATCCACTATATACTACAGCACACAGGAGAGCTGACAGATCCTCTATATACTTCACCACACAGGAGAGCTGACAGATTCTCTATATACTACACCACACAGGAGAGCCGTCAGATCCTCTATATACTACACCACACAGGAGAGCTGACAGATCCTCTATATACTTCACCACACAGGAGAGCTGACAGATTCTATATACTTCACCACACAGGAGAGCCGTCAGATCCTCTATATACTACACCACACAGGAGAGCTGACAGATCCACTATTTACTACACCACACAGGAGAGCTGACAGATCCTCTATATACTACACCTCACAGGAGAGCCGACAGATAATCTATATACTTCACCACACAGGAGAGCTGACAGATCCTCTCTATACTACACCACACAGGAGAGCTGACAGATACTCTATAAACTACACCACACAGGAGAGCTGACAGATCCTCTATATATTACACCACACAGTAGAGCTGACAGATCCTCTATATACTACACCACACAGGAGAGCTGACAGATCCTCTATATATTACACCACACAGGAGAGCTGACAGATCCTCTATACACTACACCACATAAGAGAGCTGGCAGATCCTCTATATATTACACCACACAGGAGAGCTGACAGAGCCACTATATACTACACCACACCGGACAGCTGACAGATCCTCTATATGCTACACCACACAGGAGAGCTGACAGATCCTCTATATACTACACCACACAGGAGAGCTGACAGATCCTCTATACACTACACCACACAGGAAAGCTAATAGATCATCTATATATTACATCACACAGGAGAGCCAACAGATACTCTATATACTACACCACACAGGAGAGCTGACAGATCCTCTATATACTACACCACACAGGAGAGCTGACAGATCCACTATATACTACACCACAAAGGAGAACTGTCAGATCCTCTATATACTACACCACACAGGAGAGCTGACAGATCCTCTATATATTACACCACACAGGAGAGCTGACAGATACTCTATATACTACACCACACAGGAGAGCTGACAGATCCTCTATATACTACACCACACAGGAGAGCTGACAGATCCTCTATATACTACACCACACAGGAGAGCTGACACATCCTCTATATACTACACCACACAGGAGAGCTGACAGATCCTCTATATACTACACCACACAGGAGAGCTGACAGATACTCTATATACTACACCACACAGGAGAGCCGACAGATCCTCTATATACTACACCACACAGGAGAGCTGACAGATCCTCTATATACTACACCTCACAGGAGAGCCGACAGATAATCTATATACTTCACCACACAGGAGAGCTGACAGATCCTCTCTATACTACACCACACAGGAGAGCTGACAGATACTCTATAAACTACACCACACAGGAGAGCTGACAGATCCTCTATATATTACACCACACAGTAGAGCTGACAGATCCTCTATATACTACACCACACAGGAGAGCTGACAGATCCTCTATATATTACACCACACAGGAGAGCTGACAGATCCTCTATACACTACACCACATAAGAGAGCTGGCAGATCCTCTATATATTACACCACACAGGAGAGCCGACAGAGCCACTATATACTACACCACACAGGACAGCTGACAGATCCTCTATATGCTACACCACACAGGAGAGCTGACAGATCCTCTATATACTACACCACACAGGAGAGCTGACAGATCCTCTATACACTACACCACACAGGAAAGCTAATAGATCATCTATATATTACATCACACAGGAGAGCCAACAGATACTCTATATACTACACCACACAGGAGAGCTGACAGATCCTCTATATACTACACCACACAGGAGAGCTGACAGATCCACTATATACTACACCACAAAGGAGAACTGTCAGATCCTCTATATACTACACCACACAGGAGAGCTGACAGATCCTCTATATATTACACCACACAGGAGAGCTGACAGATACTCTATATACTACACCACACAGGAGAGCTGACAGATCCTCTATATACTACACCACACAGGAGAGCTGACAGATCCTCTATATACTACACCACACAGGAGAGCTGACACATCCTCTATATACTACACCACACAGGAGAGCCGACAGATCCTCTATATACTACACCACACAGGAGAGCTGACAGATACTCTATATATTACACCACACAGGACAGATCCTCTATATACTACACCACACAGGAGAGCTGACAGATCCTCTATATACTACACCACACAGGAGAGCTGACAGATCCTCAATATACTACACCATACAGGAGAGCTGACAGATCCTCTATATATTACACCACACAGGACAGATCCTCTATATACTACACCACACAGGAGAGCTGACAGATCCTCTCTATACTACACCACACAGGAGAGCTGACAGATCCTCTATACACTACACCACACAGGAGAGCTGACAGATCCTCTATATACTACACCACACAGGAGAGCTGACAGATCCTCTATATACTACACCACACAGGAGAGCTGACAGATCATCTGTATACTACACCCCACAGGAGAGCTGACAGATCCTCTATATACTACACCACACAGGAGAGCTGACAGATCCACTATATACTACACCACACAGGAGAGCTGACAGATCCTCTATATACTACACCACACAGGAGAGCTGACAGATCCTCTATATACTACACCACACAGGAGAGCTGACACATCCTCTATATACTACCCCACACAGGAGAGCTGACAGATCCTCTATATACTACACCACACAGGAGAGCTGACAGATACTCTATATACTACACCACACAGGAGAGCCGACAGATCCTCTATATACTACACCACACAGGAGAGCTGACAGATACTCTATATATTACACCACACAGGACAGATCCTCTATATACTACACCACACAGGAGAGCTGACAGATCCTCTATATACTACACCACACAGGAGAGCTGACAGATCCTCAATATACTACACCACACAGGAGAGCCGACAGATCCTCTATATACTACACCATACAGGAGAGCTGACAGATCCTCTATATACTACACCACACAGGAGAGCTGACAGATCATCTATATACTACACCACACAGGAGAGCTGACAGATCCTCTATATACTACACTACACAGGAGAGCTGACAGATCATCTGTATACTACACCCCACAGGAGAGCTGACAGATCCTCTATATACTACACCACACAGGACAGATCCTCTATATACTACACCACACAGGAGAGCTGACAGATCCTCTCTATACTACACCACACAGGAGAGCTGACAGATCCTATATACACTACACCACACAGGAGAGCTGACAGATCCTCTATATACTACACCACACAGGAGAGCTGACAGATCCTCTATATACTACACCACACAGGAGAGCTGACAGATCATCTGTATACTACACCCCACAGGAGAGCTGACAGATCCTCTATATACTACACCACACAGGAGAGCTGACAGATCCACTATATACTACACCACACAGGAGAGCTGACAGATCCTCTATATACTACACCACACAGGAGAGCTGACAGATCATCTATATACTACACCACACAGGAGAGCTGACAGATCCTCTATATACTACACTACACAGGAGAGCTGACACATCCTCTATATACTACACCACACAGGAGAGCTGACAGATCCTCTATATACTACACCACACAGGAGAGCTGACAGATCCAATATATACTACACCACACAGGAGAGCTGACAGATCCTCTATATACTACACCATACAGGAGAGCTGACAGATCCTCTATATACTACACCACACAGGAGAGCTGACAGATACTCTATAAACTACACCACACGGGAGAGCTGACAGATCCACTATATACTACACCACACAGGAGAGCTGACAGATCCTCTATATGCTACACCACACAGGAGAGCCGACAGATCCTCTATACACTACACCACACAGGAGAGCTGACAGATCCTCTATATACTACACCACACAGGAGAGCTGACAGGTACTCTATATACTACACCACCCAGGAGAGCTGACAGATCCTCTATATACTACACCACACAGGAGAGCTGACAGATCCTCTATATACTACACCACACAGGAGAGCTGACATATCCTCTTTATACTACACCACACAGGAGAGCTGACAGATACTCTATATACTACACCACACAGGAGAGCTGACAGATCCTCTATATACTACACCACACAGGAGAGCTGACACATCCTCTATATACTACACCACACAGGAGAGCCGACAGATCCTCTATATACTACACCACACAGGAGAGCTGACAGATCCTCTACATACTACACCACACAGGAGAGCTGACAGATCCTCTATATACTACACCACACAGGAGAGCTTACAGATCCTCCATATACTACACCACACAGGAGAGCTGATAGATCATCTATATATTACATCACACAGGAGAGCCGACAGATACTCTATATACTACACCATACAAGAGAGATGACAGATCCTCTATATACTACACCACACAGGACAGCCGACAGATCCTCTATATACTACACCACACAGGAGAGCTGACAGATCCTCTATATACTACACCACACAGGAGAGCTGACAGATCCTCTATATACTATACCACACAGGAGAGCTGACAGATCCTCTATATACTACACCACACAGGAGAGCTGACAGATCCTCTATATACTTCACCACACAGGAGAGCTGACAGATCCTATATATACTACACCACACAGGAGAGCCGTCGGATCCTCTATATACTACACCACACAGGAGAGCTGACAGATCCACTATTTAGTACACCACACAGGAGAGCTGACAGATCCACTATATACTACACCACACAGGAGAGCCGACAGATCCTCTATATACTACACCACACAGGAGAGCCGACAGATCCTCTATATACTACACAATACAGGAGAGCTCACAGATCCACTATATACTACACCACACAGGAGAGCTGACAGATCCTCTATATACTTCACCACACAGGAGAGCTGACAGATCCCCTATATACTACACCACACAGGAGAGCCGTCAGATCCTCTATATACTACACCACACAGGAGAGCTGACAGATCCACTATTTACTACACCACACAGGAGAGCTGACAGATCCTCTATATACTACACCTCACAGGAGAGCCGACAGATAATCTATATACTTCACCACACAGGAGAGCTGACAGATCCTCTATATACTACACCACACAGGAGAGCTGACAGATACTCTATAAACTACACCACACAGGAGAGCTGACACATCCTCTATATACTACACCACACAGGAGAGCCGACAGATCCTCTATATACTACACCACACAGGAGAGCTGACAGATACTCTATATATTACACCACACAGGACAGATCCTCTATATACTACACCACACAGGAGAGCTGACAGATCCTCTATATACTACACCACACAGGAGAGCTGACAGATCCTCAATATACTACACCATACAGGAGAGCTGACAGATCCTCTATATATTACACCACACAGGACAGATCCTCTATATACTACACCACACAGGAGAGCTGACAGATCCTCTCTATACTACACCACACAGGAGAGCTGACAGATCCTCTATACACTACACTACACAGGAGAGCTGACAGATCCTCTATATACTACACCACACAGGAGAGCTGACAGATCCTCTATATACTACACCACACAGGAGAGCTGACAGATCATCTGTATACTACACCCCACAGGAGAGCTGACAGATCCTCTATATACTACACCACACAGGAGAGCTGACAGATCCACTATATACTACACCACACAGGAGAGCTGACAGATCCTCTATATACTACACCACACAGGAGAGCTGACAGATCCTCTATATACTACACCACACAGGAGAGCTGACACATCCTCTATATACTACCCCACACAGGAGAGCTGACAGATCCTCTATATACTACACCACACAGGAGAGCTGACAGATACTCTATATACTACACCACACAGGAGAGCCGACAGATCCTCTATATACTACACCACACAGGAGAGCTGACAGATACTCTATATATTACACCACACAGGACAGATCCTCTATATACTACACCACACAGGAGAGCTGACAGATCCTCTATATACTACACCACACAGGAGAGCTGACAGATCCTCAATATACTACACCACACAGGAGAGCCGACAGATCCTCTATATACTACACCATACAGGAGAGCTGACAGATCCTCTATATACTACACCACACAGGAGAGCTGACAGATCATCTATATACTACACCACACAGGAGAGCTGACAGATCCTCTATATACTACACTACACAGGAGAGCTGACAGATCATCTGTATACTACACCCCACAGGAGAGCTGACAGATCCTCTATATACTACACCACACAGGACAGATCCTCTATATACTACACCACACAGGAGAGCTGACAGATCCTCTCTATACTACACCACACAGGAGAGCTGACAGATCCTATATACACTACACCACACAGGAGAGCTGACAGATCCTCTATATACTACACCACACAGGAGAGCTGACAGATCCTCTATATACTACACCACACAGGAGAGCTGACAGATCATCTGTATACTACACCCCACAGGAGAGCTGACAGATCCTCTATATACTACACCACACAGGAGAGCTGACAGATCCACTATATACTACACCACACAGGAGAGCTGACAGATCCTCTATATACTACACCACACAGGAGAGCTGACAGATCATCTATATACTACACCACACAGGAGAGCTGACAGATCCTCTATATACTACACTACACAGGAGAGCTGACACATCCTCTATATACTACACCACACAGGAGAGCTGACAGATCCTCTATATACTACACCACACAGGAGAGCTGACAGATCCAATATATACTACACCACACAGGAGAGCTGACAGATCCTCTATATACTACACCATACAGGAGAGCTGACAGATCCTCTATATACTACACCACACAGGAGAGCTGACAGATACTCTATAAACTACACCACACGGGAGAGCTGACAGATCCACTATATACTACACCACACAGGAGAGCTGACAGATCCTCTATATGCTACACCACACAGGAGAGCCGACAGATCCTCTATACACTACACCACACAGGAGAGCTGACAGATCCTCTATATACTACACCACACAGGAGAGCTGACAGGTACTCTATATACTACACCACCCAGGAGAGCTGACAGATCCTCTATATACTACACCACACAGGAGAGCTGACAGATCCTCTATATACTACACCACACAGGAGAGCTGACATATCCTCTTTATACTACACCACACAGGAGAGCTGACAGATACTCTATATACTACACCACACAGGAGAGCTGACAGATCCTCTATATACTACACCACACAGGAGAGCTGACACATCCTCTATATACTACACCACACAGGAGAGCCGACAGATCCTCTATATACTACACCACACAGGAGAGCTGACAGATCCTCTACATACTACACCACACAGGAGAGCTGACAGATCCTCTATATACTACACCACACAGGAGAGCTTACAGATCCTCCATATACTACACCACACAGGAGAGCTGATAGATCATCTATATATTACATCACACAGGAGAGCCGACAGATACTCTATATACTACACCATACAAGAGAGATGACAGATCCTCTATATACTACACCACACAGGACAGCCGACAGATCCTCTATATACTACACCACACAGGAGAGCTGACAGATCCTCTATATACTACACCACACAGGAGAGCTGACAGATCCTCTATATACTATACCACACAGGAGAGCTGACAGATCCTCTATATACTACACCACACAGGAGAGCTGACAGATCCTCTATATACTTCACCACACAGGAGAGCTGACAGATCCTATATATACTACACCACACAGGAGAGCCGTCGGATCCTCTATATACTACACCACACAGGAGAGCTGACAGATCCACTATTTAGTACACCACACAGGAGAGCTGACAGATACACTATATACTACACCACACAGGAGAGCCGACAGATCCTCTATATACTACACCACACAGGAGAGCCGACAGATCCTCTATATACTACACAATACAGGAGAGCTCACAGATCCACTATATACTACACCACACAGGAGAGCTGACAGATCCTCTATATACTTCACCACACAGGAGAGCTGACAGATCCCCTATATACTACACCACACAGGAGAGCCGTCAGATCCTCTATATACTACACCACACAGGAGAGCTGACAGATCCACTATTTACTACACCACACAGGAGAGCTGACAGATCCTCTATATACTACACCTCACAGGAGAGCCGACAGATAATCTATATACTTCACCACACAGGAGAGCTGACAGATCCTCTATATACTACACCACACAGGAGAGCTGACAGATACTCTATAAACTACACCACACAGGAGAGCTGACAGATCCTCTATATATTACACCACACAGTAGAGCTGACAGATCCTCTATATACTACACCACACAGGAGAGCTGACAGATCTTCTATATATTACACCACACAGGAGAGCTGACAGATCCTCTATACACTACACCACATAAGAGAACTGGCAGATCCTCTATATATTACACCACACAGGAGAGCCGACAGAGCCACTATATACTACACCACACAGGACAGCTGACAGATCCTCTATATACTACACCACACAGGAGAGCTGACAGATCCTCTATATACTACACCACACAGGAGAGCTGACAGATCCTCTATATACTACACCACACAGGAGAGCTGACAGATCCTCTATATACTACACCACACAGGAGAGCTGACAGATCACCTGTATACTACACCCCACAGGAGAGCTGACAGATCCTCTATATACTACACCACACAGGAGAGCTGACAGATCCACTATATACTACACCACACAGGAGAGCTAACAGATCCTCTATATACTACACCACACAGGAGAGCTGACAGATCATCTACATACTACACCACACAGGAGAGCTGACAGATCCTCTATATACTACACTACACAGGAGAGCTGACACATCCTCTATATACTACACCACACAGGAGAGCTGACAGATCCTCTATATACTACACCACACAGGAGAGCTGACAGATCCAATATATACTACATCACACAGGAGAGCTGACAGATCCTCTATATACTACACCATACAGGAGAGCTGACAGATCCTCTATATACTACACCACACAGGAGAGCTGACAGATACTCTATAAACTACACCACACAGGAGAGCTGACAGATCCACTATACACTACACCACACAGGAGAGCTGACAGATCCTCTATATGCTACACCACACAGGAGAGCCGACAGATCCTCTATACACTACACCACATAGGAGAGCTGGCAGATCCTCTATATATTACACCACACAGGAGAGCTGACAGATCCTCTATATACTACAACACACAGGAGAGCCGACAGATCCTCTATATACTACACCACACAGGAGAGCTGACAAATCCTCTATATACTACACCACACAGTAGAGCTGACAGATCCACTATATACTACACCACACAGGAGAGCTGACAGATCCTCTATATACTACACCACACTGGAGAGCTGACAGATCCTCTATATACTACACCACACAGGAGAGCTGACAGATCCTCTATATACTACACCACACAGGAGAGCTGACAGATCCTCTATATTCTACACCACACAGGAGAGCCGACAGATCCTCTATATACTACACCACACAGGAGAGCTGACAGATCCTCTATATACTACACCACACAGTAGAGCTGACAGATCCTCTATATACTACACCACACAGGAGAGCTGACAGATCCTCTATATACTACAGCAGAGAGGAGGGCTGACAGATCCTCTATACACTACACCACAAAGGAGAGCTGACAGATCCTCTATGTACTACACCACACAGGAGAGCTGACAGATCCTCTATATACTACACCACACAGGAGAGCTGACAGATCCTCTATATACTACACCACACAGGAGAGCTGACAGATCCTCTATATACTACAGCACACAGGAGGGCTGACAGATCCTCTATACACTACACCACAAAGGAGAGCTGACAGATCCTCTATATACTACACCACACAGGAGAGCTGACAGATCCACTATATACTACACCACACAGGAGAGCTGACAGATCCTCTATATACTACACCACACAGGAGAGCTGACAGATCCTCTATATACTACACCACACAGGAGAGCCAACAGATCCTCTATATACTACACCACACAGGAGAGCTGACAGATCCTCTATATACTACACCACACAGGAGAGCTGACAGATCCTCTATATAGTACACCACACAGTAGAGCTGACAGATCCACTATATACTACACCACACAGGAGAGCTGACAGATCCTCTATATACTACACCACACAGGAGAGCTGACAGATCCTCTATATACTACACCACACAGGAGAGCCGACAGATCCTCTATATACTACACCACACGGGAAAGCTGACAGATCCTCTATATACTACAGCACACAGGAGGGCTGACAGATCCTCTATACACTACACCACAAAGGAGAGCTGACAGATCCTCTATATACTACACCACACAGGAGAGCTGACAGAGCCTCTATATACTGCACCACACAGGAGAGCTGACAGATCCACTATATACTACACCACACAGGAGAGCTGACAGATCCTCTATATACTACACCACACAGGAGAGCGGGCAGATCCTCTATATACTACCTGTGAAGCACCTGAAGGGTTAATAAACTTCTTGAATGTGGTTTGAGTACCTTGAGGGGTGCAGTTTTTAGAATGGTGTCACTTTTGGGTATTTTCTGTCATAAAGGCCTTTTAAAGTCACTTAAAATGTGATGCGGTCCCTAAAAAAATGGTTTTGTAAATTTTGTTGGAAAAATTAGAAATCGCTGGTCAAATTTTAACCCTTATAGCTCTCTAATAAAAAAAAAGTAGACATGTGGAAATGTTATTTATTAACTATTTTGTGTGACATCTCTCTGATTTAAGGGCATAAAAATTCAAATTTAGAAAATTGCTAAAGTTTCAAAATTTTTGCAGATTTCCTTTTTTTTCACAAATAAACGCAAGTGTTATCGAAGAAGTTTTACCACAATCATGAAGTACAATATGTCAAGAAAAAAGAATCTCAGAATCAGGGGGATCCATTGAAGCGTTCCAGAGTAATTACCTCATAAAGTGACAGTGGTCAGATTTGTAAAAATTGGCCCGGTCATTAATGTGTAAACCACCTTAGGTTGTAAAGGGGTTAAGCATTATATATGAGGATTGGAAGAAAATAAGAATTGTCCTTTATTAGAATGCATATAGAATAAATGTACAGGCAAAAATAAAATAAAACCTGGTGAAAAAAAAGCTGGTGAAGTTTGAAAGATTGCTGTATGCAATTAGGCTACTTTCCCTGCATCTTTGACGGTGATTTAATAGCGCTATACCTCTGTTTTGCGCATGCGCTGATGATTCTAAGATGTTTCCCTTACGAAGAAAACGCTGGGAAGCTTCATAGCATGCTCGCGCATGCGCAAAGTGTTTGTTTTCCACTACCTTTCTGTTTTGACATGCGCATTGTACCCAGCAGGACGCCGATGTTGGCGCTTTTTTCACAAATTGTATGGGGTGAGTCATCAAGTGATCAATCATATAAAGCTGTTCTTAAATAATAATAATGACTCTTTTCATGTATTTTGTATGTTATCTTCACAGCACAGGCACTATAATGAACTTTAACTTGATTGTATATACTTGAATTGCCATTCACTCCTTGTATATCGTATCTCCATTATATGATATGCTCCTATTTGTATAATTACTGTTAACACTATTTGTAATTGTTATACTATATAAGGTTCACTATGTTCACTTTGTTAATACTTGAGAGGCTCACACCTGTCTGTCTATCTATCTGCCTATCACTCTCTCATTATGACATCAGGGTAAAATCTACAGTAAGTCACAGTGATGTGATGACATCATCACATTCTATATCCCAGTGTTACAGCCCAAGGGAAATCACTGCCTCACAGACTTACAAGGGTGAGGGAGTACCTTTTGTTTTTCGTGACGAACGAAGCAAAAATTTATTCTAAAATGGAGAGAAGACGAGCCCAAAGAGATCGGGTTCTGAGAGAAAGGAGAGGAATAAATGAAGAGCAGGTATTGTTGTTCGCTTTAGGGCGAAAAGACATTAATCTACCGGACATGGACCCTGACGCCTCAGAAATGGCGTCCAAACGACAACATTTAGAGAAAATGAGAAAGTCCAAAAGACAAGAGATCCTTACACAGAGAAGGTACATGGAGAACCTCATGGAGTCTGACTCTGCCTCCTCCGCTGAGCTTCAGAGGGCCTTTATTATCTCCTTGAAAAAAATCGGAGATCTGGTCCCTGAAATAAGGAGGAGGAATAAAGAAGCCATCCTCAATAAGCAGAGAAACATCAGCGCAGAGACAGAGCTGGAGGAAGTTCTCCAAGAAACTCCAAGACAGGTCTCATCCAAGGCTGAAAGCCAAGACACCCTGAACCTGCAAAGAGCTGCAGCCCAGAAAAGAATGAGGAACAGCAGAGACTGGGTTGTCCAATGCAGGAGACATCTGAGATATGCTACACCCATCATTAATGGGAATGGTGCCCTATGGAGATCCCACTCATCAACCAAAACCATCTCCATCCCGGATTTTCTGTTCCATCTGAGTGTTTCTTCACCAGACAGATCAATGGATAAAGATGAACCAGGTAAGAAATAAACTTACTCAGTATAATAAGACTGGGGGTGAGGGGGATTATACTCCTAATATTATGTACAGGCCTCAATTATAAATGCTGACTAATGGAAGAACTGTCCTTGTTGCCCATAGCAACCAGTCACCTTTCAGTGTTCTATAGAATGTTGAGAAATAGAATCTGTGCTGTGAATCGTTGCTATGGGCAACAGGGTCAGTTTTGCTATTAGAGAGTTTTGATAAATGAAGGACCAAATATTAGACATTTCCTGCTCATTTACATAGTTTTGTTTAAAATTATAATATATGCGCTGGAGCTATATCTATTAACCCCCCTTTGACCGGAAAAACTTTCGCTTTTTTTCTTCCTTCTTCGAAAAGCCATAACTTTTCTTTTATTTGCATGTGAGCTTGCTTTTTTAGTGGACCGAGCTGCAGTTTTGAAGAACACTATTTATTTTGTCTTTCAATTATTTAGAAAAGAGGGGAAAAAATCAAAGAGTGGTAAAATTGTGGGACGGGGGGAGGGATTCCGACATTGTTCTTTTCTATTGTGTTCATTGTGTGGTAAAAATGACCTCATAAAGTAATTCTCCATGTCAGTGACAAGTGTGGTAATGCTGAACATGCATGGGTTTCCTTTTGACATAAGTGGTGGAAGAAAATTAAAAATGTAATAAAAAACATTGATTTGTGTCTCCATATTCTGAGACATTGTAACTTTGTGATTGTGATACCTCAATGGCGCAGTGTAAAGGCTTCTTTATTGTGTATGAAGCTGTAGCTTTTAATGATCCTTTCTTGGGTAGACAGGACATTACGATATCTTTTTATTGCTATTGTTAGATATTTTTTTTTCTCATTTTAGTATTTACTGTTTGGGAAAATTATTTTTATATTTTTGTATAACGGACTTATACTAATGCCGTGATCCCAGTTATGCTTATTTTTCATTTTTTATTATTATTATTATTATTCATTAGGAAAGTTGTTTCATTCAAATTATATTTTTAAATAATTTTTTGGGTTTATTAATTTTTTTTAATTTATTTAATTTTTTAGTCTCCTTAGAAGACTTGAACCTGCAATTTTTTGATCGCTTGTACTACAAGTGCTTCTCACTAAATTAGAATATCATCAAAAAGTAAATTTATTTTTAGTTCTTCAATACAAAAAGTGAAACTCATATATTATATAGAGTCATTACAAACAGAGTGATCTATTTCAAGTGTTTATTTCTGTTAATGTTGATGATTATGGCTTACAGCCAATGAAAACACAAAAGTCATTATCTCAGTAAATTAGAATATTTTATAACACCAGTTTGAAAAATGATTTTAAAATCTGAAATGCCCTACTGAAATGTATGTTCAGTAAATGAACTCAATACTTGGTCGGGGCGCCTTTTGCATCAATTACTGCATCAATGCCGCGTGGCATGGAGGCGATCAGCCTGTGGCACTGCTGTGGTGTTATGGAAGCCCAGGTTGCTTTGATAGCAGCCTTCAGCTCGTCTGCATTGTTGGGTCTGGTGTCTCTTATCTTCCTCTTGACAATACCCTATAGATTCTCTATGGGGTTAAGGTCAGGCAAGTTTGCTGGCCAATCAAGCACAGTGATAGTGTTGTTTTTAAACCAGGTATTATTTTTGTATTGAAGAACTGAAAGAAATTAACTTTTTGATGATATTCTAATTTAGTGAGAAGCACCTGTATGTGCTGTAATGGAACTGTATCGCTGTATATGGCTATATTATATGTTATCATAAGAAATTAAACCAGGCTGGTCTAAACAGGAGGACAAAAGTGAAAGATATGGGTTTTCAGTAGGTCCAGATAGTCATTACAGTTAATTAACCTCTTGCAATTGTGACCTGGTGGGGGCTAATGGGTGCTGGTAGCAAATTGGCAATCACTTCATTTAAATACCACTGTCAGCATTGAAACGGTTAAACCGCAGTAATCAGAGTGTGCTCCAGTCGCTGTATTTATTGGCACGTGGCAGCTATGTAATACAGCCGGTATCAGCCTGGTAAAATGCAGGCTCAGCGACTGAGCCCGCTCCATACACTTACCACACAACATGACAAACATTTCCATTATGTCTTCTCAAAGAGACTAACAAATCTTGTATCATCTCAGCAGGTGGAAGCCTTATGATGCCCTCTGACATAGCAGACATGCCAGCACATGCTGATGCCAGATCCCTTCTTTTACCCCAGAGAGAACTGGTTAAAATGGAAAATCCTGTTGACCTGTGCAGCCTTGAATTCCACAAAGATCTTGGAGTGGGAGGCTTTGGAAAGGTAAGTGTGAATTTCTCCTTCTCTGTGTTCCTCAATGTATCCTGCACCAGATACACAGGAGGATATACATATTCATTACAGGATGTTCATATGTAATGGTGATTGGGATAAACCAGTGATCCATTACACAGATCCCTATAATAGATGGGAGTTTGGTCTGATCTCCTTTGATTTTTCTCCAGGTCCTCTTGGCATCAGATCCGGTCAGCGGAGAACTGCTGGCTATTAAAATGATGGACAAGAGTCGTATTGATGAGGACACAATCTCTACAGAATTAGACATCCTCTGTATGGCCACTGGCTGCCGCTTCCTAACATCTCTGCGGGGGTTTATGGAAACACCATTAGAATATATATTAGCCATGGAGTATATGGCCGGAGGAGATCTGTTTCACCACCTGGCTCCATCTAATTCATTTGATATGGAAACATCAAGGTAAACTTCTAACAGCCAAATCCTAATAATCTGCTGCCCGTACATTGTAGTCCTAGAGTGTATGTAACCACTGATCCATCCTCTACTTTCTACTCCACAGACTCTTTGCGGCAGAAATGGTTTGCGGACTCCAGTTCCTCCATGAACATGGCGTGATACATTGGTAATCAGTTCATCTTCATAAATCTCTGTTGTCTCCTTACATATCTATTGTATAAAGTTATTTTCATGAATTATCCTCACAATCAGTATCTGCTCCTTCTCCCTTCAGTGACCTGAAGCCACAGAACATTCTCATCGATGACATGGGACATATAAAAATCTCTGACTTTGGCTTATCAGTCATGAATATGGGCGAGGATGACCTATTAGAAGAACAAGTTGGCACTCAGGGTTATGTGACACCCCAGGGGTCTGGTTGCCACAGTGATAGAGATATTACGTCTGAGAGCAGGTGGGAGGTCCTTTGGTCAGGGATCCTGTGCATGCCACACCTCCTGCCCAGTCTTGGGAGGGGAAGAACTTCCCCTGTATAAACCCTGGGCTGAGGCAGGGTTAGTCAGTCAAGGAGAGTAGAGACAAGAAACAGTCACAGGAAGAAACAGCTGGAGCTCAGTGGGAGCAATACTACTACAAGTCAGGGGCTGGCAGCTGCAGAGCTCGCCCTGACTGAGAAGATTTCTTACCGGACCCGGAGTCCGAGGCTGTGGGGACTAACTCTTACCCAGCAGCAGAAGCCGACCGGCAGGGGATTTCAGGTCCTCAGGCCCAGAAACCCGAAGGCACGGTCACACGTGTGGGACCAGCACCGCCATCGTGGAGCGGAAGCCAATAGAAGGCCCCGAGTCACCGGCCATACGGGTGAGCACCACACGGTACACTCAGGGACGTGGGCTACTTATATCCGCTTCTAGCAAGGTAGCCAGAAGAGTACAGTCAGTTTGGGAG
The DNA here is from genome assembly GCF_046119375.1 of Phyllobates terribilis. Lineage (NCBI taxonomy): Eukaryota > Metazoa > Chordata > Amphibia > Anura > Dendrobatidae > Phyllobates > Phyllobates terribilis. The sequence goes on along the minus strand of NW_027363467.1, from coordinate 390,710 downwards.
GCCTACAACTCCGCCTGGCCAGGGGAGATCCCATCTGCTCAAGGACTGACCAGGCCCCGTTCGCTAGCAAGTACTCCGGGAGGGTCTATCGTTGTTACCAGTAAAGACCCTGAATTACACCGCACCGTCTCTGAGTGGTTCCTGCTACCCCCATCTTCCACGTCGGCTGCCCTGAGGCCATACCCCTCCCGTTGGGGGTTATACTATCACGCTGCACAATTCTACACCGGCCTCAGCGGTCTGCCCTGCAGCGGCAGCTCCATAGCTGCAAATCAACGGGTGGCGTAGTCGACACTCAAATAACATCTATCAAGACTGCCACACACTGAGTCTGACCCCCTGGGCACGGACCGGGTCCCCGCCACTCGGAGACTACAACCCTCATCTGATCCGGTTCCGGGTAAGCCCCCGTGCGCGAGACGCTGCGCGACACAGCAGGCCCAGGGGCGCGTCAACATTTGGCGTAGTCGGCAGGATTTCGTGCCCGCAACCACCGGGTACTGCGTGCCTGAAAAAAGAGACTTTTAAAACTTACCATCCGTGAAGTTTTCCCGCCATCGGTGAAGATTCCCGCCATCCGGCGCCATTTTCAGCCTTCTTCCCGCCATCTGTGAAGATTCCCGCCATCCGGCGCCATCTTCAGCCTTCTTCCCGCCATCCGTGGAGTTTTCCCGCCGTTGGACGCTATCTTGAGGACGCCGCGCGGGAAGAAGAGGGGCGTGGACTCCGAAAGCGCGCGAGAACTGAAGCCCCGCCTCACGTCCGGACGTTGCGTAAGGTCCTGGAAGGAGCCCAGCAGACGCCGACGTCACCGGAGCGCGACGGAAGGTCCTCAACCCTGACGATCTACTGCGGAGCCGCGGCCTACGGAACAGGATCATCGCAAGGTAGGCCACGGTCCACTAGGGGGGAGGAAGATGTCGGATACGGAGGAGAGCTTCACTGCCTCAACCCCCGCCAGCGCTACCGCTGCTGCAGTTATGCCCTTCACCATGCCCTATATCCCGGGAGCAGCTTGGCTACCCCAGTACTCAGGGGAGTCACATACCCTGCATGACTTTAGAGAAAAGCTGGATAGCCTCTTCCAGGTGTACCCCCTCACAGAAGAGCAAAAAGTGAGCATCCTGGTGGCCCAACTAACCGGGGCAGCCAAAAGGGAAGTAAAATCCTGGCCACCTGGGAGGAAGACTGTCGCAGGGATACTAACCCGGCTGAAGGACACCTTTGATACAAGCACCTCAGCCGAGATTAAGCTTAGATTCTACGGGTGCAAGCAGCGAGCGCATGAGAGTATAAGGGACTATGCACTAAACCTACAAGAGGCCCTGAGGGCCATTAAGCAGACCGACCCTGATGGAGTGGGAAACGAGGACAGGCTGTTGACCGAACAGTTTATAGAGGGACTGTATTGTAATACCCACCGAACCCAGTTGCGGGCAATGGCCTTACAGGATCCCCATCTGGGCTTTGCACAGTTCAAGGACAGAGCCATACGGGTGCTCCGAGAACCGGCACCGGGTGGCGTTGTGACCCACAAGCGCCCTGCTATCACTTACCACCAGGAGGCGGCGCCCTTGTCGGCAGGGCCTGTGGGAGCTGATGCGCAGGCTTTGGACAATGACCCGGCTCCAGACCTACACCATCAGGTCCAAGAGCTAGCTAAGAGCGTTGCTGCGCTAACCCGAACTGTGCAGTCTTTACAGGCTTCCACCCCAGGGAAGATCCAGCTGGCATCCGGACCGGAGGACATCCCGTGGCGTCGACCAAGGAGGACCCCACCGGCCAGAGGAAGACCCAGTGACCGATACAGCGAGGACGGACGACCCATCTGCCGCCGCTGCAATCAACCTGGACATATGGCAAGGTACTGTTCTTTAAACGGGCACAACCTGGGGTAGAGGGCCAACCCCCAGGAAAAAGTTCACCAGGCCCATCGAACTGGCGCGACAGATATGTGGGAGGACGTCCAGTCTTGCCTGTGGTACTGGATGGCATTCCCATGAGTGCCCTACTGGACACCGGGTCACAGGTCACCACCATCCCGTACGTGCTCTTTAAGCAGTACTGGAATGACTCGGATATTACCCGCTACCCTGACGACGACTTGAGTATCATCGCCAGCAATGGCCAGCCCGTGCCACAGATCGGATTTAAAGAGGTGACCATCAAAATCGGTAGAGTCGAACTGGCAGCACAGGGACTGATCATTGTAGATATTGACAAACATGAGAGTCACCCAAAAATAACTCTAGGAACTAATGTAATTGAAAATTGTCTTGCAGAGGTAATTTTCCTTTTACAGCAGGTTGCCAAGAACGCCAGCTCCGGCGAGCAGCGGGTGCTCCAGAAAGAGATCCGGCACTGATGCGACGGCAACAGGTGGAACTCTCCGGCGGTGAGATTGGTAGCGTAAGAATGTGTGACCCTTTTCCTATTGCCATGCCCCCAAAAAGTGAAATGATGATTTGGTGCCGGGCAGCTATTGGTCTGAGAGGTAGAGATTACCAGGCAATGGTAGAACCAGTTTACTCAGACAGTAGGCCCACCATTTTGACAGCACGGGGGGTGGTTAATGTACGCCATGGGAGGGTGCCCGTTCGCATAATCAATATCGGGAAGAGGGAAGTGTACCTGCCCCGGTATGCCACGCTAGCCAAATTATATACCATTAACCAAAATGCTATACAATCTGTGGAACCCTTGCCTCCATCTCACCCGGAGGAAGGTAACGGCTCTAAGAAAACAAAGGAGGACTGGTGTCAGCAACTACATTTGGGTACTGACTCCACTCCCTCACATCAGAAACAGGGAGTCTATCGGGTGGTTCAAGAGTACGAGAGAGTGTTTAGTAAACACTCGTTAGACTTCGGGCGAGTCAAGGGGGTAGAACACCACATCCCCACGGGAGACCATCCTCCTATAAAAGAGAGGTATCGACCCGTACCCCCTGCCCACTACCAACACGCCAAGGGGATGCTTAGAGACATGAAGGAGGCTGGGGTGATCAGGGATAGCTGTAGCCCCTGGGCAGCTCCACTAGTCTTAGTCCGAAAGAAAGACAACACCATGAGGATGTGTGTAGATTACCGGAAAATCAATCGTATCACACACAAGGATGCGTACCCCTTACCAAGGATAGAGGAGTCATTGGCTGCTTTAAGATCTGCTAACTTCTTCTCTACCTTGGATCTCACTAGCGGGTACTGGCAGGTTCCTGTAGCAGAGGCGGTCCGGGAGAAGACCGCATTCACCACCCCGATGGGACTTAGCAAGTTCACCTGCATGCCGTTCGGACTCTGCAACGCACCGGGAACCTTCCAACGACTAATGGAGTGTTGTCTGGGCCACAGAAACTTCGAGACGGTCCTGTTGTACCTGGACGATGTCATCGTATATTCCAAGACGTATGAGGACCACCTGAAACACCTGGCGGAAGTGTTCGAAGCTCTGGCAAGTTACGGCCTAAAGGTGAAACCCTCCAAGTGTCACCTCCTGAAACCCAAGGTGCAGTACCTGGGACACGTGGTGAGCGCTGACGGAGTGGCTCCCGACCCTGATAAGATCACCGCAATTAAGGAATGGCCAAGCCCCTCCAGCGTAAAAGAAGTGCGGCAGTTCCTCGGGTTGGTAGGCTACTACCGAAGGTTTATTCCCGGTTTCACCAAAAAGGCAGCACCTATGCAGGACCTCCTGATAGGCCAGTCCCGGAAGGCCAAGAACCAGAAGCCGCCCTTCAAATGGGAGGAGCTGGAAGAAGAGTCCTTCCGCCAGCTGAAGATGGCCCTCACGGGGGACGAAATCCTGGCGTACCCGGATTATAGCCAGCCCTTTATCCTCTACACCGACGCCAGTAACATCGGGCTAGGAGCCGTACTGTCCCAGATCCAGCAGGGGAAGGAACGAGTAATCGCCTACGCCAGCCGAAAACTGCGACCCACCGAAAGGAACCCCGAGAATTACAGCTCATTTAAGCTAGAGTTCCTGGCCGTAGTATGGGCAGTCACCGAGCGCTTTAAGCATTACCTCGCTTCTTCCCGGTTCACCGTGTACACGGATAACAACCCGTTGACACACCTGGACACGGCAAGACTCGGTGCCCTGGAGCAGAGGTGGATGGCCCGTCTGTCCAACTACGAGTTCACAATCAAATACCGGGCAGGACGCTCCAATACCAACGCGGACGCCCTGTCCAGGATGCCCAACCTGCCGGACGGGGGAGAAGATCCGGAGGGACTGGAAGAAGTTGAACTCCCTGCTTTCCACCGTCATGGGACTATCCAGTATTCCCACCGGGTAAGGAGTAAGCAGGCTGCTACGTTGAACCCCTTACCCCACTACAACTGGGCGGAAACGCAAGACAGCGACCCTGCCGTCCGACTGGTGAAGGAGATGCTGACTCGGCCGGAGGCTCGCCTTGAACCAGATGCTCCGGAGGAAGCCAAACAACTATGGGCAGAGAAGAGTCGACTGTTCCTTTACAAAGGGAAGTTGTGCCGCAGAATGGTTAACTCCCGGACGCATGAATTACTCTGGCAAGTAGTGGTGCCACGAAGAGACGCAGCCATGGTGATGGAGGCATACCACGACGGAGCTGGACACTTCGGGTGGAAGAAGCTGGAGTTCCTGCTGCGCGAGCGGTTCCACTGGGTAGGCATGAGGGGAACCATCGAGAAGTGGTGCAGAGACTGTGGCCCGTGCAACCTGAGAAGGAAGGACCGTGCCAGCCAGAAGACTCCCCTGCAGTCCATCGTCACCCGGCAACCGTTGGAACTGGTAGCCTTGGATCATGTAAAACTGACCCCAAGCAGAAGTGGCTACGTCTACGCGTTAACCATCGTGGATCATTACTCCCGGTTTCTGGTTGTCGTCCCCGTCAAGGACTTAACGGCTCAAACAGCAGCTAGAGTCTTCCAGCAGCACTTTTGCCGTCCACACGGGTACCCGGACCAAGTGCTGACGGACCAGGGACCTGCCTTTGAAGCGGAGGTCTTCCAGGAATTCTGCAATCTGTATGGCTGCCGGAAGATAAGGACGACACCCTACCATCCGCAAACTAATGGACTTTGTGAGAAAATGAACCAGGTGGTAATGGATCTTCTAAAAACGTTGCCCCTGGAAGAACGCAGTCTGTGGCCTGAGAAGTTGCCCGATCTGGTGGACCTATACAACCACATCCCGGTAGGTTCCACCAACTGTACCCCGGCTTACCTAATGAGGGCAAGACCTGGTAAGTTACCTGTTGACCTGGAAATGGGAGTCCTGACACCCGAGGACACTTCACCAGAAACAGACTGGGACACAGAGAGGCAGCAGCAGTACCGGAGAGTACAGGAGAGCGTGGAGCGAAGTCTCTGTCAGGCTAGGGAAAGACAAGAGAAAACTTACAACCAGTATGCTCCCGCTGTTCCCCTGGTACCCGGAGAGCAGGTCTTGAAGAGGAAGAGACGGCTCCACAAGTTGGACGACCAGTGGAAGAAGGACCCGTACACCGTACTGCCCTCAAGCCACGAGAACCCGAAGGTTTGTACCATCAGTAAAGACGGAGGGGAAACCACAGCCATTGTATCCCGGGACCACCTGAAGAAGTGTCCCGAACAACTGAGGAACCCTGAAGAGGAACAAGAAGACCATCGACCCGTAGAGGAAAGGGAAGATATGGTTAGTACTGTGCTCGGGGACTTCCCTCGGTCTTGGACTCAAGTCAATGGTGCAGTTGTGGTACCCGTACTCACCTTCCTCCAACCAGCATCCCAAGCACCTACGGATCAACAGGTAGAGCTGGAAGAACAGCCGGTCCAGGAGGCAGAAGACTCCACACAAGCAGAACAGGAGGATCAACCCTCTGCTTATAGTGAGCCTGCCGTACCCCTAGTGAGACAAAGAGCCGGTAGACAGCTGCCCAGTTTACCCTTGACAGCTCCTACACCCTGTAGTTCAGGGCCAGACAGTCAGCTCCGTAGGTCCACTAGGGCCACTAGAGGCCAGTTACCCGCACGCTGGAGGATTTGAAGTGTATAAATTGTTTTATTTATGGTTACCTGTGTATTGTTGCTTGTGTATAATTTTGTGTTTCTAGTTATTTGTAGGAGTCCTTGGTGGATTTACCGGGAAACCCTTGTACATAGTTGGAGCGTAACCCAGGATGGACTAAAGACTGTTAAGGACTCGGGGCAGGACAAACCCCTACCTGGTTACGTCTCCCTGTTTTGGTGAAATGGACACCTTGCTTTTCTTCAAAGACTGCACCCGGTTACGGACATGCCGTGACCACCTTTATGTGTTTCTTCTTATTGTACTGTTATTGTTGTTATATCTTGTTATGTTTTTCTAAAATATGTTTAGTCCCGGAGTACTAAATTTCACTAGGGGGGAATGTGACACCCCAGGGGTCTGGTTGCCACAGTGATAGAGATATTACGTCTGAGAGCAGGTGGGAGGTCCTTTGGTCAGGGATCCTGTGCATGCCACACCTCCTGCCCAGTCTTGGGAGGGGAAGAACTTCCCCTGTATAAACCCTGGGCTGAGGCAGGGTTAGTCAGTCAAGGAGAGTAGAGACAAGAAACAGTCACAGGAAGAAACAGCTGGAGCTCAGTGGGAGCAATACTACTACAAGTCAGGGGCTGGCAGCTGCAGAGCTCGCCCTGACTGAGAAGATTTCTTACCGGACCCGGAGTCCGAGGCTGTGGGGACTAACTCTTACCCAGCAGCAGAAGCCGACCGGCAGGGGATTTCAGGTCCTCAGGCCCAGAAACCTGAAGGCACGGTCACACGTGTGGGACCAGCACCGCCATCGTGGAGCGGAAGCCAATAGAAGGCCCCGAGTCACCGGCCATACGGGTGAGCACCACACGGTACACTCAGGGACGTGGGCTACTTATATCCGCTTCTAGCAAGGTAGCCAGAAGAGTACAGTCAGTTTGGGAGGCCTACAACTCCGCCTGGCCAGGGGAGATCCCATCTGCTCAAGGACTGACCAGGCCCCGTTCGCTAGCAAGTACTCCGGGAGGGTCTATCGTTGTTACCAGTAAAGACCCTGAATTACACCGCACCGTCTCTGAGTGGTTCCTGCTACCCCCATCTTCCACGTCGGCTGCCCTGAGGCCATACCCCTCCCGTTGGGGGTTATACTATCACGCTGCACAATTCTACACCGGCCTCAGCGGTCTGCCCTGCAGCGGCAGCTCCATAGCTGCAAATCAACGGGTGGCGTAGTCGACACTCAAATAACATCTATCAAGACTGCCACACACTGAGTCTGACCCCCTGGGCACGGACCGGGTCCCCGCCACTCGGAGACTACAACCCTCATCTGATCCGGTTCCGGGTAAGCCCCCGTGCGCGAGACGCTGCGCGACACAGCAGGCCCAGGGGCGCGTCAGTTACATCGCACCTGAGGTAAAAAACATCCCAGTGTGATTGATGGCGATAGTAGGACTGAGTATTAATCTGAGTATCCTGCTCATATCTAATCACAGACTGGTCCTCATGGCCTCTGTGTGTAAATCCCCTCCCCGGTATATTCACCTCATCTCCTATATTATGTTCCCACAGATAATGGATGGAGAAGCCTTCAATCATCTGGCAGATTCCTTTTCATTTGGTGTCATCCTGTCCATGATGATTGTGGGGAGCCAACCGTTCTATGGCAGCGGCACACTGGAGGAATACCACCGGTCTCTGCAGGAGGACGTCCCAGATATTCCAGAGTGGATGCCCAACGATGCCCTTGACATCCTAGAAGGCGTAAGTAGGATCAGAGAAAGAAGGAAGATGAAGGACTATAAGGAAAGCTATAAGATATGATGTGGAGAGTCCATGGACATTGTGTAATAACGTATCAGTAATAATCCGTAATATAATGATTAATGGTCTCTCTCATTTTCCAGCTTCTTTGCAAATCTCCATCTGCCCGGTATGCTATATCATCCTTCATCCGAGAGCGCCCATTCTTCTACCCTATATACTGGTTCGACGTGGAGTCCGGCGAAGCCGACCCACCATTCCGATGGGGCGATGATGTAAGTATAGCACATAGGGACATCCATAGTGTTATCAATGCCCAGTAACACACATATCCACTATACACCTTATCATTATATCCCCCCGGTATACATTATATATGTGAGGAGACGATTCTCAGATGTGTATATTTCTCGTCTTAAAATGGAGAATAGCGGCGCACACCATATCAAATTACTTCTTTATTAATGTCCTTTAAAACATATCAGCAGGGAGAGAGAGAAGGAGCAGGTGTGGCTGGTCAGACAGACCCGACAATATGTTTTAAAGCACATTAATGAAAAAGTAATTTTATACGGTGAGTGACGCTTTTCTCTATTTTTGGACAGCAATTGTTTCCCCAGTCTGGGGTGTATTTAGCTGAGCACTACTGTGGTCCACGAACCCTTTCTTAATTGTGCAACTCGCAACATTGTACTCAGACTTTATGATAGTGCAGAATCGCCTAACTTTCTTTATTTTGAATATATTTCTCTCCTTACAGGAGGATTAGGCTGATATAAATCAGTCCCATTCCAGTAACATCTAGGAATGAAGCTTTCCATTAATCGGACGAGACAATTACACTGGACTTTCTTATTTACCGGACTGTGACAAACTTACCGATCTTCCACCACATAACATCAACGTAGATTTGAGCACCAAACATCCAGGGATTTATTCCGATCGCCATATTTGGGGTCAGGAAGGAATTTTTTTCCCTTGATATGAGGATGATCCAACAACGAGTCCTCAGGGTTATTTTTCGCCTTCCTCTGGATCAACATAGCAAGTAATTAAAGGCTGAAATTGAAGGATTTCTTTCAGCCATACTTGCTATGTCACCATCTGGACGACTCATCTACAATGTGGTGGTAAGGAGACGACTATCAGATATGGACAGACAGAAGGCAGCCGCTGCTCCTTCTCCTACCAGACAGGAAAAAAAGAAGGTAGCGGCTGCTCCTTCACCTACCGGATATGGACAGACAGAAGAAAGCGGCTGCTCCTTCTTATAATTGGCCAAGTAAAGAGAGATGGAAGCGGCTGCTCCTTCTCATACTTGGCCATGTAGCAACAGAATGAAGCGGCTGCTTCTTCTACTACCTGGCTGTGGACAGAGAGAAGAAGCGGCTGCTCCTTCATCTACCTAGCCATGGTGAAACAGAAGGCCGTATGGTTGATCGCAGTGCTGTAGGAATCCAGGAAAACTCCAACTGCATAGATGACACATTCCTGCTCTTCTCCTCTCCGTCATGTGTGATCCAGACCTGAATGTCCAAAAACAGCTCAAGTGCAACCAAAGGCCTGAAGAGCGGAATCATCATCTGCTCCTTTCTATAGAAAGTGACTGTATCTACAGACTTTCTTTTTTCATCTTTGCATATTATTAACAACTTATATGCACAAATATATATATTGAACATCTATGGTGTTTCTGGTTAGATTATTCTTATATACAGAACTGCTTGTTGGTATGTTTAATAATATCAGAATTGAGCGAACCTTTCAAGGGTTGGTTTGGTTCTGCTCGGCGAACTTACCGATGTTCGTCGAACGGTTCGACGAACATATCCGAATCCCATTGCATTCAATGGGAGGCAAAACCAAACGCATACACAACACGTTCAAAGGGACCGAAAAGCTGCCAAAACAGCTCAAATTATGGGCAGACACCAGGAAAAGTGGCATCAATTGACCCACAGTACAAATTTTATAATGGCACAGCAGCAGTCAGCCATGGGCCATGCATGAGGTATCAGGGTATGGGCCAGCATTTATAGCTTTGAATTTAACTTCAAATTAAGACGGGGTGGGTGAGGGATCGGTGTAGGCCTGCTGTGCTGGGAGCCCTGATACCACATGCAACAGTTCAACCTGCTTTTCTGGTCAGCCACACTCAGGTGGCACAAACATCAGTTTCATAGACTACTATTGATAGAAAAATGTAAGGATAGTAACACAGGTAGTTGACTGAAAGTAAGTGCACGCCTTCCGATCTGAGAGCCCTAGCGCTACAGGCAACACACATGAAGGAGATCCAAAGAGGAGTCTCCAGATTTAAAAAAATTAAAGGCAGACACCACCAAAGTGGCATCAATTTCACCAGAGTAAAAATAGTATAATGGGGACCGACACCTCTTCCACTACAGGAAACCCAGCAGATGGAAACCCAACTTGGAGTCTCCATGTTTTGAAAAAATAGGGGCAGACACCAACAAAGTGACATCAATTTCACCAAAGTAGAAATAGTATAATGGGGACCTACTCCACTTGCACTACAGGAAACACACCAGATGGACACTAGAGATGAGGAAACTTTCAAAGTTCGGTTCTGCTTGGCGAACTTCCCGATGTTCGCTGAACGGTTCGCCGAGCAAATCCGAATCCCATTGCATTCAATGAAAGGTAAAACCAAAAGCATACACAACACCTTCAAAGGGACCCAAAAGCTGCCAAAACAGCTCAAATTAGCTGCAGACACCAGGAAAAGTGGCATCAATTGACCCACAGTACAAATAGTATAATTATTATTATTTATTATTACAGCGCCATTTATTCCATGGCGCTTTACATGTGAAAAGGGCTATACATAGCAAACAACAAGTACAATAATCTTGAACAAAAAAAAGAGTCACCGACTGGTACAAGAGGAGAGCGGACCATGCAAGCGAAGGCTCACAAACAATCTACTAGGAATGGGTGAGGATACAGAAGGTGAGGGAAGAGATGGTCGTGCAGCGATATGGTGGAGCGAGGATTACTGCAAGTTGTACACTTGTCCGAAGAGGTAAGTCTTCAGGTTCCTTTTGAAGGTGTTCACGGTAGGCGAGAGTCTCATGTATGTTGGGGTTGAGAGTTGCAGAGTAGCGGAGATGCACAGGACAAATCTTGTATGCGATTGTGGGAAGAGGAGATAAGAGGGGAGCAGAGAAGGAGATCCTGTGAGGAACGGAGGTTGTGTGCAGGTAAGCACTGGGAGACTAGGTCAGAGATGTATGGAAGAGACAGATTTTGGATGGCTTTGTAAGCCAAAGTTAGGGTTTTGAACTGGAGTCTTTGGGCAACAGGGAGCCAGTACAGGGATTGACAGGTGGATAAGTCGGCCAGCAGAGTTTAGGATAGATTGGAGGGGTGCAAGAGTTTTAGAAGTGAGGCCACAGAGCAGGAGCTTGTAGTAGTCGAGGCGGGAGATAATGAGGGCGTGCACTAGTGCTTTTGCAGATTCATGGTTGAGAAATGTGCAGATCAGAGAGATATTTTGGAGTTGGAGTCGGCAGGAAGTGGAAAGTGCTTGGATCTCAGGTTTGAAACTAGATCTCAGGTTAAACTAGAAGAAGAGGGGATGGGAAGAAAAACGCCGGACACGATCATGCAACCAGAGAACATACTAATGAAAGATATGAAGTGCGACAAAGAAGGTCCAAGACAAGATACTTGGAAGGGAGGTAAGAAAATTTCTAATACAATCCACAGGGAGAAGATTGGAACAAAACAAAATCGTGTAAACTGCGTGCTAGCAAATGCCAGGAGCCTGACAAACAAGATGGATGAACTGGAAGCAGAAATATCTACAGGTAACTATGACATAGTGGGAATAACCGAGACATGGTTAGATGAAAGCTATGACTGGGCAGTTAACTTACAGGGTTACAGTCTGTTTAGAAGGGATCGAAGAAGTCGGAAAGGGGGTGGAGTCTGTCTATATGTAAAGACGTGTCTAAAGCCTACAATACGGGAGGATGTATGGGAGGGAAATGAGGAGGTCGAGTCCTTATGGGTGGAGATACATGGGGCAAAAAACAATAATAAAATTATCATAGGAGTCTGTTATAAACCACCAAATATAGCAGAAGCCACGGAAAGTCTATTAATGAGACAAATAGACGAAGTAGCAAAAAATAACGAGGTGATTATTATGGGGGACTTCAACTACCCCGATATAGACTGGGAAACCGAAAGCTGTAGATCTCAGAAAGGAAACAGGTTTCTGTCAATTATCAAAGACAATTATTTGTCACAACTTGTGCAGGAACCAACTAGAGGGACGGCCCTTTTAGACTTAATATTAACTAACAGGCCAGACAGAATAACTGAGGTGCAGGTCGGGGGGCACCTGGGAAATAGTGACCACAACATTATACAATTCCACATGTGCTTCAGTAGGGTGCCCAGCAAGGGAGTCACAAAAACACTGAACTTCAGGAGGGCAAAGTTTGATCAGCTAAGAGATGCCCTTCACCTTATAGACTGGGATAGTATCTTTAGTAATAGGAGCACGGATAGAAAATGGGACATTTTCAAAACAGTTCTACATAGTCACTGTAGAAGGTACATACCTTATGGGAATAACAGGGCTAGGAATAGGAGGAAGCCAATGTGGCTAAATAAGGAAGTCAAGAGGGCAATGAAAAACAAAAAAAGGGCTTTCGGTAAACTTAAACAAGAAGGCAGCGAGGAAGCGCTAATATCTTATAGGGAAAAAAACAAAATCTGTAAGAAACAAATAAGAATAGCAAAAGAGGAGACAGAGAGACTAATTGCCAAGGAAAGTAAAACGAATCCCAAACTGTTCTTTAACTATATAAACAGTAAAAGGATTAAAACTGATGGCGTTGGCCCATTGAAAAATAACCTGGGTAAAATCATAGAGGGCGATGAGGGTAAAGCAAACCTACTCAATAGCTTCTTCTCCACTGTTTTCACAAAAGAAAACAATTTATCGGAGGAAATGCAGAGTGATAAAGTAAATCCTCCGCTAAATATCACACACCTAACCCAGGAGGATGTTCAGAAACGCCTAAATAATATCAAAATAGACAAGTCACCAGGCCCAGATGACATACACCCCCGGGTACTAAAAGAATTAAGTAATGTGATAGACAGGCCGCTGTATCTTATATTCAAGCACTCTTTATGGACAGGGACTGTCCCACTAGACTGGCGCCAAGCAAATGTGGTACCAATATTCAAAAAGGGGTCTAAAAGTGACCCTGGGAACTATAGACCAGTCAGCTTGAGGTCTGTTGTGGGTAAATTGTTTGAAGGATTTCTTAGAGATGCTATTGTAGAATATCTTAATGATAATAACTGTCTAACTCCATATCAACATGGATTCATGAGGGATCGCTCCTGCCAAACAAACCTGATCGCCTTCTACGAGGAGGTGAGCTCACAGCTGGACCGGGGAGAGTCAGTGGATGTTGTATACCTTGACTTCTCCAAAGCGTTTGATACCGTGCCACACAAAAGGTTGGTATATAAGATGAGAATGCTTGGTCTGGGGGATAATGTGTGCAAGTGGGTAAATAGCTGGCTGAGTGATAGAAAGCAGAGGGTGGTTATCAATGGAGTAAGCTCAGGGTGTGTCAGGGTTACTAGCGGGGTGCCTCAAGGGTCTGTCTTGGGCCCTATATTATTTAATATATTTATTAATTATCTAGTGGAAGGGTTGCATAGTAAAATAGCAATATTTGCAGATGATACTAAACTTTGTAAAGTAGTTAATACAGATGAGGACAGGGCACAGCTACAGGAGGATTTAGATAAATTGGGGAGTTGGGCCAAAAAATGGCAAATGGGGTTCAATGCCGATAAATGTAAGGTCATGCACATGGGAAAGAAAAACAGCAGTCACCCATACATATTAAATGGGAAACCGTTGGGGAAATCTGACATGGAGTCTTGGTTAACAGCAAATTAAATTGGAGTGCCCAGTGTCAGGCAGCAGCTGCGAAGGCAAATAGAGTCATGGCATGCATCAGAAGAGGAATAGGGGCATATGATGAGAACATTGTTCTTCCTCTGTATAAAGCGCTGGTAAGGCCGCACTTAGAATATTGTGCACAGTTCTGGGCTCCGGTGCTCAGGAAAGACATATTGGAGCTAGAGAGGGTACAAAGGAGGGCGACTAAGGTAATAAAGGGAATGGAGGGACTAGAATACCCAGAGAGGTTGTCAAAATTAGGCCTATTTACATTGGAAAAGAGAAGGCTTAGGGGAGACCTCATAAACATGTATAAATACATCAGGGGGCAGTACAGAGATCTCTCCCATGACCTGTTTATACCAAGGATGGTGACAAAGACGAGGGGGCACACTATGCGTCTGGAGGAAAGGAGGTTCCTGCACCAGCATAGAAGGGGATTCTTTACGGTCAGAGCCGTGAGACTCTGGAACTCTCTGGGAGAGGAAGTGATGTCCAACTCACTTAAAGAGTTCAAGAGAGGCCTGGACGCCTTTCTTGAGAACAATAAAATTACATCTTATGCTTAGTTAATTAATCCAGGGATTTAATCTTACTGCCAGATTGGTGTCGGGAAGTGAATTTTTCCTCAGTGATGTAAATTGGCCTATACCTCATGGTTTTTTGTTGCCTTCCCCTGGATCAACGCTGCGGAATAGCTGCAGTGCACAAGAAATAGGCTGAACTGGATGGACGCTTGTCTTTTTTCGGCCTTATAAACTATGTAACTATGTAACTATGTAACTATGTAAGATCAGAGTCAAGTTTGTAGGACTGGGGAGAGTGGGTAGCCATTGACTTTGATGGATAGGTCAGCTGAAGGGGTTGAATGAGATGGTGGAAAGATAATTGTGACATGCAGAAGCAGTGCTGTTGCTTCCAAAGCATCCAGCAACTGTTACAAATAACACAAGCACAGGAGACAGGAAGTGTTGTGCTTCAGAAGCATCCAGCAACTAGAGGGCTTAACACGGTCACAGGAGACAGGGAGTGTTTTAGCAGAGCCCCAGGGGGACTGTGGTGAACTTGTTATTGTAGTCTGGCTCAAGCCGAAGAGAGAGGTGGTGTGTATCTGACAGAAGGCAACTAAACAGGATTGAAGAGAAGACTGAAGGCAGATGAGAGGGGTGTCGGTACAGGGGTAGCACTGCTGCAGCAAGGCATGTCCCCTGAAAGCCGGAGGAGTGTCAGCTCCAGTAAGGGGGCAAATAGGAGAGCAGGGCAAGACAGGCAGGTGCTGGTAGTGGGGGACTCAATTATTAGGGGAACAGATAGGGCAATCTGTCACAAAGACAGGGATCGTCGAACAGTGTGCTGCCTACCTGGCGCTCGAGTCCGGCACATCGCTGATCGGGTTGACAGATTACTGGGAGGGGCTGGTGAGGACCCAGCGGTCATGGTGCACATTGGCACAAATGACAAAGTTAGAGGTAGGTGGAAGGTCCTTAAAGATGATTTCAGGGAATTAGGCTGCAAGCTTAGAGCAAGGACCTCCAAGGTGGTATTCTCGGAAATACTACCTGTACCATGTGCCACGCCAGAGAGGCAACGGGAGATTAGGGAGAAAAATAAGTGGCTCAAGAACTGGTGTAGGAAGGAGGGATTTGGGTTCCTGGAGAACTGGGCCGACTACGCTAGGGAACGGCTGCACCTCAATGGGGAGGGTGCAGCTGTGCTGGGGAGAAAATGGCTAGAAGGTTGGAGGAGTGATTAAACTAGGGATTGGGGGGAGGGTGTTCATTTTATAGCTGGGGAAGATAGTGCAGAGAATGACCTGGGCACAAATAAAGAAATTGGGGGTGGGGTTAGAACAGTCAATAAAGTAAGAAGGAATAGAGGTACAGAGAGATACATAAAATGCATGTACACTAATGCCAGAAGCCTCACCAACAAAATGGAGGAATTAGAATTAATTTTCTTGGAAAATAATTATGGCATGGTGGGGATATCTGAGACATGGCTGGACGAGAGCCATGACTGGGCAGTTAACTTACAGGGCTATAGTCTGTTCTGAAATGACCGTACAAACAAGCGAGGGGGGTGTGTGTTTATATGTAAAATCATCCTTAAAACCCATCTTGCGGGAGAATATATGTGAATATAATGAAAATGTAGAGTCCCTGTGGGTGGAGATAAGGGGAAGGGGAAAAAATAATAAATTACTGATAGGGGTTTCTTATAATCTCCAAAAATAATGGAAGCAGTGGAGAATATCCTTGTAAAGCAAATAGATGAAGTAGCGACTCAAGGAGAACTCATTATTATGGGGGACTTCAACTACCCTGAAATACATTGGGGGACAGAAACCTGTAGTTCAAGCAAAGGTAATAGGTTTTTGACTACTATGAGAGACAATTACCTTTCACAACTGGTTAAGGAACAAACAAGAAGGGGGGCACTGCTAGACCTAATATTTACCAACAAGCCAGACCGCATATCAAATATACGAGTTGGGGGTCACTTGGGTAATAGTGATTACAAAATAATAAGTTTTCATGTAACCTTTAATAAGATGGGTAGTAGAGGGGTTACAAGGACACTAAACTTCAGGAAGGCAAATTTCCAACGGTTGAGAGATGATCTTAGTGCAATATACTGGGACGATATCCTGAGACATAAAGCTACACAAAGCAAATGGGAGACATTTATTAGCATCCTGAATAGGACCGTTGCACAATGTATACCCTATGGGAATAAACATGCTAGAAATAGGAGGAAACCACTATGGCTAAATAGAGCTGTAAGGGGCGCAATAAGTGACAAAAAGAAAGCATTTAGAGAACTAAAGCTAGTAGGTAGTGATGAGGCATTAAATAAATATAGAAAATTAAATAAATTCTGTAAAAACCAAATCAAGGCAGCAAAGATTGAGACAGAGAGAATCATTGCCAGATAAAGTAAAAATAATCCCAAAATATTCTTTAACTACACAAATAGTAAAAAACTAAAAAATGATAGTGTTGGTCCCCTTAAAAATAGTCTGGGTGAAATGGTGGATGAGGATGAGGAAAAAGCCAATATGCTAAATGATTTTTTTCAACATGCTAAATGATTTTTTTCAACCGTATTTACACAAGAAAATCGCATGACAGAAAACATGATAAGTCAGTGATAACAAAAATTCTCCATTAAATGTCACTTGCTTAACCCAGCAGGAAGTACGGCAGCGTCTAAAAATCACTAAAGTTCATAGAATCATAGAATCATAGAATGGTAGAGTTGGAAGGGACCTCCTGGGTCATCTGGTCCAACCCCCTGCTCAAAGCAGGATTCACTAGATCATCTCAGACAGATGTCTGTCCAGCCTCTGTTTGAAGACGTCCATTGAAGGGGAACTCACCACCTCTCGTGGCAGCCTGTTCCACTCATTAATCACCCTAACTGTCAAAAAGTTTTTTCTAATATCTAATCTGTGTCTCCTCCCATTTAGTTTCATCCCATTGCTTCTAGTCTTTCCTTGTGCAAATGAGAATAAAGATGATCCTTCTACAATGTGACAGCCCTTGACATATTTGTAGACAGCTATTAAGTCTCCTCTCAGTCTTCTTTTTTGCAAGCTAAACATTCCCAAATCCTGCAACCGTTCCTCATAGGACATGGTTTGCAGACCAGTCACCATTCTGGTCGCTCTTCTCTGAACTTGCTCCAGTTTGTCTATGTCTTTTTTAAAATGTGGTGCCCAAAACTGTACACAGTATTCCAGATGAGGTCTGACCAAAGAGGAGTAAAGACCGATAATGACTTCACGTGATCTAGACTGTATGCTTCTGTTAATACATCCCAGAATTGTATTTGCCTTTTTTGCTGCTGCATCACACTGTTGACTCATGTTCAGTCTATGATCTATTAGTATACCTAAGTCTTTTTCACATGTACTGTTGCTTAGCTCTATTCCTCCCATTCTGTATATGCTTTTTTCATTTTTATTGCCCAGATGTAGTACTTTGCATTTTTCCCTGTTAAAAACCATTCTGTTGGTTGCTGCCCACTGCTCCAGTTTATTTAGGTCTTTTTGAATCCTCTCTCTCTCTTCTCTAGTATTAGCTATCCCTCCTAGCTTTGTGTCATCAGCAAATTTAATCAGTTTACCCTCAATTCCTTCATCTAAATCATTGATAAAGATGTTGAACAATACAGGTCCCAGGACGGAGCCCTGTGGTACCCCACTTGAGACATTCATCCAGCTGGATGTGAAGCCATTTACAACCACTCTTTGAGTCCGATCACTAAGCCAGTTATGAATCCACCTAACAGTTGCCTGGTCCATTGCATACTTGGTCATTTTTTCAATAAGGATGGTGTGAGATACTTTGTCAAATGCTTTGCTGAAGTCAAGATATACTATATCTACAGCATTTCCCTGATCCACCCAGTCAGTGATTCTGTCATAGAAG
Source organism: Phyllobates terribilis (assembly GCF_046119375.1). Taxonomy (NCBI): domain Eukaryota; kingdom Metazoa; phylum Chordata; class Amphibia; order Anura; family Dendrobatidae; genus Phyllobates; species Phyllobates terribilis. Next base: position 372,572 of record NW_027363467.1, on the reverse strand, counting down.
GAAATTAAGTTAGTCTGACATGACTTGTTAGTTACAAACCCATGCTGACTCTGGTTAATCACTTCATTCTTATCCATGTACTTACATACATGTTGTTTAATAATTTGTTCAAAGATCTTTCCTGGTATAGAAGTCAGACTCACCGGCCTATAGTTCCTGGGTCCACCTTCTTCCCCTTTTTGAAGATAGGAACAACATTTGCTCTTCTCCAGTCTTCTGGGACTTCTCCTGTTCTCCAAGAATTTTCAAAGATTATGGAGAGTGGTTCTAAAATTTCTTCTACGATCTCCTTCAGTACTCTGGGGTGTAATTCATCTGGACCTGGAGACTTGAACTCATTTATGTTAGCTAAATATTCCCTCACAATCTTTCTGTTTACAGATAACTTGGATTCCTCTATTCCTTTAAAAGGACAGTGAAGATCAGTTGATGTTACATTTTCTTTCTGAGAGAAAACAGATGCAAAATAGGAATTAAAAAGTTTGGCCTTCTCAACATCATCTCTTACCATTTCTCCATTTTCATCCTGTAAAAATCCTATAGCATCTTTGACTTTTCTTTTACTTTTGACATACCCCCAAAATCCTTTTGTATTGCTTTTGACATCTCTTGCAAGCCTTAATTCATTGTCAGCTTTAGCTAACCTGATACGTGCCCTACAGGATCTGCAGACTGCATTATAATCTTCTTTAGATATGCCTCCCTCTTTCCATTTAATAAACATTTCTTTCTTTCTTTTTAGCATGTGTTTAAGTTCTGTGTTCATCCATCCTGGTTTCCTTAAATGCTTCCCATTCTTCCTACTTTTCGGGATTGTTAACGATTGTGCTTTGAGAATCTCATTTTTAAAAATTTCCCATCCTTCCTGGACATTTTTGTCCTTAAGGACATCCAGCCATTGGATCCCTCCTATTCTCTTTCTGAGTCTCTTAAAATCTGCCTTTCTAAAATCTAACCTTGAAGTTTGAGTCTTCACATGTCTTCCTCCTCTAGTTATCCAAAATTCTATAATAGCATGATCGCTGCCTCCTAGGGTCCCAGCCACCTTTACCTCCTCAACCATTTCCTCCCTGTTTATAAGGATTAGATCCAAAGTAGCAGATCCCCTTGTTTTCTCCCCTACCTTTTGGAAGATAAAGTTGTCAGCAAGAGAGGATAAGAATTTACTTGACCTGTTAGTTTTACTTGAGAGAGATTCCCAACAAATGTCTGGATAGTTGAAATCTCCCATGACCACTACGTCATATTTTTTGGAGAACTTGGTCATTTGATACATAAAGAGTTCATCCATGTAACGGGTCCGGGAGGCGGACTGTAACGGGTCCGGGAGGCGGAACCTCTGAGCTACTATACAAGGGGGCGGCCCTTGTAAGGGAGCGGGTGGCAGTCTCTGGGTGAACGGACAGGGAGTTACGGCAAGTGATCAGGGCAGTCTCTGGGTAAGGGGAAGGTACGACCTGTGATGGCAGAGCCTCCGGGTAGGCTAGCAGGCAGGTGGTAGATGTGTGCTCCCAGGTGAGCAAGCGAGAGTCTCTGGAATAGCTGATGGTCACCGCACGTGACAACGGGACCTCCGGGCTGGCAAGCAGGCAGGTAACGGAGATGCGCTCCCAGGTGAGCGGGCAAGAGTCTCTGGAATAGCTGATGGTCACCGCACGTGACAACGGGACCTCCGGGCTGGCAAGCAGGCAGGTAACGGAGATGCGCTCCCAGGTGAGCGGGCAAGAGTCTCTGAGATAGCTGGTGGTCACAGCACGTGACAACGGAGCCTCCGGGCTGGCAAGCAGGCAGATAACGGAGAAGCGCTCCCAGGTGAGCGGGCAAGCTGGTCCATAGACAGACTGACCGGAGTAGTAAGGCAGACCGTCGGACCTCAGGCAAGCAGGCAGGTAGCTGACATGCGCTCCCAGGTGAGCGGGCAGGCTGGTCCTTAGACAGACTGACAGGAGAAGTAAGGCAGACCGTCGGACCTCAGACTGGCAGACAGGTAACAAGTATTCAGGCAGGAATCAGGCAGGTAACTGGCAGGTACTGGCAGGTAACTAGCAGGAAACTGGCAGGTAACTGGCAACGGGACCTGAGGGCTGAAGCACAGGTGAGACACAGGTGCAAACAACATTGCTCGGGCACCTCCATTTTGGAGGAGGTGCCTTATATATGATGAAGTCCTCCGGCCATTGGCCGGGGACTCTTTAGGGCGGCGCGCGCGGCCCCTTTAAGAGGAGGGGAGCGCGCGCGCGCGCGCCCTAAGCACAGGGGCCGGGAAGGAGCGCGCGCTGAGAGCAGAGCAGGAGGAGGACGCCGGGACGGAGCGCGCGCTGACAGCAGAGCGGGGGAAGGAAGCCGGGCACGGAGCAGAGCGGTGAGAGGAGCAGCGTCCCTGCCTAGCAGAGGGCAGGGACGCCGGCACTACAGTACCCCCCCCTTTAGGCCCCCCCTTTTTTAGGCCAGACAGAAATTTAGCTAGGATGAGAGGGGCATGGATGTTCTCCCGGGGCTCCCACGTTCTCTCCTCAGGACCAAACCCCTTCCAATCTACCAGGAAAAAGGTCTTTCCTCTTACCCTTTTGGTGGCAAGAATGTTCTCTACCTCAAACTCGTCCACAGCAGAAACCGGAGCAGGAGGCGTACCTGTAGACTTGGAAAAAGAGTTAAGTACCACAGGTTTGAGGAGAGACACATGGAAGGAGTTAGGGATCCGTAAGTTGGCCGGGAGTTTCAATTTATAGGCCACCGGGTTGATCTGACTGATGACCTCCAGTGGGCCGATGAACCGAGGCCCTAACTTATAGGAAGGGATCTTGAGCCGGACATATTTGGACGAGAGCCAGACTTTATCCCCAGGGCGGAATTGAGGAGGGTCCAGACGTTTTTTGTCAGCGTGTCTTTTCATACGCTCGGATGACAGAAGAAGTGCGGACCGGGTACTCTCCCATATGGAGGAAAATTTGTTAACAAGAGATTCCGCAGCCGGATTGTCCGCCGAGGTGGAGACGGGAAACGGGATCCGAGGATGCTGACCGTAGACTACAAAAAACGGGGATTTGGAGGAAGACTCGCTCTCGTGATTGTTGTACGAGAATTCGGCCCATGGCAGGAGATCCACCCAGTCAGAATGGTGGGCATTAACGAAGTGCCGAAGGTAACTGGTCAGGTTCTGATTGATCCGCTCCACTTGACCATTAGACTGTGGGTGGTAAGCGGAGGAGAAGTCCAGGGTGACGTCCAGCAATTTACAAGTGGCTCTCCAGAAACGGGAAGTGAACTGTACCCCACGATCCGACACGATGTGACGGGGCAGGCCATGAAGACGGAAGATGTGGCGGATAAAGTCTTTAGCCAGCTCGGGTGCAGACGGAAGACCTGGCAGTGGAATGAAGTGAGCCATCTTGGAGAAGCGGTCAGCGACCACCCAAATGACCGTACAACCGGCAGAGACAGGCAGATCAGTAATGAAGTCCATCGCTATATGCTGCCAGGGGGCAGCAGGTACTGGCAGAGGTAGGAGGCGGCCGGCCGGCAGGTGTCTCGGAACTTTGTTGCGGGCGCAGGACACACAGGCAGAAACAAAATCTATTACATCCTTGTGCAGGTTAGGCCACCAGTAGTGCCGGGTAATAAGCTGGAGGGTCTTTTTCTGACCGGCGTGGCCAGCTAATTTAGACGAATGACCCCAGTGTAGAATCTTCTCCCGATCAGGTACTGGTACGAACGTCTTACCAGGAGGAAGACGATTTAGACTCACGGGAGCCACCTGCATTACTCTGGCGGGATCGATGATATGTTTCGGATCCTCCTCGAGATCAGACACCAGAAAGGATCGAGACAAGGCATCCGCCTTGACGTTTTTGTCAGCCGGGCGAAAATGAAGGACAAAATCAAAACGAGCAAAAAACAAGGACCACCGGGCTTGGCGCGGGTTAAGTCTCTGGGCATGCTGGAGGTAAGCCAAGTTCTTGTGGTCAGTGTAAATTATTACCGGGTGAAGAGCCCCCTCGAGCAGGTAACGCCACTCCTCCAATGCCAGTTTGATGGCCAATAACTCTCGGTCTCCTATGGAATAGTTGCGCTCAGAGGAGGAGAAGAGTTTAGAGAAGAAGCCACAAGTTACCATCCTCCCGGAAGATGATTTTTGAGTAAGTACCGCTCCGGCTCCAGAGGAGGAGGCGTCAACTTCCAGGAAGAACTGCTTGTTGCCATCTGGGCGATGCAGCACCGGGGCGGAAGAGAAGGCCTGTTTAAGGGAAAGAAAGGCCTCCTCTGCTTCGGGTGGCCACTCTTTGGGATTAGTACCTTTACGGGTGAGCGCAGAAATTGGGGCCGTCCGGGAAGAGAAGTGTGGTATGAAGAGGCGGTAGTAGTTGGCGAAGCCCAGGAAATGCTGAATGGCCTTCAACCCCTCCGGTCGGGGCCATTTCTCGATGGCAGACAGTTTCTCAGGATCCATTTGAAGGCCGGTCTGAGAGATAATGTAGCCCAGAAACGGAAGCGAGGTCTGCTCAAAGAGGCACTTCTCAAATTTAGCGTAGAGATGGTTCTGCCTTAGCCTGAGCAGGACCTGACGAACGTCCCTCCGGTGAGTCTGGAGATCCGGAGAGAAGACCAAGATGTCGTCCAGGTACACCACTACGCAGGAGTAGAGAAGGTCCCGGAAGATGTCATTGACCAACTCTTGAAAGACGGCAGGAGCGTTACAGAGACCAAAGGGCATTACCAGGTATTCATAGTGGCCGTCCCGGGTGTTGAATGCCGTCTTCCATTCATCCCCCTGACGAATACGAACCAGGTTGTACGCCCCACGAAGGTCCAGTTTGGTGAAGATCCTAGCCCCCCTCAGACGATCAAATAATTCTGGAATGAGCGGAAGGGGGTACTTATTCTTCACCGTGATCAGGTTTAGGCCTCTATAGTCTATACAGGGACGGAGAGAGCCGTCCTTCTTTTTGACGAAAAAGAAGCCTGCTCCCGCCGGGGAGGTAGATTTCCGGATGAATCCTCTGGCCAGATTCTCCTCAATATATTCGGACATTGACCGGGTCTCAGCAGCGGATAAAGGATAGATACGCCCACGGGGAGGAGTAGTACCGGGTAGCAGATCGATGGGACAGTCGTATGGTCTATGTGGTGGTAATGTCTCTGCCTCCTTTTTATTAAAGACATCTGCATAAGACCAATAAGGAATCGGAAGTCCAGGTAGATTAGCTGGGGTAGGAGAGGGACGAACGGGATGGACGGGAACCAGGCAGGTCTTATGACAGTCTTGTCCCCAGCGAAGGACCTCTCCGGTTTGCCAGTCTAGCACGGGTGCATGTCTCTGGAGCCAGGGCAGACCTAGCAAGAGGGCGTGAGAGAGTCCAGGCAGAACATGAAAGGAGATACTTTCAGAATGCAGCATTCCCACCTGCAGGGTAATGGATTCGGTGATGAGTTGAATGGGGCGAGGTAAGAGGCCCCCATCCACGGCAGCGACAGACAAGGGTACAGCCAGAGGTTTGGTGGGGATGCGGTATTTCTCAACCAGGGACTGTGAAATAAGGTTCCCGGCTGCTCCAGAGTCAAGTTGGGCTAGTTCGAAATAACGGTTCTCCCCGTAGATGATCGAAACTGACAACAGCAGGGATGGAGAGGATTTATTCTTGTCTAGGTGGACCTCTCTGAGCGAACCTAGACACAGGCGTTTCCCGACCTCTCCGGGCAGGCACGGATCCGGTGCTCCTTACTGCCACAGTAGAAGCAGCTCCCCTCGGCACGGCGTGAGTCCTGACGGGTTTTGACCATCTTGGTCTGGTCGACCTGCATAGGCTCAGGAGAGTGTACCTGGGGAGAGATGGAGGGAATGACGGGTTTCTGGAAAGTAGGAGCTAAACGTGGAATCCTTCTCTCACGGGTGACCTCTTTGGCACGCTCCTGAAACCGTAGGTCAATTCGGGTGGCAAGAGTTATTAAGTCATCGAGAGTGGTAGGAATGTCCCGACCGGCAAGTTCATCTTTAATACGGCCGGACAGACCCTCCCAGAAGACGGAAACCAGAGCGTCGTTATCCCAGGCCAGCTCCGAGGCAAGGGTACGGAACCGTATGGCATATTGGCCCACGGTGAGACTCCCCTGACGGAGGCGTAGCAACGATGATGCAGATGAGGTCTTCCGTCCGGGTTCGTCGAAGACTTTCCGGAAAGCCGTGAGAAAAGCAGGCAAGTTGGACACCAGGGGGTCTCCTCTCTCCCATAGAGGATTCAGCCAGGCCAGGGCCTCCCCGGTGAGATGGGACATGATGAAGGCAATTTTGGCCCGGTCGGAGTTAAACTGGTAGGACAAAAGTTCAAAATGCAGGGTGCACTGATTCAAGAAGCCCCGAGCCTGGACGGGGTCGCCTCCGAAGCGAGGAGGTGCAGAAAGCCGGGGTCCGGGGTAGGATACCATAGTATTAGTGAGCAGCGGAGCCGCCGGATTGCAAGATATGGCACTAGCGGAGGTTGTTGGTGGATCAGACAGAGTGTTCAGGCGAGTATTAACATTCCGCAGGTGACCCAGGATGGCCTCCTGTTGGGACCTCTGACGGGACAGTTCAAGAGCGAGGTCCGAGAGCGAGGGAGCTTGGGTGCCACCGGGTTCCATGGCCCGAGCAAACTGTAACGGGTCCGGGAGGCGGACTGTAACGGGTCCGGGAGGCGGAACCTCTGAGCTACTATACAAGGGGGCGGCCCTTGTAAGGGAGCGGGTGGCAGTCTCTGGGTGAACGGACAGGGAGTTACGGCAAGTGATCAGGGCAGTCTCTGGGTAAGGGGAAGGTACGACCTGTGATGGCAGAGCCTCCGGGTAGGCTAGCAGGCAGGTGGTAGATGTGTGCTCCCAGGTGAGCAAGCGAGAGTCTCTGGAATAGCTGATGGTCACCGCACGTGACAACGGGACCTCCGGGCTGGCAAGCAGGCAGGTAACGGAGATGCGCTCCCAGGTGAGCGGGCAAGAGTCTCTGGAATAGCTGATGGTCACCGCACGTGACAACGGGACCTCCGGGCTGGCAAGCAGGCAGGTAACGGAGATGCGCTCCCAGGTGAGCGGGCAAGAGTCTCTGAGATAGCTGGTGGTCACAGCACGTGACAACGGAGCCTCCGGGCTGGCAAGCAGGCAGATAACGGAGAAGCGCTCCCAGGTGAGCGGGCAAGCTGGTCCATAGACAGACTGACCGGAGTAGTAAGGCAGACCGTCGGACCTCAGGCAAGCAGGCAGGTAGCTGACATGCGCTCCCAGGTGAGCGGGCAGGCTGGTCCTTAGACAGACTGACAGGAGAAGTAAGGCAGACCGTCGGACCTCAGACTGGCAGACAGGTAACAAGTATTCAGGCAGGAATCAGGCAGGTAACTGGCAGGTACTGGCAGGTAACTAGCAGGAAACTGGCAGGTAACTGGCAACGGGACCTGAGGGCTGAAGCACAGGTGAGACACAGGTGCAAACAACATTGCTCGGGCACCTCCATTTTGGAGGAGGTGCCTTATATATGATGAAGTCCTCCGGCCATTGGCCGGGGACTCTTTAGGGCGGCGCGCGCGGCCCCTTTAAGAGGAGGGGAGCGCGCGCGCGCGCGCCCTAAGCACAGGGGCCGGGAAGGAGCGCGCGCTGAGAGCAGAGCAGGAGGAGGACGCCGGGACGGAGCGCGCGCTGACAGCAGAGCGGGGGAAGGAAGCCGGGCACGGAGCAGAGCGGTGAGAGGAGCAGCGTCCCTGCCTAGCAGAGGGCAGGGACGCCGGCACTACAATCCATATCTTCAGCTTGCCCAGGTGGCCTGTAGTAAATGCCTACAATGGTGTCCTTTCCGTTGTTCTCTCCTTGTATTCTTACCCAAACAGTTTCCACAGAACTCCCAGTCTCTGAAGCTTCAATCTCTGTGCAGATATACGCTTTTCTAACATACAATGCAACACCTCCTCCTCGTTTATCAAGTCTGTTTCTTGCAAATAAGTTGTATCCTTTTAGCCTTTTATTCCAATCATGTGTATCGTCCCACCAAGTTTCAGTGATTCCAATGACATCATATTCCTTTTCCTGCATTAGTAGTTCCAATTCTCCTTGTTTGTTGCCCATGCTTTGTGCATTTGTATAAAAACATTTTAGTTTGTGATTGGTTTCTCTTCCTCCCATATTTTTATTATTTAAATTGTTTTGTCTTTGTTCTTCCTTTCCACTTCCAGTAGCAGAGATCTCAATAGTATTTGACAGCTGTATGGCTTTTTCTGGCCTTTTGCTTCCCTTCCCACATTGTTCTAGTTTAAAGCTCTTCTGATGAGTGTAGCAAGGCGACTTCCAAATACATGTTTTCCAGTCTTCGTAAGGTGCACCCCATCTCTAGCAAGTAGTCCATCGTATAGGTAATTCATTCCGTGATCCAGAAATCCAAATCCTTGTTGACGGCACCATCGACATAGCCAGTTGTTCACCTGTAGAATCTTATTCCACCTCATTGTTCCATGGCCATCCACTGGGAGGATGGATGAGAAGACCACCTGCGCTCCCAATTCTTTCACTTTCTTGCCTAAGTCTTCAAAGTCACTGCAGATGGTTTCAAGGTCCTTTCTTGCTGTGTCATTTGTCCCCACATGTATTAGCAGGAATGGGTAGTGATCTGTAGGTCTGAAGAGTCTTGATATCCTGTCAGACACATCTTTAATTTTTGCTCCTGGAAGACAGCACATTTCTCTTGAGGTTATGTCCGGTCTGCAGATAGCGGCCTCTGTTCCTCTTAACAGGGAATCCCCCATGACCACCACTCTCCGTTTTTTCTTCACAACATTCTTCTTTTTCCATCCAGGAGGATTCTGAGGGCTTACAAGGTTATTCATTGCTGGCAAAGTCTTATTTTGCTGTATTTCTTCATGGTTCTCCTGCGTGAGAGCCTGATACTGGTTCCTGAGCAGTATGGGTGCTGACTGCCTCTCTATCCTCCTGCTTCTGTGGGTCACATGCTTCCATTCCTCTGTTTTGTCAGGTGCAGTTCGAATTTCTTCTTTTTCTGAATCATGAAGAGATAATTCTGCTCTGTCTAAGAACTCTTCACCTTCCTTAATGATTTTCAAGGTAGTTAACCTCTCTTCTAGATTTCGCAACTTTTCCTCCAACAGGGACACAAGCTTGCATTTCTGGCATGTGAAGTTTGGCTTTTCCACTGGCAAGTCTGTGAACATGTAGCAGGATATGCAGCTCACCAAATGGCTCCTGGACTCTTCCATGTTCTTATTGTTAATGTTCTGAAAACAGTGAAAAAAGCTTAAAAAAAAAGCTTCAAAATGCGCGCGCCAGTAGGCAAGTTGACAAATCCCCGGGCCCGGATGGGATACACCCACGAGAACTGCAGGAATTAAGTAACGTCATAGATAGACCATTATTTTTAATCTTTAAAGATTCCATAATAACAGGGTCTGTACCACAGGACTGGCGTATAGCAAATGTGGTGCCAATATTCAAAAAGGGGACAAAAACTGAACTTGGAAGTTATAGGCCAGTAAGCTTAACCTCTACTGTGTGTAAAATCCTGGAGGGTTTCCTAAGAGATGCTATACTAGAGTATCTGAGGAGGAATAACTTCATGACCCAATATCAACATGGGTTTACGAGGGACCGTTCCTGTCAAACTAATTTGATCAGTTTTTATGAGGAGGCAAGTTCCGGACTGGACCAAGGAAATGAAGTGAATGTTGTGTATATGGACTTTTCAAAAGCTTTTGATACAGTTCCACACAAAAGATTGATACATAAAATGAGAACAATGGGGATAGGGGAAAATATATGTAAGTGGGTTAAGAATTGGCTCAGTGATAGGAAACAAAGGGTGGTTATTAATGGAACGCACTCAGACTGGGTCTCAGTTAACAGTGGGGTACCACAGGGGTCAGTATTGGGCCCCCTTCTTTTTAACATATTTATTAATGACTTTTTAGAGGGCATACAGAGTAATATTTCAATATTTGCAGATGACACTAAACTCTGAAGGGTAATCAATACAGAGGAGGGTAATTTTATATTACAGGAGGATCTGTGTAAACTAGAACCTTGGGCTGATAAATGGCAAATGAGCTTTAATGGGGATAAATGTAAGGTAATGCACTGGGACAGAGGAAATAAATTGTATAATTATATGCTTAATTGAAAAACACTGTGCAAAACTGGAACTGAAAAAGACCTGGGTGTATTGGTGGACGACAAGCTCACGTTTAGTGGCCAGTGTCAGGCAGCTGCTGCAAAGGCAAATAAAATAATGGGATGTATTAAAAGAGGCATAGATGCTCATGAGGAGAACATAATTTTACCTCTATACAAGTCACTAGTGCGACCACACTTAGAATACTGTGTACAGTTCTGGTCTCCGGTGTATAAGAAAGACATAGCTGAACTAGAGCGGGTGCAGAGAAGAGCGACCAAGGTTATTAGAGGACTGGGGGGTCTGCTATACCAAGACAGGTTATTACACTTGGGGTTATTTACTGAGGAAAAACTAAGGCTTAGGGGTGATCTTATTACTATGTACAAGTATATGAGGGGACAGTACAAAGACCTTTCTACTGATCTTTTTACTCTGAGACCAGAGACGGGGACAAGGGGGCATCTTCTACGTCTGGAGGAAAGAAGGTTTAATAATAATCACAGACGCGGATTCTTTACTGTAAGAGCAGAGAGACTATGGAACTCTCTGCCGCATGATGTTGTAATGAGTGATTCACTATTAAAATTTAAGAAGGGCATGGATGCCTTTCTTGAAAAGTATAATATTACAGGTTATACAGTGGTGGCCAAAAGTATTGGCACCCCTGCAATTCTGTCAGATAATACTCAGTTTCTTCCTGAAAATGATTGCAATCACAAATTCTTTGTTATTATTCTCTTCATTTAATTTGCTTGCAAGGAAAAAACACAAAAGAGAATGAAGCAAAAATCAAATCATTGATCATTTCACACAAAACTCCAAAAATGGGCCAGACAAAAGTATTAGCACCCTCAGCCTAATACTTGGTTGCACAACCTTTAGCCAAAATAACTGCGAACAACCGCTTCCGGTAACCATCAATGAGTTTCTTACAATGCTCTGCTGGAATTGTAGACCATTCTTCTTTGGCAAACTGCTCCAGGTCCCTGATATTTGAAGGGTGCCTTCTCCAAACTGCCATTTTGAGATCTCTCCACTGGTGTTCTATGGGATTCAGGTCTGGACTCATTGCTGGCCACCTTAGAAGTCTCCAGTGCTTTCTCTCAAACCATTTTATAGTGCTTTTGGAAGTGTGTTTTGGGTCATTGTCCTGCTGGAAGACCCATGACCTGTGAGGGAGACCCAGCTTTCTCACACTGGGCGCTACATTATGCTGCAAAATTTGTTGGTAGTCTTCAGACTTCATAATGACATGCACACGGTCAAGCAGTCCAGTGCCAGAGGCAGCAAAGCAACCCCAAAACATCAGGGAACCTCCGCCATGTTTGACTGTAGGGACCGTGTTCTTTTCTTTGAATACCTCTTTTTTTTCCTGTACACTCTATGTTGATGCTTTTTGCCAAAAAGCTCTACTTTTGTCTCATCTGACCAGAGAACATTCTTCCAAATCGTTTTAGGCTTTCTCAGGTAAGTTTTGGCAAACTCCAGCCTGGCTTTTTTATGTCTCGGGGTAAGAAGTGGGGTCTTCCTGGGTATCCTACCATACAGTCCCTTTTCATTCAGACGCCGACGGATAGTACGTGTTGACACTGTTGTACCCTCGGACTGCAGGGCAGCTTGAACTTGTTTGGATGTCAGTCGAGGTTCTTTATTCACCATCCGCACAATCTTGCGTTGAAATCTCTCGTCAATTTTTCTTTTCCGTCCACATCTAGGGAGGTTAGCCACAGTGCCATGGGCTTTAAACTTCTTGATGACACTGCGCACGGAAGACACAGGAACATTCAGGTCTTTAGAGATGGACTTGTAGCCTTGAGAATGTTCATGCTTCCTCACAATTTGGTTTCTCAAGTCCTCAGACAGTTCTTTGGTCTTCTTTCTTTTCTCCATGATCAATGTGGTACACACAAGGACACAGGACAGAGGTTGAGTCAACTTTAATCCATGTTAACTGGCTGCAAGTGTGATTTAGTTATTGCCAACACCTGTTAGGTGCCACAGGTAAGTTACAGGTGCTATTAATTACACGAATTAGAGAAGCATCACATGATTTTTGAAACAGTGCCAATACTTTTGTCCACCCCCTTTTTTAGGTTTGGTGTGGAATTATATCCAATTTGGCTTTAGGACAATTCTTTTTGTGCTTTTTCATTGAAGACAAATTAAATGAAGATAATAATGCCAAAGAATTTGTGATTGCAATCATTTTCAGGAAGAAACTGAGTATTATCTGACAGAATTACAGGGGTGCCAATACTTCTGGCCACCACTGTAGTATATAATGGCCGACATATATTGCTCAATATAGTATCATGGCCCCATCTACTATATAATTGGCTTATCCCGTCTGTCTGTCCGTCCAGGAATTGCCGGCCGGACCAATCAGCGAAGCGGGATTTCAGAACAAGATGGCGGCCGTTAGCTCCATACTGTATATACTGGGCCCCATATATTGCTCCATACAGTATATACTGGGCCCTATATATTGCTTCATACAGTATAATGGCCCCATATAGTATATAATGGCAGACATATATTGCTCCATACAGTATCATGGCCCCATATAGTATATAATAGGCCCCATATATTGCTCCATACAGTATATAATAGGCCCCATATATTGCTCCACACAGTATATAATAGGCCCCATATATTGCTCCACACAGTATATAATGGGACTCATATATTGCTCCATACAGTATATAATAGGCCCCATATATTGCTCCACACAGTGTATAATAGGCCCCATATATTGCTCCACACAGTATATAATGGGACCCATATATTGCTCCATACAGTATATAATAGGCCCCATATATTGCTCCACACAGTGTATCATGGGCCCCATATATTGCTCCATACAGTATATACTGAGCCCCATATATTGCTGCACAGTATAATTTCCCCTTATAATATATAAAGGGCCACATTTTTTGCTTCATACTGTATATACTGGGCCCCATATATTGCTTCATACAGTATACACTTGGCCCCATATATTGCTCCATACTGTATATACTGGGCCCCATATATTGCTCCATACAGTACTTACTGGGCCCCATAAATTGCTGCACAGTATAATGGCCCCATATAGTATATAATAGGCCCCATATATTGCTCCATAGAGTATATACTGGACCCCATATATTGCTCCATACAGTATATACTGAGCCCCATATATTGCTGCACAGTATAATTTCCCCTTATAATATATAAAGGGCCACATTTTTTGCTTCATACTGTATATACTGGGCCCCATATATTGCTCCATACAGTACTTACTGGGCCCCATAAATTGCTGCACAGTATAATGGCCCCATATAGTATAAAATAGGCCCGATATATTGCTCCATATAGTATAATGGCCACATATAGTATATAATGGGCCCTATATATTGCTCCATACAGTATATACTGGGCCCCATATATTGCTGCACAGTATAATGGCCCCATATAGTATATAATGGGCTCCATAAATTGCTAAACAGTATAATGGCCCCAATATAATATATAAGGGGCCCCATATATTGCTCCATACAGCATAATGGCCCCATGTAGTATAATGACCACATATAGTATATAATAGGCCCCATATATTGCTCCATACAGTATAATGGCCACATATAGTGTATAATGGGCCCCATATATTGCTCCATACAGTATATAATGAGCCCCATATATTGCTCCATACAGCATAATGGCCCCATATAGTGCTCCATACAGTATAATGACCACATATAGTATCTAATAGGCCCCATATAGTGCTCCATACAGTATATACTGAGCCCCATATATTGCTGCACAGTATAATTTCCCCTTATAATATATAAAGGGCCACATTTTTTGCTTCATACTGTATATACTGGGCCCCATATATTGCTTCATACAGTATACACTTGGCCCCATATATTGCTCCATACTGTATATACTGGGCCCCATATATTGCTCCATACAGTACTTACTGGGCCCCATAAATTGCTGCACAGTATAATGGCCCCATATAGTATATAATAGGCCCCATATATTGCTCCATACAGTATATACTGGACCCCATATATTGCTCCATACAGTATATACTGAGCCCCATATATTGCTGCACAGTATAATTTCCCCTTATAATATATAAAGGGCCACATTTTTTGCTTCATACTGTATATACTGGGCCCCATATATTGCTCCATACAGTACTTACTGGGCCCCATAAATTGCTGCACAGTATAATGGCCCCATATAGTATAAAATAGGCCCGATATATTGCTCCATATAGTATAATGGCCACATATAGTATATAATGGGCCCTATATATTGCTCCATACAGTATATACTGGGCCCCATATATTGCTGCACAGTATAATGGCCCCATATAGTATATAATGGGCTCCATAAATTGCTAAACAGTATAATGGCCCCAATATAATATATAAGGGGCCCCATATATTGCTCCATACAGCATAATGGCCCCATGTAGTATAATGACCACATATAGTATATAATAGGCCCCATATATTGCTCCATACAGTATAATGGCCACATATAGTGTATAATGGGCCCCATATATTGCTCCATACAGTATATAATGAGCCCCATATATTGCTCCATACAGCATAATGGCCCCATATAGTGCTCCATACAGTATAATGACCACATATAGTATCTAATAGGCCCCATATAGTGCTCCATACAGTATAATGGTCCCCATATATTGCTCCATACAGTATATACTGGGCCCCATATATTGCTCCATACAGTATATACTGGGCCCCAGATATTGATCCACAGTATAATGGCCCCATATAGAATATAACGGGCCCCATATATTGATGCATACAGTATAATGGCTCCATATATTATATAATGGGCCCCATATATTGCTCCATACAGTATATACTGAGCCCCATATATTGCTCCATACAGTAAAATGGCCACGTATAGTATATAATAGGCCCCATATATTGCTCCATACAGTATAATGGCCCCATATAGTATATAATGTGCCCCATATATTGCTCCCATACAGTATATACTGAACCCCATATACAGTTATATGAAAAAGTTTGGGCACCCCTATTAATCTTAAGCTTAATGTTTTATAAAAATTGGTGTTTTTGCAACAGCTATTTCAGTTTGATATATGTAATAACTGTTGGACACCGTAATGTTTCTGCCTTGAAATGAGGTTTATTGTACTAACAGAAAATGTGCAATCTACATTCAAACAAAATTTGACCGATGCATAAGTATGGGCACCTCACCAGAAAAGTGACATTAATATTTAGTAGATCCTCCTTTTGCAAAAATAACAGCCTCTAGTCGCTTCCTGTAGCTTTTAATGAGTTCCTGGATCCTGGATGAAGGTATTTTTGACCATTCCTCTTTACAAAACAATTCCAGTTCAGTTAAGTTTGATGGTCGCCGAGCATGGACAGCCCTCTTCAAATGACCCCACAGATGTTCAATGATATTCAGGTCTGGGGACTGGGATGACCATTCCAGAACATTGTAATTGTTCCTCTGCATGAATGCCTGAGTAGATTTGGAGCGGTGTTTTGGATCATTGTCTTGCTGAAAGATCCATCCCCTGCGTAACTTCAACTTTATCACTGATTCTTGAACATTATTGTCAAGAATCTGCTGATACTGAGTGAAATTCATGCGTCCCTCAACTTTAACAAGATTGCCGGTGCCGGCATTGGCCACACAGCCCCAAAGCATGATGGAACCTCCACCAAATTTTACTGTGGGTAGCAAGTGTTTTTCTTGGAATGCTATGTTTTTTTGCCGCCATGCATAACGCCTTTTTGTATGACCAAACAACTCAATCTTGGTTTCATCAGTCCAAAGGACCTTCTTCCAAAAAGAAATTGGCTTCTCCAAATGTGCTTTTGCATACCTCAGCCGACTGTTTGTGGTGTGCTTGCAGAAATGGCTTCTTTCGCATCACTCTCCCATACAGCTTCTCCTTGTGCAAAGTGCGTTGTATAGTTGACCGATGCACAGTGACACCATCTGCAGCAAGTTGATGCTGCAGCTCTCTGGAGGTGGTCTGAGGATTGTCCTTGACTGATCTCACCATTCTTCTTCTCTGCCTTTCTGATGTTTTTCTTGGCCTGCCACTTCTGGCCTTAACAAGAACTGTCCCTGTGTTCTTCCATTTCCTTACTATGTTCCTCACAGTGGAAACTGACAGGTTAAATCTCTGAGACAGCTTTTTGTATCCTTCCCCTGAACAACTATGTTGAATAATCTTTGTTTTCAGATCATTTGACAGTTGTTTTGAGGAGCCCATGATGCCACTCTTCAGAGGAGATTCAAACAGGAGAACAACTTGCAAGTGGCCACTTTAAGTAGCTTTTCTCATGATTGCAAACACCTGGCTATGAAGTTCAAAGCTCAATAAGGTTACAAAACCAATAAAAGTGCTTTAGTAAGTCAGTAAAAAGTAGGTAGGAGTATTTAAACCAAGAAAATGATAAGGGTGCCCATACTTATGCACCTGTCAAATTTTGTTTGAATGCAGATTGCACATTTTCTGTTAGTATAATAAATCTCATTTCAAGGTAGAAACATTACTGTGTCCAACAGTTATTACATATATCAAACTGAAATAGCTGTTTCAAAAACACCAATTTTTATAAAACATTAAGCTTAAGATTAATAGGGGTGCCCAAACTTTTTCATATAACTGTATTGCTGCACAGTATAATGGCCCCATATAGCATATAATGGGCCCCATATATTGCTCCATACAGTATAATGGCCCCATATAGTGTATAATGTGCCACATATTTTGCTCCATACTGTATATACTAGGCACCATAAATTGCTCAATACAATATAATGGCCCCATATAGTATATAATAGGCCCCATATAGTGCTCCAAACAGTAGAATGGGCCCCATATATTGCTCCACACAGTATATACTGGACCCCATATAATGCTCCATTAAGTATAATGGCCCCATATAGTATATAATGGGCCCCACATATTGCTCCATACAGTATAATGGCCCAATATAGTGCTCCATACAGTATATACTGGACCCCATATATTGCTACATAAAGTATAATGGCCCCATATAGTATATAATGAGCCCCATATATTGTTCCATACAGTATACTGGCCACATATATTTCTCCATACAGTATAATAGCCCCTTATAGTATATAATAGGCCCCACATATTACTCCATACAGTATAATAGCCCCATATATTGCTACATACAGTATATGATGGGCCCCATATATTTCTCCATAGAGTATATAATGGGCCCCATATATTGCTCCATAAAGTATATACTGAGCCCCATTTAATGATCCATACACTATAATGGCCTCATATAGTATATAATACGCACCATATATTGCTCTATACAGTATAATGGCCCCATATAGTATATAATAGGCCCCTTATATTGCTCCATACAGTATATAATGGGCCCCATATCTTGCTTCATACAGTATAATGGCCCCATATAGTATATAATTGGCCCCATGTATTGCTCCATACAGTATAATGACCTCATATAGTATATAATGGGCCCCATATATTGCTCCATACAGTATAATGGCCCCATATAGTATATAATGGGCCCTATATATTGTTCCATACAGTATATACTGGGTCCTCTAAATTGCTCCAAACAATATAAAGGCCCCATGTAGTATATAATGGGCCCAATGTACTGCTCCACACATTATATACTGGGCCCCATAAATTGTTCCATACAATTTAATTGCCCCATATAGTATATAATGGGCTCCATGTTTTGCTCTATGCGGAATATTCTGGGCCCCATAAATTGTTCCATACAGTATAATAGCCCCATATAGTATATAATGGCCTACATATATTGCTCCATACAGTATCATGGCCCCATATACCATATAAGAGGCCCCATATATTGCTCCATACAGTATATACTGAGCCCCATATATTGCTGCACAGTATAATTTCCCCTTATAATATATAAGGGCCACATTTTTTGCTCCATACTGTATATAATGGGCCCCATATATTGCTCCATACAGTACATACTGGACCCCATATATTGCTTCATACAGTATAATGGCCCCATATAGTATATAATGGCCTACATATATTGCTCCATACAGTATCATGGCCCCATATACCATATAAGAGGCCCCATATATTGCTCCACACAGTATATAAAGGGCCCCATATATTGCTCCATACAGTATATACTGAGCCCCATATATTGCTGCACAGTATAATTTCCCCTTATAATATATAAGGGCCACATTTTTTGCTCCATACTGTATATAATGGGCCCCATATATTGCTCCATACAGTATATACTGGGCCCCATATATTGCTCCATACAGTACAAACTGGGCCCCATATATTGCTCTATACTGTATATACTGGGCCCCATATATTGCTCCATACAGTACTTACTGGGCCCCATATATTTCTGCACAGTATAATGGCCCCATATATTGCTCCATACAGTATAATGGCCCCATATAGTGTATACTGTGCCACATATTTTGCTCCAAACTGTATATACTGGGTACCATAAATTGCTCAATACAGTATAATGGCCCCATATAGTGCTCCATACAGTATAATGGGCCCATATATTGCTCCATACAGTATATACTGGACCCCATATATTGCTCCATAAAGCATAATGGCCCCATATAGTATATAATGGACCCCATATATTGCTCCATACGGTATAATAGCCCCTTATAGTATATAATTGGGCCCCACATATTGCTCCATACAGTATAATGGCCCCATATAGTGCTCTATACAGTATATACTGGACCCCATATATTGCTCTATAAAGTATAAAGGCCGCATATAGTATATAATGAGCCCCATATATTGTTCCATACAGTATAATGGCCACATATATTTCTCCACACAGTATAACCCCCTCATATAGTATATGATAGGCTCCATATATTGCTCCATAGAGTATATACTGGGCCCCATATATTGCTCCATACAGTATAATGGCCCCATATATTATATAATGGGCCCAATATATTGCTCCATAGAGTATATACTAGGCCCATATATTGCTCCATACAGTATAATGGCCCCATATATTATATAATGGGCCCAATATATTGCTCCATACAGTATATACTGGGCCCTAGATACTGTTCCATACAGTATAATGGTCACATATAGTATATAATAGGTCCCATATATTGCTCCATACAGTGTAATGGCCATATATAGTATATAATAGGCCCCATATATTGCTCCATACAGTGTAATGGCCACATATAGTATATAATAGGCCCCAAATATTGCTCCATACAGTATATACTGGGCCCCATATATTGCTGCAAAGTATAATGGCCCCATGTAATATATAAAGGGCCACATTTTTTGCTCAATACTGTATATACTGGGCCCCAATATATTGCTAAATACAGTATATACTGGGCCCCATATACAATATAATTGCTCCATATAGTATATAATGGGCTCCATAAATTGCTCCATACAGTATAATGGACCCATATATTATACAATGGGCCCAATATATTGCTCCATACAGTATATACTGGGCCCCATATATTGCTCCATAATGTATATACTGGGCCCAATATATTGCTCCATACACTTCTTACTGTGCCCCTTATATTGCTGCACAGTATTATGGCCCCATATAGTATAAAATAAGCCCGATATATTGTTCCATATAGTATAATGGCCACTTATAGTATATAATGGGCCCCATATATTGCTCCATATAGTATATACTGGGCCCCATATATTGCTGCACAGTATAATGGCCCCATATAGTATATAATAGGCTCCATAAATTGCTAAATACAGTAAAATGGCCCCATATAATATATAATGGGCCCCATATATTGCTCCATACAGCATAATGGCCCCATATAGTGCTCCGTATAGTATAATGACCACATATAGTATATAATAGGCCCCATATATTGCTCCATACAGTATAATGGCCACATATAGTATATATTGGGCCCCATATATTGCTCCATACAGTATATAATGGGCCCCATATATTGCTCCATACAGCATAATGGCCACATATAGTGCTCCATACAGTATAATGACCACATATAGTATATAATAGGCCCCATATATTGCTCCAAACAGTATATACTGGGCCCCATATATTGCTCCATACAGTATATACTGGGCCCAGATATTAATCCACAGTATAATGGCCCCATATAGAATATAATGGGCCCCATATATTGATGCATACAGTATAATGCCTCCATATATTATATAATGGGCCCGATATATTGCTCCATACAGTAAAATGGCCACATATAGTATATAATAGGCCCCATTTATTGCTCCATACAGTATAATGGCCCCATATAGTATATAATGGGCCCCATATATTGCTCCATACATTATATACTGAGCCCTATATATTGCTGCACAGTATAATGCCCCATATAGTAAATAATGGCCCCATATATTGCTCCATACAGTGTAATGGCCCCATATAGTGTATAATGTGCCACATATTTTGCTCCATACTGTATATCCTGGGCACCATAAATTACTAAATACAGTATAATGGCCCAATATAGTGCTCCATACAGTATAATGACCACATATAGTATATAATAGGCCCCATATAATGCTCCATACAGTATAATGGGCCCCATATATTGCTCCATACAGCATACACTGGACCTAATATATTGCTCCATAAAGTATAATGGTGCCATATAGTATATAATGGACCCCATATAGTGCTCCATACAGTATATACTGGATCCATATATTGCTCCATAAAGTATAATGGCCCCATATAGTATATAATGATCCCCATATATTGTTCCATACAGTATAATGGCCACATATATCTCTCCATACAGTATAATAGCCCCTTATAGTACATAATAGGCCCCACATATTGCTCCATACAGTATAATGGCCTCATATATTGCTACATACAGTATATAATGGGCCCCATATATTGCTCCATACAGTATATAATGGGCCCCATATATTGCTCCATACAGTATATACTGAGCCCCATTTATTGCTCCATACACTATAATGGCCCCATATAGTATATAATAGGCCCCTTATATTGCTCCATACAGTATATAATTGGCCCCATATCTTGTCCATACAGTATATTGGCCCCATATAGTATATAATGGGCCCTATATAGTAAATAATGGGCCCCATGTATTGCTCTATACAGTATAATGGCCCCATATAGTATATAATTGGCCCCATGTATTGCTCCATACAGTATAATGGCCCCATATATTGCTCCATACAGTATAATGGCCCCATATAGTATATAATGGGCCCTATATATTGTTCCACACAGTATATACTGGGTCCTCTAAATAGCTCCAAACAATATAAAGGCCCCATGTAGTATATAATGGGCCCAATGTATTGCTCCTCACAGTATATACTGGGCCCCATAAATTGTTCCATACAGTATATTATCTCCATATAGTATATAATGGGCCCCATATATTGCTCCATACAGTATAATGGCTCCATATAGTATATACTGGGCCTCATATACAGTATTGCTCCATACAGTATAATGGCCCCATAAAGTATATAATGGGCCTCATATAATGCTCCATACAGTATATACTGTGTCCCATATATTGCTTCATACAGTACAATGGCCCCATATATAGTATATAATGGCCGACATATATTGCTCCATACAGTATTATGGCCCCATATAGCATATAATAGGCCCCATATATTGCTCCACACAGTATATAATGGGCCCCATATATTGCTCCATACAGAATATACTGAGCCCCATTTACTGCTGCACAGTATAATTTCCCCTTATAATATATAAAGGGACACATTTTTGCCTCCATACTGTATATACTGGGCCCCATAAATTGTTCCATACAGTATATTATCTCCATATAGTATATAATGGGCCCCATATATTGCTCCATACAGTATAATGGCCCCATAGAGTATATAATGGGCCTCATATAATGCTCCATACAGTATATACTGTGTCCCATATATTGCTTCATACAGTACAATGGCCCCATATAGTATATAATGGCCGACATATATTGCTCCATACAGTATTATGGCCCCATATAGCATATAATAGGCCCCATATATTGCTCCACATAGTATATAATGGGCCCCATATATTGCTCCATACAGTATATACTGAGCCCCATTTATTGCTGCACAGTATAATTTCCACTTATAATATATAAAGGGACACATTTTTGGCTCCATACTGTATATACTGGGTCCCATATTTTGCTCCATACAGTATATACTTGGCCCCATATATTGCTCCATACTGTATATACTGGGCCCCATATATTGCTCCATACAGTACTTACTGGTCCCCATATATTGCTGCACAGTATAATGGCCCCATATAGTATTTAATGGGCTCCATAAATTGTAAAATACAGTATAATGGCCCCATATAATATATAATGGGCCCCATATATTGCTCCTTACAGCATAATAGCCCCATATAGTGTTCCATACGGTATAATGACCACATATAGTATATAATGGGCCCCATATATTGCTCCATACAGTATATAATGGGCCCCATATATTGCTCCATACAGTATATACTGAGCCCCATTTATTGCTCCATACACTATAATGGCCCCATATAGTATATAATAGGCCCCTTATATTGCTCCATACAGTATATAATTGGCCCTATATCTTGTCCATACAGTATATTGGCCCCATATAGTATATAATGGGCCCTATATAGTATATAATGGGCCCCATGTATTGCTCCATACAGTATAATGGCCCCATATAGTATAGAATTGGCCCCATGTATTGCTCCATACAGTATAATGGTCCCATATATTGCTCCATACAGTATAATGGCCCCATATAGTATATAATGGGCCCTATATATTGTTCCACACAGTATATACTGGGTCCTCTAAATAGCTCCAAACAATATAAAGGCCCCATGTAGTATATAATGGGCCCAATGTATTGCTCCTCACAGTATATACTGGGCCCAATAAATTGTTCCATACAATATAATTGCCCCATATAGTATATAATGGGCTCCATGTATTGCTCTATACAGTATATACTGGGCCCCATAAATTGTTCCATACAGTATATTATCTCCATATAGTATATAATGGGCCCCATATATTGCTCCATACAGTATAATGGCTCCATATAGTATATACTGGGCCCCATACACAGTATTGCTCCATACAGTATAATGGCCCCATAGAGTATATAATGGGCCTCATATAATGCTCCATACAGTATATACTGTGTCCCATATATTGCTTCATACAGTACAATGGCCCCATATAGTATATAATGGCCGACATATATTGCTCCATACAGTATTATGGCCCCATATAGCATATAATAGGCCCCATATATTGCTCCACACAGTATATAATGGGCCCCATATATTGCTCCATACAGTATATACTGAGCCCCATTTATTGCTGCACAGTATAATTTCCCCTTACAATATATAAAGGGACACATTTTTGGCTCCATACTGTATATACTGGTCCCATATTTTGCTCCATACAGTATATACTTGGCCTCATATATTGCTCCATACTGTATATACTGGGCCCCATATATTGCTCCATACAGTACTTACTGGTCCCCACATATTGCTGCACAGTATAATGGCCCCATATAGTATTTAATGGGCTCCATAAATTGTAAAATACAGTATAATGGCCCCATATAATATATAATGGGCCCCATATATTGCTCCTTACAGCATAATAGCCCCATATAGTGTTCCATACGGTATAATGACCACATATAGTATATAATGGGCCCCATATATTGCTCCATACAGTATATAATGGGCCCCATATATTGCTCCATACAGTATATACTGAGCCCCATTTATTGCTCCATACACTATAATGGCCCCATATAGTATATAATAGGCCCCTTATATTGCTCCATACAGTATATAATTGGCCCTATATCTTGTCCATACAGTATATTGGCCCCATATAGTATATAATGGGCCCTATATAGTATATAATGGGCCCCATGTATTGCTCCATACAGTATAATGGCCCCATATAGTATAGAATTGGCCCCATGTATTGCTCCATACAGTATAATGGTCCCATATATTGCTCCATACAGTATAATGGCCCCATATAGTATATAATGGGCCCTATATATTGTTCCACACAGTATATACTGGGTCCTCTAAATAGCTCCAAACAATATAAAGGCCCCATGTAGTATATAATGGGCCCAATGTATTGCTCCTCACAGTATATACTGGGCCCAATAAATTGTTCCATACAATATAATTGCCCCATATAGTATATAATGGGCTCCATGTATTGCTCTATACAGTATATACTGGGCCCCATAAATTGTTCCATACAGTATATTATCTCCATATAGTATATAATGGGCCCCATATATTGCTCCATACAGTATAATGGCTCCATATAGTATATACTGGGCCCCATACACAGTATTGCTCCATACAGTATAATGGCCCCATAGAGTATATAATGGGCCTCATATAATGCTCCATACAGTATATACTGTGTCCCATATATTGCTTCATACAGTACAATGGCCCCATATAGTATATAATGGCCGACATATATTGCTCCATACAGTATTATGGCCCCATATAGCATATAATAGGCCCCATATATTGCTCCACACAGTATATAATGGGCCCCATATATTGCTCCATACAGTATATACTGAGCCCCATTTATTGCTGCACAGTATAATTTCCCCTTACAATATATAAAGGGACACATTTTTGGCTCCATACTGTATATACTGGTCCCATATTTTGCTCCATACAGTATATACTTGGCCTCATATATTGCTCCATACTGTATATACTGGGCCCCATATATTGCTCCATACAGTACTTACTGGTCCCCATATATTGCTGCACAGTATAATGGCCCCATATAGTATTTAATGGGCTCCATAAATTGTAAAATACAGTATAATGGCCCCATATAATATATAATGGGCCCCATATAATGCTCCATACAGTATATACTGTGTCCCATATATTGCTTCATACAGTACAATGGCCCCATATAGTATATAATGGCTGACATATATTGCTCCATACAGTATTATGGCCCCATATAGCATATAATAGGCCCCATATATTGCTCCACACAGTATATAATGGGCCCCATATATTGCTCCATACAGTATATACTGAGTCCCATTTATTGCTGCACAGTATAATTTCCCCTTATAATATATAAAGGGACACATTTTTGGCTCCATACTGTATATACTGGGTCCCATATTTTCCTCCATACAGTATATACTTGGCCCCATATATTGCTCCATACTGTATATACTGGGCCCCATATATTGCTCCATACAGTACTTACTGGTCCCCATATATTGCTGCACAGTATAATGGCCCCATATAGTATTTAATGGGCTCCATAAATTGTAAAATACAGTATAATGGCCCCATATATTATATAATGGGCCCCATATATTGCTCCTTACAGCATAATAGCCCCATATAGTGTTCCATACGGTATAATGACCACATATAGTATATAATAGGCCCCATATATTGCTCCATACAGTATAATGACCACATATAGTATATAATGGGCCCCATATATTGCTCCATACAGTATATAATGGACCCCATACATTGCTCCATACAGCATAATGGACCCATATAGTGCTCCAAACAGTATAATGACCACATATAGTATATAATAGGTCCCATATAGTGCTCCATACAGTATATACTGGGCCCCATATATTGCTCCATACAGTATATACTGGACCACATATAGTATATAATAGGCCCCACATAGTGCTCCATACAGTATATACTGGACCCCATATATTGCTCCATACAGTATAATGGCCCCATATAGTATATTATGGGCCCCATATATTGCTCCATACAGTATATACTGAGCCCCAGATATTGCTCCACAGTATAATGGCCCCTTATAATATATAAATGGCCATTTTTTTTGCTCAATACTGTATATACTGGGCCTCATATATTGCTCCATACAGTATATACTGGGCCCCATATATTGCTCCATACAGTATAATGGCCCCATATAGTATATAATAGGCCCCATATATTGCTCCATACAGTATAATGGTCCCATATATTACTTCATACAGTATAATAGGCCCCCATATATTGCTCCATACAGTATAATGGTCCCATATATTACTTCATACAGTATAATAGGCCCCCATATATTGCTCCATACAGTATAATGGTCCCATATATTGCTTCATACAGTATAATAGGCCCCATATATTGCTCCATACAGTATAATGGTCCCATATATTGCTTCATACAGTATAATAGGCCCCATATATTGCTCCATACAGTATAATGGTCCCATATATTGCTGCACAGTAAAATGGCCCCATATAGTATATAATGTGCCACATATTTTGCTCCATACTGTATATACTGGGCACCATAAATTGCTCAATACAGTATAAGGGCCTCATATAGTATATAATGGGCCCCATATATTGCTCCATACAGTATAATGGCTCCATATATTGCCCAGGGGAGGAAATTGTGCAACCCACCTCGGGGTCCTGGGATCCCCCAGTACCCCTGGAACACTTGTGTGCTGAAGATATAGCGGTAGCAAAACAAATGCTGAGAGAATAGTGTCATGTGTTCTCCAAAGATGACTCTGATATGACTCTGATATAGGCAGTATCCCGTCATTGCATTTGAAAATCAATTTGAAAGACACGACCCCAGTAACCAGAAGTGACATGTCTGTGCTAAAACCATTACATTGTGAAGTGAAAGAATATTCACAAGATCTCATCAAGAGAGGTTGGGTCCAAAAGTTGAAGTCATCTTATTCCTCTCCAATTTTCTGTGTTAGGAAGAAGGATGGTACGTTGTGACTCTGTTGTGATTACTGGGAGCTAAACCGAAAGTCAGTACCTGATCGACACCCGATACCAAAGATCCAAGATATGACGGATAGCCAATCAAGAAGCACCTGGTTCTCTGTCCTCGATCAGAGTAAGGCATACCACCAAAGGTTTGTCGAAGAGTCCAGTAGACCTTTGACAGCATTCATCACACCGTGGAGATTATATGAGTGGATCTGCATACCGTTTGGACTCAGTTCAGCTCCAGCATAATTTCAGATGAGCATGGAGTCATGTTTAGAAGGATTGAGGGACGATATCTGCCAGCCGTACTTGGATGACAATGTGGTACACAGCAAAACCTTCCGGGAGCATGTTGAACACGTGAGGACCGTATTTCAACGATATCAACAACATGGAGTTAAGTTGACCCCAAAGAAGTGTGAACTGTTCAAAAGACAAGTCCGCTTTCTAGGGAAAATTGTGTCCAGAGAAGGATATACCATGGACCCAGCAGAAATCGCTCCTGTACTAACCTTAAAAGACAGGCAGCCCTCGACCGTCGGGGAGTTGATGCAGATATTAGGATTCCTCTCCTACTATCGTACTTACGTTCGGAACTTCTCCAGGATTGTCGCCGTACTATACCTCCTCTTGGGGGGGATAACAGAGACAACAACACTCACGGAGAAAAAGAAGAACGCGGGTAGGACATGGCTTAAGAAAGAACGCTGTTTCATCCCATCAGCCCATTCTCTGGACAGCCGACCGCCAGGAGGTATTGGAAAAACTAGTAGACTACCTGGTAAAACCTTGGGATATCCTGATTTCAATTTACCATTTGTTCTTCATTGTAACGCTTCTCAAGTTGGACTGGGAGCTGCCCTGTATCAGCATCAAGATGGAAAAATGAGAGTGATCGGTTACGGTTCTAGAACGTTGACAGATGTCGAGAAGAAATACCATCTACATTCCAGAAAATTGGAGTTCCTGGCATTGAAATGGGCTATCTGAGAACGATTTAGAGATTAGTTCTACTAGAGGAAAGAGTTTGAGGTATGCACTGACAAAAACCCTTTGACCTATGTCCTTACTACAGCCAAACTGATTGCAACGGGTCAGAAATGGGTTGCTGAACTAGCTGACTTCAATTTCAGCATCAAGTACAGGCCAAGAAAATGCAATGTGGATGCTGACGGATTGTCAAGAATGCCACTAGAGCCTGAGGAGTTCATGCAAGAATGCTCGGAGGAAGTCAGTCTGGAAGCAATTGAGATCAGTACCCAAGCAGTACAAGCTTATCAGGAGGAAGACACACAATTATGGTATCCGTTAATGGTGGAAAACACCATAAAAACGAGAGCACAAGATCACCCCCGGTCTATTCAACAATTACCAAAACGGCAGCACAACGGGAAGATTAGATAATTGGTAGAATACTACTTTATGTGGACCAAAATCGGTTTCCAAGTAAACGAGAGAGAGCCAATGAGTCATCAGCAGTATCTGTTTTAATTAAAGAGTGGACGAAGCTCTACCTCACTGAAGACGGTATCCTGTATCGTAAAGGAGGACAAAAACGGCAGTTGGTACTACCCAGAGTATTCCATAGGTTGGTCTTCAAAGCACTCCATGAAAACATGGGACACCTGGGAGTGGAAAGGACAACCAACTTGATCCATGAACGTTTCTTCTGGCCGTACATACAGAGAGGTATTGAGAGGTACGTGACCAGGGAGTGTGCGTGTCTGAAACACATCAACACATCAACCCGGGCACCTATGGGAAACATCCAAACTACATATCCATTTGAGATGGTCTCAATAGACTTTCTACATCTCGAGACGTGCAAGGGTGGTTACTAATACATCTTGGTGGTGATGGACCATTTTACATGATTTGCTCAAGCATATGCCACCACCAATACATCGGGTCGAACAGCGGCAGAGAAGATCTTCAATGATTTTGCTGTGAGGTTTGGGTTCACTACAAGGTTACGCCACGGCCAAGAAAGAGAATTTGAGAACCAGCTCTTTGCCAAGCTCGGAAAGTACTGTAGAATTCAGAGATCCCACAAAACGCCCTATCACTCAGAAGGTAATGGACAAGTGGAATGTTTTAACCAAACATTATTGTCAATGTTGCGCACTTTAACTGCTGATGAGAAGAAAGACTGGAAGAGTTCTCTGTCAAAAGTGGTACATGCCTATAACTGTGCAAAGTCCAACGGGTTGCTCACCCTTTTTCCTATTGTATGGACGGTCGCCAAGACTGCCAATCAACATCATGTTCTGACGCGCCCCTGGGCCTGTGTCGCGCTGCGTTGCGCACGCGGGAGCTTACCCGGAGCCGGATCTCTTGAGGGTTGTAGTCTCGTGGCGGCGACCCGGTCCGTGCCCAGGGAGTCAAACTGAGCGGCGATGTACTAGCAGTAGATGGTTGGTGACTACGCCACCCGTTGAATGCAGCTATGGAGCTGCCGCTGCAGGGCAGACCGCTGAGGCCGGTGGAAGGATGATGCAGCGTGGATGGTATAACCCCCAACTGGAGGGGTATGGCCTCAGGGCAGCCGACGTGGATGATGGGGGTAGCAGGAACCACTCAGAGACGGTGCGGTGTAGTTCAGGGTCTTTACTGGTGACAAAGATAGACCCTCCCGGAGTACTTGCTAGTGATAGGGGCCTGGTCAGTCCTTGAGCAGATGGGATCTCCCCTGGCCAGGCGGAGTTGTAGGCCTTCCCAACTAACTGTACTCTTCTGGCTACCTTGCTAGAGGCGGGAATAAGTAGCCCACGTCCCTGAGTGTACCGTGTGGTGCTCACCCGTATGGCCGGTGACTCGGGGCCTTCTAATGGCTTCCGCTCCACGATGGCGGTGCTGGTCCCACGCGTGTGACCGTGCCTTCGGGCTTCTGGGCCAGAGGACCTGAAATCCTCTGCCGGACGGTTTCTGCTGCTGGGTAGGAGTTAGTCCCCACAGCCTCGGACTCCGGGTCCGGTAAGAAATCTTCTCAGTCAGGGCGAGCTCTGTAGCTGCCAGCCCCTGACTCGTTGTAACACTGCTCCCCACAGAGCTCCTGATGTTTCTTGCTATGCTGCTTCTCTTCTCTACTCTTGTTCTGTCTTCTTTCTCACTAACTCTGCCTCAGCCCCGGGTTTATATAGGGGAAGTCCTTCCCCTCCCAAGACTGGGCAGGAGGTGTGGCATGCACAGGATCCCTGACCAAAGGACCTCCCACCTGCTCTCAGACGTAATATCTCTATCACTGTGGCAACCAGACCCCTGGGGTGTCACAGTTCCATACTCCGGTGTCAGAGACTTACAGATTGTATCAGGAGTACGTTCGGAAATGGAAGGAACGGATGGCAGGGGCATACAATATAGCGCCCAAAGTAGTTACGCAAGGACTGAGCAAGAGTAATGAGTACTATGATCGAAAATGTTATGGAGCAGAATTGGCACCAGGAAGCCAGGTGCTAGTCAAGAAAGTACGTGAGAAAGGCGGTCCAGGAAAACTTTCGTACTGGGAAGACGAGGTGTATGTGGTCGTAAGAAGAAAAGCTGATGACAGCCCAGTGTATGAAATCCGATTGGAAATGGGAGACAAGAAAACCAGAATAGTCCATCGGAATTTACTACTACCCTGTGACTATCTCCCACCACAACAAGACTTCCCAGAAGTAGACTGACATCGTCCGAGATTGACTAAAAGACCACCACAGACTGAAGCTCCGGAGGTGAATAGTGACCTTGAAAGTTCCGATGGAGAAGAACACACCATTGTATCTCTCGGACCAGCAAGGAGAGGGCTGTACCATCCTCAGGAGAGTTAACTAAACCCTGAGGCTCCAGAGTTCGTACCAAAGAGTATAGATGAAGTCCAATTCAGATCTGATGATCGAACACTGGCTCCTGAAGAGACCGATAGAGACTCAGGAGGAGCAAAATTACCAGACTGTGTGGAAACAAGCGACTCAGGAGAAGTACAGGAACTTACAGAGGCAGCTCCATGAGCATTTGAGGATGCACGGGAAATGAGTGCGGCGGAAGAAACTTCTGTGACCGAAGAACCCGTGGTCTCTGAGGAACAACCCACCAGGAGGATGTCGACGCGAGAAGTGAGGAAGCCCATGATGCTGACGTATGAGACACTTGCTGAACCGAGTCAAGTGCCAAGGACTGTCGACAGGAAACAGGTATCTCTGCCTGTGGACTAGGTAAGCCCACTTGAGTGGTATTCACCAACGTGAGGCAGTATTGAAGATGTTGCCTGGTGGAAAGACTTGTTTTCATGCTTTCATTTTCCTTAAAAGACTTTGTAGAAACAAAGAACTGTTAAAGCATAGAGAGAGAGAGCTGGTTGAAGACGTACGAAAAGCTCCAGCTGAAGAGATGCTGAGTGTTTTAATTGTGTTAATTGTTTATTTCTTATAGGCATCCTACAAGAAAAAGGTTATAAGATTAGGTTGTTATCAATGTTTATGAACGTTATACTAATTTCACAATGCCAATTTGCATATAAAGTTATTCAACTTTCACCACTGTCTCAGAATTGGTTAGATTGATCAATTAAGACGAATGTCGAGGACGACATTCAAAAAGGAGGGAAATGTGTGGCATGCAGAAGTAGGGCTGTTGCTTTAAAAGCATTCAGCAACTATTAGAAGTAACACAGGTACATGAGACAGGAAGTGTTGTGCTCCAGAAGCATCCAGCAACTAGAGGGTTTAACACAGTCACAGGAGAAGGGGAGTGTTTTAGCAGAGCCCCAGGGGGATTGTGGGGAAGTTGTGTACTGTCTGGCTGGAGCCAAAGAGAAAGGTGGTGTGTGTGTTCTGTATCTCACAGAAGCACCACTGCAAGTGAAAAGGATTCAAGTCAGGAGTGAAGCTAAGCACAGGTCAGGAAGAGTTCCTGAACTAACAGTGCAGAGTATTGTCAGGCAGACAGATAAGGACTGTAAGAAATGGTGTCACAGGGATCATCTCCCTCAGCAAACCCATCCCCCCTCCTCCATCTCCCTCTGCTGTAAAGAATGCTGTGTTCATTAATGTGCCTTTGCATTAGAACTGTGCTGTTCTGTACTACTGGGAAGACTGTGCACTGCTGTGCTGCTAAGGAAACTGTATTGTTTGTTACTGGAGTCTGTTGCTCATAAGACTTAACTTGCACTGGCTGTGCGGTTTCTTATTAAAAGCTACTGTTCTACCGTTTATAAGGACTCTTGTCAAGTGTGTCTGGTCACCAAGTGAAACAACCTACGTGTTTGTGCCTGAGGGTCAATACCCCTGTGTGCCTGAGAGAAGCTGCAGCACATGGTCTATGGTCTCCCTGAGTAACTGTTCCCCCAGGATGTAACCTGTTTCGCCCCTACCTGAACCTAGAGGCGTGCGTGTAACATGTATATGTTAAAGGGTGAGAATTTCCAACAATCCCATGTCTCAAACAATATTTAATACTAAGTTCTATATGGCATGTGATACTGAATATGTTATCTATGTTTTACAATGCCCATGTAAATTGTTATATGTGGGGAAAACAACTTGGGATTTTAAAACTAGAATAAACCACCATCGATATACAATTAGGAAAAAGAAATTAGATTTACCTATGTGAAAGCATTTTGTGGAATTGGGATAAAAATGGAAGGATCTTATGTAAGCACTTTATATATGTAATTTTTATGATGTGCTGGAATGTTTATTTATTGATATCATTGCTGCACCTATTTAATATATCAATATATACCATTGCACTGCTTGAGAAAGTTCCACACTTGGAACGAAACGTTGCCTTTTCACTATACTGTATATATATGTACAGTATATACTGTATATATATATATATATATATATATATATATATATATATATATACGTATATAAAAAATCAGGATGGTGGGCCATCCAAATCTTGCACCGGGGCCCAACTGCCTCCAATCACACCACTGTTTAGGGCCACACTGGCATCAACTATAAATCACAAGGTGCTTGAACATTATATTGCTTTTTGGGTGGTTTAGTGGAACAATTGTTATGTGGACTGATGGCAATTATATGGAGCCTGGTAACCACAGTATATAATTAATAGGAGGGGAAGGACATCTCATAATGTGAGTCAAATCATTCTGTATTTGCACAAGCTATTAAAATGTAAAAAACACATTTATGTATCTACAAGTGACATGGACGCCAGAACCCATCATATATAAAATTAGATGAAGGCCCGCCATACTGGTTCCATTTATGTGGCCTAGCAGAGCTGATTGTGGACAAATCTCTTGGTTTGCTTACAGGAACGTTTTACCAAAAGACAGAGGCAAGCTTGTGAGGAGCCATAGCACTCCGCAAAGGA
Source organism: Phyllobates terribilis (assembly GCF_046119375.1). NCBI lineage: Eukaryota > Metazoa > Chordata > Amphibia > Anura > Dendrobatidae > Phyllobates > Phyllobates terribilis. The sequence continues at coordinate 339,213 of NW_027363467.1, read as the reverse complement.
AGGGCGGCAGCACCTCCTTATAAATTAAGCACCACTAGAATCAAATCAAATGGCACAGTTTAAACTCACCTGAGGGCGATAAAAAGATGTTCCTCTACCGAAATACAGCGCCTAATTGTTGTGTTTAGGAACTAAAGGCCAGCATGAAGCTCCTCCAACAGGCGATCAATGGTTACAAGGTGCATGCGGCAAAATGAGAACAATCTGTCAGGGTTGCGCTGTAGCTCCCCATACAGCCAGTAAGAAGTGGCCTTTAGAGACCTGTTGGCTAAGCAGAGGATAAACCCATAGGTTGAAACGCCTCCTTGGATCCACATCACTCTGCGTAGATCTCCAAATCACCTTGACACCACCCAGGTCTGAAGAACCCGCTCACCAGGGGTGAAGGATAAATTAGCCATATTGAGAGCTTGGTCAATACATCAGACCAACAATGAGTATTCACTCTGGGATATCCCAGCAAAATGGATGTGGTCTAATCCTATGACCTTATTGGGGTTGTTTTTATAGGGTTAGGATCATAGAGGACCTTCATTTTATAGGAAATTGAAGCAAAACAGACTAGAAAATCAGACTAGAAAAACTGCACTCAGGGATACTGGAGGCTGTGACTCTGTTCACTCATGTGTTCAGGCTAATGAGGAAAGGGCTTTACATGACAGTAGATAAAGCTGAAGTCTTTCTGTAAAGCTGAAATCCCCCAGCATTCCCTGCCACTTCAGTGTCTGTGCGGAGCTTACTCTGATCATTTGCATTAATGAGATGTCATCAGCCTCTGTACATTCATCTGATATAGGAATAACAAAATACCTTTCTGCGTTACAAGAGCTCATCTGATTGGGAGCCATCAATCCATCCAGCTTTCTGATTGTTTCCAAAACTTACCAGCAGAATTATAAATGCAGTTATTCACGTTTGAATCATCATCATAATAATAATAGAATGTGCTACAGTGGTTTCTACCTCTATTTCCTTGGTCCATTTTGTCGACCGAAGGACTTGCCAGTTTTTTACAATAGTATCAGCAGGAAATTATCATTAGATGACTAGTAAACCTGTTGCCAGGTAATCCAACATAGCCCCCACCACTGATTGGCAGCTTTCTGCCTATGCACAGAGTACACAGGAAGCTGCCAATCAGTGGTGTGGGCGGTGATATACAGAGCTCAGCATTCAGAGAACCGCTAGATCTGCCGCAGATAAAACAGTGATGTTATTAAGTAGTAGCAATAAAATACAGCACTCCTGGTAATTGTAGGTCCCCGGATAGGATCCCAATCCGTATCAATCAAATAGTAGAAAGAATCCGTCACTCTGAGGTGAGTAGAGTGAAAAACGTGAATCTTTTATTGCAGTGGTCCATATGGACAGTGTGTATTACATGTAACGTTTCCATCATCAAAGACCTTTGTCAAACATATACTGTAGAGGTAACTGAATCGCCCTCCCTGGGCTATGGGGGATACTCGGAGCCTTGCAGATGTCGCGGGGATGCAGTCGTGGCCTTGGACCGTTCCGTGCCCAGGGCTGTCACATGAAAAATATGGGCAATTGGATGAGTGGTTGTTTGACTTCGCCACCTGTGGTTTCTGGTGAAGGCCACGAGCGCTGCAACAGTCCTCTGAGGCTGATGTTATGGCAGCTCGGTTTGGTACTACTCCCCACAGGCGGAGTAGGCCTCAGGGCAGTGATCAATGAACGATCTGTGTGAAGGTATGGTGGGTGCAGTGCCGCGCAGGAATAAACAAGCGGAGGCGGTGGATGAAGTCATCCTGGTCTTTACTCACTTTAGATGTACTTTCAGCCGCAAAGCTTCTCTCTGCTACACACGGCGTACTGCGGTCACCGGGTAGGGGGTTCAGCACTTCCCAGGTAGATCAAGGGCACCTGTCAAGACCCCGCTGGTGTGTTCCTCTCCTTTTTCTCTCCTCCCGCTTGTGTTCCTCCCTGGGATCCACTAAGCCGCCGGGCTTTTCCAACAGTGACGTGAAGTACACAGTCAGATATCGGGAGCCGGTCACCCCTCTTGCAGAAGGAATCCCTCTGGCTAAGCCAGAGTGAAGAATACAGGTGGCGACTCCGCTCCGTCCGTATTCCCCTGGGATCCTTTTGCCTGTGGAGCCTATCTCCTCTGCTCCCCTCCAAGGCCTTCTTAGAACAGGACCCTGACCGGGCAGAGAAACTGGTTAACCCTGACCCGCTCCTCGTCTCAAGGCCAGAGAACGAGGACCGTGAATCTTCAGCCAGCTGCAGACTCTTGCTGGACCCTGACAGAAGACCACAATCAAAAGACCTTGAACTAAAAATGGCCATTTATTATATATGGTTCTATAAGTGCTTCCTGTAAGTGTTTCCTCCACCCTCACCCACTACTTGGTTCCCCCTATCTTTGGTTACCCCCCATCTCCTCTATCCCGGGCCAGGGCAGCACCCTGGTGCATTTAGGCCCCCTACAGGACAGGAGTGGTGTAGTGTTGAGTGCGAAGTGGGGTTCTGAGTGATGCTCCATCCTTACTTGGGAGAGGAGATACCACATCTCTATCTGACGTGCAGTACCCCTGTGGCGACTGAACCCTCAGGGGCGCCACACAACAAATAAAAAAACAAAAGACTTAACATCAGAAATATAATACAGAACATGAAACTATAAAGATAGATATGACGTAATGCTTAAGTGAGGACCACAAGATCTGGCAGATACAGACACCAAGTCTATGAGCAATGGTGAAAAATATATATGTATTGCAGTTTGTAAGAGCCACCAAACAATATACATGAAGACCAGGGTTGGAGGTAGGCAGGTCCCTAACTCCAAAATATATATAGTGTAGAAGATACTATGTCTCTATGGGGAAATAAATATGCAGGGTACAACGCAAAATAGAAATAAGCAATACTTAACATGGGACTATAAAAAATGAAACAGATGGTACATAGAAGGTGGGGGGATTGAATGGTGGTCACAAAGAAGCCCCAAGTCCAAAGTCCACTGGAGAGTCCTGATCTAGAACTAATTTATCCCAAACTGTAAAATAAGATACAAAGCGGAGCCTTATCATATACAGTACAGACCAAAAGTTTGGACACACCTTCTCATTGAAAGATTTTTCTGTATTTTACATTCACACTGAAGGCATCAAAACTATGAATTAACACATGTGGAATTATATACTTAACAAAACAGTGTGAAACCACTGAAAATATGTCTTATATTCTAGGTTCTTCAAAGTAGCCACCTTTTGCTTTGATGACTGCTTTGCACATTCTTGGCATTCTCTTGATGAGCTTCAAGAGGTAGTCACCGGAAATGGTCTTAGAATAATCTTGAAGGAGTTCCCAGAGATGCTTAGCACTTGTTGGCCCTTTTGCCTTCACTCTGCGGTCCAGCTCACCCCAAACCATCTCGATTGGGTTCAGGTCTGGTGACTGTGGAGGCCAGGTCATCTGGCGTAGCACCCCTTCACTCTCCTTCTTGGTCAAATAGCCCTTACACAGCCTGGAGGTGTGTTTGGGGTCATTGTCCTGTTGAAAAATAAATGATTGTCCAACTAAGCGCAAACCGGATAGAATAGCATGCCATTGCAAGATGCTGTGGTAGCCATGCTGGTTCAGTATGCCTTCAATTTTGAATAAATCCCCAACAGTGTCACCAGCAAAGCACCCCCACACCATCACACCTCCTCCTTCATGCTTCACGGTGGGAACCAGGCATGTAGAGTCCATCCGTTCACCTTTTCTGCGTCGCACAAAGACACGGTGGTTGGAACCAAAGATCTCAAATTTGGACTCATCAGACCAAAGCACAGATTTCCACTGGTCTAATGTCCGTTCCTTGTGTTCTTTAGCCCAAACAAGTCTCTTCTGCTTGTTGCCTGTCCTTAGCAGTGGTTTCCTAGCAGCTATTTTACCATGAAGGCCTGCTGCACAAAGTCTCCTCTTAACAGTTGTTGAAGAGATGTGTCTGCTGCTAGAACTCTGTGTGGCATTGACCTGGTCTCTAATCTGAGCTGCTGTTAACCTGCGATTTCTGAGGCTGGTGACTCGGATAAACTTATCCTCAGAAGCAGAGGTGACTCTTGGTCTTCCTTTCCTGGGGCGGTCCTCATGTGAGCCAGTTTCTTTGTAGCGTTTGATGGTTTTTGCAACTGCACTTGGGGACACTTTCAAAGTTTTCCCAATTTTTCGCACTGACTGACCTTCATTTCTTAAAGCAATGATGGCCACTCGTTTTTCTTTGCTTAGCTGCTTTTTTCTTGCCATAATACAAATTCTAACAGTCTATTCAGTAGGACTATCAGCTGTGTATCCACCAGACTTCTGCACAACACAACTGATGGTCCCAACGCCATTTAAAAGGCAAGAAATCCCACTTATTAAACCTGACAGGGCACACCTGTGAAGTGAAAACCATTTCCGGTGACTACCTCTTGAAGCTCATCAAGAGAATGCCAAGAGTGTGCAAAGCAGTCATCAAAGCAAAAGGTGGCTACTTTGAAGAACCTAGAATATAAGACATATTTTCAGTTGTTTCACACTTTTTTGTTAAGTATATAATTCCACATGTGTTAATTCAAAGTTTTGATGCCTTCAGTGTGAATGTACAATTTTCATAGTCATGAAAATACAGAAAAATCTTTAAATGAGAAGGTGTGTCCAAACTTTTGGTCTGTACTGTATGTCAGGCCACTAACGGATGGAGCAGAACATGAGGAATGGGTGGGAAAGCAGGAGGGGTAGTTTTATTGTCATAAAAAAACAGAAGAGAGAAAGAGGTGGAAAATGAAACCATGCTAGGAGCAGATAAAAAGTGTAGAGGAAGGGAAAAAAACATAGGAAAAGACTGAATAAGAGGAAAGAAAAATAAAATAAAAATGAAAATGAAAAAAAAGAAAGGAAAAAATAAAATTAATAAAAAATAAAATAAAATAAAAAAATAAAGATGAAAAAAGGGGAAAAATAAAGATAAAAGATGAAAAATAAAGAAAAATAATGAAAAATGAACCATAAGGAATAAAAAATAATAGGTTATTCAGAAAGAATAAATAATAATAATCAAAGAAATTAAAAAATATGTAGCAGCTCGATGTGCTCCAGGTTCCTAAATACATGGGATGATGAGATTCCTGATATAAAATGGATCAAGAAGACTGTCCTCCTGTCTTGAATAATAAATACTTTGATCTCTGTAATATTCACATAATTCCAATACTTCAATGTCCTACATATTAATACTAGATGGTGGCCCGATTCTAACGCATCGGGTATTCTACAATATGTACGCGGCCGACCGGGTGCATCCAGCAGAGCGTTGTTTAAATTTGGCGCCAAAATCGCTGATTGGTCGCGGCCGGCAACCGCGACCAATCAGCAAAACGGTGTTTAAATTTGGCGGCAATATCGGTGATTGGTTGCGGGTGGCGGCCGCGACCATTCAGCGAACTGTGTTAGTGAGGACCGGAGAGCTTGTTTAAATTTGGCGCTAAAATCGCTGATTAGTCGCGACCGAGACCAATCAGCAAAACGGTGTTTAAATTTGGCGCCAATATCGCTGACTGGTCGCGGCCAGCGGTCGCAACCAATCAGCAGAGCGGGGTTTAGATTTGGCGCCAATAATGCTGATTGGTGGCGACTGCGACCAATCAGCAGAGCGGTGTTTAAATTTGGCGCCAATCTCCCTGATTGTTCGCTGCTGGCGGCCGCGACCAATCAGCAGAGCGTTGTTTAAATTTGGCGCCAATCTCGCTGATTGGTAGCGGCCGCGACCAATCAGCAGAGCGGTGTTTAAATCAGCGAACCGTATTACTGAGGACCGGGCAGCGTCGCCGTCCCTCCCTTCACACTTGCCGTCGGGAGATCAGCGGCCCAAGCCGCTGATCTCCCGACAGTAGCCGCATGGAGGTCAGCGGCGCCGCCCGTCGGGGTACTTGTGCTGCCAGCAGCGGGGAGATGAGCAGCTAGCGCCGCTCATCTCCCGGCTGCATCGCCGCTGACTTCCGTCCGGCAGATGAGCCGCTAACGGCCGCCATCTTTTTCTGAAATCCCGCGTCGCTGATTGGCCCAATCAGCGACGCGGGATTTCCTGGACAGACAGACAGGATAAGACGATTATATATATTAAATATTTTACTGTATTGCAGTTATCTATTGTTAAACGTGTGATGCAATACCTGCAACATTGTTTTAAAATGGATATTTACTGATTATAACAGGATTCGGATTTCTATCTTATTGCTGTATGTTTGTAACATTTATTATAAAGAATTCTTCAAGAAACGAGTTTAAAAAAAACAATAATAATTCTGCACACATAGATATTCTCATAAGAAAGACAAAACCTCACTTTTATTTTCCTAAATATTCAGGGTTCAGGTTTATTAACGTTTTAAATTGACCGACTGCACTGGAGTTGTTCAATATTAAAATGAATAATCAAAAATACAAATTGAACACACAGTGCATATATATGTATATTTATTTATTTATAAGCAAAAGTTTGGTTCATCATCCTCCAAATTTGATATCTATCTATCTATCTAATCCAAAAATATGGAGGCAGCACACAGTTGAAGAATTTTTTTTTTTTTATTATTTAATAGCCCATGTGGCGACGTTTCGGTCCAGTATTGTGCACCTTTCTGAAGCTACATGGGCTATTACATAATATAAATTTTTCTACTTCATCTGTGTGCTGCCTCCATATTTTTGGATTATATAAGAGGACTGGTATATAACAGGGGGCTTTTCACCTAAACTTTTTGCTTGTGCTGTTTTTTATCTTATTTCTTATCTATCTATCTATATATCTATCTATCTATCTATCTATCTATCTATCTATCTATCTATCCATCTATCTCATTGTGAGGTGAGATCAGAATGAAAATGATGTCACAAGTGATGTGATGACATCACCGTATTCTATATCCCAGTGTTCCGGCCTAAGGGAAATCACTGCCTTACAGACTCCCAAGGGTGAGGCAGCCCCTTTTGTTTTTCGTCACGAACGAAGCAAAAATTGATTATAAAATGGATAAAGAGAGAAGAAGAGCCCATAGAGATCGGGTTCTCAGTGAGAGGAGAGGATTAAATGAAGAGCAGGTACCATTGTTCGCTATTGGGCGAAAAGGCTTTATACTACCGGACGTGGACACTGACGCCTCAGAAATGGCGTCCAAACGTCAAACTCTGGACAAAATGAGAAAGACCAAAAGACATGAGATCCTTACAGAGAGAAGGAAAATGGAGACCCTCATGGAGTCTCACTCTGCAGCCTCCGCTGAGCTTCAGAGGGCCATACTTATCGCCTTGAAAAAACTCGGAGATCTGGTCCCTGAAATAAGGAGGAGGAACAAAGATGTCATCCTCAATAAGAGGAGAAACATCAGCGCAGAGTTAGAGCTGGAAGAGGTTCTCCAAGAGACACCGAGACAAGTGACATCCTCCAGATCTGAAAGTCTGGAGGCACCGAAACTACAAAGAGTGGCAGCCCAGAAGAGGATCCGGAACAGCAGAGACTGGGTTGTCCAATGTAGAAGACGTCTCATCTACGCTAAATCCATTATAAATGGGAATGGTGCATTGCGGAGGTCGAGGTCATCAGCTGAAAACATCTCCATCCCAGAGAACAAACAGCTGAGTGTTTCTCCACCAAACACATCACTGGATACAGATGGACCAGGTAAGATGGATCTGCTCAGTGTAATAAGACTGGGGGTGAGGAGGATTATACTCCTAATATTATGTACTGGCATCAATTATCAAAAGTGCAGAAAAACTGTCCTTGTTGCCCATAGCAACCAATCACAATGCGGCTTTCATTGTTCCATAGAATGTTAAGAGATGGAATCTATGTTGTGATTCGTTGCTATGGACAACAGGGACAGTTTTGCTATTGGACAGTTTTGATAAATGAGAGCCCAAATATTAGACATTTCCTGCTCATTTACATAATGCCATTTAAAATTATAATATTTTCTCTGGAGCTACATTTGTTAACCCCTTATTGACCAGGCAACCTTTTTTTTTCTCCCCCCTCCTTTGAAAACCCATAACTATTTATTTATTAATTTTTCTGGCAATGTAGCTGTATGTGGACTTGTTTTTTTAGTGGCCGAGCTGTAGTTTTGAACATTATTTATTTTACCATTCAATGTTCTGGAACACGGGGAAAAAGATTTAATCTGTGGTAAAATTGTGGAAAAAAAGTGATTCCAACATTGTTTTTTTCTAGATGTTCATTGAGTGGTAAAAATGACCTGACAAAATGATTCTCCATGTCAGTTACAGCTATTGACGCGCCCCCTGGGACATATTCCTTTTTGAGGGGAATACCCGGCACCGGATCAGATGGGGGGTTGTAGTCTCCGAGCGGCTGTGACCCGGCCCGTGCCCAGGGCGTCAAGCTCAGTGTTATGTGGCAGTCCTACAGATGTTATTAAGAGTTCTTTTGTGTCGACTACGCCACCCGTTGTGATGCGGTCACTGTGGCCGCCGCTGCAGCAGGGTCCGCTGAGGCTGATGGTGGGTGCGCAGCTTGGTGGGATAACCCCCAACGGGAGGGGTATAGCCTCAGAGGGGACAGGTGCAGAGGATGGGGGTTGTGGTGGTGCAGTGCAGACGGCAATGAAGACAGAGTCGGGTTGTGCAGTTAAGGGTGTTTACTTACTGCAGATGTTGTACTGGTCACTCCAGCTGCGAGTGACCACCCGAGCCGTGCTGCGTCCACCAGGTCCTGGATCCAGCCAACCCCCAAACAAGTCCGGAGCGTGGCCCTGAGCTCTCCTTCTGTCCCGTTCTCTGGCCGTCCCCACCAGTAATCCACCTAGGTCCAGCTCCCTCGGGCCTTCTGTTGGGACACCCTTGGCCCTGGGTTCCCTGACCCTTCATGTGGTGTGCCTTCGGGGTGGATGTGATGGGTGACCGTGGCAAACGCTGCCCACGGTCTCCGGTCTCTGGCTGGGGAATGTTTTTACCCCCACCAGCTTGGGTTCCGGTACCCTGATGCCGACTCTTCACCCGGGGATTTTAGTTGGGATCTCAGAGTCCTTTTCTTCTGTGCCTCTGGGTCTCTCTCTTTTCTCCTCTCTCACTCTGGGTCTTTCTTCTCTCCTCTGCTCCTGACTTGTTCTCTGCAACTCACTGACTCTCTGCATCTGACTCTCTGCATCTGACCCTGTTCTTTGATGGTGCCCACCTTATATACACCCTCTATGTGTGAGCTCAGGTGACCAGCACCCAATGAGCTCCTATCTTTACCCAGGCTGCTCCCCCTATCTGCCCCTACACTACTTGGGATGTACCACCCCCCTCCCACTCCAGCCAGGAACAGACTCGGTCGTACCTGCACATTTCTAAGTGGGAGTACCGTCGGCCTGCTCCTCGGAAATGGGATGTATGTAGTGCATGCAGCCTACCGAGCTCAGTTCCACACTCCATCCTTACCCGGGAGTGGAATATCACACCTCTGGGTTGAGGTGCAATACCCCTGTAGCAGCCGAATCCTCAGGGTGCTACATTCCCCCCTGGTAAATCACAGCACGTCCTCGGGCTGTAAGACATAAATAACACCAAAACATACATTTTTTTTTTTTTTCATAAACATATAAAACATATAAAACATTATATATATAAAACTTTTCATATCAACATTCTCGTCGTCTCTCGTTTCAGGTTCCTCCTCCGGACACTGTGCAACGTGTGACCGGGTAAAGTGCGACAGTCTCTCTGGAAAACTGGTTTTCCTATAAAACCGGTAGGGGGCGCTTTAGGAAGCGCAACTATATACAGGGGAAGTTGGCCGCTCTCAGTCCTCGGCCAGGTAGAGGGAAGGGAATGGCTGCTCACAGTCCTCAGCCTGTGGGATTAAGGGGTTAACGGGTAAACAGTTCACTCAGCTGGTCCCAACGGGGACTATATATATGTAGCAACAGTTTCTTTATACCCCGATCGGGTAACTATTTACATCACTGCTCTGCCGCACTCAACGGCGTCTTCCTCCTGCTCTTTGCTTATAACTGGTTGTAACTTCAGACCCGTCCGGGTCCTCTTGCTCCTCCTCCTCACACTGCAACTCCTCCTCCGTCAGGCGGTGTACGTGGAGGGCGTAAGGTCCTTTGGCACACTTGTGCCGGGTAAAGGTGACCTCGTCTCCGATGTAGAGGTCACGACCTCTGTGCCCCTCCGGCAGATGGGACTCCACGTCTCTGCGCGTGACAAAGACGTCGCCGGGGGTGTTGTTGTCTCGAATGAAGCCCCACCCATGCTGCTGGTTGAACTTGATCACTGTCCCGATGGTGCGGGGACAATGCGCTGCACGGGGGTCCCTCCTGGTCCGGCTCTTCTGCTCGGCACTCCGTACTTGGGCCTGCTGTTCCCGGACCCGCCTCTCTCTCCGCTCCCTCGCAAACTCCTCGAGCTGCTGTCGGCAACACTCAGCGCGCTCTACTGCAGCTGCCCTGGTTTCCTGAGTGAACCCCATTAGATCTTCTCCGGTGGGGTCCCACTCAAACTGTGCTTCCGCTAGCGGGGGCGAGATCCGTGCCACGGGCTTCGGAGCCGGAATCAGGGGTTCATCCAGGGGTCTTAGTCTCTGCTGCCGTTCCAGCTCATGGTATTCTTCGGGCCAGATGAAGGGCCGCCCGTCCGGCCATGTGAGCTGGCTGAACAAGTCCTCCCCCAGGTGTGGCACCCTTGGTTTTACGGGCGCGGGCGCGGTGGTGGTGGCGCCCGGGTTGCCCAGGCCTTGCGGCCAGGCCTGGGGCACCTGGAAGGTGAAGGGCACCGTTAGGACGGCGGCGCCCTGGGCTACCTGGCCTTGCGACCAGGCCGGAGGCTCCGCGGAGGTAGGGGGCGCTGTTGGTGATGCGGCGCCCGGGGGTACTAGGCCTTGCGACCAGGCTGGTGGTATTTCCTGCTTTGTCACGCTCCGGGTCGAGGCGCGTGACGTCACAGGGGTCGCGGCGGCGGCTTCCGGTTGGGGCCTAGTCTGCGTCGGTGACATGGCGTTTTCGGGCACAGCAGGGGGACTTTCGGGCTCTGCGACGGGGAGCTGGGGCAGGTAAGCGGTGTCACGGCTTGGGGTATAGGCGTCCCCTTTACCTGCCTCCATGCATTCGGCTCCCTCCTCGGCGCCGTCTCCGGCCTTGGGTCCTCCCGCGCCATCCTCAGAGGCGGTCTGCTTCCTCATCTCGGCTGGCGTGCTCCGGGTCTTGGTTTGCTGGGCCATCTCCCGGCTCCACTCCGCCAATGTCTCTCGCTGTACCCGGGCCATCCTCCGTGCGAGGCCCTCCAGGGCAGTCTGTGCACACTCCCGGTCTCGGGGGAGCTGTGCAAGGACCTCCACTAGGCCTAGTGGGGTCGTGGTGTCCAGCAGGCTCCTGACCAACGGGTCGGTGCTGCTCTGCTCTTCTTCCAGCAGGCTCCTGGCCAGCGGGCCGGTGCTGCTCTGCTCTCTGGACATCTCCGGGTGAGCTTCTCGGCTACTCCTCTCCAGACTTCTTGCCTCCGGGTGCGCTCGCTCCAGACTGCTCCAGGCGGCACCCATCTTCGTTCTTTTCTTTCGTCTCCTCCCACTTCGAGGGCGGTCCCGGGGCCACTCGGTGACTGTCAGCTCCAGGGGCAGTTCTTTCACGCTGACAGACACCTCCAGCATCACAGTCTCTGTTGGTGGGGGCGGTTTCCACTTTTGGCGCCATTTTCTGTCCTGGCCCACGATGGGAGGCGGCCTCCTGCCCTCCTTTGGCACGCCCATAATGGCGTCCGCTGCTCTTCCAAGGCGGGAAATCTTCGGATTTGGCGGGAAGCGTCGCCCAGTGGCGGGAAACTCTGCAGATGGCGGGAACAAGCTGGAAATGGCGGACAATCGGCGGGAAACGACTGGTGATGGGGTCCGATGGCGTGGACCCTCCGGAACCGGCGGGAGACTTCTTTCTGAGGTAAACTTGCACTTTTCTTCAGGCACGCAGTACCCGGGTGTTGCGGGCACGTAATCCTGCCGACTACGCCAAAGTTGACGCGCCCCCTGGGACATATTCCTTTTTGAGGGGAATACCCGGCACCGGATCAGATGGGGGGTTGTAGTCTCCGAGCGGCTGTGACCCGGCCCGTGCCCAGGGCGTCAAGCTCAGTGTTATGTGGCAGTCCTACAGATGTTATTAAGAGTTCTTTTGTGTCGACTACGCCACCCGTTGTGATGCGGTCACTGTGGCCGCCGCTGCAGCAGGGTCCGCTGAGGCTGATGGTGGGTGCGCAGCTTGGTGGGATAACCCCCAACGGGAGGGGTATAGCCTCAGAGGGGACAGGTGCAGAGGATGGGGGTTGTGGTGGTGCAGTGCAGACGGCAATGAAGACAGAGTCGGGTTGTGCAGTTAAGGGTGTTTACTTACTGCAGATGTTGTACTGGTCACTCCAGCTGCGAGTGACCACCCGAGCCGTGCTGCGTCCACCAGGTCCTGGATCCAGCCAACCCCCAAACAAGTCCGGAGCGTGGCCCTGAGCTCTCCTTCTGTCCCGTTCTCTGGCCGTCCCCACCAGTAATCCACCTAGGTCCAGCTCCCTCGGGCCTTCTGTTGGGACACCCTTGGCCCTGGGTTCCCTGACCCTTCATGTGGTGTGCCTTCGGGGTGGATGTGATGGGTGACCGTGGCAAACGCTGCCCACGGTCTCCGGTCTCTGGCTGGGGAATGTTTTTACCCCCACCAGCTTGGGTTCCGGTACCCTGATGCCGACTCTTCACCCGGGGATTTTAGTTGGGATCTCAGAGTCCTTTTCTTCTGTGCCTCTGGGTCTCTCTCTTTTCTCCTCTCTCACTCTGGGTCTTTCTTCTCTCCTCTGCTCCTGACTTGTTCTCTGCAACTCACTGACTCTCTGCATCTGACTCTCTGCATCTGACCCTGTTCTTTGATGGTGCCCACCTTATATACACCCTCTATGTGTGAGCTCAGGTGACCAGCACCCAATGAGCTCCTATCTTTACCCAGGCTGCTCCCCCTATCTGCCCCTACACTACTTGGGATGTACCACCCCCCTCCCACTCCAGCCAGGAACAGACTCGGTCGTACCTGCACATTTCTAAGTGGGAGTACCGTCGGCCTGCTCCTCGGAAATGGGATGTATGTAGTGCATGCAGCCTACCGAGCTCAGTTCCACACTCCATCCTTACCCGGGAGTGGAATATCACACCTCTGGGTTGAGGTGCAATACCCCTGTAGCAGCCGAATCCTCAGGGTGCTACACTATGATACTGCTGAACTTGCATAGGGGTTTCTAAAAAATACTTAAGAATTTTATTTAAACAAATGGTTTGTGTGGCCATGTTCTGAGACATTGGAACTGTGTGATTGTGATCGCTGGATGGAGATGTGTGAGGGCTTGATGATTTTTTGCGTGGTGAACTGTAGCTTTTATTGATACCTTTCCTGGGTAGACAGGACATTGTGATATCTTTTTATTGCAATTTTTTAGGTGGATACAGCACCCCCCAAAAATGCAATTCTAATGTTTAATTTTTTTATCATGTTAGTGTTCACTGTTTGCAATATTTAATTTTATATTTTTGTAAATCGGACTTATGCGGATGTCGTGATACAAGATGTGCTTATAAATATGATTATAATTATGTCAATTTGGTGATTCAAATATTTTTTACATTTTCCCTTTTTTAAACTATTTTTTTTATTTACTTCACTTTTTAGTTTCCTTGGGGGACTTAAACCTGTGATTTTCTGATCGCTTGTACTATATACTGTGGTAGAACTGTATATAGATAAATTCACATTCTCGTATGAAATTAAGCCAGGCTGGTCTTAACACTAGGCCAAAAGTGACAGACTGGGGCTTTCAGCAGTAGGCCCAGGTAGTCATTTTAAACAATTGACCCCCTGCAATAGTGTCCTGGGGGGTTAATAGGTGCTGGTGCACACAAATCGGCAATAGCTTCATTTAAATATCACTGTCAGCATTGAAATGGTTAAACTACAGTAATTGGAGTGTGCTCCAGTCGCTGCAGTTAAAGGCAAGTGTCAGCTATGTAATACAGCCAGCATCTGCCTGATATGGTGCATGCTCAGCTAATGAGCCCGCTTCATACATTTTATGCACAACATGACAAACATTTCCATTATGTGTTCGCAAAGGGTTTAATAAATCTTGTATTTTCTCAGCAGATGGAGGCCTTATGATACCCCCTGACATAGAAGACATGCCAGCAGAAGACCCCGGTGATGCTAGAATCTGTATTTCACCCCTGAGAGAAGTGGTCAACACTAATAATACTATTGACTTTGACAGCCTTGACTTCCAGAAAGTTCTTGGAAAGGGAGGCTTCGGAAATGTAAGTGTGAATTTATCCTCCACCATGTTCATCAATGTATCCTGCACCAGATGCACAGGAGGGTTGTACATATTCATTACAGGATTCTCATATGTAATGATATATGAGATAAACTAGTGAACTACTACACACTAATAGATGGGAGTTTGGTCTGATCTGTTGTGATTTTTCTCCAGGTCATCTTGGCATTAGATCTGGTTAATGAAGGACTTCAGGCCATTAAAATCATGGACAGAAGTTATTGTAGAGAGGACATATTCTCTACAGAGCTAGAAGTCCTGAGAATGGCTGCCGGATGCCCCTACCTAATGACTATGCGGGCGTTTATGGAATCACCATTGGAGTATGTGATAGCCATGGACTATATGGCCGGAGGAGACCTGTTTGACCACATGGCAGATTCAATGCTGTTTAACACAAGGACAACAAGGTAAATGTCTTATACTGAATATTAATAATCCGTTGCCCTCGCACTGTAGTCCTAGAGCAATGGACAACGACAACAGGAGAAAATAATGACATGAAAAGGACACGTGTGTGATCTCCTCATGTTCTCTGTATGATTGTGCATGTAACCACTGATCCATCCTTTCTACTCCACAGACTCTTTGCGGCAGAGATGGTGTGCGGACTCCAGTTCCTGCATGAACGCGGCATCATACATCGGTAATCATTTCACCTTCATAAATCTGTCACCTGTGACTCTCTGTTGTCTCCTTACATATCTATTGTAGAAAGTTCTTTCCATGAATTGTCCTCACAATCAGTGTCTGCTCCTTCTCCCTGCAGTGACCTGAAGCCAGATAATATCCTCCTCCAAGACACCGGACACATCAAAATCTCCGACTTTGGCTTAGCAGCCATGAATGTATTTGAGGATGGCATAGTGAAGAACAAGGTTGGCACTAAGGGTTACATAGCGCCCGAGGTAAGGAACATCTCTGTGTGATTGATGCCAATAGTAGGATTGAGGGATAATCTGATCCCAATGTATCCTGCTGATATCTAATCACAGACCGGTCCTCATAGTCTCTGTGTGTAAATCCCCTTCCCGGTATATTAAGCTCCTCTCCAATCTCATGTTTCCACAGATAATGGACAGTAAAGGCTACAACCATCTGGCAGACTCCTTTTCCTTCGGCGTCATCTTATATATAATGAGTGTAGGTGACCAGCCATTCTATTGCAAAGGCACAATGGATGAATACCACCAGTCTCTGCGTGATGACATCCCTTATTTTCCACCTGGGATCTGCTGTCATACCATGGACATCATAAAAGGGGTGAGTAAGATCAGATGGATAAGTATGATGGGGGGATTACTAAAAGAGATAGAAGATAAGATGGGAATAGTCCATAGACATTGTGTAAAAACTTGTCAGTAATAATACATAATATAATGACTAATGGTCTCTATCATTTTCTAGCTTCTCTGCAAATCTCCATCTGCCCGATCTGCCATTACATCATCCATCAGATCGCATCCGTTTTTCTATTCTATAGACTGGAGCGATGTGGAGTCCGGCAGAGCCGACCCACCATTCCCATATTGCTATGTAAGTACAACACATACAGACATCCATAGTGTTATCACTACCCAGTAACACACTTACCCACTATACACCTTATCGCTATATCCCCCTAGTACTGTATATACTGTATGTGAGGGGCTGATTCTCAGACGTGTATATTTCTCTTCTTACAGCAGGAGTATTAGGCTGATAAAAATCAGCCCCATTCCAGCAACATCCAGGAATGAAGATTTACATTAATCGGATGAGACAATTACACTGGACTTTCTTATTTACCGGACTGTGACAAACCTACCGAGCTTCCACCACATAACATCCAAGTAGATTTGAGCACCAAACATCCAGGGATTTATTCCGATCGCCATATTTGGGGTCAGGAAGGAATTTTTTTCCCTTGATATGAGGATGATCCAGCAACGAGTCCTCAGGGTTATTTTTCGCCTTCCTCTGGATCAACATAGCAAGTAATTAAAGGCTGAAATTGAAGGACTTCTTTCAGCCATACTTGCTATGTTACCATCTGGACGACTCATCTACAATGTGGTGGTAAGGAGACGACTACAAGATATGGACATAAAGAAGGAAGCGGCTGCTCCTTCTCCTACTTGGCCATGTACAGACAGACACAAGGAAGCGGCTGCTCTTTCTCCTACTTGGCCATGTACAGACACAAGGAAGCGGCTGCTCCTTCTCCTACTTGGCCATGTACAGACAGAAGGAAGCGGCTGCTCCTTCCTCTACCAGGCCATGGTCAGACAGAAGGAAGCGGCTGCTCCTTCACCTTCCTGACCATGGTCAGACAGAAGGCCATATGGCTAATCGCGATGCTGAAGGAATCCAGGAAAACTCCAACTATACAGATCACAAGTCACACATTCCTGCTCTTCTCCTCTCTCATGTGTGATCCAGACCTGGATGTCCAAAAGCGGCAGAAGTGTAAGCCGAGGCCTGAGGAGCAGAATCATCTGCTCCTTTCTATAGAAAGTCACTGTATCTACACACTTTCTTTTATCATCATTGCAAATTTGTAACAACTTTATTGCACAAATATATATATATGTATATATAAAACATCTAAGTGTCTTTTGTGCGTTTGGTTAAATTCTTCTCATATACAGACCTGCTTTTTGTTATTTTTATTAATATCATGATAAGGACAAGGTATTTTGGTGCCTTAGGCAAATGAAGCCTATGGTGACCCCCACCAAAGGAATAGGCAAGAAACTGAGGTAACAGGACCCCTAATACTGCACCTCCTCCCTCCGATCAGCCCGATAATAATCTCTGACGACCACTTCCACTCAAATTATTACTTTTCTCACCAAAAAAATACCAGCACAAGTAAAAAAAATGTGGCGTACTTTAGGGATGAGGCTTAAAAGGGAGCGCAATGTCAAAGTTCTATATAGAATCGTTCATTGTTTGTGGACCAATTACACATTACAAGGGACAAATAGCGTTATTCATCCCTGACATTCTATATTTTAAATGTCCTACCCAAGGATAGTGATGGAAACTAATATAGCTGTTAGTATAATGGGGGCCGTGGGTTTCAATTAAGGTCATGTGACAGATGCAACTTGTAACAAAACTGATGGCGTTTCTAGTGCCGTATTCCTGTGTGGCGCCATCCTGTAACAGAGAACACACCGGAAGTAGCCTGCGTCTTGTTGGAGTTACCGGCAGGGGAGGGAGCTGATTACAGCTCTTTTGCTCCTGTCCTGGGCAGCGCTCAGATTGTCTTAAAGAGGCAAATACAATTCAGTGCAGAGAGGGAGCGACAGGCGGTGAGCGGTGTTAGTGACTCACTGAATGCCTGTGACTGGAGGAAGGGGCCGAAACAATGTCATTTTTTTTTTTAAACTGAGCCCCCTCGGGGAGACAAGGGGTAGCGCCCTAGGCTAGTGCCTACCCTGCCTACCTGTCGAACCAGCCCTTATTATGAATCATGTTTGATCATTTTTTTGTGATCTTTATTAATTCATTCTTCGTTCACTTTTTTCCTAATAAATACTATAATCAATGTAGTCTTGACCTATATTTATATCTGTATATGGGCACTTTGTGGTAGTAACAAATCCACATTGTATCAATTTTTCAAAGACCCCGGTGCTGTCATCTTTTTCATATTTTTTTATTATTTTCGAGGAGCTTTTCCAGCCTAATGGCAATGTGCCCAGGGCATTCTGGTTAATACCAGATGAAGGGGAACGCAGTCTCCATTATTTGATAGGACTACACATGATAGGATGAGATACACAGCTCAGCAGACTGTATTATTTGATTGAACTGCACATGATAGGATTAGATACACAGCTTAAAGGGAAACCGTCACCAGAAATAACGCTATTAGCCTGCACATATGGGGTTAATCTGCAGGATAACAGCGTTATTATGCTGCCCGGCGCCTGCACTCAGCCAAATACGTGCAGAATCAAAGCTTTCCTGTATTATAAAAACACATTTAAAATACAGCTTCAACATCTGCACCAAAAACACATCAAATAAGGGAGAAAATTCATAAAAAAGGCAGCGAAAATGCAATAATGAGTATTTACTCTCTGTGTGAACTCGGCCTTAAAGACACCAAAAAAGCCAGATGTCATATAGTGATGCTTATGTAAAAATGAAAGAGTTCTGACTAATGTGGCGTCCCTGCAGGTCCAGTTGCCACAGAGGTACTGCATCTCACCCAGAGGTGTGGTACCCCACTCTTAGGTAAGGATGGAGTACTACCCAGGACCCACACATCTACATCCAACACTACACCACGCCAGACCAGCAGGCGGTGCAATATGCACTTGTTCACTGCGGAGCCCTGTCCCTGGCTGGAAGGGGGGGAACCAAGAGAGGGGGAACCATGTAGTTTATGTGGATGGAGGAAGAAATTCAGTAGAGCACAGACTTGGAGTCAGGAGATAGAGTTGAGTGGAGAGGAGTCTGTGAGAGCTCAGGAGGAGCTCTGCTCAGGAGAGCAAGGAGGAGAGAGAGAGAGAGGAAAGAAGAGAGGAGCAGTGAGGAGGGTTCCAGGAAGACAGAAGGGATCCCAGAGGCACGGCGAGTGCAGAGGCAACCCGTGACCCCGAATTCACGCTGACATGGAGGGATGAGGCTGCAGAAGGGGACCGGCCCCAAACTAGTTGAGAACAACCACTCTCAGCTAGCCAACCGGAGGCAGCAGCATTTTCAAGGTGTTGCAGCCAAAATCCACAATTACATCGCCGAAAAGGTGGCCGCATAGGGTCCAGGGGACTGAGAGCACGTCGCCCGACAAGACCCGAGGCCACTAGCTTGGGACACTGATTGTGAGGTGCAGGGCAGGAGGGTGAGAGCCAGCGCAGTGAGACGACCGAAAAAGGTACATAGAACGGGGTCCCGTGTAAGTGCTCCTGAGATACCTGAGGGTTTGCTGGACCCCTACCCCGGAGGACACAGGACGATGTTACACACCGGTAACTGTAACCTGGAGTCTTGAACAACTGTGAGTAAAACCTGAAGACCCACTGTGTCCTTGAATAATTGATGCGCCATCAACTGCCCTGCACTACACTGCACCGACAACATCTACCTCATAAAATCACCATCTACACTGCCCTGGAGCTAAGCTCTGCCTGTGGAGAACTGAACCAACTTTGCTGCGTCACCATCGGCTCCAGTGGATCTGCACCGCAGCGGTAGCCCTATATAGCCGCATACCACAGGTGGCGTCACAAAATATTATTCTCCAAAAACTTTATTCCCGTTTTACTTTTCCTTTAATTAACCGCTCTGGGTCGCGGACCGGGTCACCGCCACCATGACATCCCCAGCATCGACCGACCCGGCTACCGAGTACCCCACGGCCCAGGGGGCGCTTCAGATACAACTAAAAATGACAAAAATAAATCCAAGTCCCAATTTGAGATGAGCGGATCGATTTGCAAGACTCCGGTTCATGTTCCAGGACAGTGGCACCTGGCAGGTAGACGGGAGGCCTGCGGATCTCTTACATTCGGAGTCTCTAGGACAGCCTTTGATTTGTCATGACTGTTATGACATCATCAGTCTGTGAAAAGTTGACTGTAAAAGTTTGAAGTTGTGAAATAGGACCTGCTGTACTATGAATGTTATGTGTTGTATTTAAGTTGATTTTCTCCCCTAGAATTAATGCAATCTTTTCCACTCTGATTCCTGCAGAATTTTAGAGAAAAACCTCCTTATAAATTGGAGTTGTATATACAGTTGACACCAGAAGTTTACATACACTATATAAAAAGACACATATGCATGTTTTTCTCAATATATAACTTGAAATCAGAATAAACCTTTCCCATTTTAGGTCAATTAGGATTACCATAATTTTTAATATTTGCCAAAATGCCAGAATAATGAGAGAGAGAGAATGTTTTAAGGCATTTTTATTACTTACTACAAAGTCAAAAGTTTACATACATTTCATTAGTATTTGGTGCCATTGCCCTTAAACTGAATGACTTGGGTCTGACTTCCACAAGCTTCTCACAATAGTTGGTCGGAATTCGGGCCCATTCCTCCTGACAAAACTGGTGTAACTGATCCAGGTTTGTAGGTCGCCTTGCTCACACCTGCCTTTTCAGCTTTGCCCATAAATTTTCAATAGGATTGAGATGAGGGTTCTGTAATGGCCACTTCAAAACATTGACTTTGTTATCCTTAAGCCACTTTGTTAGCATTTTGGCAGTATGTTTCTGTAACATACCTGGCGGCGTCCTTGCATAGTGGTCCATCTCTCACTGTGCAAGAGCGCGCACTTGATCTCCAGTCCAGTCTGCTAGCCTGGCTTCCCTCCATGCTGTTTGCTTGCCTCTGTGTCTGCTGCTTAAGGGCGGCGCCCGATCACTTCCTGTTTCTTGTACCTGCTGCAGGCACACCCCTTGTGTGTTCTCAGCCTATTGCTGTCTGTCATCTGCTATTTAACCCAGCTGCTCCAATGAATCCCTGCCTGAGCATTTTGTTTCATTCAGTGTGGTCTTTCACTCTGATTGTGCCAGGTCCCCTTCTGTGTTCTCTTGTCTGCCTATCCTGGAGGCTGTATTTCCAGGCCTGTCTGAACACGCTCCTTGCCTGTTTGTCTCGCCTTCTAGGGGCCGCATACCTAGACCCGCTCCTGTATCTTGTCTGTCCTGTCTGAACACGCTCCTGGCCTGTTCCTCCCACCTTCTAGGGGCTGCATTCCTAGACCCGCTCCTGTATCTTGCTACTGTGTCTGTTCTTGTCTGTATACTCTTCTAGCCTGTTTTCCCGTGTTTCTCTACGTCCGTACCTTTCCTTTTTCTGCACAGTCTGAACTCGTACCTAACTCCTGCTCGTTGTCACTGTACTCCCGGTTGTGAGTTTGTGGTCCACTCGCTACTTCACTGCAAGTACCCTGTGGGTATCTGGTTCTGCCTTTCCCTTCCTGTCTGTTCCGTGTGAACAGTGCCCTGTTCTAGCCTGCTCTGCCTTTGCTCACTGCTCCGGCGGTTCTAGCCTGCTCTGCCTTTGCTCACCGCTCCGGCGGTTCTAGCCTGCTCTGCCTTTGCTCACCGCTCCGGCGGTTCTAGCCTGCTCTGCCTTTGCTCACTGCTCTGGCGGTTCTAGCCTGCTCTGCCTTTGCTCACCGCTCCGGCGGTTCTAGCCTGCTCTGCCTTTGCTCACCGCTCCGGCAGTTCTAGCCTGCTCTGCCTTTGCTCACCGCTCCAGCGGTTCTAGCCTGCTCTGCCTTTGCTCACCGCTCCGGCGGTTCTAGCCTGCTCTGCCTTTGCTCACCGCTCCGGCGGTTCTAGTCTGCTCTGCCTTTGCTCACCGCTCTGGCGGTTCTAGCCTGCTCTGCCTTTGCTCACCGCTCTGGCGGTTCTAGCCTGCTCTGCCTTTGCTCACCGCTCCGGCGGTTCTAGCCTGCTCTGCTCTTGCTCGCCGCTCCTGGCGGTTCTAGCCTGCTCTGCTCTTGCTCGCCGCTCCAGGCGGCCTTGTCCTGCTCTGCTCTTGCTCCGAGCGGCCTTGTCTTGCTCTGCTCTTGCTCGCCGCTCCGGGCGGCCTTGTCTTGCTCTGTTCTTGCTCGCCGCTCCAGGCGGCCTCGTCCTGCTCTGCTCTTGCTCACCGCTCCGGGCGGCCTCGTCCTGCTCTGCTCTTGGTCCGGGCGGCCTTGTCCTGCTCTGCTCTTGCTCGCTGCTCTGGGCGGCCTTGTCCTGCTCTGCTCTTGCTCGCCGCTCCAGGCGGCCTCGTCCTGCTCTGCTCTTGCTCGCCGCTCCGGGCGGCCTCGTCCTGCTCTGCTCTCGCTCGCCGCTTTAGGCGGTCTCGTCCTGCCCTGCTCTCGCTCGCCTCTCTGGGCGGCCTCACTCTGCTGTGTTTGTCCGCCACATCTGTGGTTCTGTTCCTGAGTCCCACTGTGTACTGGGTCCTATCCCGCCTGTGTTCCTACCTGCTAGCGCCTCCCTGTCTGCACTCTAGCCGTGCTTGCCTGTACCCCCCTGCCTGCATACCCGCCTGCCTGCATACCAGTCGTGCCTGCCTATACCCACCAGTCTGTGTGCCAGCCTAACCTGTCTGTTCCTGTATTCCCCTGTGTGGGTCAACAGCTGTGTCCGGGGTCTGTCCTGGAGTAGCACCTGGTCCCTCTGCTCGGTTCCTCCTTGGTGCACTGGCGTCGTATGCCGTCGTGCGACCCTGGTCGGATCGGGTGAATACCTAGTTACGCCCCTCCAGGCATTCACTCTCCGGCATGGTCCAGTGGAATCGCACGCACACGCCGCTCAGCCCGGGCGTGTGCATTACAGTTTCAGGTCATTGTCCATTTGGAAGACCCATTTCTTACCAAGCTTTAACTTCCTGGCTGATGTCTTGAGATGTTGCTTCAGTATTGTCACATGATCTTCTTTTCTCATGATGCCATCTATTTTGTGAAGGGCACCAGACCCTCCTGCAGCAAAACAACCCCACAACATGATGATGCCACCCCCGTATTTCACAGTTGGGATGGTATTCTTAGGCTTCCAAGCTTCTCCCTTTTTCCTCCAAACTTAACGATGGTCATTATGCCCAAAAAGTTCAATTTTAGTTTCTTCAGACCACAGGACAAGTTTCCAAAAATTAAGGTCTTTGTTCCTGTGTACATTTACAAACATTAATCTGGTTTCTTTATGTTTCTTTTGGAGTAATGACTTCTTCCTGGCAGCATGGACTTTCAGCCTATGTTGATACAGTACTCGTTTCACTGTGGATATTGACACAATCTTATCAGCTTCTGCCATCATCTTCACAAGGTCTTTTGCTTTTGTCCTTGGATTTATATTCACATGTTGGACCAAAGCACGTTCATCTCTGGGACACAGAACCCATTACCTTCCTGAGCAGTATGAATGCTGGACATTCCCATCTTGTTTGTACTTATGTATAATTGTTTGTACAGATGAGCGAGGCACCTTCAGGTATCTTGAAATTGTACCCAAGGATGAGCCAGACTTGTGAAAGTCCACATTTCTCTTCCTGATATCTTGGCTGATTTCTTTACACTTTCCCATGATGCTACACAAAAAAGAAGTGTGTTTCAGGTGTGCATTAAAATACATTCACATCCAAATTGTTTTTGCTCTTAATCCTGATTATTTATATCTATAACGCCACTGCTTAAAACCGTGGTCAGACGTGATATGATATTACTTCTGTAATAATCGTGACATTTTTTGGAGCATGCCAAATTTTACCCTCCATTTAAAGTCTGCAAGTTATGTGTTGTTCAACATATTCACACTTGGTCGCTGACCAATGCCACATCTATAAGGCCACTGCCTAAAACCATGGTCATCAGACATTATCCGATATTACTGCTGTAATAATCATGACATTTTTTGGAGCATGCCAAATTTTACCCTCCATTTAAAGTCTGCCAGCTGTGTGTTATTCATGCTATTCACACTTGGTCTATGACCAATACCACATCTATAAGGCCACTGCCTAAAACCGTGGTCATCAGACGTCATCTGATATTACTGCAGTAATCATGACATTTTTTGGGGTGTGCCAAATATTACCCTCCATTTAAAGTCTGCCAGTTGTGTGTTGTTCATCCTATTCACACTTGATCGCTGACCAATACCACATCTATAAGGCCACTGCCTAAAACCGTGGTCATCAGACGTCATCTGATATTACTGCAGTAATCATGACATTTTTTGGAGCGTGCCAAATATTACCCTCCATTTAAAGTCTGCCAGTTGTGTGTTGTTCATCCTATTCACACTTGGTCGCTGACCAATACCACATTTATAAGGCCACTGCCTAAAACCGTAGTCATCAGACTTTATCCGATATTACTGAGGAGATAATCGTGACATTTTTTGGAGCAAGCTACATATTACCCTCCATTTAAAGTCTGCCAGTTGTGTGTTGTTCATCCTATTCACACTTGATCGCTGACCAATACCACATCTATAAGGCCATTGCCTAAAATCCTGGTCATCAGACGTGATCCGATATTACTGCAGTTATAATCGTGACATTTTTTGGAGCGGGCCAAAAATTACACTCCATTTAAAATGGGCAAAACGCTTGGCAAGGGACAGTGAAGTGGACGTAATGGTGATGGTGCACGCAAAGGCCTATGCCGTGGGCAAGCTGAAATTATGTCTGCTGAGTGAGCACAACAAGCACCCACATCATGGTCACCCTATCTTCCTGTCCCACTTTGTAGGGGGCAGCGGAACCCCACTCTTAAAGCCAGAGCAGTGTGAAAAGGTTGTTGGTTGGATAGCATATAATGCTTCCAGTCACTTTGCCACCACCACCACCGTCTTTCACACTGTCCAGTCTCAGTAGCCATGAGTATGGACCACATATTCCTCACCCTGATCCTCCTTACTCCCACTATGCCGAGTGCCCAGAGACAGCTGATCCCACACTTGAACGCTCAGAAGAGCTGTTTACTTTCCCATTTATAGATTTGGGCCTCTCTCCTGGCCCGTTTCAAGTGGGGCAAGAAGAGATCACATGTAGCTATGCCCAAATATTTGAGCAGCCATGGTTACATAAAGGCGACGGTCGAAAAGTGCAATTACTGTCGCAAGAGGTGGATGATGATGATGAGACACAATTGCCAGCGAGTCAGAAGGAGGCCCAGGGTGCATACGGGGAAGACGAGGTGGGACATTAACACGAGGAAAGTTGCCAGTCCAACTGTTAGGTCTTCCAGAGTCTGGCTCTTTTTTAAAAACTGTCCAGTTAACCCAAAAAAAGGCTATTTGCAAAATCTGCCATGCCAGCATCATCAGGGGCAGCAAAACTACCAGCCTGACCACCACCAGCAAGCTCAGGCCCATGACAGCAAAGCACCCGACTAGTAATGTCAGAGTCCAGAAACAGTGTCTAAGGGTGACAATACTGCCTGTACCGCTGTTGTGCGTGCACACCAATCCTCTGTCCATGGTGCAGGCAAAGATGCCTCCCGCCCTGCACCTGTAGTTTGACACTCACAACCACCACCATCAGCAACCACGTGCACATCCTTGTCCCAGGGCTGCATTCATTTGTCCCTGCCCCAGTCCTTTGAACGCAAGCGCAAATATGCAGCCAACCACCCACAGGCCATAGCACTAAACTGCCACATTTCTAAAATGCTTGCACTTTAAATATTGTCTTTTAGGCTCGTGGAGACACAATCTTTCTTCAACCTCATGGTGGCGGCCATCCCTCAGTACTCGGTTTCCAGCTGCCACTATTTCTCCCTGTGTGGTGTCCCTGCCTTACACAAGCACATGTCCCAGATCATTAGCCGTGCCCTCAACAATGCAGTTACAGGGAAGGTCCACCTAACCACGGACACATGGACAAGTGCTTGTGGCCAGGGACGATACATCTCGCTGATGGCACACTGGGTTAATAGGGGAAGCCGGGACCCAGTCGGACGGAACACATCCTCCTGACGCCAAGGATTGTGGGCCCTGGGTCAATCAGGGTTGCCCCTACATTATAAAGCTCCTGCACCTCCTCCTCCTCTTCAGCCTCCATCTCCGAAATTACCACATCAGTAGGAAGCTGGAAGCACTGCAGTACTGCCTCGGCCAAGTGGCAACAGGCTGTGCTGAAGCTGATATGCTTATGGGACAAACCGCACACCTCTATGGTGTTGTTGACAGCTTTAACAGAGCAGGCAGAACTCTGGCTGTCACCGCTGCACCTACAGCCAGGCATGGTGGTGTGTGACAATGGCCAGAACCTGGTGGTGGCTCTGAAGCTTGGCAACCTCGCACAAGTACCATGCCTGGTCCATGTGCTCAACCTAGTGATTCAACGGTTTTTCAAAACTTACCCGGATCTGCCGGAGCTGGTTGTCAAAGTACGCCGTCAGTCTGCCCATTTCGGAAAGTCAGCTACAGCTTCCACCACCCTCGCTGTGCTTCAGCAGCGCTTGCAGCTTCCAGCTCATCAACTGGTGTGTGATGTCACCATACAGTAGAACTCAACCTTGCATATGTTGGGGAGGATTTGTGAGCAGCAGAGGGCAGTCGTTGAGTACCAGCTTCAATACGCCTGTCGGTATTCAAGTCAGCCTCCACACATAAGAGCTGATGAGTGGGCATAAATGTCTGACATCTGTGCCATCCTCCAAAACGTTGAGGACTCCATCAAGATGGTGAGCGGCGATGACGTCACCATCCTTCTTCTCTGTCTAATGAAATGCTTGTTGCTCACAATTAAAGAGGAGGCATTGCAGGCGGAGCATGATATGGAGCAAGGAACTATACAGGTTGATGCTACACAGCCTAGCCTCATCTCATCTCAATGCAGGTTGGGTGATAATGAGGAGAAGGAGGAACAGGAGGAGGAACAGGAGCTGGTTTCATGCGCTACAGATGTTACTACCCACACAACATTCATACCACCTGGTCAGCGTGGATGGCGTGAGGAGAGGGAGAATGAAGAGGTGGAAAGGTGGAGGATGAGGAGGAGGAAAGCATGGACAGTCGTCCTCTTTGTCAGGAAAGGGAAGTCTTGGCTGTTGGCAGTCTGGCTGTTAGAATCTATGTTGTTTTACTATCGGCCATCTTGTTGTGGTTTGCTGGCTTCTAGTCTTTTCCTCTGGTGCTGGGTGTCTTGGTCACGTGATCTCTTCACTCTTTATTACTTAGCACCTGTCTCCCATTCCATGCTGCACATCAGTGTTGTTACGCTTGTGCTCTGGCTAAGTAGCCTTGTTAAGTTCTTTGTGCTTTGGACAATTGATTGCTTGGGACTTCTTGTTCCACCAGTTTTGTTCCCTTTTATCTTCGTTTCTGCAACTAACTTTTCTGTTAGGAGGTCTCCAGTTTTGCTCCCAGTCCTTAGATCTTTTAGGGACCCCTTTTCCCCTTCCTTCATGTCTTCGTTTGAGTTCAGTGCAGGAGTTTAGGTGCGGCTATTCATAATAGGGCACCCACTCCAGCGTAGGGTTAAGCTGAGTCTCAGTGAAGGGACAGCTTTTCCCTCCTATTCCTTAGTTCTAAGTTGCAGTACATAACAGTATGTCCCGCCCTGTTTAAAAAAAAAAAAGTTTTGTTTTTTTTTCTCCTCTCCTCTTCCTAGGTTATCTTCAGTATGTGTACCATCCAGGAGCTTGCTCAATGCTTGAAAGGATTGACTCTGGAGGTTGCCGATCTTCAGCAGTACATGAGTAAATACCCTGCAGAATGCTATGAAGAACTTAAGGTAGGATTACCTGAGTGTTTCTCGGGTAAACAACAGAATTTTTTTTCATTTAAAAACGCTTGTTTGTTGTATTTTCGGCTCAGACCTAAATCTTCTGGGAGTGAACTACAGTGTGTAGGCATTATTATTAGTGATGAGCGAGCACTAAAATGCTTGGGTACTCGTTGCTCGGGTCGAGCACATTGTAATACTCAGGTGCTCGACCCGAGCAACGAGCCCAATGTAAGTCTATGGGAAACTCGAGCATTTTTCAGGCGGCTCCACCCGGCGGTCTGCAGAGGGCCTAAAAATTTCCCAAATCGATGGGAACAGTGCCCAAATGACATGGGAACAGCATGGGGAAGACCCCTGGAAGCATTTCTGACTCCCAGGTCACTGCTGTCAACAACGTTGTCAGAGTATTACGCCACTTTTAAGGACTCACAATAAAACATACAAAAACAAAACCAAAATGGATTTTCCTGGGAAATATATTAAGGAACATCCTTTCCAGGGTAATGACTTGTATATATGGCAAAATAAATAACCAAAACCAAAAATACTCCTCCACACCTTGGGCTATGTTCACACGTAGTTTTTGATGCGATTTTGCACTT
This sequence comes from Phyllobates terribilis, assembly GCF_046119375.1. Taxonomy (NCBI): domain Eukaryota; kingdom Metazoa; phylum Chordata; class Amphibia; order Anura; family Dendrobatidae; genus Phyllobates; species Phyllobates terribilis. Next base: position 311,083 of record NW_027363467.1, on the reverse strand, counting down.
CTGCATTGCTTTCAGCAAAGACAAATGCATACACTGGGAAATGTCATTTTAACATTTTACAACCTTATCTGGCCATGTGGTGTGTGACACATCATCAGACACATGCATACAGTGCTGAAAAGACATGGGACCAGCATGGGGAAGACCTCTGGAACCATTTCTGACTCCCAGGTCACTGCCTAAAAGTGTGCCCATCATAAGTGATTCTTGGCGCATGCGAAGATGCCTCCCGCCATGCACCTGTCGTTGCAGACATCACCGTCCACGTCCTTGTCCCAGTGCAGCATTCAGTTTTCCCTACCCCATTCCTTGGAATGCAAGCGCAAGTATGCAGGCAGCCACCCACCCACAGGCTGCAATACTATACTGCCAAATTTTTGACAGCTGCTTGCACTTGAAATGTGGCCTTTTAGGCTCGTGGAGGCGGAAGCTTTTCATAACCTCATGCCTGCGGCGGCCGGGTGTCCATACTCGGTCCCCAGCCGCCACTGTTTCTCCCGGTGTCGTCTCCGCCTTCCACAAGCATGGGTCCCACAACATTACCAGTGCCCTCCCCAGTGCACTTACTGGGAAGGACCGCCTAACCACAAACACGTGGACAGGTGAATGTGGCCAGGGACGGTATGGAGCCACTCCACAGCTTTTTTTGCTGAGAGTTGTATTTAGCTCGGCGAAAGGTCTGGCATAGAGGGAAACCATATCTATTCTGGGTGTCATTTCTCCGTCACCAGGTTCCGGACATTGACACACACGACCATGCCTGGCTGTATGTTCAGCGGTGAGAGCCACAGATCAGACTGCTGTGTTACAGCTTTCAACAACTCTGCAGCGCTGGGCGGTTTGTCAATTAAGTATTAAGCATGTTATCTTCAGCACAGCCTGTTGCTGCTTGGCCAAGACAGTGCTGCAGTGCTGTCAGCTTGTGACTGATGTGGTCATTTCGGAGATGGAGGAGGAGGTGCATGAGCTGAACAATGTGATTACATTGTTGCTAAATTGGTGACGCTGTTTTTTATACTAAAAAAAGATCCTATTGTTTTGTTTTTTTATGTATTTTTTTAAGACAAATGCATTCACCGGGAAATGTCATTTTAACATTTTACAACCTTAGCTGGTAATGTGGTGTGTGACACATCATCAGATACTTCCTGTTTTATTTATGATGGAGGGACTCTGAAAGTCATAAAGCCTATTTTTATAGGGACATCAGACGGCCCTTACTATTCTTAAAAGGCCAGCAGTCGGCCCTAGCTATTGTTAGAGAGCCATCAGCCGGCTATGCTTTGTTGTTCCCATTATTAACAAGTGGGTCTCCTATATTGTTATAGCTTATCCAGTGACTGCAAGGGCTGCCAGAAATTTGGATGCAACCCAATACCCCTTTGAAGAGACATAGAGGAGGGTCTCAGTAAAAAAATGTTCCCATTATAAAGGATCGGGTCTCCTATAAGTGGTAATGCCCATGCTGTGACTGCAAGGGCTGCCAAAATTTGGGAAAAACCCCATTAAGAATTTAAAGACACATAGAGCAGGGCCACAGTAACAAGGTACGACATGTTCCCATTAGAAAGGAGAGGGTCTGCTGTACAGTTATAGGGTATGCAATGAGTCCAATGGCTGACAATTTTAGGAAAAAACCCACTAAGAATTTAAAGACACACAGAGCAGGGCCACAGTAACAAGGTACGACTTGTTCCCATTAGAAAGGAGAGAGTCTGCTATACAGTTATAGGGTATGCAGTGAGTCCAACAGCTGACAATTTTAGGAAAAACCCCACTAAGAATTTAAAGACACATGGAGCAGGGCCACAGTAACAAGTACGACATGTTCCCATTAGAAAGGAGAGAGTCTGCTATACAGTTATAGGGTATGCAGTGAGTCCAACGGCTGACAATTTTAGGAAAAACCCCACTAAGAATTTATAGACACATGGCCCCGGAGCTGGGCTCACTGAGTGACAGGACACCGCTCCTGAGCTCAGCTCCGGGGCCTGCTCGCTGGTGCGGCTTATTATCCCTGGCTCCTCAGCATCAGCGGTCAGAGAATTAAAGCTAGGGACACATAGGACATGTGAGTATAAGGATTTTATTATTTTATTCTTATTTTTACAGGTGGACACTGCGGGAGCAGACACTACTACCCTCGTCATTGTCTCCTGCTGGTGCTGATCGCAGCACCGGTAGGAACCATGATGAGGGCAGTGTTCAGCACCCCGCGCATGGGAACAGTGCTAACTGTACAGTGATTCCCAGGCACCGTTTCGTGTGATCTTGATGCTGCTCAGGGGTGGCACATGGTTGCCACATGTGACACACAGGGAAACATGAGACACGGATATATCTGGTACCGGTTTATACCGAAATATACGGACATGTGAAACCGGCCTAAATCGGCTGCGAAAAATCCTCCGAATAAACAAACTGCTCAATCGTCAGGTGAAATGATCTTTTGGCATGCACACAACATTATCATTCTTGGCACAAGACTTGTGCTGCCGAGAACAATGACAGCCAATGAACAATCGTCTAATACAGATCATTCAGAGTGTATCTGAAGCGCAGTATTCCTGTGTAAATTGTCTATTAACCCCTTAGTGACTGAGACAATTTGGACATTAATGACCAGGCCAAATTTTTGAATTCTGACCAGTGTCACTTCATGTGGTAATAACTCTGGAACGCTTCAATGGATCCCGCTGATTCTGAGACTGTTTTTAGTGACATATTGTATTTCATGATAGTGGTAAAAAATTTTGATACGACAATTTGGTGAAAATGTTGAAAATTTTGCAATTTTCAAACTTCTAATTCCTATGCCTTTAAACCAGAGAGTTATGTCACACAAAATAGTTAATAAATAACATTTCCCATATGTTTACTTTACAACAGCACAATTTTTAAAACATATTTTTTTTTTGTTAGGAAGTTAGAAGGTTTAAATGTTGACCAGTGATTTCTAATTTTTCCAACAAAATGTACAAAACTATTTTTATAGGGACCATATCACATTTGAAGTGACTTTGGGAGGCCGATATGACAGAAAATACCCAAAAGTGACACCATTCTAAAACCTGCACCCCTCCAAGTCCTCAAAACCGCATTCAAGAAGTTTATTAACCCTTCAGGTGCTTCACAGGAACTAAAGCAATGTGGAAGCAAAAATGAAAATTTTTTCATAAAAATTTTACTATAGCCCCAAATTTTTTATTTTCACAAGGGTAACAGGATAAAATGGACCACAAAATTTGTTGTGCAATTTCTACTGAGCATGTTGATTCCCCATATGTGGGGGAAAACTATTGTTTGGGCACACAACAAGGCTTGGAAGGGAAGGAGCACCGTTTTGACTTTTTGAACGCAAAAAAGACTGAATCAAGAGTGGATGCCATGTCACATTTGGAGAGCCCCTGACATGAAAAACAGCAGAAACCCCCACAAGTGACAGCATTTTGGAAACTAGCCCCCTCAAGGAATAACACATTTAGATGTGAGAACAAATTTTTTTTTTTTTTTACAAAAACACTGTTTTAGCACCAAATTTGGACCCAACAATTTGTTCTGCAATTTCTCCCGCATGTGGCAGCATTCTATATGTGGATATACACTACTGTTTGAGCACCCGGCAGGGATCAGATGGGAAGGAGCGCTACTTGGCTTTTTGAACGCAGATTTCTTTTGAATAGATTATGGGCTCCATTAGTTTAGCCCCTGAGGTGCCAAAACAGCAGAACCCCCACCCCCAGGTCACCCCATATTGGAAACTCCACTATCTAAGGAATTCATCTAGGGGTGTAGTGAGATTTTGAACCCATGGATGCCTCACAGAATTTTATAACATTGAGACATGGAAATTTGTTCTCAGTAGCGATCTGGGAGTCAGAGATGCTTCCAGGGGTCTTCTCCATGCTCTTCTCCTTCCATTCAGCACTTTTACCATCCATTTCATAATTTTCAGTGCCCCCCAGACCTCCTTGTAGGGTCTTCTGGAAAAATGCTTTGATTTCTCATTGACGCTCATTATACTCGTTACTTGAAATGAGCATCCAAGCATTAGAAATTGTTTAGGTCGAGTAACGAGCATCTGAGCATTTTAGTGCTCACTCATCTCTAATTTTTACCTGAGGATTTTCAGCATTTTATGCAATGCAATGCAATTCTGACTTTAAACTCTGAATGTCCACAAGAAAATTGACATGTTGAGGATTTCAAACACACACGGCTGGTCAGTTTACGCTATGTAAAAAAAAATTAAACAGTGGACCCCAGGATGGGGGACATTATACAAGGAAGGGGCCTAGGATGGGGGTTATTATACCAGCAAGGAGCCCAGGATGGGGGACATTACACCAGGAAGGGGTTAAGGATCGGGATTATTATACCAAGATGGAGGTCATTATACCAGGAATGGGCACAGTATACCATGAAGGGGTCCAGGATGGGAGAAATTATACTAGGAAGGGGCTGGGAATTCTGGGACATGGTTATACAATGGAGGACATTATAACAGGAAAGGGTCCATGATGGTGTCAGGATGGTGTACAATATTACAGTAAGGGGCCCAGTACAGGAGACATTACACCAGGAAGCCCCCATGATGGGGGACATTATACCAGGATGGGTGACATTGTTACACGAAGGTACCAGAATGTGGAACATTATTACAATAAGGGGTCAAGGACAGGGGACATTATACCAGGAAGAGGCTCAGGATGGGGGACATTATTACTGGAAAGGGCTCAGGATGGAGGACATTTTACCAGAAAGAGTACAGGACAGGGGACATTATACAACCCCTGGCAAAAATTATGCTTGGTCTGAAAAAAATTACCCTTACTGAGTACCACATTTTTAATCTTGATTTCTTTTAGTGTTTCTTAAAGCCCTAAAGTTGCCATTTGAAATGACTTTAGTTTTGTGCCATGTCTGTGATCTGCTCTTTTTCAACAACATTAAACAACTGAATGAACATCCTCCGAGCCCGGTGATTCCATAATTTTTTCCAGGGGTTGTAATAGGAAGAGGCAAAGGATGGAGGAAATTATACCAGGAAGAGGTGTAGGTGGAGGTGACGCACCCCCTGGGCCGTGGGGTACCAGGTGCTGGGCCTATGGATGCCGATATGGGGGATATCACGGTGGCTGGCCCGGTCCGTGACCCAGGGTGGTCAGTAAAAGGGGGAATATGTATAGGGGATTTGGAAAGTTCTGGAGCCGTCCTCTGGAGCTGGTGTTACGGCAGCAGGGATGGTGTGGCTCTCCACAGGTAGAGCTAGCTCCAGGGCAGCGTGAGGTGTAATGGATGGTGGTGCAGGGAGAGACGGCAGGATGGTCCCGGAGGAAAGAAGGACACTCACACGGGGGTAAGCTTCTGTACCTTTACTGGTGATGTTGCAGGCACGGTCCAGGGTACTCCGGACAAGGGCGCACTTTTGGACTCTCCCTAGTGAGCGGGTATAGGGCCTCCTGATCCGTGGCTTTACTCGCTAAGCTTCTGACCTGCCTGGAGCTAGGCCTAACTTGGTTGCTGTCTCTCTTTTGCACCTGCTGACCTGGTGGTAGGGCCTACTCTTGCAGATCACTCTCCCTGGATGCTGGGGCCTCCGTGACTCCTAGCCCTGGTACTGCAATCAGTATTTGGTGAACCTGGGACCTGTAGTCCTCCAGGGGTTCCGGTGGTTCCTACTGGGTATTGAGGGTCCCTGTAGGCGCGGACCCGGTGTCCGGTATATATCTCGGGGTGAGCCTGGTAAGCTCCTCTGCCCCCTTGGCTACTTCTTCCTTCTCCTCTATCCTTCGGCCACACTCAGGGCCCTCACTAGGCCTTCACACGTGCTGTAGGCCTTGGCTCGCTAAGCACAGCAGCCAGCTTGCTGCCTCTTCGCTGCTCTCTGAGCGTCAGCACGCTCTCTGCTCAACTCTGAGCTCTGTCCCTCTCTGTGTCTGAGAGACTCACTAACTAGACTGAGCTGCCTGGCTCCACCCTCCCTTTATATATCCCTGAAGGACTCCCTCTGGTGGTCTGAGGTGGTAGGGTGGAGGTGTGTGAATGTGTGAGGGCCTCTTGTGGAGAAGTCCATCCATGCACCCTTCTGGGTTCTGTGGCACCAGTGCACAGCAGGGCGCCACAGAGGGACATTATTACAGGATGGTGGTCAAGATGGGGGACAATATTAAAGAAAGCAGCCAGGATGGGGAATATTGCAAAATCATTGCAAAATAAGCAGAAATGCAGACATGCATTGCACACTTAGGTATAGTTGTGAGAAGAACCAAATTTGTTTATATTATGTGATGTATTGGAATTTATGAATGTGTCTATCATAATGCAATGGCAATCTGAACTGTGGGTACAGTATAGAAAGTATAGAGTAGTAAAGGCACAGACAAGTGATGCGAACAAAGGATGATTATTTCCTCCATCAACAGATGACTTATGAAATAATAATAATAATAATGAAACAATTTATATAACATAACCATTATATCCCTAAATGTATTACACTGTAGTAAAACAGATAACCTTTCCTAAGGCTAGGGTCAAACAAGCATATATGTCTCATCCAAGGGAATTTGGTCGATTAGACAAATCACACTCTGATAAAACTCTAATTAGAGTTTTATCAGAGCATGATCATAGTGTGTTCCGATTCTGTTGGATGAGAAGATGGAGAACAAAATTTCTCCATCTTCTCCATTATGTCAGTCCATGAAAATCGGACTGCACTCAAATGTAATCTGAGTGCAGTCCAATATTTTCCTTCGACTCATAGACTTGCATTGCCAAGTGCGCTCCGAATTTTGGATCAAACTAGTACATGCTGCAATTGTTTTCCTCGGACCAGCTCTGTCTGAGAAAAAAATCTGACATTTGCACAGCCCTATACAATAATAATGATCTAAGTGCAATCCTATGTTTTGTTGGATCACACAAGGACTGATAATATGGTTGTCTGCTCAAGCCCTTAGAATAGGTCATCAATGTAAGAGTGATTGGGGTCTGACACACAGAAGCCCCACACAGGGCCAATTGTAGCTTTTCTGCAATCTAAAGGTCCGTTTACATGAACTGGCCAGTGGCACTATATGAACGCTGATCAATAAACTAAGTATCAATGGTTGTTTCAGTGGCAGTTTACGCAGGCAGACCAAAGCAAACGATGAAAACTGAGTGATCGATCATAGTTCTCGGCAGTGTGAGACCTGTTTATCCAGGACGATGTCAAGCTGAGAATGATGATCTTTTGTTTTGCACAAAATATAATTTCCCCCGATGAATGAGTGTTTTACTGATTTATGGAATGATTGGCAGCCTGATTACACGTCAAGATAACAGTGAAACCAGCGTTTTGAACAATGCTTGCTCCTTACTAAGTGGTTTGTCCCTCACTTAGGGGCATCTCCATTTAGAGTGTGATTGATTCTTATAATTGTTATTATTGTTTTTGCCGTTTTCATTTAAGGTATTTATTTCTATCATAATTCTGGATGATTACATCGATATGAAATGTTTTGCTGTAGTTTAATCATGAATTTCCCCATCATGTCTGGTGTAAGTAGTGACATTTGTTGTCCTATATTGCAGCCCTGTCTGCCTGTGAGATGGAAGCTGAGAGGAAGCTGCAGACGTGTCAGTTCTAAGCGCACACAGCTCTGCAGTGAGATCAGGAGAGCAGAGAGCGGCCATCACACATCACACTGGGAACTCCCCTTCATGTGAGATAAGGAGGCAGAGTTATCTTCCAGGCAGCGTCGTCCCCAGAGCTAGGAAGAGGTCATTTACATAAAGTGATAAAAGATGATTTATCAGCAACAAGGCATCAGATATGAGGCATACAGGCATCACTCTCCTCTGCAGTCCATAACCTATATGCCCATATTAATAGTTTACAGCAGGCCAGAATTGCTAATCTGGCGCACCGGGCATTTTCCCAGTGGTCCACGGATGTGTGCATTGTAGTAGGCCACGGGGCCCGCTGATCCGGCCACCGGCCTGCTGATCCGGCCACCGACCCGCTTTTCTGGCCACTGGCCCCTTAAATCTGGAGGCACAGCCGGGATTGGGGCGCTCTGCGCCTGCACGCAGGGTTCAGTATTTGAACCGCTGCATGCGTCACATATAAGAACACATCAGCGTTCTCTGTGGGAGGAGAGCGCGATCCTCTCTCCCGCCTTTACAACACCGGCTGCAGCTGTTGGTGCAGCGCAGCCCGGTGCCGTACCGAATCAGGAAGCGGATCTCTGCAGCTCTGCTCCTACCTGGGTGAGTACAGTGGCATGATGATGTATGCTGTTGTTTAGCCAGTAAAAAACATGTTTCTGGTACCCAGGGGTGGGGGGTGGGGGATGACCTCTGGGGCTGGGGGCTTACATATGGGGCTAGGGGCTGACCTCTGGGGCTGGGGGATTACTTATGGGTCTGGGGGCTGACCTCTGAGGCTGGGGGATTACTTATGGGGCTAGGGGCTGACCTCTGGGGCTGGGGGATTACTTATGGGGCTGGAGGCTTACTTATGGGGCTGGGGGCTGACTACTAACTTCCGGGGCTGACTGATGTGTTTATGGATCTGTGATACATATTCAGCAGTTGCTGTGTGTCCTATGTGATGTATATGTGTCTCCTGTGATGTGTGTTTCATAATATAGTATAATGTGGTCTTAATTATAATGTAAAGTTGTGTATATACAGTACAGACCAAAAGTTTGGACACACCTTCTCATTTAAAGATCTTTCTGTATTTTCATGACTATGAAAATTGTACATTCACACTGAAGACATCAAAACTATGAATTAACACATGTGGAATTATATACTTAACAAAAAAGTGTGAAACAACTGAAAATATGTCTTATATTCTAGGTCCTTCAAAGTAGCCACCTTTTGCTTTGATGACTGCTTTGCACACTCTTGTCATTCTCTTGATGAGCTTCAAGAGGTAGTCACCGGAAATGGTTTTCACTTCACAGGTGTGCCCTGTCAGGTTTAATAAGTGGGATTTCTTGCCTTATAAATGGGATTGGGACCATCAGTTGTGTTGTGCAGAAGTCTGGTGGATATGTGTCACCCTGGCCTGGATGCCACAGGTGTAATTAAAGCTGTGTCTGAGAGCAAGGGGGAGGTTCTTTAGTCAGGGGAACATTAGCATGCAGTACCTCCTGTCTCAGGCCAGTAGGGGGAGCAGGCTGCCCCTATAAAAGCTGTTACTGGGGGCAGGGTTAGAGAGAACTGGATGGCCTGTCTCAGCACTGAGACTTGTCCCAGAGCAGAGCAGGGACAGAAAGTTGTATTGCACCTAAGAGGAAGTGTGGCAGGAGGAGAGCCACAAGCCAGAGACAAGAGGCGAAGAGAGCCTGTCTTGGCAGATAAAAGACTTACTTTACCAGACTTTGGTGTCTGAGGCTGGGAGGATTCTACATCCTCCAGCAGATAACCAGTCCGCAAGGGACTGTATATTCCTTGGCCTAAGAAGCCTGGAGGCCCTGCCACAACCGAAGGGACCAGTAAAGCCGTACAAGGCTGGGAGCAGAAAGGAACACACGTCACAGGCCAAACAGGTGAGAATACACGGAAAGCTCGGAAACGTGGGCTGTTACCCTATAACGAGGAGATAGCCAGAAGGAGCGTAGAAAGCATGGTAGGCCTACACCCTCACCCTGACCAGGGCCAATTTCCCCGTTGCTCTCAGACATCCAGGTCCCCTCCTAGCTGGGACTGTTTATGAGTCAGTTTACCTGTTTCAGTAAAGACCCTGGACTGCAACCTATTGTCTGTGTGCTCCTTCGCGCCTCCAGCACTACCAGTACTGGGACTCTCACCACCATCACTCCCACCATCCACTACACTGCCCTGGGCCGCACTCTTCCCGTGGGGAGTCACACCATCCCAGCTGCACACATCATCAGCCCCAGCGGTCTGCCTTGCAGCGGCGGTTCCTAATGACCGCAAATCCACCGGTGGCGTAGTCGGACATAATCAACAACACATAACGGACTACCACTGGCCTGACCACCCTGAGCCACGGAACCGGGTTGCCACTACTACTCCCATCGTTCCCCCTATTGCCCGGATCCGAGTGCCCCACGGCCCAGGGGGCAAGTCAGATACACAGCTGATAGTCCTACTGAATAGACTGTTAGAATTTGTATTATGGCAAGAAAAAAGCAGCTAAGTAAAGAAAAACGAGTGGCCTTCATTACTTTAAGAAATGAAGGTCAGTCAGTCCGAAAAATTGGGAAAACTTTGAAAGTGTCCCCAAGTGCAGTTGCAAAAAACATCAAGCGCTACAAAGAAACTGGTTCATATGAGGACCGCCCCAGGAAAGGAAGACCAAGAGTCACCTCTGCTTCTGAGGATAAATTTATCCGAGTCACCAGCCTCAGAAATCGCAGGTTAACAGCAGCTCAGATTAGAGACCAGTTCAATGCCACACAGAGTTCTAGCAGCAGACACATCTCTTCAACAACTGTTAAGAGGAGACTTTGTGCAGCAGGCCTTCATGGTAAAATAGCTGCTAGGAAACCACTGCTAATGACAGGCAACAAGCAGAATAGACTTGTTTGGGCTAAAGAACACAAGGAATGGACATTAGACCAGTGGAAATATGTGCTTTGGTCTGATGAGTCCAAATTTGAGATCTACATGCCTGGTTCCCACCGTGAAGCATGGAGGAGGAGGTGTGATGGTGTGGGGGTGCTTTGCTGGTGACACTGTTGGGGATTTATTCAAAATTGAAGGCATACTGAACCAGCATGGCTACCACAGCATCTTGCAGCGGCATGCTATTCCATCCGGTTTGCGTTTAGTTGGACCATCATTTATTTTTCAACAGGGCAATGACCCCAACACACCTCCAGGCTGTGTAAGGGCTATTTGACCAAGAAGGAGAGTGATGGGGTGCTACGCCAGATGACCTGGCCTCCACAGTCACCAGACCTGAACCCAATCGAGATGGTTTGGGGTGAGCTGGACCGCAGAGTGAAGGCAAAAGGGCCAACAAGTGCTAAGCATCTCTGGGAACTCCTTCAAGATTGTTGGAAGACCATTTCCGGTGACTTCCTCTTGAAGCTCATCAAGAGAATGCCAAGAGTGTGCAAAGCAGACATCAAAGCAAAAGATGGCTACTTTGAAGAACCTAGAATATAAAACATATTTTCAGTTGTTTCACACTTTTTTGTTAAGTATATAATTCCACATGTGTTAGTTCATAGTTTTGATGCCTTCAGTGTGAATGTACAATTTTCATAGTCATGAAAATACAGAAAAATCTTTACATGAGGTGTGTCCAAACTTTTGGTCTGTACTGTATAGTGTAGAGATGTTTATATGGTATGGTGCTGTGTACATAGTGTAGTATATAGTTTGGAATCCACACTATATACACAGGCACATCCCTACACTATATAATATATATAGTATATAAACAGCTCGACTCTATATTCTTTTGCACAGTATATAGTGTGGAGCTGGGTATATAATTGATTGTAGAATATATTGTGGAGCTGTGTATGATTTGTATACTTCCCCTGCCCTGTATACATGGTGTCATTCTCAGTATCTGCTCTTATTATGTTTGCGTGTGTGTGTACATACATACACGCATAATATAATAATATATATATCTCAACAATCTGATTAATTGTCAAAAAAATGGAGGACTCTTCTTTATTAGCCCATGTGGTTATGTTTCGGATTCATGTTCTGTTATGGAACTGAATTGTCGTCATAGAGGCTGGCATCTGCAGGGTACAAATGTATATATACAATGCACAGTACCACTCATCCTGTCCTGTATATATACAATGCACAGTACCACTCCTCCTGTCCTGTATATATACACTGCAGGTCTTTTTTTTATTGATAGAATAAGTACAGTACATGACAGAACAATAATACATTACAGGACACCGAACATAAGAACAAAACAAGACGACAAATCACAGAAAATAGAAACAAAATAAATCACCGCAGGAATATATATATATATATACAGGAAATAAATATTATAAAACCTATAAAACCCCCGGCCCAGCTTCATTCATACTACTATATACAATCCCACACAACACTCACACCGTCCTATATACACATAAAACACCATCCTATATACAAGATTATATACAATAAAACACTAAACCTAATATAACGTATATACAACCGGGAACTAACACTAACCTACTGGTCCCACTGCCTGACCTTAGTCACCCCCTTACCGCACCTCATTCACACCACAGAAAAACAAAAATAACAATATATACAATAGTGACATGAACAATTTTTTTTTTTTTTTTTTTATATTTTATATTTTTTTTGTAATTTTTAATATATATACATAAAACACAGACCTACACTAACTATCCCGCCACCCCTGATCTAGCTCTGGCCACAAAGTTCAGGATTACTCCGAGCTAGGATCAGGCCCCAAAGTTTTTCCCCAGGCGGGGCCTGGACCAGGCCAGATCAGTCCTCTTATCACCGCCGATGAAAACCCCCCCAAATCCCCCACCCAACCTAACTAAAACCCCCTATTATACATTATATACAATATATACAGAACACAACCTACACACTCACCATCCAAGGCTCAAGTTCGATGCCGGCAAACCTTCTATTCAGGAGACAGAAATACAAAACAAAAATCTAGGGTGAAAAGACATCGGCCCACCACCAGGATATAGGAGTACTACCGGACTAAGGCACCCTGAAGGAAAAGCCCCTCCAGAGACGGGCCGCCCTCCGGGTACCCAGTCTTTCATACTCCAGAGAACGTACCTTCACCAGGTCACCTAGGATGTTCCTACAGACTTCATCTACATGGAGGATTTTACTCTGCGTCGAGACTAAAACTCGTGCGTTCCACGTGAAATACCTCACCACTGCGCTGACTATGAATAAAGTGTCTCGGTCCCTTCTCCCAAGGTCTCCGAACGCTCCATAGGCCCACCCGGCGTAGGACAGAGTAGCCAGCCGCGGCCAACCAATGGAAGCCCCCACCCTGTTATACACCTCTGTATTAAAGGGACAATGAAGCAGGAAGTGCTCCATGCTTTCCAGCACGTTAGCACAAGCCTCACGGGGGCAATTCCTGTCCTCGGAGCTCCTGTACTTCAAATTGTCCCTCACATACAGCTTACCATGGAAGCAGCGCCAAGTCAAGTCCCAGTACTTCTCGGGGATCCTGGTAGAATTTAACAAACTCAACCCAACCTCCAGATCCCGACTTGGGCAGTCTTTGAGGGCCAATGGACTCTGAAAATGAGAAAGCAAGACCCTCATATCGAGGAGTTTCCTCGGGAGGGACCTCACCTCCCACATTCCCAGACCCCACCGGCGGATCATTTTCAGAACCGGGGTAACATAAGCCGGGAGATGCCCGTGTGGTGTGCGAAGATCCTTCAATCTTCCCCCTGTCTCCCATTCCTGGAAGAAAGGCTGAAACCATCCCTTGCAGGAGAATACCCACGGAGGAGCCCTCTCTTTCCAGAGGTTTGCCACGTTCACCTTCAAGAAAGTGTTCACTAGGAACACCACGGGGTTCACCATATTCAAACCCCCTAGTCTCCTCGTGCGGTAAGTGACCTCCCGCTTGACTAGGTTCAGTCTGTTCCCCCATAACATCTGGAAGAACAGACTGTAGACCCGTGTCCAGAGAGGCTCTGGCAAGACACAGACGCTGCCCAGGTAGATTAGCAAGGGGAGCAGGAAAGCTTTGCACAGGCCAACCCTTTCCCTCAGGGTCAAAGACCAACCCCTCCATTGGTCCACTCTTTGGGCGACACCTTTGATTCTGCCTTCCCAGTTTTTCGTGGGGTAATCACCCTGGCCGAATTCGATGCCCAGGACTTTGGCATGTTCTTGGGGTTCGGGGAGGGTGTCCGGAAGATCAAACCCGGGATCTCCGCCTCCCAGCCAGAGACTCTCACACTTATCCTGGCTGACCTTGGACCCGGATGCCTCCGAGTAGCGCTCCACTTCTGACATCACCGCTGCTGCCTCCTCTTGCGAAGAAACAAAGACGGTGACATCGTCCGCGTAGGCCACCACCCTCAGGATAGTCTCCGGCGCCGCCCCGCCCATCCGCACCCCCGCCAACGGTCTACAATCGATCCTTCTGAGGAAGGGATCGATCGCAAATGCGTAAAGCAAAGGGCTAAGAGGACAGCCCTGACGGACACCGGATCCTACCCCAAAAGGTCGTCCAATCCACCCATTCACCAGAGGGAAAGTCTCAGCCCCTGCATACAAGGTTTTAAGCCAGTCCACAAACCCTCCAGGCAGACCATACCTCAAAAGAGTGGACCAGAGGTACTCGTGGTTAACCCGATCAAAGGCTTTTGCCTGATCCAGGGTCAGCAAGAACCCCTTCCAGAGGCCCGCCCTGCCTTGCTCCACGGCCTCTCGGACACCTAGAACAGCACTAAAAGTGCTACGGCCAGGAACGCAACAGTGCTGAACCTCCGAAAGGAGCCGGGGTGCAAACTTCACCAGCCTGTTGAAAAGTATCTTAGCCAAAATCTTCCTGTCCACATTGAGAAGTGCTATGGGACGCCAGTTCTCAATGCGTGACGGATCCTTACCCTTTGACAAAATGATCAAAGCTGACCTCCTTAATGATCTCGGCAGAGTGCCCGAGGAGAGACACTCGTTAAACACCTGAGTCAAGAGGGGGACCAAAGAGTCCCTAAAGGTCCTAAAGAACTCGGATGTTAAGCCATCCAGACCTGGCGACTTTTTGGGCCTAAGCCCATCGATCGCCAGTCTCACTTCCTCTTCTTTGATCGCTTCTGCCAAATCGCCCAGCGAGAGGTCAGCCCCTGGCTCAGGAACAGATTCAGCCAGGAAAGCCGACATCCCGTCACGATCAAGCTCCCTCCTTCCCAAGAGGTGCGAGTAGTAGGAACTGACAACCTCCAAGTTCCCTGATCTGGACCTTCTCAGGGACCCCGTACTGTCCACCAGCCCCGTCACTATCTTACTATTCACTGACATCTTACAGTTTCTGTAAGGGTCGGGCGAGCAGTACTTCCCGTAGTCCCTCTCGAAAACCAAAGATGCGTGCCTATCGTACTGACACCTCTTCAGCAAGGACTTCACTCTGGAGATCTCCTCGCGGCTACCTCCAGTCGAGACAAGATGCTCGAGTTTCCTCCTCAGGCTCTGATACAGGCGATCCCTGTTTAGGCTTCTGAGGTTCGAGAGCTGCCGGAAGAATCTCGCCACCCGATGTTTGAACATCTCCCACCACTCCGACTTAGTGTTACTTAGGCCCAGCAATGGTACCTGGCTCTGAAAGAATTCCTCAAAAGACCGTCTTACAGCTTCTTCCTCAAGGAGTGATGAATTCAGCTTCCAATAGCCTCTTCCCATCCGAGGAGTCTCTGTAACGTTGAGAGAAAACATAATCAAACAGTGATCGGAGAACTCCACCTCCACAACCGACAACGGCGAAGAGACGGCCTCCTCCTTCAAATAAAACCTATCTAGCCTAGACCTGCACTGACTACCTCTAAAAAAGGTGAATCCCGTGTCGCCCGGGTTGTGCCGGATGTGGACATCCACCAGGCGAGCCTCACTCACTATCCTGTTTAACGCGACGCAGTCATAAGCCAGCCGGTCTCCGGAACCTCCTCTATCACAGGATCTCGTGACATTGTTGAAATCCCCTCCGAAGACCACCTGCCGACTCGAAAATAAAAAAGGTTTGATCTTCAGGAAGAGACATTTGCGGTCCCACTTGGACTGGGAACCATAGATGTTAATGAGCCGAAGCTCTTGTCCCCCCATGGAGACATCTAGGATCAAGCATCTCCCCATTTCTAATTCGATCACTCGTCTGCATTCAACCGCTGCGGTCTTAAAAAGGACCGCCACCCCGCTATACGGCTCGGCCGCAAGAGACCAGTAGGAGGGCCCATGCCTCCACTCCCGCCTTGCTTTATGCAAGGTTGATATATCGGTCAACCTGGTCTCCTGCAAAAACAAAATGTCGGCGTCAAGTTGGCCGAGAAAATGAAAGGCCGTGTACCTTGCCGCATCTGACTTTATGCTGCAAACATTAATAGTTGCCAGCGTCAACGGGGTGGGTGCCGCAATCATGATTGATTGAATTAGATAGCCTTTTTCTTCCCACCACTGACAGTCCCAACCTCTTCCTCTGATAATGACGGGTTTTTAGTGCGCTTAAGACAAACAGATTCATCCATTCTCTCCTTACATAGATTCTTGCCCTCGTCTGGTGGTCCTGGGTTAGTCATCCCCCCAGAGGGCTTTGTATTTGCCCCCCGAGAGGAAGACCCAGCCATCTCCTGAGCCCCAACCACCTTGTCCGCAACCTCCGGCCCCGGGTCCCCACTTCCCCCCTCCAGAGGGAGGTCCTGGAGAGCCCCGAACCGGTTGGAGAGATCCACCAGAGGGGGGGCGGCTGAACCCTCCAATGGCGCTTGGATCATGGCCAGAGAGTCAGAGGGGTCGCACTCCAAAGAGGCAGCTCGAGACCTGGTCCCCCTCCTACCTCTGGCCGTTTTCCTGTTACCCTTTTTCTTTTTCTGTGACCACTCCCCCTCTCCCTCATCTAGACTGTCACCAGAAGAGGGTTCCTGGGAAGACGTGGCGTCCTCTCGCTCTTCCCTTTCAAGTCTCTTGACTTCCTCGCTCAATTCACTGTCTTTAGGATCCTCAGCTGCAAGTGAAGTACCTGGGTCAAAGTTTAGGGACATTACTCCCTGCCCCCTGTCCCCACGGCGCTTCTCCTGCCGCCTGATGGTGGATGGCGGCAGCTTGCTCCTCACCGGATCCCTGCCTCCCCCGCCCCTACTGGTCCCTTCACCGGCAAGATTAGTCCCGGCTTGCGCCTGTCCCACACTCGCCGCATTCAGGACCGCATTGGCGAAGGAACGTGGACAGCGACTGAACGGGTGACCGAGGTCACCACACAAGTTACACCTAATCCTGCGACAGGCAGCAGCAAGATGACCGAGGTCCCCACACAGTGCGCATTTCTGGGTGGTACACTGCGCACTGAAGTGTGTGGGGCTACCGCACCTGTGACAGACCTTAGGCTGCCCCCGGTAGAAAATCAAGATCCTATCCCTCCCCAAAAAGGTTGAGGAGGGGATATGGGTAACAGTGTTTCCCGAAACCTTCAATCTCACCATGAAGGTCCAGGCCCCTGACCAGATACCATGGTCATCCAGATTCTTTTCGGGAATATTGGTGACCTCTCCGTATCTACTCACCCAGGTGGTAATGTCCATACAGGAAAGCGACTCGTTACTAGTCAGAACGGTCACTTTCCTGACTGAATCTTGGCGAGTTATTGCCAGGGGAAAGAGACCATGCCATTCGGAGCGACTCCGAGCCAGCTCATGGCGAGACCAGAAAAGCTCAAGGCCCTCCGGTCTCACGAAGCTGACATCGAAGTAGGAGGTCCCATAGGGATGGATCAAGGCAAAGATGTCATATGCCGCAAAGCCCATCCCCAGCAGGAGCTCAACCACCTTCGACCTATCAGGACAGGCATCCTTGCTTACCCACTGGAGACGGACCACGTTCCTACGGTTACTCCTCTGCCCCGTTGTCGGCAGAGACCAGACAGTCTCTGCCCCTCTATCTCGGAAGGCTGAAAGACCATGTCTCTCTATCCAGAAAGACAGATCAACCTCCCTCCCCTCTACAGTGATGGAGCTCTCCCCTCTCCTCAGGGCGTCCAGGAGCTGCTGTTGCAAGTCACCATCCCCAGGGCCACCAGACGAGGGCGCACTACTACCCCCAGCACTGACAGCTTCTGAATAGCTTTGGGCTGAAGCCCCCGCCAATGCTGGGGGGGCAGCGGGACCAGCACCTACTTCCCCCCCACCAACACCAGTGCTGCTCCCACCATTCACTCCAGTACTATTCACACCATTCGCAGGACCATTACTCCCATCGTTCACGCCACTACTACTCACACCATTCGCAGGACCATTACTCCCACCATTCATTACACCACTACCCCCAACATTTGCTACACCACAACTCCCACCATTCCCACAACTCCCAGCATTCATTCCACCACTACCCCCACCATTTGCTACATCATCATTCACTGCACCACTACCCCCACCATTTGCTGCATCATCATTCACTGTACCACTAATTCCACCATTCCTACTACTCTCATCATCTGCTCCACCATTACTCTCACCATCTGCTCCACCATTACTCCCATCATTCACTACACCACTATTTCTATTCTCTTTACTTGTCACCCCATTACCTCTGCTGTTCTCTGCACCTTCCACAGTCACCTCCATTCCTTCCTCCCTTGTGTCTGGTGTCTCTGCACTCACACCTGCTGGGCAGGGGGAGGGGAGCACTTCCAGAGACTCCTTTCCCTGCAGCACCACACCCGTTTCCCTTTGGTTGCTGCTGGCTTTCTGCAGGTCGTCTGCTGGAGCGCCCCGCCCCCCTACTGCAGCATTTTGGTCCTTGTTCTGGCCAGACTGTTTTCTCGGCACCTCTGCCCGCCCTGCACCCACAGACTTTGGGGTCTTAGTGTCCTTTTTGGGCGCTGGGGCACACTGCCCCCCTGTCGCAGCAGTGTGCCCAGTGTTCTTTGCTGATGTGTTTTTCACATCCTTCCCTGCCCCCCCAGCCCCGGTGATAACCGGCTTAGCCGCAGAGGGCAGGGTGGGAAACTCCACAGAACTCCCTATGTCCGGCGCTGTGAGTACCTCCACAGCCTCGCCCCCTGCACTGTTCCCCGCACAGATGGCAGCATCGCCGGACGTCCGCCTCCTCTCCCCACCTTGCCTCTGCCTCGAGCCCACTGCAGAGCCCGTGCCTTTAGGTTTGGTGGGGTTTAAACAGAAGGTGGCAGGTGCAACATCAGACATTGGTACATACTTATAACTCACCACCTCCTGTGCAGCTCCTCCGGTCTTCTTCTTCTTCCTCTTCCCTGTCTCCTCCACTGGTTTGTCCTCACCGAAGGAAAACCGCGTCAGGTCCACTGGAGACTCCAGCAGTCGGATCTCCCTCAGCAGTCCTCCTTCCACCTCCTCCCCCGACACTCCAGCCTCTGCTGTGGGAGTCCTCTGCCCTGCAGGGAGACCACTTGAGCTCCGGCTCTGCCCCTCACTGGCTCCAGCAACTGAGACTCCAGTCACCTCTTCATCCTCCTCCTCCTCTTCACTAAGGACGCCGGCTGGCGGTTCTCCTGAGGTGTTTAACCCCTTCATTTCTGAGAACCGCCGCTGGTTCTTAAACCTCTCCAGGAAGAGACCTGCGCTTTTCTCAATCCCCTCCCGGAGGAGCACTAACCTGACCACCTCGTCTCTGAGGGCTTTAACCCTCTGGGAGGTCGCGGGTCTCTCCTTGTTGGACGCCCGGGTGTTCAGGACCCGGGCCTCCCTCAGCTCCTCTTTCAGCTGGGTTAGTGCTTTGCCGGCGTCCTCGTACTCTCGCAACGTGGCGACCACTCGGGAGGAGAAGGAACTTGTGGACTCGCTGGAGCTCATCTCCCCCCAGGATCTTGCTGGGCTCTTGTTCCTGGGGCCTGGAGTGCCCCGGTCTCCCTCTCTGGGCTGGCGGTGAACAGTCTCGGGGTTGGAGCAGGTGGATGTATTCTTCCTCACCCTTCCCGATCTCCTCACTCCCTCCTGGGCCAGTTGTTGAGGCTCCTTCTCCCCCGCCGGCATAGACCGGGGGATAGGAGGCTGGGAAGCCATGCCGGCCTCCCAGTAAGCCTGCCTCTCCCTGGGGAGAAGAGAGGCAGACGACAACCCTCCTCCTGGAAGTGCTTGAGCTCCACAGACAGCTGCTACTCTCAGCACCACTCCTCCTGTCCTGTATATATACACTGCACAGTACCACTCCTCCTGTCCTGTATATATACACTGCACAGTACCACTCCTCCTGTCCTGTATATATACACTGCACAGCACCACTCCTCCTGTCCTGTATATATACACTGCACAGTACCACTCCTCCTGTCCTGTACATATACACTGCACAGTACCACTTCTCCTGTCCTGTATATATACACTGCACAGTACTACTTCTCCTGTCCTGTATATATACACTGCATAGTACCACTCCTCCTGTCCTGTACATATACACTGCACAGTACCTCTCCTCCTGTCCTGTATATATACACTGCACAGTACCACTCCTCCTGTCCTGTATATATACAGTGCACAGTACTACTCCTCCTGTCCTCTATATATACACTGCACAGTACCGCTCCTCCTGTCCTGTATATATACACTGCACAGCACCACTCCTCCTGTCATGTATATATACACTGCACAGTACCACTACTCCTGTCCTGTATATATACAATGCACAGTACCACTTCTCATGTCCTGTATATATACAATGCACAGTACCACTCCTCCTGTCCTGTATATATACACTGCACAGCACCACTCCTCCTGTCCTGTACATATACACTGCACAGTACCGCTCCTCCTGTCCTGTATATATACACTGCACAGCACCACTCCTCCTGTCATGTATATATACACTGCACAGTACCACTTCTCCTGTCCTGTATATATACACTGCACAGCACCACTCCTCCTGTCCTGTATATATACACTGCACAGTACCACTTCTCCTGTCCTGTATATATACAATGCACAGTACCACTTCTCATGTCCTGTATATATACAATGCACAGTACCACTCCTCCTGTCCTTTATATATACACTGCACAGCACCACTCCTCCTGTCCTGTATATATACACTGCACAGCACCACTCCTCCTGTCCTGTATATATACACTGCACAGCACCACTCCTCCTGTCCTGTATATATACACTGCACAGCACCACTCCTCCTGTCCTGTATATATACACTGCACAGTAACACTCCTCCTGTCCTGTACATATACACTGCACAGTACCGCTCCTCCTGTCCTGTATATATACACTGCACAGCACCACTCCTCCTGTCCTGTATATATACACTGCACAGCACCACTCCTCCTGTCCTGTATATATACACTGCACAGCACCACTCCTCCTGTCCTGTATATATACACTGCACAGTAACACTCCTCCTGTCCTGTACATATACACTGCACAGTACCGCTCCTCCTGTCCTGTATATATACACTGCACAGCACCACTCCTCCTGTCATGTATATATACACTGCACAGTACCACTTCTCCTGTCCTGTATATATACACTGCACAGCAACACTCCTCCTGTCCTGTATATATACACTGCACAGCACCATTTCTCCTGTCCTGTATATATACAGTGCACAGTACCACTCCTCCTGTCCTGTATATATACACTGCACAGCACCACTCCTCCTGTCCTGTATATACACTGCACAGTACCACTCCTCCTGTCCTGTATATATACACTGCACAGCACCACTCCTCCTGTCCTGTATATATACACTGCACAGCACCACTCCTCCTGTCCTGTATATACACTGCACAGTACCACTCCTCCTGTCCTGTATATATACACTGCACAGCACCACTCCTCCTGTCCTGTATATATACACTGCAGGTCTTTTTTTTATTGATAGAATAAGTACAGTACATGACAGAACAATAATACATTACAGGACACCGAACATAAGAACAAAACAAGACGACAAATCACAGAAAATAGAAACAAAATAAATCACCGCAGGAATATATATATATATACAGGAAATAAATATTATAAAACCTATAAAACCCCCGGCCCAGCTTCATTCATACTACTATATACAATCCCACACAACACTCACACCGTCCTATATACACATAAAACACCGTCCTATATACAAGATTATATACAATAAAACACTAAACCTAATATAACGTATATACAACCGGGAACTAACACTAACCTACTGGTCCCACTGCCTGACCCCTTACCGCACCTCATTCACACCACAGAAAAACAAAAATAACAATATAATAGTGACATGAACAATTTTTTTTTTTTTTTTTTTTTTTTTAATTTTATATTTTTTTTGTAATTTTTAATATATATACATAAAACACAGACCTACACTAACTATCCCGCCACCCCTGATCCAGCTCTGGCCACAAAGTTCAGGATTACTCCGAGCTAGGATCAGGCCCCAAAGTTTTTCCCCAGGCGGGGCCTGGACCAGGCCAGATCAGTCCTCTTATCACCGCTGATGAAGAACCCCCCCAAATCCCCCACCCAACCTAACTAAAAACCCCTATTATACATTATATACAATATATACAGAACACAACCTACACACTCACCATCCAAGGCTCAAGTTCGATGCCGGCAAACCTTCTATTCAGGAGACAGAAATACAAAACAAAAATCTAGGGTGGAAAGACATCAGCCCACCACCAGGATATAGGAGTACTACCGGACTAAGGCACCCTGAAGGAAAAGCCCCTCCAGAGACGGGCCGCCCTCCGGGCACCCAGTCTTTCATACTCCAGAGAACGTACCTTCACCAGGTCACCTAGGATGTTCCTACAGACTTCATCTACATGGAGGATTTTACTCTGCGTCGAGACTAAAACTCGTGCGTTCCACGTGAAATACCTCACCACTGCGCTGACTATGAATAAAGTGTCTCGGTCCCTTCTCCCAAGGTCTCCGAACGCTCCATAGGCCCACCCGGCGTAGGACAGAGTAGCCAGCCGCGGCCAACCAATGGAAGCCCCCACCCTGTTGTACACCTCTGTATTAAAGGGACAATGAAGCAGGAAGTGCTCCATGCTTTCCAGCACGTTAGCACAAGCCTCACGGGGGCAATTCCTGTCCTCGGAGCTCCTGTACTTCAAATTGTCCCTCACATACAGCTTACCATGGAAGCAGCGCCAAGTCAAGTCCCAGTACTTCTCGGGGATCCTGGTAGAATTTAACAAACTCAACCCAACCTCCAGATCCCGACTTGGGCAGTCTTTGAGGGCCAATGGACTCTGAAAATGAGAAAGCAAGACCCTCATATCGAGGAGTTTCCTCGGGAGGGACCTCACCTCCCACATTCCCAGACCCCACCGGCGGATCATTTTCAGAACCGGGTTAACATAAGCCGGGAGATGCCCGTGTGGTGTGCGGAGATCCTTCACTCTTCCCCCTGTCTCCCATTCCTGGAAGAAAGGCTGAAACCATCCCTTGCAGGAGAATACCCACGGAGGAGCCCTCTCTTTCCAGAGGTTTGCCACGTTCACCTTCAAGAAAGTGTTCACTAGGAACACCACAGGGTTCACCATATTCAAACCCCCTAGTCTCCTCGTGCGGTAAGTGACCTCCCGCTTGACTAGGTTCAGTCTGTTCCCCCATAACATCTGGAAGAACAGACTGTAGACCCGTGTCCAGAGAGGCTCTGGCAAGACACAGACGCTGCCCAGGTAGATTAGCAAGGGGAGCAGGAAAGCTTTGCACAGGCCAACCCTTTCCCTCAGGGTCAAAGACCAACCCCTCCATTGGTCCACTCTTTGGGCGACACCTTTGATTCTGCCTTCCCAGTTTTTCGTGGGGTAATCACCCTGGCCGAATTCGATGCCCAGGACTTTGGCATGTTCTTGGGGTTCGGGGAGGGTGTCCGGAAGATCAAACCCGGGATCTCCGCCTCCCAGCCAGAGACTCTCACACTTATCCTGGCTGACCTTGGACCCGGATGCCTCCGAGTAGCGCTCCACTTCTGACATCACCGCTGCTGCCTCCTCTTGCGAAGAAACAAAGACGGTGACATCGTCCGCGTAGGCCATCACCCTCAGGATAGTCTCCGGCGCCGCCCCGCCCATCCGCACCCCCGCCAACGGTCTACAATCGATCCTTCTGAGGAAGGGATCGATCGCAAACGCGTAAAGCAAAGGGCTAAGAGGACAGCCCTGACGGACACCGGATCCTACCCCAAAAGGTCGTCCAATCCACCCATTCACCAGAGGGAAAGTCTCAGCCCCTGCATACAAGGTCTTAAGCCAGTCCACAAACCCTCCAGGCAGACCATACCTCAAAAGAGTGGACCAGAGGTACTCGTGGTTAACCCGATCAAAGGCTTTTGCCTGATCCAGGGTCAGCAAGAACCCCTTCCAGAGGCCCGCCCTGCCTTGCTCCACGGCCTCTCGGACACCTAGAACAGCACTAAAAGTGCTACGGCCAGGAACGCAACAGTGCTGAACCTCCGAAAGGAGCCGGGGTGCAAACTTCACCAGCCTGTTGAAAAGTATCTTAGCCAAAATCTTCCTGTCCACATTGAGAAGTGCTATGGGACGCCAGTTCTCAATGCGTGACGGATCCTTACCCTTTGACAAAATGATCAAAGCTGACCTCCTTAATGATCTCGGCAGAGTGCCCGAGGAGAGACACTCGTTAAACACCTGAGTCAAGAGGTGGACCAAAGAGTCCCTAAAGGTCCTAAAGAACTCGGATGTTAAGCCATCCGGACCTGGCGACTTTTTGGGCCTAAGCCCATCGATCGCCAGTCTCACTTCCTCTTCTTTGATCGCTTCTGCCAAATCGCCCAGCGAGAGGTCAGCCCCTGGCTCAGGAACAGATTCAGCCAGGAAAGCCGACATCCCGTCACGATCAAGCTCCCTCCTTCCCAAGAGGTGCGAGTAGTAGGAACTGACAACCTCCAAGATCCCTGATCTGGACCTTCTCAGGGACCCCGTACTGTCCACCAGCCCCGTCACTATCTTACTATTCACTGACATCTTACAGTTTCTGTAAGGGTCGGGCGAGCAGTACTTCCCGTAGTCCCTCTCGAAAACCAAAGATGCGTGCCTATCGTACTGACACCTCTTCAGCAAGGACTTCACTCTGGAGATCTCCTCGCGGCTACCTCCAGTCGAGACAAGATGCTCGAGTTTCCTCCTCAGGCTCTGATACAGGCGATCCCTGTTCAGGCTTCTGAGGTTCGAGAGCTGCCGGAAGAATCTCGCCACCCGATGTTTGAACATCTCCCACCACTCCGACTTAGTGTTACTTAGGCCCAGCAATGGTACCTGGCTCTGAAAGAATTCCTCAAAAGACCGTCTTACAGCTTCTTCCTCAAGGAGTGATGAATTCAGCTTCCAATAGCCTCTTCCCATCCGAGGAGTCTCTGTAACGTTGAGAGAAAACATAATCAAACAGTGATCGGAGAACTCCACCTCCACAACCGACAACGGCGAAGAGACGGCCTCCTCCTTCAAATAAAACCTATCTAGCCTAGACCTGCACTGACTACCTCTAAAAAAGGTGAATCCCGTGTCGCCCGGGTTGTGCCGGATGTGGACATCCACCAGGCGAGCCTCACTCACTATCCTGTTTAACGCGACGCAGTCATAAGCCAGCCGGTCTCCGGAACCTCCTCTATCACAGGATCTCGTGACATTGTTGAAATCCCCTCCGAAGACCACCTGCCGACTCGAAAATAAAAAAGGTTTGATCTTCAGGAAGAGACATTTGCGGTCCCACTTGGACTGGGAACCATAGATGTTAATGAGCCGAAGCTCTTGTCCCCCCATGGAGACATCTAGGATCAAGCATCTCCCCATTTCTAATTCGATCACTCGTCTGCATTCAACCGCTGCGGTCTTAAAAAGGACCGCCACCCCGCTATACGGCTCGGCCGCAAGAGACCAGTAGGAGGGCCCATGCCTCCACTCCCGCCTTGCTTTATGCAAGGTTGATATATCGGTCAACCTGGTCTCCTGCAAAAACAAAATGTCGGCGTCAAGTTGGCCGAGAAAATGAAAGGCCGTGTACCTTGCCGCATCTGACTTTATGCTGCAAACATTAATAGTTGCCAGCGTCAACGGGGTGGGTGCCGCCATCATGATTGATTGAATTAGATAGCCTTTTTCTTCCCACCACTGACAGTCCCAACCTCTTCCTCTGATAATGATGGGTTTTTAGTGCGCTTAAGACAAACAGATTCATCCATTCTCTCCTTACATAGATTCTTGCCCTCGTCTGGTGGTCCTGGGTTAGTCATCCCCCCAGAGGGCTTTGTATTTGCCCCCCGAGAGGAAGACCCAGCCATCTCCTGAGCCCCAACCACCTTGTCCGCAACCTCCGGCCCCGGGTCCCCACTTCCCCCCTCCAGAGGGAGGTCCTGGAGAGCCCCGAACCGGTTGGAGAGATCCACCAGAGGGGGGGCGGCTGAACCCTCCAATGGCGCTTGGATCATGGCCAGAGAGTCAGAGGGGTCGCACTCCAAAGAGGCAGCTCGAGACCTGGTCCCCCTCCTACCTCTGGCCGTTTTCCTGTTACCCTTTTTCTTTTTCTGTGACCACTCCCCCTCTCCCTCATCTAGACTGTCACCAGAAGAGGGTTCCTGGGAAGACGTGGCGTCCTCTCGCTCTTCCCTTTCAAGTCTCTTGACTTCCTCGCTCAATTCACTGTCTTTAGGATCCTCAGCTGCAAGTGAAGTACCTGGGTCAGAGTTTAGGGACATTACTCCCTGCCCCCTGTCCCCACGGCGCTTCTCCTGCCGCCTGATGGTGGATGGCGGCAGCTTGCTCCTCACCGGATCCCTGCCTCCCCCGCCCCTACTGGTCCCTTCACCGGCAAGATTAGTCCCGGCTTGCGCCTGTCCCACACTCGCCGCTTTCAGGACCGCATTGGCGAAGGAACGCGGACAGCGACTGAACGGGTGACCGAGGTCACCACACAAGTTACACCTAATCCTGCGACAGGCAGCAGCAAGATGACCGAGGTCCCCACACAGTGCGCATTTCTGGGTGGTACACTGCGCACTGAAGTGTGTGGGACTACCGCACCTGTGACAGACCTTAGGCTGCCCCCGGTAGAAAATCAAGATCCTATCCCTCCCCAAAAAGGTTGAGGAGGGGATATGGGTAACAGTGTTTCCCGAAACCTTCAATCTCACCATGAAAGTCCAGGCCCCTGACCAGATACCATGGTCATCCAGATTCTTTTCGGGAATATTGGTGACCTCTCCGTATCTACTCACCCAGGTGGTAATGTCCATACAGGAAAGCGACTCGTTACTAGTCAGAACGGTCACTTTCCTGACTGAATCTTGGCGAGTTATTGCCAGGGGAAAGAGACCATGCCATTCGGGGCGACTCCGAGCCAGCTCATGGCGAGACCAGAAAAGCTCAAGGCCCTCTGGTCTCACGAAGCTGACATCGAAGTAGGAGGTCCCATAGGGATGGATCAAGGCAAAGATGTCATATGCCGCAAAGCCCATCCCCAGCAGGAGCTCAACCACCTTCGACCTATCAGGACAGGCATCCTTGCTTACCCACTGGAGACGGACCACGTTCCTACGGTTACTCCTCTGCCCCGTTGTCGGCAGAGACCAGACAGTCTCTGCCCCTCTATCTCGGAAGGCTGAAAGACCATGTCTCTCTATCCAGAAAGACAGATCAACCTCCCTCCCCTCTACAGTGATGGAGCTCTCCCCTCTCCTCAGGGCGTCCAGGAGCTGCTGTTGCAAGTCACCATCCCCAGGGCCACCAGACGAGGGCGCACTACTACCCCCAGCACTGACAGCTCCTGAATAGCTTTGGGCTGAAGCCCCCGCCAATGCTGGGGGGGCAGCGGGACCAGCACCTACTTCCCCCCCACCAACACCAGTGCTGCTCCCACCATTCACTCCAGTACTATTCACACCATTCGCAGGACCATTACTCCCATCGTTCACTCCACTACTACTCACACCATTCGCAGGACCATTACTCCCACCATTCATTACACCACTACCCCCAACATTTGCTACACCACAACTCCCACCATTCCCACAACTCCCAGCATTCATTCCACCACTACCCCCACCATTTGCTACATCATCATTCACTGCACCACTACCCCCACCATTTGCTGCATCATCATTCACTGTACCACTAATTCCACCATTCCTACTACTCTCATCATCTGCTCCACCATTACTCTCACCATCTGCTCCACCATTACTCCCATCATTCACTACACCACCATTTCTATTCTCTTTACTTGTCACCCCATTACCTCTGCTGTTCTCTGCACCTTCCACAGTCACCTCCATTCCTTCCTCCCTTGTGTCTGGTGTCTCTGCACTCACACCTGCTGGGCCGGGGGAGGGGAGCACTTCCAGAGACTCCTTTCCCTGCAGCACCACACCCGTTTCCCTTTGGTTGCTGCTGGCTTTCTGCAGGTTGTCTGCTGGAGCTCCCCGCCCCCCTACTGCAGCATTTTGGTCCTTGTTCTGGCCAGACTGTTTTCTCGGCACCTCTGCCCGCCCTGCACCCACAGACTTTGGGGTCTTAGTGTCCTTTTTGGGCGCTGGGGCACACTGCCCCCCTGTCGCAGCAGTGTGCCCAGTGTTCTTTGCTGATGTGTTTTTCACATCCTTCCCTGCCCCCCCAGCCCCGGTGATAACCGGCTTAGCCGCAGAGGGCAGGGTGGGAAACTCCACAGAACTCCCTATGTCCGGCGCTGTGAGTACCTCCACAGCCTCGCCCCCTGCACTGTTCCCCGCACAGATGGCAGCATCGCCGGACGTCCGCCTACTCTCCCCACCTTGCCTCTGCCTCGAGCCCACTGCAGAGCCCGTGCCTTTAGGTTTGGTGGGGTTTAAACAGAAGGTGGCAGGCGCAACATCAGACATTGGTACATACTTATAACTCACCACCTCCTGTGCAGCTCCTCCGGTCTTCTTCTTCTTCCTCTTCCCTGTCTCCTCCACTGGTTTGTCCTCACCGAAGGAAAACCGCGTCAGGTCCACTGGAGACTCCAGCAGTCGGATCTCCCTCAGCAGTCCTCCTTCCTCCTCCTCCCCCGACACTCCAGCCTCTGCTGTGGGAGTCCTCTGCCCTGCAGGGAGACCACTTGAGCTCCGGCTCTGCCCCTCACTGGCTCCAGCAACTGAGACTCCAGTCACCTCTTCATCCTCCTCCTCCTCTTCACTAAGGACGCCGGCTGGCGGTTCTCCTGAGGTGTTTAACCCCTTCATTTCTGAGAACCGCCGCTGGTTCTTAAACCTCTCCAGGAAGGGACCTGCGCTTTTCTCAATCCCCTCCCGGAGGAGCACTAACCTGACCACCTCGTCTCTGAGGGCTTTAACCCTCTGGGAGGTCGCGGGTCTCTCCTTGTTGGACGCCCGGGTGTTCAGGACCCGGGCCTCCCTCAGCTCCTCTTTCAGCTGGGTTAGTGCTTTGCCGGCGTCCTCGTACTCTCTCAACGTGGCGACCACTCGGGAGGAGAAGGAACTTGTGGACTCGCTGGAGCTCATCTCCCCCCAGGATCTTGCTGGGCTCTTGTTCCTGGGGCCTGGGGTGCCCCGGTCTCCCTCTCTGGGCTGGCGGTGAACAGTCTCGGGGTTGGAGCAGGTGGATGTATTCTTCCTCACCCTTCCCGATCTCCTCACTCCCTCCTGGGCCGGTTGTTGAGGCTCCTTCTCCCCCGCCGGCATAGACCGGGGGATAGGAGGCTGGGAAGCCATGCCGGCCTCCCAGTAAGCCTGCCTCTCCCTGGGGAGAAGAGAGGCAGACGACAACCCTCCTCCTGGAAGTGCTTGAGCTCCACAGACAGCTGCTACTCTCAGCACCACTCCTCCTGTTCTGTGTATATACACTGCACAGCACCACTCCTCCTGTCCTGTATATATACACTGCACAGTACCACTCCTCCTGTCCTGTACATATACACTGCACAGTACCACTTCTACTGTCCTGTATATATACACTGCACAGTACTACTTCTCCTGTCCTGTATATATACACTGCATAGTACCACTCCTCCTGTCCTGTACATATACACTGCACAGTACCACTCCTCCTGTCCTGTATATATACACTGCACAGTACCACTCCTCCTGTCCTGTATATATACAGTGCACAGTACCACTCCTCCTGTCCTGTATATATACACTGCACAGCACCACTCCTCCTGTCCTGTATATATACACTGCACAGTACCACTCCTCCTGTCCTGTATATATACACAGCACAGCACCACTCCTCCTGTCCTGTATATATACACTGCACAGTACCACTCCTCCTGTCCTGTATATATACACTGCACAGTACTACTCCTCCTGTCCTCTATATATACACTGCACAGTACCGCTCCTCCTGTCCTGTATATATACACTGCACAGCACCACTCCTCCTGTCATGTATATATACACTGCACAGTACCACTTCTCCTGTCCTGTATATATACAATGCACAGTACCACTTCTCATGTCCTGTATATATACAATGCACAGTACCACTCCTCCTGTCCTGTATATATACACTGCACAGCACCACTCCTCCTGTCCTGTATATATACACTGCACAGCACCACTCCTCCTGTCCTGTATATATACACTGCACAGTACCACTCCTCCTGTCCTGTACATATATACTGCACAGTACCGCTCCTCCTGTCCTGTATATATACACTGCACAGCACCACTCCTCCTGTCATGTATATATACACTGCACAGTACCACTTCTCCTGTCCTGTATATATACACTGCACAGCACCACTCCTCCTGTCCTGTATATATACACTGCACAGCACCACTCCTCCTGTCCTGTATATATACACTGCACAGCACCATTTCTCCTGTCCTGTATATATACACTGCACAGTACCACTTCTCCTGTCCTGTATATATACACTGCACAGAACCACTCCTCCTGTCCTGTATATATACACTGCACAGTACCACTCCTCCTGTCCTGTACATATACACTGCACAGTACCACTCCTCCTGTCCTGTATATATACAGTGCACAGTACCACTCCTCCTGTCCTGTATATATACACTGCACAGCACCACTCCTCCTGTCCTGTATATACACTGCACAGTACCACTACTCCTGTCCTGTATATATACACTGCACAGCACCACTCCTCCTGTCCTGTATATATACACTGCACAGCACCACTCCTCCTGTCCTGTATATATACACTGCACAGCACCACTCCTCCTGTCCTGTATATATACACTGCACAGCACCACTCCTCCTGTCCTGTATATATACACTGCACAGTACCACTCCTCCTGTCCTGTATATATACACTGCACAGCACCACTCCTCCTGTCCTGTATATATACACTGCACAGCACCACTCCTCCTGTCCTGTATATATACACTGCACAGTACCACTCCTCCTGTCCTGTACATATATACTGCACAGTACCGCTCCTCCTGTCCTGTATATATACACTGCACAGCACCACTCCTCCTGTCATGTATATATACACTGCACAGTACCACTTCTCCTGTCCTGTATATATACACTGCACAGCACCACTCCTCCTGTCCTGTATATATACACTGCACAGCACCACTCCTCCTGTCCTGTATATATACACTGCACAGCACCATTTCTCCTGTCCTGTATATATACACTGCACAGTACCACTTCTCCTGTCCTGTATATATACACTGCACAGAACCACTCCTCCTGTCCTGTATATATACACTGCACAGTACCACTCCTCCTGTCCTGTACATATACACTGCACAGTACCACTCCTCCTGTCCTGTATATATACAGTGCACAGTACCACTCCTCCTGTCCTGTATATATACACTGCACAGCACCACTCCTCCTGTCCTGTATATACACTGCACAGTACCACTACTCCTGTCCTGTATATATACACTGCACAGCACCACTCCTCCTGTCCTGTATATATACACTGCACAGCACCACTCCTCCTGTCCTGTATATATACACTGCACAGCACCACTCCTCCTGTCCTGTATATATACACTGCACAGCACCACTCCTCCTGTCCTGTATATATACACTGCACAGTACCACTCCTCCTGTCCTGTATATATACACTGCACAGCACCACTCCTCCTGTCCTGTATATATACACAGCACAGCACCACTCCTCCTGTCCTGTATATACACTGCACAGTACCGCTCCTCCTGTCCTGTATATATACACTGCACAGCACCACTCCTCCTGTCCTGTATATATACACTGCACAGCACCACTCCTCCTGTCCTGTATATATACACTGCACAGCACCACTCCTCCTGTCCTGTATATATACACAGCACAGCACCACTCCTCCTGTCCTGTGCATATACACTGCACAGCACCACTTCTCCTGTCCTGTATATATACACTGCAGGTCTTTTTTTTATTGATAGAATAAGTACAGTACACGACAGAACAATAATACATTACAGGACACCAAACATATGAACAAAACAAGACGACAAATCACAGAAAATAGAAACAAAATAAATCCCCCCAGGAATATATACATATACAAGAAATAAATATTATAAAACCTATAAAACCTCCGGCCCAGCTTCATTCATACTACTATATACAATCCCACACAACGCTCACACTGTCCTATATACACATAAAACACCGTCCTATATACAAGATTATATACAATAAAACGCTAGAAACACAAAACACTAAACCTAATATAACGTATATACAACCGGAAACTAACACTAACCTACTGGTCCCACTGCCTGACCTTACAGTCACACCCTTACCGCACCTCATTCACACCACAGAAAACCAAAAATAACAATATATACAATAGTGACATGAACCATTTTAAACCTTTTTTTGTTTTGTATATTTTTTTTTTTTGTATTTTTTTTTTAATATTTTTTTTGTAATTTTTTAATATATATATAAAACACACACCTACACTAACTATCCCGCCACCCCTGATCCAGCTCTGGCCACAAAGTTCAGGATTACTCCGAGCTAGGATCAGACCCCAAAGTTTTTCCCCAGGCGGGGCCTGGACCAGGCCAGATCAGTCCTCTTATCACCGCTGATGAAGAACTTCCCCAAATCCCCCACCCAACCTAACTAAAAACCCCTATTATACATTATATACAATATATACAGAACACAACCTACACACTCACCATCCAAGGCTCAAGTTCGATGCCGGCAAACCTTCTATTCAGGAGACAGAAATACAAAACAAAAATCTAGGGTGGAAAGACATCAGCCCACCACCAGGATATAGGAGTACTACCGGACTAAGGCACCCTGAAGGAAAAGCCCCTCCAGAGACGGGCCGCCCTCCGGGCACCCAGTCTTTCATACTCCAGAGAATGTACCTTCACCAGGTCACCTAGGATGTTCCTACAGACTTCATCTACATGGAGGATTTTACTCTGCGTCGAAACTAAAACTCGTGCGTTCCACGTGAAATACCTGACCACTGCGCTGACTATGAATAAAGTGTCTCGGTCCCTTCTCCCAAGGTCTCCGAACGCTCCATAGGCCCACCCGGGGTAGGACAGAGTAGCCAGCCGCAGCCAACCAATGGAAGTCCCCACCCTGTTGTACACCTCTGTATTAAAGGGACAATGAAGCAGGAAGTGCTCCATGCTTTCCAGCACGTTAGCACAAGCCTCACGGGGGCAATTCCTGTCCTCGGAGCTCCTGTACTTCAAATTGTCCCTCACATACAGCTTACCATGGAAGCAGCGCCAAGTCAAGTCCCAGTACTTCTCAGGGATCCTGCTAGAATTTAACAAACTCAACCCAACCTCCAGATCCCGACTTGGGCAGTCTTTGAGGGCCAATGGACTCTGAAAATGAGAAACCAAGACCCTCATATCGAGGAGTTTCCTCGGGAGGGACCTCACCTCCCACATTCCCAGACCCCACCGGCGGATTATTTTCAGAACCGGGGTAACATAAGCCGAGAGATGCCCGTGTGGTGTGCGAAGATCGTTCAATCTTCCCCCTGTCTCCCATTCCTGGAAGAAAGGCTGAAACCATCCCTTGCAGGAGAATACCCACGGAGGAGCCCTCTCTTTCCAGAGGTTTGACACGTTCACTTTCAAGAAGGTGTTCACTAGGAACACCACGGGGTTCACCATATTCAAACCCCCTAGTCTACTCGTGTGGTAAGTGACCTCCCGCTTGACTAGGTTCAGTCTGTTACCCCATAACATCTGGAAGAACAGACTGTAGACCCGTGTCCAGAGAGGCTCTGGCAAGACACAGACGCTGCCCAGGTAGATTAGCAAGGGGAGCAGGAAAGCTTTGCACAGGCCAACCCTTTCCCTCAGGGTCAAAGAACATCCCCTCCATTGGTCCACTCTTTGGGCGACACCTTGATTCTGCCTTCCCAGCTTTTCGTGGAGTAATCACCCTGGCCGAATTCGATGCCCAGGACTTTGGCATGTTCTTGGGGTTCGGGGAGGGTGTCCGGAAGATCAAACCCGGGATCTTCGCCTCCCAGCGAGAGACTCTCACACTTATCCTGGTTGACCTTGGACCCGGATGCTCCGAGTAGCGCTCCACTCGCTGCCTCCCCTTGCGAAGAAACAAATACGGTGACATCGTCCGCGTAGGCCACCACCCTCAGGATAACCTCCGGTGCCGCCCCGCCCATCCGCACCCCCGCCAACGGTCCACAATCGATCCTTCTGAGGAAGGGATCGATTGCAAACGCGTAAAGCAAAGGGCTAAGAGGACAGCCCTGACGGACACCGGATCCTACCCCGAAAGGTCGTCCAATCCACCCATTCACCAGAGGGAAAGTCTCAGCCCCTGCATATAAGGTCTTAAGCCTGTCCACAAACCCTCCAGGCAGACCATACCTCAAAAGAGTGGACCAGAGGTACTCGTGGTTAACCCGATCAAAGGCTTTTGCCTGATCCAAGGTCAGCAAGAACCCCTCCCAGAGGCCCGCCCTGCCTTGCTCCACGGCCTCTCGGACACCTAGAACAGCACTAAAAGTGCTACGGCCAGGAACGCAACAGTGCTGAACCTCCGAAAGGAGCCAGGGTGCAAACTTCACCAGCCTGTTGAAAAGTATCTTAGCCAAAATCTTCCTGTCCACATTGAGAAGTGCTATGGGACGCCAGTTCTCAATGCGTGACGGATCCTTACCCTTTGACAAAATGATCAAAGCTGACCTCCTTAACGATCTCGGCAGAGTGCCCGAGGAGAGACACTCGTTAAGCACCTGAGTCAAGAGGGGGACCAAAGAGTCCCTAAAGGTCCTAAAGAACTCGGATGTTAAGCCATCCGGACCTGGCGACTTTTTGGGCCTAAGCCCATCGATCGCCAGTCTCACTTCCTCTTCTTTGATCGCTTCTGCCAAATCGCCCAGCGAGAGGTCAGCCCCTGGCTCAGGAACAGATTCAGTCAGGAAAGCCGACATCCCGTCACGATCAAGCTCCCTCTTTCCCAAGAGCTGCGAGTAGTAGGAACTGACGACCTCCAAGATCACTGACCTGGACCTTCTCAGGGACTATCTTACTATTTACTGACATCTTACAGTTTCTGTAAGGGTCGGGCGAGCAGTACTTCCCGTAGTCCCTCTCGAAAACCATAGATGCGTGCCTATCGTACTGACATCTCTTCAGCAAGGACTTCACTCTGGAGATCTCCTCGCGGCTACCTCCAGTCAAAACAAGATGCTCGAGTTTCCTCCTCAGGCTCTGATACAGGCGATCCCTGTTCAGGCTTCTGAAGTTCGAGAGCTGCCGGAAGAATCTCGCCACCCGATTTTTGAACATCTCCCACCACTCTGACTTAGTGTTACTTAGGCCCAGCAATGGTACCTGGCTCTGAAATAATTCCTCAAAAGAACGTCTTACAGCTTCTTCCTCAAGGAGTGACGAATTCAGATTCCAATAACCTCTTCCCATCCGAGGAGTCTCTGTAACGTTCAGAGAAAACATAATCAAACAGTGATCGGAGAACTCCACCTCCACAACCGACAACGGTGAAGAGACGGCCTCCTCCTTCAAATAAAACCTGTCTAGCCTAGACCTGCACTGACTACCTCTAGAAAAGGTGAATCCCGTGTTGCCCGGGTTGTGCCGGATGTGGACATCCACCAGGCGAGCCTCACTCACTATCCTGTTTAACGCGACCCAGTCATAAGACAGCCGGTCTCCGGAACCTCCTCTATCACAGGATCTCGTGACATTGTTGAAATCCCCTCCGAAGACCACCTGCCAACTCGAAAATAAAAAAGGTTTGATCTTCAGGAAGAGACATTTGCGGTCCCACTTGGACTGGGGACCATAGATGTTAATGAGCCGAAGCTC
Organism: Phyllobates terribilis; assembly: GCF_046119375.1. NCBI lineage: Eukaryota > Metazoa > Chordata > Amphibia > Anura > Dendrobatidae > Phyllobates > Phyllobates terribilis. The sequence goes on along the minus strand of NW_027363467.1, from coordinate 275,161 downwards.
TTGTCCCCCCATGCAGACATCTAGGATCAAGCATCTCCCCATTTCTAATTCGATCACTCGTCTGCATTCAACCGCTGCGGTCTTAAAAAGGACCGCCACCCCGCTATACGGCTCGGCCGCAAGAGACCAGTAGGAGGGCCCATGCCTCCACTCCCGCCTTGCTTTATGCAAGGTTGATATATCGGTCAACCTGGTCTCCTGCAAAAATAAAATGTCGGCGTCAAGTTGGCCGAGAAAATGAAAGGCCGTGTACCTTGCCGCATCTGACTTTATGCTGCAAACATTAATAGTTGCCAACGTCAACGGGGTGGGTGCCGCCATCATGAATGGTTGAATTAGATAGCCTTTTTCTTCCCACCACTGACAGTCCCAACCTCTTCCTCCGATAATGACGGGTTTTTAGTGCGCTTAAGACAAACAGACTCGTCCATTCTCTCCTTACATACATTCTTGCCCCCGTCTGGTGGTCCTGGGTTAGTCGTTCCCCCAGAGGGCTTTGTATTTGCCCCCGAGAGGAAGACCCAGCCATCTCCTGAGCCCCAACCACCTTGTCCGCAACCTCCGGCCCCGGGTCCCCATTTCCCCCCTGCAGAGGGAGGTCCTGGAGAGCCCCGAACCGGTTGGAGAGATCCACCAGAGGGGGGGCGGCTGAACCCTCCAATGGCGCTTGGATCACGGCCAGAGAGTCAGAGGGGTCGCACTCCAAAGAGGCAGCTCGAGACCTGGTCCCCCTCCTACCTCTGGCCGTTTTCCTGTTACCCTTTTTCTTTTTCTGTGACCACTCCCCCTCTCCCTCATCTAGACTGTCACCAGAAGAGGGTTCCTGGGAAGACGTGGCGTCCTCTCGCTCTTCCCTTTCAAGTCTCTTGACCTCCTCGCTCAATTCACTGTCTTTAGGATCCTCAGCTGCAAGTGAAGTACCTGGGTCAGAGTTTAGGGACATTACTCCCTGCCCCCTGTCCCCACGGCGCTGCTCCTGCCGCCTGATGGTGGATGGCGGCAGCTTGCTCCTCACCGGTTCCCTGCCTCCCCGCCTCTTCTGGTCCCTTCACCGGCAAGATTAGTCCTGGCTTTCGCCTGTCCCGCAATCGCCGCTTTCAGGACAGCATTGGCGAAGGAACGTGGAGAGCGACTGAACGGGTGACCGAGGTCACCACACAAGTTACACCTAATCCTGCGACAGGCAGCAGCAAGATGACCAAGGTCCCCACACAGTGCGCATTTCTGGGTGGTACACTGCGCACTGAAGTGTGTGGGGCTACCGCACCTGTGACAGACCTTAGGCTGCCCTCGGTAGAAAATCAAGATCCTATCCCTCCCCAAAAAGGTTGAGGAGGGGATATGGGTAATAGTGTTTCCCGAAACCTTCAATCTCACCATGAAGGTCCAGGCTCCTGACCAGATACTATGGCCATTCAGATTCTTTTCGGGAATATTGGTGACCTCTCCGTATCGACTCACCCAGGTCGTAATGTCCATACAGGAAAGCGACTCGTTACTAGTCAAAACGGTCACTTTCCTGACTGAATCTTGGCGGGTTATTGCCAGGGGAAAGAGACCATGCCATTCGGGGCGACTCCGAGCCAGCTCATGGCGAGACCAGAAAAGCTCAAGGCCCTCCGGTCTCACGAAGCTGACATCGAAGTAGGAGGTCCCGTAGGGATGGATCAAGGCAAAGATGTCATATGCCGCAAAGCCCATCCCCAGCAGGAGCTCAACCACCTTCCACCTATCAGGACAGGCATCCTTGCTTACCCACTGGAGACGGACCACGTTCCTATGGTTACTCCTCTGCCCCGTTGTCGACAGAGACCAGACAGTCTCTGCCCCTCTATCTCGGAAGGCTGAAAGACCATGTCTCTCTATCCAGAAAGACAGATCAACCTCCCTCCCCTCTATAGTGATGGAGCTCTCCCCTCTCCTCAGGGCGTCCAGGAGCTGCTGTTGCAAGTCACCATCCCCAGGGCCACCAGACGAGGGCGCACTACTACCCCCAGCACTGACAGCTCCTGAATAGCTTTGGGCTGAAGCCCCCGCCAATGCTGGGGGGGCAGCGGGACCAGCACCTACTTTCCCCCCACCAACACCAGTGCTGCTCCCACCATTCACTTCACTACTACTCCCAAAATTCGCAGGACCATTACTCCCATCATTCACTCCACTACTTCTCCCACCATTTGCTGCATCACTACTCCCACCATTCATTCCACCACTACCCCCACCATTTGCTACACCACTACTCCCACCATTCCCACTACTCCCAGCATTCATTCCACCACTACCCCCACCATTTGCTACACCACTACTCCCACCATTCCCACTACTCCCACCATTCACTCCACCACTACTCCCACCATCTGCTCCACCATTACTCCCACCATCTGCTCCACCACTACTCCCATCATTCACTACACCACTACTTCCATTCCCTTTACTTGTCACCCCATTACCTCTGCTGTTCTCTGCACCTTCCACAGTCACCTCCATTCCTTCCTCCCTTGTGTCTGGTGTCTCTGCACTCACACCTCTGGGCCGGGGGAGGGGAGCACTTCCAGAGACTCCTTTCCCTGCAGCACCACACCCTTTTCCCTTTGGTTGCTGCTGGCTTTCTGCAGGTCGTCTCCTGGAGCGCCCTGCCCCCCTACTGCAGCATTTTGGTCCTTGTGCTGGGCAGACTGTTTGTTGGGCACCGCTGCCCGCCCTGCACCCACAGACTTTGGGGTCTTAGTGTCCTTTTTGGGCGCTGGGGCACACTGCCCCCCTGTCGCAGCAGTGTGCCCAGTGTTCCTCGCAGATGTGTTTTTCACATCCCTCCCGGCCCCCCCAGCCCCGGTGATAACTGGCTTAGCCGCAGTGGGCTGGGATGGAAACTCCACAGAACTTCCTATGTCCGGCGCTGTGAGTACCTCCACAGCCTCGCCCTCTGCACTGTTCCCTGCACAGATGGCAGCATCGCCGGACATCCTTCTCCTCTCCCCACCTTGCCTCTGCCTCGAGCCCACTGCAGAGCCCGTGTCTTTAGGTTTGGTGGGGTTTAAACAGAAGGCGGCAGGCACAACATCAGACATTGGTACATACTTGTAACTCACCACCTCCTGTGCGGCTCCTCTGGTCTTCCTCTTCCTCCTCTTGGTCTCCTCCACTGGTTTGTTCTCACCGAAGGAAAACCGCGTCAGGTCCATTGGAAACTCCAGCAGTCGGATCTCCCTCAGCAATCCTCCTTCCTCCTCCTCCCCCAACACTCCAGCCTCTGCTGTCGGAGTCCTCTGCCCTGCAGGGAGACCACTTGGGCTCCGGCTCTGCCCCTCACTGGCTCCAGCAACTGAAACTCCAGTCACCTCTTCATCCTCCTCCTCCTCTTCACTAAGGACGCCGGTTGGCGGTTCTCCTGAGGTGTTTAACCCCTTCATTTCTGAGAACCACCGCTGGTTCTTAAACCTTTCCAGGAAGGGACCTGCGCTTTTCTCAATCCCCTCCCGGAGGAGCACTAACCTGACCACCTCGTCTCTGAGGGCTTTAAACCTCTGGGAGGTCACGGGTCTTTCCTTGTTGGACGCCCGGGTGTTCAGGACCCAGGCCTCCCTCAGCTCCTCTTTCAGCTGGGTTAGTGCTTTGCCGGCGTCCTCGTACTCTCGCAACGTGGCGACCACTCGGGAGGAGAAGGAACTTGTGGACTCGCAAGAGCTCATCTCCCCCCAGGATCTTGCTGGGCTCTTGTTCCTGGGGCCTGGGGTGCCCCGGTCTCCCTCTCTGGGCGGGCAGTGAACAGTCTCGGGGTTGGAGTAGGTGGATGTACTCTTCCTCACCCTTCCCGATCTCCTCACTCCCTTCTGGGCCGGTTGTTGAGGCTCCTTCTCCCCCGCCGGCATAGACCGGGGGATAGGAGGCTGGGAAGCCATGCCGGCCTCCCAGTAGGCCTGCCTCTCCCTAGGGAGAAGAGAGGCAGACGACGACCCTCCTCCTGGAAGTGCTTGAGCTCAGGAGGCAGGTGCTACTCTCAGCACCACTCCTCCTGTCCTGTGTACTGTATATATACACTGCAAAGTACCAATTCTCCTGTATACAGTATATACACTGCACAGTACCTGTATATATACATATATACAGTATATATACAGTCCTGTATATATACAGTCCTGTATATATACCTGTATATATACAGTATATATAGACTGTATATATACAGTCCTGAATACAGTCCTGTATATATACACTGTACATATACACTATATATATACACAGTCCTGTATATATACACTGCACAGTCCCATTTCTCCTTTCCTGTATATACTGTATACTGCACAGTACCACTTCTCCTGTCCTGTGTATATATGACTCGCCCCCTGGGCCGTGGGGCACTCAGAACCGGGCAATAGGGAGACGATGGGGGTAGTAGTGGCGACCCGGTCCCGTGGCTCAGGGTGGTCAGACCAGTGGCAGTCTTTTAGATGTTTTAGATAATGTCCGACTACGCCACCCGTGGATTGCGGTTATTAGGAACCGCCGCTGCAGGGCAGACCGCTGGGGCCGATGATGTATGCAGCTGGGATGGTGTGACTCCCCACGGGAAGAGTGCGGCCCCAGGGCAGTGTAGTGGATGGTGGGAGTGATAGTGGTGAGAGTCCCAGTACCGGTAATGCCGGAGGAGTGAAAAAGCACACAGACAACGTACTGCAGTCCAGGGTCTTTACTCATGGTTAATATCCAAGTCACTTCTGCGGGGAATGACTGCCCGAGCCGTGCTGCGTCCACCAGGTGAGGGGCTCGGTCAACCCCCAGACAGCTCAGGAGTATGGCTCAAGACCCCCTTTTGTCCTTTCTCTGGCCTGCCTCACCAGTGACCCACTTTTGTCCAGCTACCGCGGACTTGTGCGGTTAAACGTGGGCCCCGTCCTCCGCTGTCCTATATGGTGCCTTCCTAGCAGGTTTGATGAGGTGTCGCACCAATAAATGATCACGACCTCCGGTCTTTGGCTGAGGGTTGTTTCTCCTCCACCAACTTGGGATCTGGTACCCTTAATCTGCCTGACCCTGCACCCTGGATTCTCGTGGGTTCTTAGGGTCCCTTCCACCTTCTTGTTCCTGAGCCCTTCTGTTTCTCTCTCTCTCTCTTCTTCTCCTTTTCTGTTCCTTTCTCGTGGAGCTGGGATGAGACGTAATCTCAGCTCCACTTCACCTCCTCTCTCTCTCTCTCCACTCTCCTCCTCGGCCTCTCACTAGGCCCACTCTGGAGTAGAGCTCCTACAGAGCCTCTACTCCCTGTCTTCTCTTCTCTGGACAGAACCTAGATCTAAGATGGTGCCCACCTTTTATACCTCCCTCTAGCCATGAGCCCAGGGGACCAGCAACCAATGAGCTCCTATCTACGCTCAGGAACCAACCCCTATCTGCCCCTACAGCACTGGGTGTTCCACCCCCCTCCCCACTCCAGACAGGGACATAGTTGGTCGTGCCTGCACTTCTGTCTAGTGGGAGCACCGCTGAGCTGTCCCTCGGAAATTGGGTGTGTGTGCTGTATGCAGCTAACTGAGCCCTGGTCCATACTCCATCCTTACCCGGGAGTGGAATATCACACCTCTGGTCTGAGGTGCAATACCCCTGTAGCGGCCGAACCCTCGGGGCGCTACATATACACTGCACAGTACCAATTCTCCTGTATATATACACTGCACAGTACCACTTCTCCTGTATATATACACTGCACAGTCCCACTTCTCCTGTCCTGTATATATATACTGCACAGTACCACTTCTCCTGTCGTGTAAATATACACTGCACAGTACCACTTCTTGTTTCCTGTATATATACACTGCACAGCACCACTCCTCCTGTCCTGTATATATACACTGCACAGTACCACTTCTCCTTTCCTGTATATATATACTGCACAGTACCACTTCTCCTGTCGTGTAAATATACACTGCACAGTACCACTTCTTGTTTCCTGTATATATACACTGCACAGCACCACTCCTCCTGTCCTGTATATATACACTGCACAGTACCACTTCTCCTTTCCTGCACAGTACCACTTCTCCTGTCCTGTGTATATACACTGCACAGTACCACTTCTCCTGTTTATATACACTGCACAGTCCCACTTCTCCTTTCCTGTATATATATATACTGCACAGTACCACTTCTCCTGTCGTGTATATATACACTGCACAGTACCACTTCTTGTTTCCTGTATATACATAAACACTGCACAGTACCACTTTTTGTGTCCTGTTGTCGTGAGGCAACATTAGACTTTGGTTGGGTTAATATTGGTTTATTATTTTCAATATTCCTATGATAAAATAAGAATAAATATTGGAAAACTAATTTAAACATCCCAAGTATCCCCTATCCTGAGAACTTTCCAATCACTGGGGGTCCGTCCACTGAGACCCCCATAATCCCGAGATCCAGAGCTCTGAAGAGCACCATGTTAGTGGGGCTATGGTGGATCATACACACTGCTGTACTATTCACATGTGGCTCATCAAATAACTCCTTAAAGGGAGTGATGAGGGGCACGACTAAGTAAAGCCAAATTTACTGATCTGGGGTAATGAGTGTTACAGTATGTGGGCTGGTGGGGTTTGTCTTGCAGGGCTGCTTTTTTGTCCCAGTCCGGCCCTGGTTTACAGAGATCAAATGGAGTTTTTTAAATTAATTTTCTCATTGTAATATTAATAGAATTCATATGAAATGAAGTGAAATATGTTGCAAAAGTTATTTTTATTATTGAAAAAAATATAAGATACTGATATTCAACTGTGAACTGGATACAAGGCACAAGATAAATGCATGAATACAGTGCAGGTTGGATTACTTTGCCTTATTTCGGCTTTGTGGAATTAAGTTCATAAAATAAGCACCTAAAAGAAGAAATCACACTAACAAACATGTGATGGGGCATCTCCTTAATGTCCAAAAGTGATCTGGTTTCCCAATAGTATATATTTTCAACCAGTTTATTTTTTAGAGAAAGAACTAATGCCTGATCCTTCTTCTGGAGGGTTTGAAATGCCAGATCCTTCATTTTGATCAATTATTTTGTGCCAGATCCTTCTTCTGGAGGGATGACAATACCAGATCTTTCATCTTGACCGATTATAGTGCCAGATCCTTCTTCTGGAGTGATGATTATGCCAGATCCTTCATCTTGACCAATTGTTGCACCAGATCCTTCTTCTGGAGTGATGACAATGCCAGATCCTTCATCTTGACCAACTATTGCGCCAGATCCTTCTTCTGGAGTGATGACAATGCCAGATCCTTCATCTTGACTGATTATTGTGCCAGATCCTTCTTCTGGAGTGATGATAATGCCAGATCCTTCATCTTGACCGATTATGTCGCCAGATCCTTCTTCTGGAGTGATCACAATGCCAGATCCCTCATCTTGACCGATTATAGCGCCAGATCCTTCTTCTGGAGTGATGATAATGCCAGATCCTTCATCTTGACCGATTACAGAGCCAGATCCTTATTCTGGAGTGATGACAATGCCAGATCCCTGATCTTGACCGATTACAGAGCCAGATCCTTCTGGAGTGATGACAATGCCAGATCCTTCATCTTGACCGATTATTGTGACAAATTCCTCGCCAGATCCTAATCCAGATCCTTCAAAAACTAAAAAATTCAATAGTTAGCAGCCATCAATTTCATAATTAGTTACTAAACAGCAAAAAAATATTAAAACTACAAAAGAACAAGCAGATTAGTATCCAAGAGCAACTTTGTGTGTTAAGGAACACAACGCGCTGGGGTTTATTCACGTGGGAAGAATTAGATTATAAAACAGCTCAATTGGGGATATTTATTAAAATTATCAGAGAGAGGGCATGAATTTACTAGTCTTTAAAAATGTCACTAATTGCAGCAAATGTATCACATTGGTGTATGTGCAACCATGGTAGAAATGCAAAAATTCAGCCATTTTGTTCCTTATGCCACTTCATAGATAGTGTGCACATGAACATCAAGTTAATATATATCACATTATAAATTTGTAATTACTTGTTAAATTATTACATTTGTTCTTAGCAGTAAACTATAATATATACAGTAATTATGTTTAGAATACTCTAAATATTATAATATATACTATTACGATTACAATACAGTTATATGAAAAAGTTTGGGCACCCCTATTAATCTTAAGCTTAATGTTTTATAAAAATTTGTGTTTTTGCAACTGCTATTTCAGTTTGATATATGTTATAACTGTTGGACACAGTAATGTTTCTGCCTTGAAATGAGGTTTATTGTACTAACAGAAAATGTGCAATCTGCATTCAAACAAAATTTGACAGGTGCATAAGTATGGGCACCCTTATCATTTTCTTGTTTTAAATACTCCTACCTACATTTTACTGACTTACTAAAGCACTTTTTTTGGTTTTGTAACCTCATTGAGCTTTGAACTTCAAAGCCAGGTGTATGCAATCATGAGAAAAGCTACTTAAAGTGGCCACTTGCAAGTTGTTCTCCTGTTTGAATCTCCTCTGAAGAGTGGCATCATAGGCTCCTCAAAACAACTGTCAAATGATCTGAAAACAAAGATTATTCAACATAGTTGTTCAGGGGAAGGATACAAAAAGCAGTCTCTGAGGTTTAACCTGTCAGTTTCCACTGTGAGGAACATAGTAAGGAAATGGAAGAACACAGGGACAGTTCTTGTTAAGGCCAGAAGTGGAAGGCCAAGAAAAACATCAGAAAGGCAGAGAAGAAGAATGGTGAGATCAGTCAAGGACAATCCTCAGACCACCTCCAGAGAGCTGCAGCATCAACTTGCTGCAGATGGTGTCACTGTGCATCGGTCAACTATACAACGCACTTTGCACAAGGAGAAGCTGTATGGGAGAGTGATGCGAAAGAAGCCGTTTCTGCAAGCACGCCACAAACAGAGTCGGCTGAGGTATGCAAAAGCACATTTGGAGAAGCCAATTTCTTTTTGGAAGAAGGTCCTGTGGACCGATGAAACCAAGATTGAGTTGTTTGGTCATACAAAAAGGCGTTATGCATGGCGGCAAAAAAACACAGCATTCCAAGAAAAACACTTGCTACCCACAGTAAAATTTGGTGGAGGTTCCATCATGTTCATTGAACATCTGTGGGATCATTTGAAGGGGGCTGTCCATGCTCGGCGACCATCAAACTTAACTGAACTGGAAATGTTTTGTAAAGAGGAATGGTCAAAAATACCTTCATCCAGGATCCTGGAAATCATTAAAAGCTACAGGAAGCGACTAGAAGCTGTTATTTTTGCAAAAGGAGGATCTACTAAATATTAATGTCACTTTTCTGGTGAGGTGCCCATACTTATGCACATGTCAAATTTTGTTTGAATGCAGATTGCACATTTTCTGTTAGTACAATAAACCTCATTTCAAGGCAGAAACATTACTGTGTCCAACAGTTATTCCATATATCAAACTGAAATAGCTGTTGCAAAAACATCAATTTTTATAAAACAATAAGCTTAAGATTAATAGGGGTGCCCAAACTTTTTCATATAACTGTATATACTATTACTATTACCTATGGTAATGACCAATAGAATTATTGGAAAATAAGTTACACAATGTAAACTATCTACATTATGTGGAGGGCGACAATCGCAGAAGCCGTTCTTGTAGCAAGATTCATCAACAGATAGAAATATCTAACTGCTTGGTGTGTCCAAGAATGCTATCACACATAAAGACACATAATGCCGCCTAAGCTGTGCCCAAAGTAAGGTCTACCCAGGGATTCCCCATAGAAGAGTCTGTAATTAATAGTGGAATTAAATGAACACATTGATGTTGGATTTATATTCTTACAGGATTACAACAATAGAGCATAAGATATTACCATACAAATATTACATATAATAAGAAGCAGTAAGAAGTCAGACAATAGATACATATAATGCAACATTGTGCATTTGAGTGTTTAATTAATTGAAGACATTGATGTTGGATTTAGATTCTTACAGGATTAAACCACTAGAGCATAAGATATTATGATATAACTATTACATATACTAAGAAGCTGTAAGAAATCAGACAATAGATAAAGGAACTGGACTTACGAGGTGCAGAAAATATGGGGGTCACGCAGCAGAGGAGGAGAAGGTAAGTGGCCTGCATGGTGGTCCTCGCTTCTGTATGACTACAGGTAAGAAGTGAGGAGCAGATGGAAGAGGCCTCTTTATATAGGACTGGGACACTACATTTGGGGGAGGGGTCAGTGGTAATAGCTCCGCCCCCTTGTATCTAATGTAAATGACACTAATGGTTACATAGTAACATCAGATCTGGTGGTTACACTTCACATTACACATCGTCATAGATTATTTTATTTAAGTAGTAATTTATATTATTTATATTGTTGGTGACTTTTGTAAGTTTCTTCTGTTTTCTTCTGAATATACGGAGATGTATTGTGTAGCTCCAGCAATGTAATGATCTGTATAATTTAAGTTGACGCGCCCCCTGGGCCAGTGCTGTTAGGGGATACCCGGAGCCGGATCAGATGGGGGTTGTAGTCTCCGAGTGGCTTTGACCCGGTCCGTGCCCAGGGTGTCAAGCTCAGTGTGTGGCAGTCCTTACTGATGTTACTAAAGTTCTTTATGTCGACTACGCCACCCGTTGAATTGCGGTCACTACGGCCGCCGCTGCAGCAGGGTCCGCTGAGGCTGATGGTGTTTGTGCAGCTTCGGTAGTATAACCCCCAACGGGAGGGGTATAGCCTCAGGGGGTCAGGTGCAGAGGATGGTGGTTGTGGAAGTGCAGGGAAGATGGTAATGAGAGTCAGAGTCGGGTTGTGCAGTTCAGGGTTCTTTACTTACTGCTGTTCTTGTACCGGTCACTCCGGCCTTGAGTGACCACCCGAGCCGCGCTGCGTCCACCAGGTCCTGGACTCGGCCAACCCCCAAGTAGTTCTGGAGCGTGGTTCTGAGCTCCCTTTCTGTCCTGTCCTCGTCTCTGGCCTTCCCCACCAGGGATCCACCTATGTCCGGCTCCCTTGGGCCTCTTGTTGGCGAACCGTTGCCTCTGGGTTCCCTGACCCTATGCGTGGTCTGCCTTCCTGGTGGATATAGTGGGTGGCCGTGGCAGATGCTGCCCACGGCCTCCGGTCTCTGGCTGAGGTATGCTGTAGCCCCCACCAGTTTGGGATCCGGTACCCTGTTGCCAACTCTTCACCCTGTGGTTGTATTTGGGCTCTCAGAGTTCCTTCTTTCTCCCCCTCTGGGTCTTTCGTTCTCTCCTCTCTCACTCTTGGCCTGGGGCTGCTCTGCTCCTCTGCTTTCTTCCACTGCTCTGCAAAGACTTACTTCTCACAGACTGACTGACTGACTGTGGCTGACTGACCCTGATCTTAGATGGTTCCCACCTTTTATACTCCCTCTATGTGTGAGCTCAGGTGACCAGCACCCAATGAGCTCCTAGCACTACCCAGACTGCTCCCCCTATCTGCCCCTACACTACTGGGATGGTCCACCCCCCTCCCACTCCAGCCAAGGACAGACTCGGTCGTACCTGCACATTTCTAAGTGGGAGTACCGTTGGTCTGCCCTCCGGAAATGGGATGTGTGTAGTGCATGCAGCCTTCTGAGCTCAGTTCCACACTCCATCCTTACCCGGGAGTGGAATACCACACCTCTGGGTTGAGGTGCAATACCCCTGTAGCAGCCGAATCCTCAGGGTGCTACATTCCCCCCTGGTAAACCACAGCACGCCCTCGGGCTGTAAGATATAAACAACACCAAAACATACAATTTTTGCATAAACAACATAATAAAACATCATATAAAACTTTTCATAAAAACTTTTCATAAAAACATTCTTGTCTTCTGGTACCTCCGGTCACGGTGCAACTTGTGACCGGGTAAAGTGCGACAGTCTCTCTTGGAATAAAACAGTTCTCTATAAAACCGGTAGGGGGCGCTTTAGGAAGCGCAACTATATACAAGGGGATATGGCCGCTCTCAGTCCTCGGCCAGGTATTAGGGAGGATTGACCATTCTCAGTCCTCGGTCAGTGGGAATAGGGACACACGGGTTAACAGTTCAGTTCTCTGGTCCCAACGGGGACTATATTAGCAGCAACGGTTCACTGTGCCCCGACGGGCAACTATATACAGTCTCTACTCTGCCGTACTCAACGACGGCGTCCTCCTGCTCTTTCTTTGTGATTGGTTCCAGGTTCTGGTTCAGACCCGTTCGGGTCCTCTTGCTCCTCCTCCGTCAGGCGATGCACATGGAGGGCGTAGGGTCCTTTGGCACACTTGTGCCGGGTGAAGGTGACCTCGTCCCCTAAATACAGGTCACGACCTCTGTGTCCCTCCGGTAGGTGGGACTCAACGTCTCTCCTGGTCACGAAGACGTCGCCTGGGGTGCGGTGATCCCTGATGAAACCCCACCCATGCTGCAGATTAAATTTTATCACAGTCCCGATGGTACGGGGACCATGCGCTGCACGGGGGTCTCTCCTGGTCCGGCTCTTCTGCCCCGCGCTCCTTATTTGGGCTTGCTGTTCCCGGACCCGCCTCTCTCTCCGCTCCCTCTCAAAGACCTCGAGCTGCTGGCGGCAGCACTCTGCACGCTCCGCTGCGGCTGCCCGAGTCTCCTGAGTGAACCCCATGAGGTCTTCTCTGGTGGGATCCCACTCAAACTGGGTCTCTTCTAGCGGGGGCGAGATCCTCTTCATGGGCTTTGGAGCCGGGATCAGGGGTTCGCACATGGCCCTTGCTTTTTGCAGCTCCAGCTGGATGTATTCCTGGGGCCATATGAAGGGCTGCCCATCCGGGCACGTATGCTGGGCGAACAGGTCCTCACCCAGGTGCGGCACTCTTGATGTTACGGGCGCTGTGGTGGTAGCGGCGCCCGGGTTGCCCAAGCCTTGCGACCAGGCTTGGGGCACTTTGAAAGTAAAGGGCACCGTAAGGACGGCGGCGCCCTGTGTTACTTGGCCCTGCGACCAGGCCGGTGGCTCCGCGGAGGTAGGGGGCGCTGTTGGTATTGCGTCGCCCGGGGGTACTAGGCCTTGCGACCAGGCCGATGGTACTTCCTGCTTGGCCACGCTCGGGGTCGAGGCGTGTGACGTCACAGGGGTCGCGGCTTCCGTTTGAGGCCTAGTCTGCGGCGGTGACGTTGCAGCGACGGGCACGGCAGGGGGAATTTCGGGCTCTGCGACGGGGAGCTGGGGCAGGTACGCGGTTTCTCGGTTTGGGGTAGAGACGTCCCCTTTACCTGCCTCCTTTCGTTCGGCTCCCTTCTCGGCGCCGTCTCCGGCCTTCAGTCCTCCTGCGCCATCCTCAGAGGCGGTCTGTCTCCTCGTCTCGGGTGGCGTGCTCCGCTGACGGGTTCTTGTCTGCTGGGCCATCTCACGGCTCCATTCTGCTAACGTCTCTCGCTGCACCCGGGCCATCCTCCGTGCGAGGCCCTCCAGCGCAGTCTGTGCACACTCCCGATCTCGGGGGAGCTGTGCCAAGACCTCCACTAAGCCTAGTGGGGTCGTTGCTTCTAGCAGGCTCCTGACCAACGGGTCGGTGCTGCTCTGCTCTCCTCCCGTTGTCTCCAGCCGGCCTTCTGGAATGGCGACCGGCAACAGGCTCCTGACCACTGGGTCGGTGCTGCCTGGAGTGGCGGCCCGCATCAGGCTCCTGACCACTGGGTCGGTGCTGCCTGGCTCTCCCTCCATCTCCGGGTGTGCTTTCTCTGGACTCTCTTCCAGACGTCTTGTCTCCGGGTGCGCTCTCTCCAGACTGCTCCAGGCGACACCCATCTTTGTTCTCTTCTTCTGTCTCCGCCCACATCGAGGGTGGTCCCGGGGCAACTTTGTGATTGTCAGTTCCAGGGGCAGTTCTCTTACGCTGATGGACACTTCCAGCATCACAGTCTCTGTTGGTGGGGGCGGTTTCCGCTTTTGGCGCCATTCTTCGACCTGGCCCACGATGGGAGGTGACCTCTTGCCACCCTCTGGCACGCCCATAATGGCGTCCGCTCTTCCAAGGCGGGAAATCTTTGGAAATGGCGGGAATCGTCTCCCAGTGGCGGGAAACTCCATGGATGGCGGGAAAAAGCTGCAAATGGCGGACAACCGGCGGGAAACGACCTGTGATGGGGCCCGTTGGCGGGGACCCTCCGGAACCGGCGGGAGACTTCTTTTTAAGGTAACGGTGAACTTTTCTTCAGGCACGCAGTACCCGGTTGTTGTGGGCACGTAATCCTGCCGACTACGCCAAAGTTGACGCGCCCCCTGGGCCAGTGCTGTTAGGGGATACCCGGAGCCGGATCAGATGGGGGTTGTAGTCTCCGAGTGGCTTTGACCCGGTCCGTGCCCAGGGTGTCAAGCTCAGTGTGTGGCAGTCCTTACTGATGTTACTAAAGTTCTTTATGTCGACTACTCCACCCGTTGAATTGCGGTCACTACGGCCGCCGCTGCAGCAGGGTCCGCTGAGGCTGATGGTGTTTGTGCAGCTTCGGTAGTATAACCCCCAACGGGAGGGGTATAGCCTCAGGGGGTCAGGTGCAGAGGATGGTGGTTGTGGAAGTGCAGGGAAGATGGTAATGAGAGTCAGAGTCGGGTTGTGCAGTTCAGGGTTCTTTACTTACTGCTGTTCTTGTACCGGTCACTCCGGCCTTGAGTGACCACCCGAGCCGCGCTGCGTCCACCAGGTCCTGGACTCGGCCAACCCCCAAGTAGTTCTGGAGCGTGGTTCTGAGCTCCCTTTCTGTCCTGTCCTCGTCTCTGGCCTTCCCCACCAGGGATCCACCTATGTCCGGCTCCCTCGGGCCTCTTGTTGGCGAACCCTTGCCTCTGGGTTCCCTGACCCTATGCGTGGTCTGCCTTCCGGGTGGATATAGTGGGTGGCCGTGGCAGATGCTGCCCACGGCCTCCAGTCTCTGGCTGAGGTATGCTGTAGCCCCCACCAGTTTGGGATCCGGTACCCTGTTGCCAACTCTTCACCCTGTGGTTGTATTTGGGCTCTCAGAGTTCCTTCTTTCTCCCCCTCTGGGTCTTTTGTTCTCTCCTCTCTCACTCTTGGCCTGGGGCTGCTCTGCTCCTCTGCTTTCTTCCACTGCTCTGCAAAGACTTACTTCTCACAGACTGACTGACTGACTGTGGCTGACTGACCCTGATCTTAGATGGTTCCCACCTTTTATACTCCCTCTATGTGTGAGCTCAGGTGACCAGCACCCAATGAGCTCCTAGCACTACCCAGACTGCTCCCCCTATCTGCCCCTACACTACTGGGATGGTCCACCCCCCTCCCACTCCAGCCAAGGACAGACTCGGTCGTACCTGCACATTTCTAAGTGGGAGTACCGTTGGTCTGCCCTCCGGAAATGGGATGTGTGTAGTGCATGCAGCCTTCTGAGCTCAGTTCCACACTCCATCCTTACCCGGGAGTGGAATACCACACCTCTGGGTTGAGGTGCAATACCCCTGTAGCAGCCGAATCCTCAGGGTGCTACAGATTACTTTAGCAAATATTTATATTAGACTAAAAAGCATCAGGGCCCCTGCACACTATAGTATTACAGATCTGTACAATACAGTGACGTCCATAGAAAGTAATAACCAATCCTGAATCTGAAGCCTCATTCCTATATTACTATACACTGCAAAATACAATCCTATAACACTACAATCCTATACACTCCATAATGGATAATGTCTACTGTATATATCCCCTAAGACAGACAGATTTCCCCACTATGTATAACAATGCGGATAAGGTGAACGATACAAAATCCATGGAAAATAACAATCTTTATTAGAGCATAAAAATATATAGATATACAATTAGAAGTGATACTGCACAAAGATTAGGAGGAGGAGGAGGATTGCAGCCCAGTTATAGTATAACAGAAGTAATGTGCATTTTATCCATAGTGGGCATAAACCAAAGTGGGACTAAGTAACCAAAATCATAAGTGCCCACTAGGTACACAATGAGAAAGATCAATCAAATGTGATCAAGTGGAAATGATGGAGATCGGGCAGCCACCCACAGCTTGATGCGTGTTTCACCTATCGCTTCCTCAGGGGGGCGTTGTCATATACTGCAAAACAAAAGCCCAATAATTGCAAAATATCCTACTAATACTTCCATTCTATTAGTCCAAAAAGTAAAAAGCCTATTTGGTACAATACTTCTATTCAACAAACACTCAATCAGGTCAAAGAAGTATAGATGCACAAGTTTGATAAAAAGATTTGGAACTTTTATTGAATTATTTAAAAGAAATTTATAAAACACACATAAAGGGGAAGTGAACCAATGAAGGTGCCTGCAGTGCTAGTAACAAGGGTAGTCAATCATTTATTCTGTTTAACAAGACTTACAAAAGGAGATCATATCAATGAACCCAGTGATAAATACATGAAGAATTAAATAAATAAATAAGTAAAAGGATCAGTATCCAAAATTCATTCATCTAGTAAGCATTAGTGGATAACAAGTACATACCTTAAAGTATCCAGCATAGATAAATGTAGTCAAAATGCCATGAAAGTATAT
Organism: Phyllobates terribilis; assembly: GCF_046119375.1. Classification (NCBI taxonomy): domain Eukaryota; kingdom Metazoa; phylum Chordata; class Amphibia; order Anura; family Dendrobatidae; genus Phyllobates; species Phyllobates terribilis. Next base: position 258,649 of record NW_027363467.1, on the reverse strand, counting down.
ATCTATAAATATGTCAATAGGTCATATAGAGAGAAGCCATAAAGCCCACAAGTGGTAGACAAGTGTCAATATAGGGCAAAGTCAATCATGGCCCACAAAATACAGATGGTATCACCAAGCATAGAGATAAACAGAATGTAAATAAAGACAATACAACCTTTCAACTGCAGGTAAGGACAGCTGTATTGTCTTTATTTACATTCTGTTTATCTCTATGCCTGATGATTCCATCTGTATTTTGTGGGCCATGATTGACTTTGCCCTATATTGACACTTGTCTACCACTTGTGGGCTTTATGGCTTCTCTCTATATGACCTATTGACATATTTATAGATATATACTTTCATGGCATTTTGACTACATTTATCTATGCTGGATACTTTAAGGTATGTACTTGTTATCCACTAATGCTTACTAGATGAATGAATTTTGGATACTGATCCTTTTACTTATTTATTTATTTAATTCTTCATGTATTTATCACTGGGTTCATTGATATGATCTCCTTTTGTAAGTCTTGTTAAACAGAATAAATGATTGACTACCCTTGTTACTAGCACTGCAGGCACCTTCATTGGTTCACTTCCCCTTTATGTGTGTTTTATAAATTTCTTTTAAAAATTCAATAAAAGTTCCAAATTTTTTTATCAAACTTGTGCATCTATACTTCTTTGACCTGATTGAGTGTTACTCCCATTCTAGTAGCCACAATAACAACGTACAACTGAAGCAATAAAAAAATGCCTTTATTAAAAATAAATATAAAAACATAACAAAAGTAATTTCTAAAAATACCCATTAAATACCATGGGAAACAATTGAACTCCACAACAATAAATAAAGCTCATAGGATATGATGAAGGAGTCTATATATCATCTGATGTCTATACACATAGTATAGCACCTGCAGTATACAGGATAATATATGACTGGTATATGGTATACAGTGATTACAGAAGTCAGATATCATATACAGGATAATATGTGACTATTATCTATTGTATAATTCCCAAATTTAACAGAAAGGAAAAAGGGACAAATTATTTGGCTTGCATAGTAGCAGAGTGCTTTGTGGAAAATTAATGACCATGCCTCGAACCATTTATTTCTATACAGATAAATGTACAAGTGTGGCACCCCAGGGGTCTGGTTTCCACAGTAATAGCAATATTACGTCTGAGAGCAGGTGGGAGGTCTCCTGGCCAGGAATCCTATGCATAGAATCATAGAATCATAGAATCATAGAATGGTAGAGTTGCAAGGGACCTCCTGGGTCATCTGGTCCAACCCCCTGCTCAAAGCAGGTTTCACTAAATCATCTCAGACAGATGTCTGTCCAGCCTCTGTTTGAAGACGTCCATTGAAGGGGAACTCACCACCTCTCGTGGCAGCCTGTTCCACTCATTAATCACCCTAACTGTCAAAAAGTTTTTTCTAATATCTAATCTGTGTCTCCTCCCATTTAGTTTCATCCCATTGCTTCTAGTCTTTCCTTGTGCAAATGAGAATAAAGATGATCCTTCTACAATGTGACAGCCCTTGACATATTTGTATACAGCTATTAAGTCTCCTCTCAGTCTTCTTTTTTGCAAGCTAAACATTCCCAAATCCTGCAACCGTTCCTCATAGGACATGGTTTGCAGACCAGTCACCATTCTGGTCGCTCTTCTCTGAACTTGCTCCAGTTTGTCTATGTCTTTTTTAAAATGTGGTGCCCAAAACTGTACACAGTATTCCAGATGAGGTCTGACCAAAGAGGAGTAAAGACCGATAATGACTTCACGTGATCTAGACTGTATGCTTCTGTTAATACATCCCAGAATTGTATTTGCCTTTTTTGCTGCTGCATCACACTGTTGACTCATGTTTAGTCTATGATCTATTAGTATACCTAAGTCTTTTTCACATGTACTGTTGCTTAGCTCTATTCCTCCCATTCTGTATATGCTTTTTTCATTTTTATTGCCCAGATGTAGTACTTTGCATTTTTCCCTGTTAAAAACCATTCTGTTGGTTGCTGCCCACTGCTCCAGTTTATTTAGGTCGTTTTGAATCCTCTCTCTCTCTTCTCTAGTATTAGCTATCCCTCCTAGCTTTGTGTCATCAGCAAATTTAATCAGTTTACCCTCAATTCCTTCATCTAAATCATTGATAAAGATGTTGAACAATACAGGTCCCAGGACGGAGCCCTGTGGTACCCCACTTGAGACATTCATCCAGCTGGATGTGAAGCCATTTACAACCACCCTTTGAGTCCGATCACTAAGCCAGTTATGAATCCACCTAACAGTTGCCTGGTCCATTGCATACTTGGTCATTTTTTCAATAAGGATGGTGTGAGATACTTTGTCAAATGCTTTGCTGAAGTCAAGATATACTATATCTACAGCATTTCCCTGATCCACCCAGTCAGTGATTCTGTCATAGAAGAAAATTAAGTTAGTCTGACATGACTTGTTAGTTGCAAACCCATGCTGACTCTGGTTAATCACTTCATTCTTATCCAGGTACTTACATACATGTTGTTTAATAATTTGTTCAAAGATCTTTCCTGGTATAGAAGTCAGACTCACCGGCCTATAGTTCCCTGGGTCCACCTTCTTCCCCTTTTTGAAGATAGGAACAACATTTGCTCTTCTCCAGTCTTCTGGGACTTCTCCTGTTCTCCAAGAATTTTCAAAGATTATGGAGAGTGGTTCTAAAATTTCTTCTACGATCTCCTTCAGTACTCTGGGGTGTAATTCATCTGGACCTGGAGACTTGAACTCATTTATGTTAGCTAAATATTCCCTCACAATCTTTCTGTTTACAGATAACTTGGATTCCTCTATTCCTTTAAAAGGACAGTGAAGATCAGTTGATGTTACATTTTCTTTCTGAGAGAAAACAGATGCAAAATAGGAATTAAAAAGTTCGGCCTTCTCAACATGCCACACCTCCTGCCCAGTCCTGGGAGGGGAAGAACTTCCCCTATATAAGACTGGGGCTGAGGCAGGGTTAGGGAGAAAGAGAAGAAGAGGAGTCCCAGACAGAGACACAGTCTGGTCTGGAGTGTAGCAAAAGCAAGGAAAGAAAGATCAGGAGCTCAGTGGGAGCAGTGCTAAAAGGAGTCAGGGGCTGGAAGCTGTAGAGCTCGCCCTGATTGAAGAGTTCTTACCGGACCCGGAGTCCGAGGCTGTGGGGACTAATCCTTACCCAGCAGCAGAAACCGCCCGGCAGGGGATTTCAGGTCCTCTGGCCCAGAAACCCGAAGGCACGGTCACACGCAAGGGACCAGCACCGCCGTCGTGGAGCGGAAGCTACCAGAAGGCCCCGAGTCACCGGCCATACGGGTGAGCACCACACGGTACACTCAGGGACGTGGGCTACTTTTATCAGCCTCTAGCAAGGTAGCCAGAAGAGTACGATTAGTTGGGGAGGCCTACAACTCCACCTGGCCAGGGGGGATTCCATCTGCTCACGGACTGACCAGGCCCCGATCGCTAGCCAGTACTCCGGGTGGGTCTACCTTTGCCACCAGTAAAGACCCTGAACTACACCGCACCATCTCTGAGTGTTTCATCATCCACGTCCGCTGCCCTGAGGCCATACCCCTCCCGTTGGGGGTTATACCATCCCCGCTGCACAACCATATCACCGGCCTCAGCGGTCTGCCCTGCAGCGGCGGTCTCATGACCGCATTCAACGGGTGGCGTAGTCGAACAATATAACATCTTATGCCAAGCACCGCCACTTAGTTTGACTCCCTGGGCACGGACCGGGTCACCGCCACGAGACTACTACCCCTATCGGACCCGGCTCCGGGTAGGCCCCCGCGTGCGCAACGCCACTCAGCACAGGCCCAGGGGCGCGTCAACTTTTGGCGTAGTCGGCAGGAATCCGTGCCCGCAACCACCGGGTACTGCGTGCCTGAAAAAGAGACTTTTAAACTTACCTGTGGTGAAGATTCCCGCCATCCGACGCCATCTTCTGCCTTCTTCCCGCCATCCGTGGAGTTTTCCCGCCGTTGGACGCCATCTTGAAGACGCCGCGCGGGAAGAAGAGGGGCGTGGACTCTGAAAGCGCGCGAGAACTGAAGCCCCGCCTCACTTCCGGACGTTGCGTAAGGTCCTGGAAGGAGCCCAGCAGACGCCGACGTCACCAGAGCGCGACGGAAGGTCCTTGACCCTGACGATCCACTGCGGAGCCGCGGCCTACGGAAGAGGATCATCGCAAGGTAGGCCACGGTCCACTAGGGGGGAGGAGGATGTCGGATACGGAGGAGAGCTTCACTGCCACAGCCACCGCCAGCGCCGCCGCTGCTGCGGTCATGCCTTTCACCATGCCCTATATCCCGGGGGCAGCCTGGCTACCCCAGTACTCAGGGGAGTCACATACCCTGAATGACTTTAGAGAAAAGCTGGATAGCCTCTTCCAGGTGTACCCCCTCACAGAAGAGCAAAAAGTGAGCATCCTGGTGGCCCAACTAACCGGGGCGGCCCAAAGGGAGGTAAAGTCCTGGCCACCTGGGAGGAGGACTGTCGCAGGGATATTAACCCGGCTGAAGGACACCTTTGATACCCGCACCTCAGCCGAGATTAAGCTTAGATTCTACGGGTGCAAACAGCGAGCACATGAGAATATAAGGGACTATGCACTAAACCTACAAGAGGCCCTGAGAGCCATTAAGCAGACCGACCCTGACGGCGTGGGAAACGAGGACAGGCTGTTGACCGAACAATTTATAGAGGGACTATATTGCAATGCCCACCGAACCCAGTTGCGGGCAATGGCCTTACAGGATCCTCATCTGGACTTTGCACAGTTCAAGGACAGAGCCATCCGGGTGCTCCGAGAACCGGCACCGGGTGGCGTGGTGACCCATAGGCGCCCTACTACCGCTTACCACCAGGAGGCGGCGCCCTTGTCGGCAGGGCCTGTGGGAGCTGACGCGCAGGCTTTGAACAATGACCCGGCTCCAGACCTGTACCATCAGGTCCAAGAGCTAGCTAAAAGCGTTGCTGCGCTAACCCGAACTGTGCAGTCTTTACAGGTTTCTGCTCCAGGGAAGATCCAGCTGGCATCCGGACCGGAGGACATCCCGTGGCGTCGACCAAGGAGGACCCCACCGGCCAGAGGAAGACCCAGCGACCGATACAACGAGGACGGACAACCCATCTGCCGCCGCTGCAATCAACCCGGACATATGGCAAGGTACTGTCCTTTAAACTGGCACAACCTGGGGTAGAGGGCCAACCCCCAGGAATAAGATCACCAGGCCCATCGAACTGGCGTGACAAATACGTGGGAGGACGTCCAGTCTTGCCTGTGGTGCTGGATGGCATTCCTATGAGTGCCCTACTTGACACCGGGTCACAGGTCACCACCATCCCGTACGTGCTCTTCAAGCAGTACTGGAATGACTCGGATATAACCCGCTACCCTGACGACGACTTGAGTATCATCGCCAGCAATGGTCAGCCCGTGCCACAGATCGGATTTAAAGAGATGACCATTAAAATCGGTAGAGTCGAACTGGCAGCACAGGGACTGATCATTGTAGACATTGACAAGCGCGAGAGTCACCCAAAGATAACTCTAGGAACTAATGTGATTGAAAATTGTCTTGCAGAGGTGATTTTCATTTTACAGCAGGTTGCCAAGAACGCCAGCTCCGGCCAGCAGCGAGTGCTCCAAAAAGAGATCCGGGCACTGATGCGGCGGCAACAAGTGGAACTCTCCGGTGGTGAGATAGGAAGCGTGAGAATGTGTGACCCTTTCCCTATTGCCATGCCCCCGAAAAGTGAAATGATGATTTGGTGCCGGGCAGCTATTGGTCTGAGAGGTAGAGATTACCAGGCAATGGTAGAACCAGTCTACTCAGACAGTAGGCCCACCATTTTGACGGTACGGGGGGTGGTTGATGTACGCCATGGGAGGGTGCCCGTTCGCATAATAAATATCGGGAAGAGGGAAGTATACCTGCCCCGGTATGCCACGCTAGCCAAATTGTATACCATCGACCAAAATTCTGTACAGTCAGTGGAACCCTTGCCTCCATCTCACCTAGAGGAAGGTAACGGCTCTAAGAAACCAATGGAGGACTGGTGTCAGCAACTACATTTGGGAACTGACTCCACTCCCTCACACCAGAAACAGGGAGTCTATCGGGTGGTTCAAGAGTACGAGAGAGTGTTTAGTAAACACCCGTTAGACTTCGGGCAAGTAAAGGGGGTAGAACACCACATCCCCACGGGAGACCATCCTCCCATAAAGGAGAGATACCGACCCGTACCCCCTGCACACTACCAACACGCCAAGGGGATGCTTAGAGACATGAAGGAGGCTGGAGTAATCAGGGATAGCTGTAGCCCCTGGGCAGCTCCACTAGTCTTGGTTAAAAAGAAGGACAACACCATGAGAATGTGTGTAGATTACCGGAAAATCAACCGTATCACACACAAAGATGCGTACCCCTTACCAAGGATAGAGGAGTCTTTGGCTGCTTTAAAATCTGCTAACTTCTTCTCCACTTTGGATCTCACTAGCGGGTACTGGCAGGTTCCTGTAGCAGAGGCGGACCGGGAGAAGACCGCATTCACCACCCCGATGGGACTTAGCGAGTTTACCTGCATGCCGTTCGGACTCTGCAACGCACCAGGAACCTTCCAATGATTGATGGAATGCTGTCTGGGACACCGAAACTTCGAGACGGTCCTGTTATACCTGGACGATGTCATCGTCTACTCCAAGACCTACGAGGACCACCTGAAACACCTGGCAGAAGTGTTCGAAGCCCTGGCAAACTACGGCCTAAAGGTGAAACCCTCCAAGTGTCACCTCCTGAAACCAAAGGTGCAGTACCTGGGACACGTGGTGAGTGCTGACGGAGTGGCTCCCGACCCTGATAAGATCACCGCGATTAAGGAATGGCCCAGACCCTCCAGCGTAAAGGAAGTGCGGCAGTTCCTCGGGTTGGTAGGCTACTACCGAAGATTCATTCCCGGTTTCACCAAAAAAGGCAGCTCCTATGCAGGACCTCCTGATAGGCCAGTCCAGGAAGGCCAAGAACCAGAAGCCGCCCTTCAGATGGGAGAAGCTGGAAGAAGAGTCCTTCCGCCAGCTGAAGATGGCCCTCACGGGGGATGAAATCCTGGCGTACCCGGATTACAGCCAGCCCTTTATCCTCTACACCGACGCAAGTAACATCGGGCTAGGAGCCGTACTGTCCCAGATACAGCAGGGGAAAGAACGGGTAATTGCTTACGCCAGCCGAAAACTGCGACCCACCGAAATAAACCCTGAGAATTACAGCTCATTCAAGCTAGAGTTCCTGGCAGTGGTGTGGGCAGTCACCGAACGCTTTAGGCACTAACTTGCCTCTTCCCGGTTCACCGTGTACACGGATAACAACCCGTTGACACATCTGGACACTGCAAGACTCGGTGCCCTAGAGCAGAGATCGATGGCTCGTCTGTCCAACTATGAATTTACGATCAAATACCGGGCAGGACGCTCCAATACCAACGCGGATGCCTTGTCCAGAATGCCAAACCTACCGGACGTAGGGGAAGATCCAGAGGAACTGGAAGAAGTTGAACTCCCCGCGTTCCACCGTCATGGGACTATCCAGTATTCCCACCGTGTAAGGGGTAAGCAATCTGCTACGTTCAACCCCTTACCTCATTACAACTGGGCGGAAACGCAAGACAGTGACCCCGCCGTCCGACTGGTGAAGGAGATGCTGACTCAGCCAGATGCCCGCCTTGACCCAGACGCTCCGGAGGAGGCCAAGCAACTGTGGGTTGAGAAGAGTCGACTGTTCCTTTACAAGGGGAAGTTGTGCCGCAGAATGGTTAACTCCCGGACGCATGAACTGATCTGGCAAGTAGTGGTGCCAAGAAGAGACGCGGCTATGGTACTGGAGGCATACCACAACGGAGCTGGGCACTTCGGATGGAAAAAGCTGGAGTTCCTGCTGCGCGGGCGTTTCCATTGGGTAGGCATGAGAGGAACCATCGAGAGGTGGTGCAGAGACTGTGGCCCATGCAACCTAAGAAGGAAGGACCGTGCTAGCCAGAAGACTCCCCTGCAGTCCATCGTCACCAAGCAGCCGTTGTAACTGGTAGCCTTGGATCATGTAAAACTGACCCCCAGCAGAAGTGGCTACGTCTATGCGTTAACCATCGTGGATCACTACTCCCGGTTCTTGGTTGTCGTCCCCGTCAAGGACTTAACGGCTCAAACAGCAGCTAGAGCCTTCCAGCAGCACTTCTGCCGTCCACACGGATACCCAGAGCAGGTGCTGACGGACCAGGGACCTGCCATTGAAGCGGAGGTCTTCCAGGACTTCTGCACTCTGTATGGCTGCCGGAAGATAAGAACAACACCCTATCATCCACAAACCAATGGACTCTGCGAGAAAATGAACCAGGTGGTGATAGACCTTTTGAAAACATTGCCCCTGGAAGAACGCAGTCTGTGGCCTGAGAAACTGCCTGATCTGGTGGACCTATACAACCACATCCCTGTAGGTTCTACCAACTGTACCCCGGCTTACCTAATGAGAGCAAGACCTGGTAAGCTGCCTGTTGACCTGGATATGGGAGTCCTGACACCCGAGGACACTTCACCAGAAGCAGACTGGGACACAGAGAGGCAGCAGCAGTACCGGAAAGTACAGGAGAGCGTGGAGCGAAGTCTCTGTCAAGCTAGAGAAAGACAGGAGAAGACTTACAACCAGTATGCTCCCGCTGTTCCCCTGGTACCTGGAGAGCAGGTCTTGAAGAGGAAGAGACGGCTCCACAAGTTGGACGACCAGTGGGAGAAGGACCCGTACACCGTACTGCCCTCAAGCCATGAGAACCCGAAAGTCTGCACAATCAGTAAGGATGGAGGAGAAACCACAGCCATTGTATCCCGAGATCACCTGAAGAAGTGTCCCGAACAGCTACGGAGCCCTGAAGAAGAACAGGAAGACCCTCGACCCGCAGAGGAAAGGGAAGATATGGTCAGTACTGTGCTCGGAGACTTCCCTCGGTCTTGGACTCAAGTCAATGGCGCTGTTGTGGTACCCGTCCTCACCTTCCTCCAACCAGCATCTCAAGTACCTACGGAGAAACAGGTAGAGCTGGAAGAGCAGCCGGTCCAGGAGGCAGAAGACCCCACACAAGCAGACCAGGAGGATCAACCCTCTGCTTATAGTGAGCCTGCCGTACCCCTAGTGAGCCAAAGAGCCCGTAGACAGCTGCCCAGTTTATCTTTGACAGCTCCTACACCCCGTAGCTCAGGACCAGTCAGTCAGCTCCGTAGGTCCACTAGAGCCACTAGAGGCCAGTTGCCCATACGTTGGAGGATCTAAGTGTTTAGACTGCTTTATTTGTATTTACCTGTTTATTGTTGCCTGTAAATAATTGTGTATTTTTAGTTATTTTTTAGGTGTCGTTTAGGGATTATCCGGAATCCTTTGTACATATGTTTGGAGCGTAACCCAGGAACGGACTAAAGACTGTTAAAGACTGGGGGCAGGACAGACCCCTACCTGGTTACGGCTCCCTGTTCTTTGGTGGAATGGACACCCTTGTTTTCTTCAAAAACTGCACCCGGTTGCGGACACGCCGTGACCATCCTAATGTGTTTTGCTTTATTGTACTGTTTCTGTTTATAACTTGTTATGTTTACAAAAGTATGTTTAGTCCCGGAGTACTAAATTTCACTAGGGGGGAATGTGGCACCCCAGGGGTCTGGTTTCCACAGTAATAGCAATATTACGTCTGAGAGCAGGTGGGAGGTCTCCTGGCCAGGAATCCTATGCATGCCACACCTCCTGCCCAGTCCTGGGAGGGGAAGAACTTCCCCTATATAAGACTGGGGCTGAGGCAGGGTTAGGGAGAAAGAGAAGAAGAGGAGTCCCAGACAGAGACACAGTCTGGTCTGGAGTGTAGCAAAAGCAAGGAAAGAAAGATCAGGAGCTCAGTGGGAGCAGTGCTAAAAAGAGTCAGGGGCTGGAAGCTGTAGAGCTCGCCCTGATTGAAGAGTTCTTACCGGACCCGGAGTCCGAGGCTGTGGGGACTAATCCTTACCCAGCAGCAGAAACCGCCCGGCAGGGGATTTCAGGTCCTCTGGCCCAGAAACCCGAAGGCACGGTCACACGCAAGGGACCAGCACCGCCGTCGTGGAGCGGAAGCTACCAGAAGGCCCCGAGTCACCGGCCATACGGGTGAGCACCACACGGTACACTCAGGGACGTGGGCTACTTTTATCAGCCTCTAGCAAGGTAGCCAGAAGAGTACGATTAGTTGGGGAGGCCTACAACTCCACCTGGCCAGGGGGGATTCCATCTGCTCACGGACTGACCAGGCCCCGATCGCTAGCCAGTACTCCGGGTGGGTCTACCTTTGCCACCAGTAAAGACCCTGAACTACACCGCACCGTCTCTGAGTGTTTCATCATCCACGTCCGCTGCCCTGAGGCCATACCCCTCCCGTTGGGGGTTATACCATCCCCGCTGCACAACCGTATCACCGGCCTCAGCGGTCTGCCCTGCAGCGGCGGTCTCATGACCGCATTCAACGGGTGGCGTAGTCGAACAATATAACATCTTATGCCAAGCACCCCCACTTAGTTTGACTCCCTGGGCACGGACCGGGTCACCGCCACGAGACTACTACCCCTATCGGACCCGGCTCCAGGTAGGCCCCCGCGTGCGCAACGCCACTCAGCACAGGCCCAGGGGCGCGTCACAAGGATGACCTGCATCTTCTAAAGCAGCAGAAGCCAAGGCATCCCGAAACAACTGCTGGGGTATCGGCCTGGGGGACATCCGTATACATAGCTAGTGTGACTGTGGATTAATTGATCTGTGATATACTGCAGTAACTGCACCTTAATCACAACATTTATTTAATCATCACACACTGGAATTACAAACCATGAGGGCTATGTCCTCATTAAAGAATACTGACACCTCGGATTGTTGTTGTTTTTTTTTTTTGTTTAATACAAATCACAAATCTACAGAATCCAGAAATGTAAAATCAACTATCTACCTAAGACTAGCATCCTCTGTAATCAAAACCTTCTACCCCCATCTTCAGGACATCTCTTGTGCTGCAGCAGTTCTCTGGAATGCACTATCCCACAGAATATGGTTAATCTAACTATGCCCTGTTCTCCCTTCCTTAATTTTCTCCAGAATCTGGTCCCTTCACTCATCTGTATCCACAGCCTCCATGCACTCTACAGCTCCTTGTATCTGTACTTATACAGATTCTGGCTGATGACTGGTTCATGTAATGGTATTTGAATTCCCCTGTTTATAATAATCATGGCCGGACCATACATGACAAGCACCTTTTTATCTTTTGTGTCACTCCTATATCTTCATAGACTGTAAGCTTGTTAGCAGGGCCTTCACTCCTCTTAGTATGTCATGAATTATGTGATAATCTGTATTGTCTTATTCAGTTTGTACATGTCTCTACTAAATATAGAAATTAAATAAAAAATATTATTATATATAACTCTCTTTGGCCCCCTGTAGTACAATGTCTCTCTTTTTGGTCCTCATTTAGAATAAAGTCCCCTTCTTTGGCCACCATTTATCATAATGTTCCCCTTTTGCTCCCATGGTATGATGCCCCCCTTTTTAGACAAAATTTACAATAATGTCCCCTCTTGGGGCCCCCATTTAAAATAATGTCCCCCTCCTTGGACCCCAATTAAAATAATGTCTCCCTCTGTCGCCCCTACTTAGGACAATGCCCCCTTCTTTGGCCTTTGGCTCCCATTAGGTGTCAAGTATTATACATATATATATATATATATGTATATATATATATATATATATATATATATATATATATATATATATATATATATAAAAGTATGTAGACCACTCTTCTTTTGCAAACTGTCCCAGGTCTCCCATATGTGAAGTGTGTCTCCTCCCAAGAGCAATTTTAAGAGCAATTTAGATCCGGACTAAGCAATGAGTCCGGATCTAAATCCACAGGTGTTCAAAAGGATTTAGATCCGGACTCATTGCTGCCACTTCAGAACTCTCCAGCACTTTGTTCCCATCCATTTCTTGGTGCTTCTTGAAATATGTTTGGGGTAATTGTCCTGCTCGAAGTCCCATGACCTAGGACGCAAACCCAGCTTTCTGACAATAGACACTACATTGTGACCCAAAATCCTTTGGTAATCTTCAGATTTCATGATGCTTTGCACGCAGTCAAAGCAATGAGTGCCAGAGGCAACAAAACAACCCCAAAACATCTTTGAACCTCCACCATATATGACTGTAGGTACTGTGTTCTTTTCTTTGCAGTCCTCATTCCATTTTTGGTAAACAGTAGAATGATGTGCTTCACCAAAAAGCTCTATCTTGGTTTCATCTGTCCACAAGATGATTTCCCAAAAGGATTTAGGCTTACTCACGCACATATTGGTAAATTGTAGTCTAGCTTTTTTATGTATCTATGTCAGCAGTGGGGTCCTCCTGGGTCTCCTGCCATGGTGATTCATTTCATTCAAAAGACTACATATAGTTCACGCTGACACTGATGCACCCTGAGCATGCAGGACAGCTTGAATATCTTTGGAACTTGATTGGGGTTGCTTATCCACCATTTGGACTATCCTGCGTTGCAACCTTTCATCAATTTTTCTCGGCTGTCCACATCCAGAGAGATTAGCTACAGTGCCATGGGTTGTAAACTTCTTGATAATGTTGCGCACCATGGACAAAGGAACATCAAGATCTCTGGAGATTAATTTGTAACCTTGAGATTGTTGATATTTTTCAACAATTTTGGTTCTCAACTCCTCAGACAGTTCTCTTCTCCTCTTTGTGTTCTCCATGCTTAGTTTGGCACACACAGTCATACAATGCAAAGAATATGTAAATTTCTCACCTTTTTATCTGGTTTCAGATATGATTTCATATTGCTCAAACCTGTTACTTGCCACAGGTGAGTTTGAATGAGCATCATATGCTTGAAACAAAGTTGTTTACCTACAACTTTGGAAAAGTGCCAACATTTTGGTTTGGCCCATTTTGGGAGTTTTGTGTGAAATTATGTCCAATTTGCCTTTTTGTTTGTTTTTTTGTGTTGTTCCATTACATACAAATGAAATAAACATATCTATACCAACACATGTGTAATTACATTAATTTTCCAGGAGCAATACTTCATTTTCTGGAACAAATTCAAGGGTGAAAAACACTATGAAAAAAGCTTGAAATCTATGACGCTTTTTAACAATGGATAAAAGATGTTAAGTGTGTAAAGTGAGGGATCCTTTAAGCTTGGCCATGGACCCCCCGGGGCTCCCCGGAGCCCCGAGGCCCCGGGCGGTAGCCCAGATTGCCCTCATTATAATCTGCCTATGGTCCTAAGTGTTCCCCGGATAGTGGCCGCGGAGCTGCGCTCACTGAGTGACAGGACACCGCTCCTGAGCTCAGCTTCGGGGCCCGCTCGCCGGAGCGGCTCATTCTCCTCGGCTCCTCAGCGTCAGCGGTCAGAGAATTACAGCTACGGACACATAGGACATGTGAGTATAAGGATTTTATTATTTTCTTCTTATTTTACAATGGATCCCACTGATTCTGAGATTGTGTTTAGTGACATATTGTACTTCATGATAGTGGTAACCAATTTTGATACGACAATTTGGTGAAAATTTTGATAATTTTGCAATTTTCAAACTTTTAATTCCAGAAAGTTATGTCACACAAAATAGTTAATAAATAACATTTCTCATATGTTTACTTTACATCAGCACAATTTTTAAAACATTTTTTTTGTTAGGAAGTTAGAAGGTTTAAAAGTTGACCAGCGATTTCTAATTTTTCCAACAAAATTTACAAAACCATTTTTTTAGGGACCACATCACATTTGAAGTGACTTTGAGGGGCCTTTATGACAGAAAATACCCAAAAGGAACTAAAGCAATGTGGAAAGAAAAATGAACATTTTACTTTTTTTCACAAAAATGTTACTATAGCCCCAATTTTTTTATTTTCACAAGGGTAACAAGATAAAATGAACCACAAAATTTGTTTTGTAATTTCTACTGAGCATGTTGATACCCCATATGTGGGGGAAAACTATTGTTTGGGCACATGACAGGGCTCGGAAGGGAAAGAGCACCGTTTCGACTTTTTGAACGCAAAAAAGACTGAATGCCATATCACCATATTAAAATGAATGCCGTAATGCCATTATGAAAACAAAATGCCATATGAAAAAAGTGGATGCCATATCACATTTGGAGAGCCCCTGACATGCGAAAACAGCAGAAACCCCCCACAAGTGATAGCGTGACGTCTCTTACTCGAAAAAGCCCTTTTCTTTACCCTGGGAGATGGGGGACTCGGAGTCGGGTCCTGTGATGGAGAGATGGGGTGCAGCCGTGGCCCGGACCCGACCCGTGCTCAGGGCCATCACATTAAAAGAGATGGTGTGGGCTTATCCGGGTTGAGTGGCTGATTTACGACTACGCCACCTGTGGCACCTGGTGAAGGCCACCAGCGCCGCTGCAGTCCGCTGAGGCATAGTGTTACGGCGGCCAGAGTTATTACTTACTCCCCACAGGCGGAGCAAGGCCTCAGGGCAGAGGGACAGGAAGGATGGAGGGGGTAGTAGTGGAGGAAGAACGGATGCCACGTCGCGCGGTGTAGCGCAGAATAAACAGTCCGGAGGCCATAGGGGTGAACTTCCAAGGCTTTACTCACATTAGAGATGGCAGAAGGAAGGCGACTCCCTGATCCCCACGGAGTCCTGCAGTCACCAGGGATGGGGGTCCGACAACCTCCGAGCAAGTCCAGCATTCAATCGGGACCCCGCACCAGAGTGTTCCTGAACTACAGACCGTATCCTCTCCTGTCTGTGTGTGTAGATAGGCCGGGTCTCCCTCTGAACTCCTCTCAGAACAAGGGCACGGGTGGCAGCTCCGCTCCTTCCGATACCCGATGGGATCCTCTGGGCCTTCCAGGCTTTACCAACCAGGACATGGAGAAGCAAGGTCGGGTGTCGGGGCCGGTACCCCTCTTGCAGCCGGACTCCCTCTGAATATATCAGATGGTGAGGACAGGTGGCGTACACTGCTCCGTCTGCATCCTCCCCGGGATCCATTAGCTGTGGAGCTACACTCTTAAGCTCCGGGCCTTCTTGGTCGTGGTCCTTGACCGGGTTGAGACATTCCTCGTCTGCAGCCTGCCCCCCGTCCCAAGGCTGGGGTATGAGGGCTGTGTCTCCATCCACTGCAGGTCCACACAGGATCCACGTTCAGGGTGGGAGATCACAATACCTCACAGTAATTAACTGCACAAAGACCAAAACCAAAGATGGCTTTTTATTAAATATGAAATTTAAAGTGTCACTAAATTGTAAGTCCTCAACCCTCACCCACTAACTGGTTCCCCTCACTCTTGGTTCCCCAGTCTCCCTGTAACCAGGAGGGCAGCACCTGGTGCATACTAGCCCCCCTGGTGGAGAAATGTGGTGTTGGATGCAAAGGTTGGGTCCCGACCATCACGCTGTTCTTACCTCGGAGGAGGAACACTACACTCCATTACAGAAGTGCAGCATCCCTGTGGCGGTCGAACCTTCAGGGGCGCCACAGTTCTACAGTGGGATGTGCTACATAATGAAGTTTCTCTTAAGGGGCACTTGGAAGATGTCCTTATCACCCCGGTCAGTAAAATCTTTATAGTGGTGGCAGGATGAGCCTAACCTATCTCGAGGGGTTTCCTGGGTACTTAGGGTCACTAGAACAATTACCACAGATGCGAGTCCGAGAGGGTGGGGAGCCCATCTGGGAGATATGGTAGCCCAGGGGACCTGGTCAGATATTGAAAAGGGTCTCTCCTCCAATTCAAAAGAACTTCTGGCGGTAGACAAGGCGGTGAATAATTTCTTACCTTTCCTTCAGGGCCAGAATGTAAAGATCCTCTTGGATAATCTAGTTGCGGTAGCATATGTGAACCACCAGGGGGATACATGGTCAAGATCGCTGATGAGAGTGACAGATCATCTCTTCCAGATTACAGAAAGTCACCTCCTTTCCCTGATGGCCCTCCATATAATGGAAAAAGAAAACATGAGAGCAGATTTCCTAAGCTGCTATCCTCTGATGCAAGGGGAATGGGAACTAAATCAAGGAATTTTTACCCAAATAGCCGAAGATGGGGGGGCCTCCGGTCAGGTAGATCCGTTTGCCACAAAACTAAATCGGAAGACAAAGATCTTGTGTTCCCTAAATCCTCTAGCTGTGGACGCTTTCCTGATACGTTGGTATTTCAGCCTGGCGTATGACTCCTCCCCCCCTGGTTGGCTGTTCTTCTCATGGTAATAAGAAAGATCAGGGAGGAGAAGGCCAGGGTTCTGCTGATCGCACCCTTTTGGCCCAGGAGGCCCTGGTTCTCATGCCTGAGGAACATGTCCATCTCTGATCCTTGGGTTCTTCCAGAGATTCCATATCTCCTTCTCCGGGGTCCGATATTCCATCCTCAAGCAACTGGCCTCCACTTGACGGTGTGGAACTTGAAAGGACACTGCCAAATCAGAAAGGTTTTTCCAAAGGTCTAGTAACCATCCTGCACAGCAGAAAACCTGTTACAACCCAGATTTATGCCACAAGTTGGAGAAAGTTTTTGTCTTTCTCTGGTTCTGGGGTTGATGGGGAAGGGGTGCCAATAGGACAAATCTTTGGAGTTTTTACAAAAAGGTCTTGAACTAGGGTTATCCACCAGCACCCTTAAAGTACAGATTTCTGCCTTGGGTGCCCTATATAGCTGTGATGTAGCTTGTAGCTGCTGGGTTTCTCGGTTCATTAAGGCAGCTTTTAGATCTAGACTCATTATTAAAAGCAGCTTGGTTCCCTGGGATTTAAATTTGGTTCTAAAGGCCTTGACTAGCTCGCCGTTTGAGCTAATAGTCAGCAACCCTTAAATCCCTCTCTCTTAAGACCGCTTTAATATCTTTAACCTCGGCCAGGAGCATTAGTGACATCCAGACCCTGTCTATGGCCTCGCCGTTTACTCAAATTCTGGATGATAGGCAGGATCTGGTCTAAAAATCACTCTCTCTCCCTAAGGTAGCTACTCGTTTCCACAGACTTCAGGAAGTCCTCCTACCCTCCTTTTGTCCACATCCTAGTAACCAGAAAGAGGTGGAGTTGCATACGTTAGAAGTGAGGAGATGTGTGGTTAGGTACCATTCAGTTACCAAAAGCTTTAGGAAAGATAACTCGTTGTTTATATCCTACCAAGGGGCTAGGAACGGTCTAAGGTCACGAAGTCCACCATAGCTAGATGGAATTAGGAGGCCATTTCTCTATCATATACAGTATAGACCAAAAGTTTGGACACACCTTCGCATTTAAAGATTTTTCTGTATTTTCTTGACTATGGAAATTGTACATTCACACTGAAGGCATCAAAACTATGAATTAACACACGTGGAATTATATATTTAACAAAAAAGTGTGAAACAACTGGGTTCAGGTCTGGTGACTGTGAAGGCCAGGTTATCTGGCGTAGCACCCCATCACTCTCCTTCTTGGTCAAATAGCCCTTACACAGCCTGGAGGTGTGTTTGGGGTCATTGTCTTGTTGAAAAATAAATGATGGTACAACTAAACGCAAACCAGATGGAATAGCATGCCGCTGCAAGATGCTGTGGTAGCCATGCTGGTTCAGTATGCCTTCAATTTTGAATAAATCCCCAACCGTGTCACCAGCAAAGCACCCCCACACCATCACACCTCCTCCTCCATGCTTCACGGTGGGAACCAGGCATGTAGAGTCCATCCGTTCACCTTTTCTGCGTCGCACAAAGACACGGTGGTTGGAACCAAAGATCTCAAATTTGGACTCATCAGACCAAAGCACAGATTTCCACTGGTCTAATGTCCATTCCTTGTGTTCTTTAGCCCAAACAAGTCTCTTCTGCTTGTTGCCCGTCCTTAGCAGTGGTTTCCTAGCAGCTATTTTACCATGAAGGCCTGCTGCACAAAGTCTCCTCTTAACAGTTGATGAAGAGATGTGTCTGCTGCTAGAACTCTGTGTGGCATTGAACTGGTCTCTAATCTGAGCTACTGTTAAACTGCGATTTCTGAAGCTGGTGACTCAGATAAACTTATCCTCAGAAGCAGAGGTGACTCTTGGTCTTCCTTTCCTGGGGCGGTCCTCATGTGAGCCAGTTTCTTTGTAGCGCTTGATGGTTTTTGCAACTGCACTTGGGGACACTTTCAAAGTTTTCCCAATTTTTCGGACTGACTGACCTTCATTTCTTAAAGTAATGATGGCCACTCGTTTTTCTTTACTTAGCTGCTTTTTTCTTGCCATAATACAAATTCTAACAGTCTGTTCAGTAGGACTATCAGCTGTGTATTCACCAGACTTCTGCACAACACAACTGATGGTCCCAACCCCATTTATAAGGTTAGAAATCCCACTTATTAAACCTGACAAGGCATACCTGTGAAGTGAAAACAATTTCCGGTGACTACCTCTTGAAGCTCATCAAGAGAATGCTAAGAGTGTGCAAAGCAGTCATCAAAGCAAAAGGTGGCTACTTTGAAGAACCTAGAATATAAGACATATTTTCAGTTGTTTCACACTTTTTTGTTAAGTATATAATTCCACATGTGTTAATTCATAGTTTTGATGTCTTCAGTGTGAATGTACAATTTTCATAGTCATGAAAATACAGAAGAATCTTTAAATGAGAAGATGTGTCCAAACTTTTGGTCTGTACATCTAGCGGCGAGGAAGTGCCAGAAGGGCTGAAGGCTCATCCCACCCCACCCCTCCTGGGCTGAGAAGACAGGTGTCTCGATAGAAGACATATGTAAGGCTGCTACCTGGTCCTGTCCCTCTACATTCCATAGACACGATAGGTTAGATATGGGTGTATCGGCTGACCTCACCTTTGGGAGAAGAGTGTTCCAGGCTGTGGTCCTTCAATAGATTACTTCATCTCTGTAATTCTCTCGTGGTGCTGTCATGGTCGACCGATAAAATCTTAAATTACATACCGGTAATGGAATTTTTCGGAGACCATGACAGCACCCTTATATTCCCTCCTTTCACGTTTGTGGGAACACTCCCCTTTTATTAATTATAATATCACACTCAATAGGTGTCGTCTGGTATGGCAATTTTGTGATTGTTTGCTGTGTTTATTAACCTGGCAGTCCTCTCAATGCTCTGTAATCCCAACTGAGGCGGGAGAGAGGTGGCGCCCTTTTAAGCCTGTAGGTTTCCTCTCCTTGGTGGGCGGATCCCCTCTCTCGTGGTGCTGTCTCTGAAAAATCCCGTTACCGGTAAGTAACTTACGACTATACATTTGATGGAGCAATCAAAAAGTTGTACCCCAAAATGGTATTAAAAACGGTCTTAGAAAATTGAAACACAAGCCAAACAATTTGTTTGCAAAGTTTAGAATTTTTTAAAAGCAGTAAAATGTTTTCGTTTTCTTCTGCACCATTTCACTTTATTTGGAATTCATTGCCCTTTTTTTTCTATATGTTGCACAGTAAAGTGAATGGCGTCTTTCAAAAATGCTGTAATTTTGTCCCACAAAGTACACCTCAA
The DNA here is from genome assembly GCF_046119375.1 of Phyllobates terribilis. Lineage (NCBI taxonomy): Eukaryota > Metazoa > Chordata > Amphibia > Anura > Dendrobatidae > Phyllobates > Phyllobates terribilis. Next base: position 239,063 of record NW_027363467.1, on the reverse strand, counting down.
CCCTGCTGTATTGAATAATGTCTGTGTTATTCACTATGTGATATGTGTTTTTTTATTGTATACTAATGTATAGTGACTAGTGATGATTGAGCGTGTTCTATGAACCCATTCAGCGAGCACGCTAACAGCCGTGACACTTGCAGGCACGGCGACCTTAAAAGAAATGCCGAGCATGCCAAAATACTTGGGGTTGATAGAACACGCTCGATCATCACTAATAGTGACCAGATGCCTCTAAGGAATCTTTTTTGGCCTCTGTTTTACTGGTGCTTGAAGTGCAAATTTTTGTAGCTCTAATGATTAAGTAATATGCAACTATGTGAACTGCAATTGCCAATTAACAATTTAAGGGTATCCATCAGATATACCCCTCCCTCCAATTCCCATTCATGACCATGCAGGATTTGGAAAGCTAAATCCATAGACACCTCTATATCTTTTATCTGTTGCTGCATTTCTGAGTGCTTTGGGTGTAACGGAGCACTAACCAAGCCTCAGCCTTCCAAGGTTGCTTCCCTGCTCAGCACCAGCCTCTTTATCTTGATTGATAGCTCACTGTCAGTTTTTTGGGACGTCAGGCACCAAACAAGGAAAATCAGTGAGCTAGACACTAGCACTGGGAACTTTCCCTCCGTACATAAACAAAACATAAACCAAAAAAAAAGCAATTTGGCACGTTACTTAATTTATGTAGATTTATAGAATGAAATGTTGGATTTCGTACGAGCTCGATCCATGTTTTTCACAGAGCTCATATCTATTATAGTCTAGGGCTGTTCACATATTTCTGTGGACCGCGTATTTTTCACCGAAACACGTTGACCTGTCGGACTTTGATCCAAATCAAAGTTTAGAGCTTCTCGGATGCAAAACAAAGCTGATGAAAGTCTGAATGAGGCCTTACTCTATTATTTATTTTTTAAGCAGCGTTCATTCCAGGCTGCTGTACACATGAAGAGGGTTTACACACCTAAAATACATATATAAAACAAAGAAACAAGCTACCATTGACAGACTAGTATGGACGGAGACACTGCCACTACGATCTAACAGTGTGGATTCTGGTGTCTCGCTCCTTCCCTCAGGTTGTATGCCAAAAGCCTCCTCCAATAAGCAAGTTCTGGACAAGCTGCAGGTGGAGAGGGAGCGCGGGATTACGGTGAAGGCCCTGACTGCGTCTCTGTTTTACACTTACGAGGGAAAGAAGTATCTCCTGAACCTGATCAACACTCCGGTGAGTGTGACGTTTCTTCTTGATTTGTTTCTCTGTGGTCTTGTTGCGGATGTTCAACTGGTCACGGCGGTCGCGTGACCTGTCACATAACTAAATGATGTCATGGAAGGTCCTTTCACACCACCGCGAGCCGTACAAGAGACCGGACGCAGTGGAGAAAAGACCGGGGGCCATCAGAAGGTAAGTATAATGTTATTTTCTCCAATCCCCTCCATGACAGCACACCTGGAGGTAGCCTCCCCATCCTAATTAGGGACAGGAAAACAAGAGGTTAAATAGCCCCTTCCCGCTACAATCCCCAGTGTTTTCCTGTCCCTATGGGATGAAGAGGTTACCTGGGGTGCCTGCAGCCGGCAAGCAGGGCCCTATTAAATTTACCTGCCGGGCTGCAGGGAGCGATCGCCTCCGACCTTCCTTCCTTTGCAGCTCCCGTGTCTCCTTGAGAGCGGGACCCCCCACACACACACTCGCCTGCGTGTAAAGCCGAGTAGGGTTTTGGGGGCTGGGGGCCTCCTGTAGCTCCCCGGCCGGAGTCTCCTCTGTCCTCCATGGCGGCGTGCCGGAAGTCAGGCTTTTGGCCAGCGGGATGTCACTTCTGGTGCGTTCCACCGTGGAACGCATGGGGCCACGGCGGGAAATTCAAAAGGAGAAGCCGCGGTTTGCCCTGAAAATGAGGATCCTTCACCAGATAGGTGAAAATTTGGCACTGGATCTTGGTCTCCCCTATAAAAGACCCAGATGAGAAGACTCCATTAAGGTAGGACAGAATATTCTGCTACTATGGAGGGTGCTGTTCCAAAGCCTGCGTCTGCAGAGCCCAGCGCTAACCCGGCCCCAGTAAGTACTAGGTCCTAGGTTATTCCCCACTCTCTTTTGAGCAGGATCCTAAATATATTTTAAATCTCCCCTTTTTTTATTTTTAATTTAGGGAGACAAGGATCCGGCACCGACAGTGGGAGAAAGCACTACAGTTTGCAAATGTGCCATCTGTATAAAAAAGCTGGCTTCAGGGCATAAGAAACCCCTATGCTGGAAATGCACTGACAACATTGTGAAGGAAGAACAGCCTTCCCTTATGGAAGAAGTCAGGGGAATGGTTCGGCAGGAAATACAATCTTCCCTAGCCTCCTTCTCACAAGCCAGAGCTGAAGGTCCATCTCCCCCCAAAAGGAGAAAATATACGGTTAGGGAGACCTCTGATTCAGAATTATGGTCTATGGAGGAACCGGAAGAAGGGGTCCTAAGTGAAGATCATGAGGAAGATAGGAAATATTACTTTTCGTCTGAGAATATGGAGGAATTGTTGTCGCAGGTGAGAGACACGATGCAGGTGGAAGAGGAGAAGGAAACCCGTACAGTTCAGGATGAAATGTTTGGCGGTCTGAAATCCAAGAAGAAGGTAGTGTTCCCTGTGCATGACAACATTTGGAGTCTTATTTTGGATGAATGGGAGTCACCTGAGAAAAGGCTTAGTATGGCAGGAGAAATGAAGGATAGATTCCCTCTAGATGAAAAGGCGGCTAAGCTATGGATGGAAGTCCCGAAGGTTGATGTACAGGTGGCAAGGGTTGCGAAGAAAACAACCCTTCCCTTTGAAGACTCGTCACAGCTCAAAAATCCTATGGATAGGAAGATGGACAGCCTTCTAAGGAAGGCATGGGAAACATCGGCGGCTTCACTGAAGACTAATATCGCTTCAACTTGTGTAGCTCGTTCCATGTTCCTCTGGCTCCAACAACTAGAGGAACATCTCTGGAAAGGTACCACTCAAGAGGACCTCCTAGCATCTCTTCCTTTTCTGCAGAAGGCCACTGGATTCCTAGCGGATGCCTTGGCGGAGTCGGTCAAGATTGCGGCAAGATCGGCAGCATTATCAAATTCTATGAGAAGAGCTCTGTGGTTGAAGATGTGGAGTGGGGACAACGCATCAAAATCTAAGCTTTGTTCCATTCCATTTAAAGGAGAGTATATGTTTGGGGCGGTGCTAGACGAGTTGTTGGAGAAAGCATCCGACAAGAAGAAGTCTCTGCCAGAGCCAAAGAATCCAAAAAGTTTCAGAAAGAGACCATTTCTTCTCCCTCAACAACAACAGCAGCAAGCATTTCAGTACAGAGGCAAGGGTAAAACTGGTCGCTGGAGTTACACAAAAGGGGGAAGAGGTAGGAATATCTTTCAAGGTTCTAGGCAGGACAGACAATGACGCCAAGAAGGTAGGAGGCAGAATTGCGAGCTTCCTTCCTCAATGGCAGCTTATTGATTGGAAAAGGATTTGTCGTGGCAACAGTAGACCAGCCAGAGGCTTACTACCACGTGCCAATTCATCCGGATTACAGAAAATTTCTCAGATTTGCTGTAACTCAGAACCGAGAGGTACTTCATTTTCAATTCAATGTACTCCCCTTCGGCATTTTGTCAGCACCCCGCCTGTTTACAAAGATCATGGCAGAGGTAGTAGGTTTATCTAAGGAAACTGAATATCTGCATCGTCCCATATTTAGACAATTTTTTGGTGATGGTTCCCTCGGTTTCAAGTTTGGATAGAGACCTCCAGATGACCCTCCAGATCCTGGAATCCTTGGGATGGTTGATAAACTACCAAAAGTCAGATCTGATTCCCTCCACCAGGAAGACCTCCTTGGGAATTCTCCTGGATTCTCAGCAACAAGCCTCTTTTCTGCCAAAAGAGAAGCAGATTCAGTTGAGGTCGAAAGTTTATGCACTAAAGAACCAGAGAGGAGTGTCATTAAGATTCGCCATGTCCGTCCTCGGGTCCATGACCTCATTTATTTAGGCGGTACCTTGGGCTCAAGCGCATTCAAGGGTCCTTCAAAACTACATCCTTTCCTGTTGGGACAGATCTCCAAGTTCCCTCTCCAACAGAATTCATCTGCCAGAGAAGGTGAAAGCATCTTTAAATTGGTGGCTCTGTCCAGGAAATCTGGAGAAAAGTTCAGCATGGATTCAACTTCCCTTGTTATCCGTCAAAACAGACGCAAGCAAAAGAGGATGGGGAGCAGTAGTCTCCCACGTGGCCTTCCAAGGGGTCTGGTCGCAAGAAATAGCAGAGCAGTACTCAAACTTAAGAGAAATGAAAGTGGTGGAAGAAACCCTATGGGCAGCCACTACTACTGTGCTTCAGGGGTCGAATGTCAGAGTCTACTCGGACAATATGACAACTATAGCCCACTTGAGACATCAGGGAAGTACAAGAAACAGGAGGTTACAGATGATCTCCGAAAGGATCTTCCACTGGGCGGAGCATAATCTACTATCCTTATCGGCTCTGCATCTGAGGGGCTCCGACAACTATCATGCAGATCTTCTGAGCAGAAAATACATTCATCCAGGGGAGTGGAGCATGAACTCGAAGATATTTCAGATGATTGTTCAAAAGTGGGAATACCCAGATGTGGACCTGTTTGCGAACCAGGAAAATGCAAAAGTAAGAGCCTTTTTCTCTTTGAAACCCGAGGATTCAGCAACAGGGATAGATGCATTCGCTCACCCTTGGAAAGTTGGGCTCGCTAATGCTTTTCCCCTGATTCTGTTAATACCAAGGACTTTACAAAAAATCAGGTCGGAAGGGCTCAAGACTATCCTAATAGCTCCAATGTGGCCAAAAAGAGCATGGTTCGGAACATTGAGCAGTCTAAGAATGGATGATCCATTGATGCTTCCTCGAATCCACGATCTGCTGCATTAGGGCCAGATTTTCCATCCGGCCCCTCAGAATTTGGCTCTAGCAGCTTGGCTTCTGAGACCACCCTCTGTTAAGCCAGAGGCTTCTCAGTACAGGTGATCCAAATGTGGCGCCCTGCTGTGCATTGGTGCCACAGAACCCAGAAGGGTGCATGGATGGATTTCTCCACAAGAGGCCCTCACTAGATACAAACACCTCTACCTTCCAACTCATACCAGCAGAGGGAGCCCAGATAGGGATATATATAGGGAAGGTGGAGCCAGGCAGCTCAGTTGATTAGTGAGTGCTCAGAGTCAGAGCAGAGCAGGCAGGCTGAGAGAGAGCCTGAGAGCGTGCCGACACTCAGATAGCGGTGAAGACGCAGCACGTCAGCTGCCTAGTAGTGAGGGCCCCGAGTGTGGCCGACGGCAAGGAGAAAAAGGGGAGTGAAACCAAGGGGGCAGAGGAGCACAATAAGCTCACCCCATTATATCTACCGGACACCGGATCCGCGCCTACAGGGACCCTTTACACCCAGTGGGGATAACCGGAATCCCAGGAGGACTACAAGTCCCTGACAAACCTGAAGGCTAGACACACACAGGATCAGGAACCACGAAGGCCCCGACGTCCAGGGAAAGTGGTTACCAACCAGAGGTCCTATTTCTGAGCATCTGGTGAAGTAAAAGCAGGACACATAAGCTAGGCCCAGTTGCAGGCTGGCCAAGAGCATACATAGGGACAGACACGGATCAGTAGGCCCTATACCTGCTCCCTGGGGAGAAGTCCAAAAGTGCGCCCTTCATCTGGAGTACCCTGGACCGTACCTAACAGCTGTACCAGTAAAGGAAATGAAGCAAATCCCCTGTCTCTGTCCGTTACTCCTTCTGTGCCATCGCTTTCCCTGCACCACAATGCTCAGCGCAACCTGCATCATTTATACTGCCCTGAGGCCTGCTCCACCTGTGGGGAGCCGTTCCATCTCAAGCTGTCCTGACATCTGCCTCAGAGGACTGTTGCAGCGCTGGTGATCCTCACCAGACACCACAGGTGGCGTCACAACAAATTCCCTACAAATAATTCCTTTTGGCACTGACCGCCCTGGGCCAGCCACCGCGATAATCCCCGCAGGCAGTCTTAGGCCCGGCTGCCGGGTGCCCCGCGACACCCCTGGGGGCGAGTCACATACACTGCAGAAAAGCAGAAAACCAGTCACAATTTCCATCTATGGAAAAATCTAGAAAGCTTTCAAGCTATGGTATGAGCCTCGTCCATTAGATCCCTTTCGGCCTGACGTGGCCAGAATCTTGGATTTCCTACAGAACGGTCTGTCTAAAGGATTAAGACCAAGCAAGCTGAAGGTCCAAGTCTCGCCTTTAAGTTCCTATTTTGATGCTGATTTGGCCCAAAACAGATGGATTAAGAGGTTCATGATAGCTGCTTCTTGGATTAATCCAACAAGAGCTAAAATAGTTCCACCTTGGGATTTCAACGTAGTTCTTAGAGGCCTAACTATGCATCCTTTCGAGCCAATAGCCGAGGCACACATAGACAAATTGTCTTGGAAAGCGGCATTGCTTATAGCTCTGACTACAGCCAGAAGAGTGAGTGAAATCCAAGCCCTGTCTATCAGAGAGACTTATTGTCGTATTTTGGAGGACAGGATCATCCTCCAGTTGGATCCTTCTTTTCTACCTAAAGTGTCGTCTAATTTTCATATGTCTCAGCCAATAATTCTTCCGTCATTCTGTCAAAATCCATCAAATAGCAAGGAAGAAGAATTCCACGCGTTGGATGTAAGAAGGACTATAATCCGCTATTTGAGGCAGACTGAAACCTGGAGGAAGGATCAGAACCTATTTGTCCAATATGGAAGCCCCAATAAAGGAAAGAAAATTGCAAAAATATGCTAGCAAATTGGATTAAGAAAGCAATTTGTGAAACATACATAGTTCAAGATTTGCCTCCTCTGAAATCTTTGAAAGCTCTTTCTACTAGAGCTATGTGGGTCTCCTGGGCGGAAAAAGCTAGTGCATCCATTGAGCAGATTTGCAGGGCAGCTACATGGTCGTCTGTCCATACCTTTGCTAAACATTATAGACTAGATGTAATATCTAATAGAGACTTAGCATTTGGAAGGAAAGTCCTTCAGGCTGTTGTCGCTCCCTAAAATTCATTCTTTGGTATTACTCCAGGTGTGCTGTCATGGAGGGGATTGGAGAAAATAGAATTAGACTTATCAGTAATTCGGTTTCTAAGACCCTCCACAACAGCATGGGTAGTTCCCTCCATTTCTTTGATTGGAAAAATCCTTAGTGTTAATAAATATTTAGAGCATTCATACTGTGTGGTCCTTTGAAAACACTGGGGATTGTAGCAGGGAGGGGCTATTTAACATCTTGTTTTCCTGTCCCTAATTAGGATGGGGAGGCTACCTCCAGGTGTGCTGTCGTGGAGGGTCTTAGAAACAGAATTACCGGTAAATCTAATTCTATTTTTTTTTTTTTTTACCATTTTTATTCTTTTTTTCAACTATTAACTTGTTCACACTATATAAATACATGCCGGTTGCAAGGATTTATATAGTGTGACCAAGTTGTCAAGCACTTTCCAAGTGATGCTAAAATCGCTTGGAAAGCGGTTGACAACCCGCATGCGGACATGCATGTGAAAAATGCTTCACTTACGTTTGTCCCTGGCAGGAAAAATGCATGTAAAATCTGCATGCGTTTTTTCTGCCAGGGAGATGCAGAAACACTCAGGAAAAATCCGGAGCATTTCTGCATCGTGGGCATGTGGCGCCCCTGAGGGTTCAGTCGCCACAGAGGTACTGCACCTCACCCAGAGGTGTGGTGTCTCCCTTCACTCAGGTAAGATGGGAGTGCTGCAGAGAACCCCCCAAAACACCTGCATCCAACATTACACTGCTTCAGACCGGCTGGAAGGGCAACATGCAGAGCGCAGCTGCTGAGCCCTGTCCCTGGCTGGAGTGGGGGAAACCCAAAGGTAGGGGGAACCAGTAGTGGGTGTGGGTGGAGGAAGCAGTTAGAAGGAGCACACAGTAGGTATATAATGGGAAGCAATCTTAGGGTGGCAGTTCAGAACAGAATGGTCAGTCAGTACAGTACAGACGGTCAGTGAGGACTGTCTGGGAGCAGAGGCTCAGCAGGAGCTCTGCTCCACAAGAAGGGCCCGGGATAGAGGCCCCGGAGGGGAGAAGGGAGTAGGCTCCATTCTAAGAAGGGATCCCAGGGGTACGGCGCGTGCAGGACAGCACCCATACGCCCCGCATCTGTCAGAAGACAGAGGGATCGGTTGCCCCATTCTAATCTCCAGGGGGTCAGGTTGGTCCCGGATCCGACGTACAGGAAGGACTTCAGCATACCCGAGCGGGATTGAGAGTGGGCAGCGCAGGGCAGCAGGGAGAAGGACCTAGTGTGAAGACGGTCAAAGTAGGAACACGAGAAAGTGGGGTTCTGCCAAGCATTCCTAAACTTCCTGAGGAAGGATTGAACCCCTGCCAGGGTGAACACGGCGCAACGTGGGAGGCCTTCACCTGTAACTTGCACTTTTGTGTTTCCTGAAGAACTGTGAATTAAAATCTTGGACGACTGCACTGAGTTGCCTCCGTCTATTCCTTCACTGGTGCCATTTCCCTCCCTGCACTACAACGCCCAGCGCACCCTCCATCTATTTACACTGCCCTGAGGCCCGCTCCACCTGTGGGGATCCGTTCCATCTCTAGCTGCCCTAACATCTGCCTCAGAGGACTGTTGCAGCGCTGGTGATCCTCACCAGACACCACAGGTGGCTTCACGACAAATCCTATAAATAATCCCTTTTGCACTGACCTCCCCGGGCCAGCCACCGTGATATTCCCCAAAGCAGCCATACGGCCCGGCTGCCGTGTGCCCCGCGGCCCAGGTGGCAGCGAGTCACCACTTGGCGTCACGAACAGGATACGTGACCAGCCTGCCATCTGCGGGTAATGTGCGCCTAAAGAAGTGTTTTCTGCCTTGAATGTGGCGCCCGCCCCAGAAGAACGGGCGCCATTATGTGCGTGCTAAAGAACAACAGAATGGAACCTCCCGTCGTGGGCCGGGTCCCAGAATGGCTCCAAAAGCAGGCCCTGCCACTTGCAACAGTGACTGTCCGCATAGATGTGTCCGTCAAAGCGGGGAGGCCGACACAGGGAGTGACCGACAGCAAAGTGCCATGGGACCGCCCCCGAAAGAGGAGAGGCGGTGGAGAGAAGCTGCGTAAAGACCGGGAGGTGTCAGGCCGAGCTGACGCAGTCGCGGGAGGAGGTCGGAGTGATGTCCCTGTCCCAAATGCGGCTGGCGCTGCTCCATCCCTAGTCCCCCTGCAGCCTGAGGCTGATGACCAGGCTGGGTCAGCCTGCAGAAACCAGGGGTTCCCCCGGAGGGGGCCCCACTGTTAAACTGTTTTAGTTAACTGGACTGTACATAAGTTGCCCGGAAGGGTGCAGTTGACTTCATGTTTGCTACCCAGTTACCTGTCAGGGTACAGAGACTGACAGGCTGAGGACTGTGAGAAGCCGGACGTTGACATTGTACATAGTTTAGCACTTCTTAAAGTGCATCCTATTGGTTTTATAATTACAAATATACCTCAGAACAAAAACCCGTTTGGCGTGGCGGAAGACGAGGTCCAGGATTGGATCGTCTATGCCCTGCAGCCATGCCCAGGGCCTACGTTGAGGGTTTGTGGACGGGTCCCTCATGCTGCTACTGTTGCACCCTGGTGCTGGAACTGTCTTGAAAATTGTTTTATATGACAATACTCTTATGATGTTTTATAATGTAACCAGTAACGTTAAAAGAAATGTGCCTCCCATAAAGGGAAGAAATGTTGTTTTATGGTCAAATATGCTGATGCATCTTAAAAATTTTGCATGTCAGTTATGCCTGGTTTTGCTCTGTTCCAGCCCGCGGACGTGCTGTGTTTTACCGGGGGGGGGAATGTGGCGCCCCTGAGTGTTCAGTCGCCACAGTGGTACTGCACCTCACCCAGAGGTGTGGTGTCTCCCTTCACTCAGGTAAGATGGTAGTGCTGCACAGAACCCCCCAAAACACCTGCATCCAACATGCAGAGTGCAGCTGCTGAGCCCTGTCCCTGGCTGGAGTGGGGGGAACCCAAAGGTAGGGGGAACCAGTAGTGGGTGTGGGTGGAGGAAGCCGTTAGAGGGAGCACTTATACAGTAGGTATATAATGGGAAGCCATCTTAGGGTGGCAGTTCAGAACAGAATGGTCAGTCAGTCTACCATTGGGCCCTATAAGACGTTCTTCATCTCCCGTTGCAGTGGGGTTTTTATTTGTCAAAAAAAAAGACTGGGGGTTGCGCCCCCGCCTTGATTTTCGCGAGTTTAATCGGATCACGGTCTGGGATGCATATCCTCTCCCTCTCATCCCCGACCTCTTTAGAAAAAAATTTGGCTCCTACGATTTGATTAAACTAGACCTCAGGGGGGCTTATAATCTCATTCACATTGAGGAGATGAGTGGAAGATGGCCTTCAATACTCCTGAGGGGCACTATGAAAAGCTTGTGATGGCATTTGGGTTGACTAATGCTCCCACTTTCTTTCAACACTGTTAGTGACATTTTTAGTCATCTGGCAGGTAGATCACAACAAACCAATCTTGATGACATATTAATTTACTTACCTCCAGTCACATCAGGTACATATCAGGCAGGTCTTACAGATACTCAAAGATAATAAATTATTTGTCAAACCAGAGAAATGTATGTTCTCCATTCAGGGTTAGTTCTTATCATTCACCGTTTTTGCATGGATCTGGCCAAAGTCCGGACGGTACTGGATTGGTATTATATTCAAGACTTAAAGGCATTACAAAGTTTTTTGGGTTTCGCCAGCTACTACTGTAAGTTCATCAAAAACTTTTCGGTAGTGGCCAAACCTCTGATGGACGATTTTGCCAAATAGAAAAAAAAAATTAAGATTTTATTATTTTACTTTCCATTCTTGTAGCTAAACACAATCCAGCTAAGTTTAAAATTGAAATGAAGCCCCTGTACCCCCCTCTCTAGGTGCTTCTGTACCAAGTCTTCCCTGGTCCAGGATGGTCTCTATATCACAGGCTCCAGCAATAACCTATTGACACATGATTGTGGCAGCCATCACATGCTGATATATCACAGTGCCAATAGAAGTGGGAAGCGGCACAGAAATCACAAAATAAAGGCAGTGTTTGTGGTAATGCAAGAATCCAGCAAGCAGAGTAATCCACACGTCATACAACAGCCCAACATGGATGATGAAAAGCTGCGTCTTCAGGCGTCTGTGTAAGAACATCACATTTTTGTTTTCCTTCCAGAATAAGCACCAAATGGAATAGCTGAATGCCAGGATACGGAGACCGGCGGGGGACAGGGAAGCGCTGTCCGCTGGATTTTGTGCTGGTTTCACAAGCGGTCACCCTGCAGTTTTCTCCGGATAATGCTGTGGAGACTTTTCACAACACATCTAATAATTGTGAACCTTCCACTCACATGTTTATTATCTTGTCCGCTGGTCAGACTGGGGGGGATGAAAGCTGGACAAGGGATGAAGAATGATCCTTATTACATATAATGGGTGCACTGAGCGATTGTGAAAAGTCGCAGAGGACTGAGAGCAGAAGGGCAGAGGGTTTCCTCTTCCTCACAGGGACCAGCACAGAAGCCGGAGCAGAAGGGCAGAGGGTTTCCTCTTCCTCACAGGGACCAGCACAGAAGCCGGAGCAGAAGGGCAGAGGGTTTCCTCTTCCTCACAAGGACCAGCACAGAAGCCGGAGCAGAAGGGGAGACAACGGCTGAGCCACTTACACAGACAGAAAGCTGAGGAGAGGAGGGCATGTTATTACTCCAGGATCCGCTCCATTCATTCCCTATGTGGCATTCAAGCGCTGAGCTCGGCTTTTCCGGAGCCCCATAGAGAATGAATGGAGCAGCAGTTGATCCCTGACTTTCCACTCCTTCCCGATCAGACGATGGCTCGCAGCGGTCAGACCCCACGATCAGTAAGTGATCACCGAGCCTGTGGATAAGTGATAACTTGTTTTCTACAGACATCCCCTTTAAGTAATGGAGCATGCCAGCAGAGAAGGTGGGAGGAGGCGCTGGTTACAGGTGAAACTTTACCTCTGGAGGCCGCATTTAGGGCATGTGAGGGGCGGACACTTCCCATATTCATCATTACTGAACCCCCGCTCTGTGCGGCTCTTATCTGAGCTGCAGGAGACGCAGCAGTTACTAATCAGCCGCTCTCTGTTCACTTGCAGCCGTCCGAGCTCTGCTGTGCCTGTTAGGGGTGAAGTTCGGGTCCTTCGAGGCATCTACTATGCAGCCTGCACAGCAGATCACAGCCCGAGCACAGCGTCTCCGGGTAAATCTCCACCTTGTGAGTTGCTTCTTGTGCAGCAGCCCCATGCAAGTTGCTCTGCTCTCCTCGGCCAGCTCCTGCTGAATACTGAGCTCCTCTGCCCAATCTAGGAGCTCAATAGCCCTGATCACGTCAGTGGTAGCCCAACGCTGCTGGATCAGATTTACAAATGGCAAACTAATCAGCCCTAGGTATTTCTAATATGTGCAGAGCAGGCGACATAAGTCTGACCGGTGTCCTCATAGACCTTTCCTCAGCCGGGGTCTAATAGGAGCAGTAAAATGGCCGTCATGGGGTCCATTGTTAGATCTCAGCTGCCATAGAAACTCATTGGCACCATGATCATGCCTCCCTCTCCTGTCTAAAGTGCCTAAATGCTGTGGAAGCCCCCTACTGTGTCATACAATGGATTAAGCTGCCAGGATCAAGGTTGGCTCCACTGTGGGCAGCTGAGGCAGGAGCAGGACTGTGTTACACAGCCACACTTCTGCCGCAGATCTTGTAAGGACCTGCCTGATGATAATGTGTCCTATAGAGCAGGTCTTGGTACCGGACTGCCCTGTACATATTTACCACTAGCTGGGAACCAGTTACTTACAAGGTCTAGTTTCGAATGTGTTTCCAGGATCTGTAGTTATCAGCATTTTATCCTTAAGGCCGAGTTATAATATCACTGTAACACTCTCGCCCTGTACCTGCCCTGTGTGCTGCACAAAAGTATATAACAAAATGTGTGTACACAGATATCTCCTGAATGGTATTACTGCTAGATCTCCTGTACATAGAAATATGAGGTTCTTAGCGCACATTTTGAGCAAATTGTGCGAGCCCATCTGCCAACGTCAAGGCGACCTCTTCAGATGGGTCCCTACACTAACATTACACTAACTTACTAACTGGGACTAGTTTTTTGTATTATTATTATTACCACCATTTTTACTATTTATTATTATTGCATTAATGCAATTAATTGTAACTGTTATAAAACGAATTAAAAAAATGTAATTCTAATTTTTTTTTTATTAATCTTGTGATTCTAATAATGGTATTACTAAAATCCCTATGCCTAAAGCTGTTGATCCAGAAGAAGGCAAAAACCCCAGGACACCTTCAGCCAATTTGTGTCACAGGGGAAAAATTCCTTCTTGACCCCGGGAAAAGGCGATCAGTCCTAGGACCCTGGATCAAACCTAATAATGTTATTACAAGTTATATAATATTACACTAATTATTGTACTACTGGAGTTATTTTAATTTGTTTTTATAAATCTATTTGATATGGTTATTATTACATTGTGCTATTTTATTACAGTATTTTTCTTCTTTCCTTTCACTACTAATACTGCCCTATACCTACAGTGTTGATCCAGAAGAAGGCAAAAACCCCAGGACACCTTCAGCCAATTTGTGTCACAGGGGAAAAATTCCTTCTTGACCCCGGGAAAAGGCGATCAGTCCTAGGACCCTGGATCAAACCTATTAATGTTATTACAAGTTATATAATATTACACTAATTATTGTACTACTGGAGTTATTTTAATTTGTTTTTATAAATCTATTTGATATGGTTATTATTACATTGTGCTATCTTATTACAGTATTATTCTTCTTTCCTATCACTACTAATACTGCCCTATACCTACAGTGTTGATCCAGAAGAAGGCAAAAACCCCAGGACACCTTGAGCCAATTTGTGTCACAGGGGAAAAATTCCTTCTTGACCCCGAGAAAAGGCGATCAGTCCTAGGACCCTGGATCACACTGCTATTCTACCTACTACTATTACTACTGTTATTTTATTACTTTCTTACTATTATCACTAGTATTATTACTCATATTACACTAATACGGATATACTACCACTATATTACTACCATCCCTTTCCCCCTAGGGATCTTAAGGTGCAGTTCTGTCCTCCTCCTCCTATTCTGTCCTCCTCCTCTTCCATCCTCCTCCACTTTCGTCCTCCTCCTCTTCCGTCCTCTTCCTCTTCCGTCCTCCTCCTCTTCTGTCCTCCTCCTCTTCTGTCCTCCTCCTCTTCCGTCCTCCTTCTCTTCCGTCCTCCTCCTCTTCTGTCCTCCGCCTCTTCCGTCCTCCGCCTCTTCTGTCCTCCGCCTCTTCCATCCTCCGCCTTTTCTGTCCTCCGCCTCTTTCATCCTCTTCCTCTTCCGTCCTCTTCCTCTTACGTCCTCGTCCTCTTCGGTCCTCCTCATCTTCCGTCCTCCTCCTCTTCCGTCCTCCTTCTCTTCCGTCCTCCGCCTCTTCCGTCCTCCGCCTCTTCTGTCCTCTGCCTCTTCCATCCTCCGCCTCTTCCGTCCTCCGCCTCTTCCGTCCTCCTTCTCTTCCATCCTCCTCCTCTTCCGTCCTCCTCCTTTTCCGTCCTCCTCCTCTTCTGTCCTCCTCCTCTTCCGTCCTCCGCCTCTTCCGTCCTCCATCTCTTCCGTCCTCCGCCTCTTCCGTCCTCTTCCTCTTCCGTCCTCCTCCTGAGACGTAATAAATAGCATTAAAGCTGCAGTAATTATTTATATTATATATACACACTGCTCAAAAAAATAAAGGGAACACTCAAATAACACATCCTAGATCTGAATGAATGAAATATTCTCATTGAATACTTTGTTCTGTACAAACTTGAATGTGTTGACAACAAAATCACACAAAAATCATCAATGGAAATCAAATTTATTAACCAATGGAGGCCTGGATTCGGAGTCACCCCCAAAATTAAAGTGGAAAAACACACTACAGGCTGATCCAACTTTGATGTAATGTCCTTAAAACAAGTCAAAATGAGGCTCAGTATTGTGTGTGGCCTCCACGTGCCTGTATAACCTCCCTACAACGCCTGGACATGCTCCTGATGAGGTTGCGGATGGTCTCCTGTGGGATCTCCTCCCAGACCTGGACTAAAGCATCCACCAACTCCTGGACAGTCTGTGGTGCTACGTGACGTTGGTGGATGGAGTGAGACATGATGTCCCAGATGTGCTCAATGGGATTCAGGTCTGGGGAACGGGCGGGCTAGTCCATAGCTTCAATGCCTTCATCTTGCAGGAACTGCTGACATACTCCAGCCACATGAGGTCTGGCATTGGGCACAACCCCCATCTGTGGACGTCTGGCCCTCATCCCACTCTCATGGAGTCGGTTTCTAACCGTTTATGCAGACACATGCACATTTGTGGCCTGCTGGAGGTCATTTTGCATGGCTCTGGAAGTGCTCCTCCTGTTCCTCCTTGCACAAAGGCAGAGGTAGGGGTCCTGCTGCTGGGTTGTTGCCCTGCTATGGCCCCCTCCACGTCTCCTGGTGTACTGGCCTGTCTCCTGGTAGCGCCTCCAGCCTCTGGACACTACGCTGACAGACGCAGCAAACCTTCTTGCCACAGCTCGCAATGATGTGCCATCCTGGATGAGCTGCACTACCTGAGCAACTTCTGTGGGTTGTAGAGTCCGTCTCATGCTACCACGAGTGTGAAAGCACAACCAACATTCAAAAGTGACCAAAACATCAGCCAGAAAGAATTGGTACTGAGATGTGGTCTGTGGTCTCCACCTGCAGAACCACTCCTTTATTGAGTGTGTCTTGATAATTGCCAATAATTTCCATCTATTGTCTTCAATTTGCACAACAGCATGTGAAATTGATTGTCAATCAATGTTGCTTCCTAAGTGGACAGTTTGATTTCACAGAAGTTTGATTTACTTGGAGTTATATTCTGTTGTTTAAGTGCTCCCTTTATTTTTTTGAGCAGTGTATATTTTCTCATGTCATGTATTTACTACTAAAAGTAATTTTTTACATTTAGGTTTCATTAAGTGTTTTACACCGACTATTACAGACTTATTGTTTCCCTGCACATTCAAGTTTTGTGTTTTCTTTGGGCATAGATCAGCTAATAGGCACTCAGGAAAAAAAAACAGATTAAAGATCTACAAACTCTCCCTTAAGACTAAGGAGCTCACTGATAGATTCTCAGTTAGCTAATTTTGCAGCCAGCAATAGACAGTGCAGCACAGATGCTACAGAAGGCAACATTTTTAATGAAACTCAATTACAGAAATCGATTTTAGCCCCAAATACTTGCATTAAAGTAAAAAAAATGGCCCCAAAGCTGGACAACCGCTTTAACTCCTTACCAACATCTGCCGTACATGTATGGTATAAGTCAGTAGCGGGTGTATGGAGCAGGGTCAGCTCACCCTGTACATGGCAGATAATGGCTGTAACAAACAACCAGGACCTGCCTCTAACAGCTGCGAGTGGAGCGAAGATCTGCCCACCACTGTTAACCTGTTCAGTGCTGCTGTCAATCTCTAACAGCAGCATTAACAGTGCGCCAGCATTGGGACGCGTCGTTCCATACGCCCACCGGCGCTCCTGTGACGTGATCATAGGGCGCCGATGGACTGCTATGACATCCGGGGGTCTGCTGAAGCCTCCGTGCCTGTCATCATAAAGCTTCATTTGGGCTGTAAAGAAGACCGTGGTTTTGCTATATGGAGCATTACTGTGGTATCGCTGTATATAGCACAAGCAATCAGATGATGTATACAAATACAGTGAAAAAAAGTATATATATATTTATTAAAACCCCACACGTTCAACTCACCTCCCACTAAAAATAAAGATAATAAAAATATACACATTTTGTGGTATGGTCTCTTTCAGAGAAATACAATCTATCAAAATATAAAAAAAAAAAACGATCAGTGAACACAGAAGAAAATTCAAAAAGACAAAATTGCATTTTTTTGTTCGCCTCAATACTGCAGAAAATCCTGTAAGAAGCGATGACCATGACATATGTGTCCCAAAATGTTATCAATAAAGTCCTCTTGCCCTTCAAAAAATAAGCCCCCACTCAGCTCCATCAACCCGGAAACTGAAAATGTTTCGGGTCTCAGAAAAAATGGTGACAGCATCAAAAAAAAGTTTTTTTCTTTTGCCAAAACTATTGGAGAAGTTTGGTCTTGCTGTAATCACACTGAGGAGTAGGATCCTATTACCAGGTCATTTTTACCACACAATGTACGCCGTTAAAACCGTTCCCAGAAAAACAATGTCAGGCTTTTTTTTTCGCACTTTTACTGCACTTGAAATGTTTTTCCCGTTTTCTAGCACTATGTGGTAAATGAATGGTGTCATTTATAAGGACAGCTCATCCTACAAAATAACAAGACCTCACACTATGTGGACAGATACCAAAAAGTTAGAAAAGTTGGAAAAAGCGGAGGAAAAAACAGAAAAAAAACATAAATTGGTTATGTCGGGAAGGGGTAAAGCTGAAGAAACGCATGTAAGAGCAGAATATGGAGGAAGGTCAGATATCACAGACTGGTGGATACTACCTGCTCCATCGCTGGCAGAATACTCCACCCCCATGGTGTCCGCTGATATCTTCTCTTGTAGCAACGTCTCCAAACTCTATAAAACATCGGGAACAGTCAGCAGAGGGTTTGATGATTGGCTCATATTGGCGATATACTCAGGGGCATTACTGGGGCCAGGGAAGATTGGGAATGAATAGCGTATTGACTGTTAGAGATGTGATCTCTTCCATTAAAGGGGATGTCTAGTTGGAACAAGTTATCACTGATCTCTGGATAGGTGATGACCTGTCCCAGTGGGAGCACCCCTTTATTATGTGGTATATATGGAGGATGTGATATCATGCAGAGTTCTAGCAGTATTACACTTCGGTCCGTTCTGCGTGCATCTGGGCCATTCCCTATGGAGGAGCGGAGCTGGGGGGAAATATCAGGATCTCGTCGCTGGATCCATCCAGATGGGAGATGTAACGAGTGCGGCGCCCCCCACTGGTGTCTCAGCGTATCATGTGTTGGGGAATAATAACTTATTGTCTGGTAAATGTGCTGATTCCTGTCAGTTGTGGTCGCTGAGTGCGTGTGACGGGATGTGGCTCCGTCCGTTATATTATATCACGTCTTATACCTATAATCTCTCGCTGATCGCAGGTGTCTGTCTTCACACTCAGATGAGAAGGAACAAACTGACGATATAGGACTTTTTTTTTTTTTCCAAATTCAAACCGAGCAATCCTATTGGCCGAGTATGAATGCAGTTACCATGGTGACAGAAGTAGCAGCAGATTTAAAGGGACAAAACACTAATATTGTACTAAAGTGTATTTTATTATATATTTCACATAACTGACTGGGTACACCTTGGTGCGGGTGGGATGGCTTTTTTTAAATCAAAAACCATGTTTACTAAGTACCCTATATTATATATATTCACTATTGCTTTTTACTTACTTATAGCAGGGTATATGCTCATATTGTTTCTATCCTAAGTTTATCTATTTTCTAATAGAGACATGACCAGTCCTCTTTAGAATTTTATAGTGACCCCATTGAGGTCATGGACTGATATTGGGGATTGCAGAGTTGGGGCAAGGTGACAGGTGACAGTAAGTGACATCAAATGAAGGCTATGGTGCATACACAGTAAATCAGTAGTGTTATTCCACAGAAATGCTGTTCTATAAGGCTGTGTGCCCACGTAGCATTTTTCAAGCGTTTATGCTGCGGTAATCCGCACCCCATGGTCCCCAAGGGGATTCCGCATGTTCTATGCACATGCTGCAGATTTTTCCACAGCGTTTATGCTGCGTACAAAAATCCGCAGCATGTCATTTAATTTTGCGGAAGTGCAGCGGAATTCCCGCCATTGACTTGCATTGAGACGCACAGAAACCGCGACTGTACATTTTTACAAGCGGCTTCTATGCGTCTCTAAGTGCGGATGGTACCCAGTTCTGGAGGAGAGGAGACTCTGATCCAGACCTGGGTACCATTGTACCTGTAAAAAATAGAATAAAATAACAAATAAAGTTTATATTCACCTGTCCGGCGTCTTCTCTCTGAATGCCAGCAGCGCTGAAGGACCTTCGGTGACGTCACAGTCATGTGACCGCAGGCCCTTCACCGCTCTGTCTCGCGATATGCCGGCAGCCGGAAACCAGCCAGGAAGCAGCGCTGCAGCCACGCCGGGGCCTCGGGGGTGAGTATAGCTTTATTTGTTTTAATTTTTGCGTTTCACACTGTATAAATCCATGCTGTTTCCATGGATTTATACAGTGTGACCTAGTTGTCAAGCACTTTCCAAGTGATGCTAATCGCCTGGAAAGTGCTTGTCAATCTGCATGCGGAAATGCATGTGGATCCGCATGTGGATCCGCATGTATTCTGCAGGAAAAACGCATGCACAATCTGCATGTACAATCTGCATGCGTTTTTTTCTGCCAGGGAGATGCAGAAATGCTGCAGAAATTTTCTGCTTCATTTCTGCATCGTGGGCACATAGCTTAAAACACAAAATATCTTCATATGGTGAGGAGTTGTGTTGTGTTTTCATCATTTACATTCTAGCGTGGTGATCACATAAAATGTAAAATTCCTATTAAATAATTACTGAATGACAGTAGCCTGTATCCCTGGAGGACAAGTCATTTACCGCTTCACCAGGTTTGATGTTCTAATGCATTTAGATGTTTCAGTATTTGTATATATGTATATATATATTTTTTCCCCTCTTAAGGGTATTCAAGCGCAGACAGTGACCAACTTCTTCCTCGCCTTTGAAGCACAGCTTTCAATTATTCCTGTCGTAAACAAGGTGAAAAGCTTAGAGCCGAGCACTATCAGACTCCTTCAGTCCCGCAGCAGGTAAATCTGTGAACATCGCCGGCACTCCTGCTGTTCCTAGTACGGATCCCTCTATGAGCGGCTGTGCAGTAATGAAGGCAGGATTCACCCCAAACTTGCTCGTCTTTTTTTTCGATTTCCAGTTCTGGTAATTAGTTATACACATGTGTATATCCAGTGGTCAACTCACAACCTGTGTATGGAAAATGAATTGTTTGCTGTATGCATCGCATTTGTAGCATGCACACTGTTCATTTCATTATGGAGCGGAGTAGGAGGAGACTTTCATTACTGTTCCCTTTACTTCCTCCCTGCTGATAGGAAATGCCATGCTGTTTGCTTGTGTCCTGTGATTACAGCAGCCTGCAACAGTTTTCAAGCGTGCACTTCCCGGCTCAGGCATCAAGCAGTAAATGATAAAATTAAAACGCTGCTATCCCTTTGTTAGTCACTTTTTTATCTTCTTCCCCCTTCTACGAATGCTGTAGTCCGTTATTCTAGAACTGCTCTGAAAATGGTTCTCTCTGGAGTGTTGGGATTTGGGTTTAGGGTGGGTTAGGGAATTGAAGTTCAGATACTTTGTTCATGTTTTATACTATGGAATTACTATGTCATGTATGTTATTTGAAAGATGGAAAATTTGTATTTGGAGTTTTTCAATAAAAATTATTTGATTAAAAAAAAATCATGAAATTAAAATTCCTCCCGTTCTTGAGAAAGAATAGGATTTTTACTAAGAGGTAAATTGCACGTTCCTTGTTTTACAGGCACTTTACATTTTTGCTAGTTTTGTGCGATTACACAATCCCTTTTAAAGGCCAGTGCCAGTTGTACATCTCTCCCTAAACTCTTGCTCAGCACTATATTTTATGCCAGTTTTATTATATGGTTTCTAGATTTTGTCCAGCTTTGATAAATAATTAGTATTTATACTTTTGCTTTTAGGCTGCGTGCCCACGTTGCGGATTACAAGCGTTTTTGATGCGGAATTTCCGCAGCGGAAATGCTTGTAAAACGCATGGTAATCCGCACCCCATGGTCCCCAAGGGGATTCCGCAAGTTCTATGCACATGCTGCGGATTTTTCCGCAGCTTTTATGCTGCGTTCAAAAATCCACAGCATGTCAATTAATTTGGCGTTTCCGCAAGTGGAATTGCCTTGTGCAATGCATTAAAAACGCAAGGCAATTCCGCATGTGGAATACGCGAGATAAACGCACGAAAAACGCGCGATAAATGCGTGCGGAATTCCGCATGCGTTTTTCCGGGAGAGGACTTGCAGAAATGAAGCAGAAATTTTCTGCTTCATTTCTGCAACGTGGGCACATAGCCTGAGGCTGAGTTCACACGATGCGTTTTTCATGCGTTTCCGCGGCGTTTTTGCAGTTGCGTAAACGCTGCGGAAACGCATGAAAAAAGCATGGTAGAAGGGCAGCAATGTTCCCCAATTGAAATCCGCATGTGCAGGTTTGCCTTGGTTAAAACTGCACAATCCTTTACTGGACTGGTCTACTAATGAGATTAAGTCTTGGAGTCCTAAGTGCTATGATAAATGTTGTAATGGTCGCATTGCACCTGTGGAAAAAGGGGAATTATCTGTACCTATTCAGGATTTTTGGAAGGTTTATTCAGAGGAGGAGTCGCAAGTTTTACCTCCTCATAGGGACTATGATTGCACCATTGAGTTTGTTTCTGGAGCTACTCTTCCCAAGAGTCGCTTATTAAATCTGACTATCCCTGAAAGAAAGGCCTTGGAGGAATACATACAGACGAGCTTGGCTGCTGGTCACATTAGACCTTCTAAGTTGCCTGTGGCCGTTGGATTTTTCTTTGTTAAAAAAAAAGATGGTGGTTTACGTCCATGTCTGGACTTTCGTGAAATTAATAAGATTACCGTACGCAATTCATACCCATTGCCGTTAATTCCAGACTTGTTTAACCAGTTAGTGGGGACCAAGTGGTTCTATAAAATTGATCTCCGGGGGGCATACAATTTGTTACGAATGAAGGAGGGTGATGAATGGAAAACTGCTTTTAACACTCCAATAGGTCATTTTGTGAATTTGGTGATGCCCTTCAGTCTTACCAATGCACCCGCGTTTTTTCAGAACCTTATTAATGACATCCTGAGACCTTTGATTGGCAAGAATGTGGTTGTGTATTTGGATGACATTCTGATTTATTCACCAGATCTGGATTCCCATTGGCAGAGCGTACGTGAGGTGTTGCAGTTATTGAGTGATAATTCACTTTTTGCTAAGCTGGAGAAATGTGAGTTCGCTGTGCAGAGAATTAGTTTTTTGGGCTACATTATCTCTAGCGAGGGCTTTGAGATGGACCCGGTGAAAGTTCAGGCTGTGCAGGAATGGCCTAGGCCTATTGGTTTGAAATCGATACAGAGATTTTTGGGTTTCGCCAATTATTACAGGAAATTCATTAAGAATTTTTCTATAATTGTTAAGCCACTGACTGATCTCACCAGGAAAGGTGCGAATACGGTCCAGTGGACTACTGAGGCCATTGAAGCTTTTGTGTATCTCAAGGAGAGGTTCAGTTCTGCCCCTATCCTTATGCAGCCTGATGAGACCAAGCCTTTTTTGGTCGAGGTTGATGCTTCTTCGGTGGGGGACGGTGCAGTTTTGTCTCAGGAGAACAAGGATGGAGTACATCCCTGTGATTTTTTTTCAAAAAAATTTTCAGAAACCGAACTTAATTACGATGTTGGTAATCGGGAATTGTTGGCTATTAAACTTGCGTTTGAACATTGGCATCATTTCTTGGAAAGTGCTAAATTTCCTGTTCAGGTTTTCACAGATCATAAGAATTTGATCTATCTGGATGCTGCCAAACGCTTGAATGCCCGTCAAGCTAGGTGGGCACTTTTTTTTTCTCGGTTTAATTTTTCTGTTACCTATATCCCTGGTACTAGGAATGTTAAAGCCGATGCTTTATCTCGCAGCTTTTCCCCCATGGTTGGTACCGAGGAGGAGGAGAGCATTTTACAGGAAGGAGTTGTGGTAGCAGCATTAGACTCTGTTTTGGAAGAAGGGATTCTGAAAGCCCAAGAGGATGCCCCATCTAACACTCCTCATGGGAGATTGTTTGTGCCTAGAACCTCTAGGAGAGATTTGCTTGTGGGGTATCATGAGTCTCGGTTGGCAGGTCATCCAGGAATTTCTGGGACTAAGAGACTTATCAGTCGCAGTTTTTGGTGGCCCGGGTGGCAGAAGGAAGTCATCAAGTGGGTGCGTCAGTGTACGGTGTGTGCTAGGTCAAAGGCTTCCCATACCCCTGCTGCGGGGTTGCTTTGACCTCTGGAGGTTCCTAGTGCGCCTTGGACGCATTTGACAATGGATTTTATTACTGACCTTCCTGTGTCCGAGGGTTTCACTGACATCTGGGTGGTCATGGACCGTTCTAGCAAGATGTGTCATTTGGTTCCATTCATTAAGCTACCCTGCGCTAAGACACTCGCTAAGGCGTTTGTTAAGGAAATTGTCAGGCACCATGGCGTTCGCACCGACATTGTTTCTGATAGGAGACCTCAGTTTGTGGCTCGCTTTTGGCGTGCTTTTTGTGACAGGTTGGGAGTCCATTTGTCATTTTCGTCTGGTTATCATCCTGAGTCTAATGGACAGACTGAAAGAAAGAACCAGGATGTGGAACAGTTTTTGCGTTGATTTGTGGCAGACAATCTAGAGAGGTGGTCTGAGTTTCTGCCACTCGCAGAATTTGCTCTTAACAACCATACATCCTCCTCTGCTGGGTGTTCTTTTTTTGTTGTACTGGGAGACATCCGTCTTTTGGTTCGTTCTCCAAATTGCGGTCGGCGGTGCCGGAGGAGGAGAATTTTTCCGGTGATTTGGAGAGAGTTTGGACTAATGTACATTGTAACCTTCAAGAGGCTAACAAAAAGTCCAAGAAGTATTTTAACAGGAAATGTAAAGAGGTTTTGTTTACTGTGGGTGACATGGTTTGGTTGTCCTCAAAGAATCTGCGATTGAGGATTTCCTCTAAAAAATTGGGTCCGAAGTTTGTGGGGCCTTTTAAGGTGCTTCAGGTGGTTAACCAGTCTGCTGTTAGGTTGGAGGTTCCCTCCTCCTGGAAGATTAATCCTGTGTTTCATGTTTCCTTGTTGAAAAAGGCTGATGTATCGGATAGGGAGGCCACTGTCACAGTTCCTCCGGTGGTGGAAGACGGCGAATATGAAATTTCTCGTATCCTGAATTCCAGAGAGCATAGAGGGAGATTGCAGTATCTCGTCGCTTGGAAAGGTTTCGGTCCCGAGGAATAACTCCTGGGTTAAGGCGGATGATGTCTCTGCCCCTAGACTTGTCAGAGCTTTCCACAGGAGATTTCCAGATAGGCCTGGGCCTGGAGGATCCGGAGGATCCTCATAAAAGAGGGGGTACTGTTAGAACCCTCCTGTTTGTTTTTGTTTCTATCTTGTGTTTTGCGGTCACGTGACCATCTTCCTATTTATTCCAGCTCCGCCCTTCTGGCCTTGCTAGACTTCAGTGTTGTTTAGACTGTCTTTCTAGCCAGGTGCTTTTGTGCCTATCTATCTCTAGTTTGCTTGGTCCTCTGGACCTCTAGTACTTTTGTCAGTTTTTCTTTTGCTCTGCAACAACTTCTGTTAGGAGGTGTCCCATTTTTGTCCCAGTCCTTAGTTCTTTTAGGGACTCCTTCCTTTCTCTATAGGTCTCCGTTCAGACTAGCCGAGGACGAAGGCGGGTCTGTTCACAAGGAACAGGTTGCCTGCTACAACGTAGGGACTCAGCTTAGTCTTACTGTGGGGACAGCTCTCCCCTTCTTTCCCTAGTTTATGTTGCAGATCATAATAATCTTGGATCTACTCATACTTAACAGACAGAACCTTCAGTGTTTCTCACTCACACACCACCTCCTCATCTCGCATCCTATCTGTCAGTGTTCCCCAAGATTAAGTCATAGGACCCCTGCTCTTCTCCATCTACACCTTCGGCCTGGGACAGCTCATAGAGTCCCACGGCTTTCAGTATCATCTCTATGCTAACGACACACAGATTTACCTCTCTGGACCTGATATCACCTCCTTACTAACCAGAACCCCAAAATGTCTGTTCGCTATCTCATCCTTCTTCTCTGCTAGATTTCTAAAACTTAACATGGATAAAACAGAATTCATCATCTTTCCCCCATTTCACTCAGCCTCCCCATCTGACCTATCCATCAAAATCAATGGCTGTCCACTTTCCCCAGTCCCACAAGCTCGCTGCATCAGAGTAACCCTGGACTCTAACCTCTCCTTCAAGCCACATATCAAAGCCCTTTCCTCCTCCTGCCGACTCCAACTCAAAAACATGGATCCGCATATTCCTCAACCATGAATCTGCAAAAACACTAGTGCACGCCCTCATCATCTCCCGCCTCGACTACTACAACCTCCTGCTCTGTGGCCTCCCCGCTAACACTCCCGTACCCCTCCAATCTATCCTAAACTCTGCTGCCCGACTAATCCACCTGCCTTCCGCCTACTCCCCGGCCTCTCCTCTCTGTCAAATGGTTCACCGACTCCCCATTGCCCAGAGACTCCAGTTCAAAACCCTAACCGTGGCATACCAAGCCATCCACTACCTGTCTCCTCCATACATGTGACCTAGTCTCCCGGTACACACCTACACGCAACCTACGATCCTCACAAGATCTCCTTCTCTACTCCCCTCTTATCGTTTCTTCTCACAATTGCATACAAGATTTCTCCCGTGCATCCCCCCTACTCTAGAACTCTCTACCCCAAAACATCAGACTCTCGCCTACCGTGGAAACCTTCTAAAGGAACCTGAAAACCCACCTCTTCCGAAAAGCCTACAACCTGCAGTAATCATTGCTCCACCACACCGCTGCATGACCAGCTCTACCCTCACCTACTGTATCCTCACCCATCCCTTGAAGATTGTGAGACATCGCAGGTAGGGTTCTCTCTCCTCCAGTACCAGTTTGCCATTGCGTTTTTGTTCAAGATTTTTGCAATTGTGTTTGCTATGTATACCCCCTTTTTCACATGTAAAGCACCATGGAATAAATTGAGCTAGAATAATAAATAATAATAATAATAATAAAGTGCCACACACAGTGCCACACACAGTGTCCTGGTATCTCATCCATGCTCTTTCTATTTTATCTTTCATTTGCAGAGATATTAGCAATGAAAGTATTTGGCGCCTAATGAGTTAAAAAAAATTACATCCAAGTAGATGTTATCAGAGTTTTCACTGGGGGTGCGAAATTCTCTCCCTGCATGATGCTGACCAATTATAAGCAGACGACAACACTGAAAAGAAAGATGATCACATCCCCACCATAGCTTAGAGCAGATTTCTCAGTGTCTAAGATGTAAGGATACAGACCTGGTCTCCTGGGCTAACCTCCTGCATGATTAGAGCACACAACTGACTAATACCTTTCAGTTAAGGTCTCTGTGGGTGAAGGGGCAGCACAAGAGAGTTTAGTTGTGCAACATTACAAACCTTTCTTACAGCTTTCCTCCTCTTATGGCACTCTCACCTCTGCTGTTCTGCGCCTATCCCAAACTGCCTGTCCAGAAATGAGAGCACAGTGTCAGTATCACACTTAGATCCGTTGTGCTCAACTTGTACTCATTCTGCAGTGAGATTAGAGCAGACTGTCATTACATTTCACCATAGAAGTAACCCAGAACACACTGCTCCTGTGTGAGGTGTAATAACAGCCTAATATCACTGCAGAAAGAATACAAGTTGCTTGAGCACAGAAGACATAAGTGTGATACTGGCACACTCCATAATCAGGAGAGTCAATAAAAGGGTTTGTAATGTGACACAGAGAAACTCAGCTGTGCGGCTCCTTCCTTGTCTAAGAGCTGTTACCTCTGCTTTCTAATCATGCAGAAGGTTAGACCAGGAGATCAGGACTCTCCATCATTACACATCTTAGGCTAGGTTCCCACGATGAGCTTTTGGTGAGTTTTTGATGTTGCAGAATTTCTGCACCCATTAAGATAGGTTACTTGCATTATTTCTAAAATATGCAGCGTAAAAACTCACTAAAAACTCATAGTGAGAACGTAGCTTTATACCCTAAGAAACCCGCTTTGAGCTATGGTGGGGGCGTGTTCTTCTTTTCTTTGAGTGTTGCTGCTTGCTTATGATTGGTCAGCATCATACAGGAAAAATCTGCAACATATTTAAGGATTTCTCACAAGCCTCATTCGGGTAAGGCTGAGTGCCCACGTAGCGTTTTTCAAGCGTTTATGCTGCGGAATTTCCGCAGCATAAACGCTTGTGAAACGCTAGGTAATCCGCACCCCATGGTCCCCAAGGGGATTCCGCATGTTCTATGCACATGCAGCGTTTATGCTGCGTACAAAAATCTGCAGCATGTCATTTAATTTTGCAGAAGCGCAGCGGAAGCCCCGCCATTGACTTGCATTGAGACGCATAGAAACCGCGACTGTACATTTTTACAAGCGGCTTCTATGCATCTCTATGTGCGGATGGTACCCAGTTCTGGAGGAGAGGAGACTCTCATCCAGACCTGGGTACCATTGTACTTGTAAAAAAAGAATAAAAAAACAAATAAAGTTAATATTCACCTGTCCGGCGGCTTCTCTCTGAATGCCGGCATCGCTTGAGGACCTGCGGTGACGTCACAGTCATGTGACCGCAGGCCCTTCACCGCTCTGTCTCGCGATATGCCGGCATCCAGGAACCAGACAGGAAGCAGCGCTGCAGCCATGTCGGGCATCAGGGATGAGTATAGCTTTATTTGTTTTCATTTTTACGGTTCACACTATATAAATCCATGCTGTTTCCATGAATTTATACAGTGTGACCTAGTTGTCAAGCACTTTCCAAGTGATGCTAAAATCGCCTGGAAAGCGCTTGTCAATCTGCATGCGTTTTTTCTGCCAGGGAGATGCAGAAATGCTGCAGAAATTTTCTGCTTCATTTCTGCATCGTGGGCACATAGCCTAAATGCAAAAAGGTAAATAAAATTACCAAAATTTCCACAACAAAAGTGTAGCTCTACCTACAGCGTATTCACACCCAGACTATAAGATTATGGCCGGTCTCTGGGTGGGTGTTTTCTTACACAGTAGTCAGAACCTACAACATTGTGGTGCCGTGCATTACATGAGCTATACTAAGGGAGTGCCTGTCAGCATAGAGCGAATACGTCCATATACCGACCAGCAGAAAGTGTAAGAGAAGAACTATAGAAGGATGGACCATAGTGGAGCATTCCGGACTGGTGCAACATAAGGAGCCAAAAGGCTTCCCCCCGGTATTCCATGCTATGTGCTTCTTATAAAGTGACATCTCTCCATAGACCCCTCTGTGAAGACCACCCCCTTATCCAGATGATAGATTCTCACTTCCACCATATATAATGCAGACTGGCCATTTTTTATTTTTTTTTTCAGAAAATCACCAATTTTGGGTCGTCAGCTGTAAAAGAAGAAATGCTTTACACCAGTTCTGGGAACCTATGGCAGCGTGCAGAGGGGGCAGCAGAGCCCTCCTGGGGGGCACCATGGCCGCAGCACTAGCGCTACTGGATCGGGCCGGCGGGGGAGAACTCTGAGCCGCCGAGTGCCGGCACCAGCTCCACTACTGCAGCTAGATGTGCGATCTCTCTCGGACAGAAACACATCGAGCTGGAGTGTATTGCAGCGCACGAACTAGCCAGGCCCGTGCGCTGCAATACACGCTGCCGGCCAATCAGAGGCCAGCGGCTGCCGGCCAATCAGAGGCCAGCATGACGTCGGACGGTCAATCAGAGGCCAGCGGCTTCCGGTCAATCAGAGGCCAGCATGAATTCGGCCGGACAATCAGAGGCCAGCATGACGTCGACCGGTCAATCAGAGGCCAGCGTCTGCCGGCCAATCAGAGGCCAGCATGACGTCGACCGGCCAATCAGAGGCCAGCGGCTTCCTTCCAATCAGAGGCCAGCATGAATTCGGCCAGCCAATCAGAGGCCTGCGGCTTCTGGCCAATCAGAGACCAGCATGACGTTGGCCGACCAATCAGAGGCTAGTGGCTTCCGGACAATCAGAAGTGGCTGCCGGCAAATCAGAGGCCAGCATGACGTCGGCTGGCCAATCAGAGGCCAGCGGCCGCTGGCCTCTGATTGTCCGGCAGCGTGTACTGCAGCGCGCACGGACCTGGCTAGTACGTGCGCGGCAATACACTTCAGCTAGATGTGCCGACTACAGGAGAGGACGCTGCGCGGGAGAAGAAGGAAGGTGAGGAGGAGGGTTTATTATGTGTTTTTTTTATTTTTTATATGGGATGCACAATGGCTGGGGGGGAGAGGGAGCATGTATGCATGGACTGAGGGGGGGGTGTCTCCCTTCACTCAGGTAAGATGGGAGTGCTGCACAGAACCCCCCAAAACACCTGCATCCAACATGCAGAGTGCAGCTGCTGAGCCCTGTCCCTGGCTGGAGTTGGGGGAACCCAAAGGTAGGGGGAACCAGTAGTGGGTATGGGTGGAGGAAGCCGTTAGAGGGAGCACTTATACAGTAGGTATATAATGGGAAGCCATCTTAGGGTGGCAGTTCAGAACAGAATGGTCAGTCAGTCTACCATTGGGCCCTATAAGACGTTCTTCATCTCCCGTTGCAGTGGGGTTTTTATTTGTCAAAAAAAAAGACTGGGGGTTGCGCCCCCGCCTTGATTTTCGCGAGTTTAATCGGATCACGGTCTGGGATGCATATCCTCTCCCTCTCATCCCCGACCTCTTTAGAAAAAAATTTGGCTCCTACGATTTGATTAAACTAGACCTCAGGGGGGCTTATAATCTCATTCACATTGAGGAGATGAGTGGAAGATGGCCTTCAATACTCCTGAGGGGCACAATGAAAAGCTTGTGATGGCATTTGGGTTGACTAATGCTCCCGCTTTCTTTCAACACTGTTAGTGACATTTTTAGTCATCTGGCAGGTAGATCACAACAAACCAATCTTGATGACATATTAATTTACTTACCTCCAGTCACATCAGGTACATATCAGGCAGGTCTTACAGATACTCAAAGATAATAAATTATTTGTCAAACCAGAGAAATGTATGTTCTCCATTCAGGGTTAGTTCTTATCATTCACCGTTTTTGCATGGATCTGGCCAAAGTCCGGACGGTACTGGATTGGTATTATATTCAAGACTTAAAGGCGTTACAAAGTTTTTTGGGTTTCGCCAGCTACTACTGTAAGTTCATCAAAAACTTTTCGGTAGTGGCCAAACCTCTGATGGACGATTTTGCCAAATAGAAAAAAAAAATAAAGATTTTATTATTTTACTTTCCATTCTTGTAGCTAAACACAATCCAGCTAAGTTTAAAATTGAAATGAAGCCCCTGTACCCCCCTCTCTAGGTGCTTCTGTACCAAGTCTTCCCTGGTCCAGGATGGTCTCTATATCACAGGCTCCAGCAATAACCTATTGACACATGATTGTGGCAGCCCTCAATTGCTGATATATCACAGTGCCAATAGAAGTGGGAAGCGGCACAGAAATCACAAAATAAAGGCAGTGTTTGTGGTAATGCAAGAATCCAGCAAACAGAGTAATCCACACGTCATACAACAGCCCAACATGGATGATGAAAAGCTGCGTCTTCAGGCGTCTGTGTAAGAACATCACATTTTTGTTTTCCTTCCAGAATAAGCACCAAATGGAATAGCTGAATGCCAGGATACAGAGACGGGCGGGGGGCAGGGAAGCGCTGTCCGCTGGATTTTGTGCTGGTTTCACAAGCGGTCACCCTGCAGTTTTCTCCGGATAATGCTGTGGAGACTTTTCACAACACATCTAATAATTGTGAACCTTCCACTCACATGTTTATTATCTTGTCCGCTGGTCAGACTGGGGGGGATGAAAGCTGGACAAGGGATGAAGAATGATCCTTATTACATATAATGGGTGCACTGAGCGATTGTGAAAAGTCGCAGAGGACTGAGAGCAGAAGGGCAGAGGGTTTCCTCTTCCTCACAGGGACCAGCACAGAAGCCGGAGCAGAAGGGCAGAGGGTTTCCTCTTCCTCACAAGGACCAGCACAGAAGCCGGAGCAGAAGGGGAGACAAGGGCTGAGCCACTTACACAGACAGAAAGCTGAGGAGAGGAGGGCATGTTATTACTCCAGGATCCGCTCCATTCATTCCCTATGTGGCATTCAAGCGCTGAGCTCGGCTTTTCCGGAGCCCCATAGAGAATGAATGGAGCAGCAGTTGATCCCTGACTTTCCACTCCTTCCCGATCAGACGATGGCTCGCAGCGGTCAGACCCCACGATCAGTAAGTGATCACCGAGCCTGTGGATAAGTGATAACTTGTTTTCTACAGACATCCCCTTTAAGTAATGGAGCATGCCAGCAGAGAAGGTGGGAGGAGGCGCTGGTTACAGGGGAAACTTTACCTTTGGAGGCCGCATTTAGGGCATGTGAGGGGCGGACACTTCCCATATTCATCATTACTGAACCCCCGCTCTGTGCGGCTCTTATCTGAGCTGCAGGAGACGCAGCAGTTACTAATCAGCCGCTCTCTGTTCACTTGCAGCCGTCCGAGCTCTGCTGTGCCTGTTAGGGGTGAAGTTCGGGTCCTTCAAGGCATCTACTATGCAGCCTGCGCAGCAGATCACAGCCCGAGCACAGCGTCTCCGGGTAAATCTCCACCTTGTGAGTTGCTTCTTGTGCAGCAGCCCCATGCAAGTTGCTCTGCTCTCCTCGGCCAGCTCCTGCTGAATACTGAGCTCCTCTGCCCAATCTAGGAGCTCAATAGCCCTGATCACGTAAGTGGTAGCCCAGCGCTGCTGGATCAGATTTACAAATGGCAAACTAATCAGCCCTAGGTATTTCTAATATGTGCAGAGCAGGCGACATAAGTCTGACCGGTGTCCTCATAGACCTTTCCTCAGCCGGGGTCTAATAGGAGCAGTAAAATGGCCGTCATGGGGTCCATTGTTAGATCTCAGCTGCCATAGAAACTCATTGGCACCATGATCATGCCTCCCTCTCCTGTCTAAAGTGCCTAAATGCTGTGGAAGCCCCCTACTGTGTCATACAATGGATTAAGCTGCCAGGATCAAGGTTGGCTCCACTGTGGGCAGCTGAGGCAGGAGCAGGACTGTGTTATACAGCCACACTTCTGCCGCAGATCTTGTAAGGACCTGCTTGATGATAATGTGTCCTATAGAGCAGGTCTTGGTACCGGACTGCCCTGTACATATTTACCACTAGCTGGGAACCAGTTACTTACAAGGTCTAGTTTCGAATGTGTTTCCAGGATCTGTAGTTATCAGCATTTTATCCTTAAGGCCGAGTTATAATATCACTGTAACACTCTCGCCCTGTACCTGTATACCTGCCCTGTGTGCTGCACAAAAGTATATAACAAAATGTGTGTACACAGATATCTCCTGAATGGTATTACTGCTAGATCTCCTGTACATAGAAATATGAGGTTCTTAGCGCACATTTTGAGCAAATTGTGCGAGCCCATCTGCCAACGTCAAGGCGACCTCTTCAGATGGGTCCCTACACTAACATTACACTAACTTACTAACTGGGACTAGTTTTTTGTATTATTATTATTACCACCATTTTTACTATTTATTATTATTGCATTAATGCAATTAATTGTAACTGTTATAAAACGAATTAAAAAAATGTAATTCTAATTTTTTTTTATTAATCTTGTGATTCTAATAATGGTATTACTAAAATCCCTATGCCTAAAGCTGTTGATCCAGAAGAAGGCAAAAACCCCAGGACACCTTCAGCCAATTTGTGTCACAGGGGAAAAATTCCTTCTTGACCCCGGGAAAAGGCGATCAGTCCTAGGACCCTGGATCAAACCTAATAATGTTATTACAAGTTATATAATATTACACTAATTATTGTACTACTGGAGTTATTTTAATTTGTTTTTATAAATCTATTTGATATGGTTATTATTACATTGTGCTATCTTATTACAGTATTATTCTTCTTTCCTTTCACTACTAATACTGCCCTATACCTACAGTGTTGATCCAGAAGAAGGCAAAAACCCCAGGACACCTTCAGCCAATTTGTGTCACAGGGGAAAAATTCCTTCTTGACCCCGGGAAAAGGCGATCAGTCCTAGGACCCTGGATCAAACCTATTAATGTTATTACAAGTTATATAATATTACACTAATTATTGTACTACTGGAGTTATTTTAATTTGTTTTTATAAATCTATTTGATATGGTTATTATTACATTGTGCTATCTTATTACAGTATTATTCTTCTTTCCTATCACTACTAATACTGCCCTATACCTACAGTGTTGATCCAGAAGAAGGCAAAAACCCCAGGACACCTTCAGCCAATTTGTGTCACAGAGGAAAAATTCCTTCTTGACCCCGAGAAAAGGCGATCAGTCCTAGGACCCTGGATCACACTGCTATTCTACCTACTACTATTACTACTGTTATTTTATTACTTTCTTACTATTATCACTAGTATTATTACTCATATTACACTAATACGGATATACTACCACTATATTACTACCATCCCTTTCCCCCTAGGGATCTTAAGGTGCAGTTCTGTCCTCCTCCTCCTATTCTGTCCTCCTCCTCTTCCATCCTCCTCCACTTTCGTCCTCCTCCTCTTCCGTCCTCTTCCTCTTCCGTCCTCCTCCTCTTCTGTCCTCCTCCTCTTCCGTCCTCCTCCTCTTCCGTCCTTCTTCTCTTCCATCCTCCTCCTCTTCTGTCCTCCGCCTCTTCCGTCCTCCGCCTCTTCTGTCCTCCGCCTCTTCCGTCCTCCGCCTTTTCTGTCCTCCGCCTCTTTCGTCCTCTTCCTCTTCCGTCCTCTTCCTCTTACGTCCTCCTCCTCTTCGGTCCTCCTCATCTTCCGTCCTCCTCCTCTTCCGTCCTCCTTCTCTTCCGTCCTCCGCCTCTTCCGTCCTCCGCCTCTTCTGTCCTCTGCCTCTTCCATCCTCCGCCTCTTCCGTCCTCCGCCTCTTCCGTCCTCCTTCTCTTCCATCCTCCTCCTCTTCCGTCCTCCTCCTTTTCCGTCCTCCTCTTCTGTCCTCCTCCTCTTCCGTCCTCCGCCTCTTCCGTCCTCCATCTCTTCCGTCCTCCGCCTCTTCCGTCCTCTTCCTCTTCCGTCCTCCTCCTGAGACGTAATAAATAGCATTAAAGCTGCAGTAATTATTTATATTATATATACACACTGCTCAAAAAAATAAAGGGAACACTCAAATAACACATCCTAGATCTGAATGAATGAAATATTCTCATTGAATACTTTCTTCTGTACAAAGTTGAATGTGTTGACAACAAAATCACACAAAAATCATCAATGGAAATCAAATTTATTAACCAATGGAGGCCTGGATTCGGAGTCACCCCCAAAATTAAAGTGGAAAAACACACTGCAGGCTGATCCAACTTTGATGTAATGTCCTTAAAACAAGTCAAAATGAGGCTCAGTATTGTGTGTGGCCTCCACGTGCCTGTATAACCTCCCTACAACGCCTGGACATGCTCCTGATGAGGTTGCGGATGGTCTCCTGTGGGATCTCCTCCCAGACCTGGACTAAAGCATCCACCAACTCCTGGACAGTCTGTGGTGCTACGTGACGTTGGTGGATGGAGTGAGACATGATGTCCCAGATGTGCTCAATGGGATTCAGGTCTGGGGAACGGGCGGGCTAGTCCATAGCTTCAATGCCTTCATCTTGCAGGAACTGCTGACATACTCCAGCCACATGAGGTCTGGCATTGGGCACAACCCCCATCTGTGGACGTCTGGCCCTCATCCCACTCTCATGGAGTCGGTTTCTAACCGTTTATGCAGACACATGCACATTTGTGGCCTGCTGGAGGTCATTTTGCATGGCTCTGGAAGTGCTCCTCCTGTTCCTCCTTGCACAAAGGCAAAGGTAGGGGTCCTGCTGCTGGGTTGTTGCCCTGCTATGGCCCCCTCCACGTCTCCTGGTGTACTGGCCTGTCTCCTGGTAGCGCCTCCAGCCTCTGGACACTACGCTGACAGACGCAGCAAACCTTCTTGCCACAGCTCGCAATGATGTGCCATCCTGGATGAGCTGCACTACCTGAGCAACTTCTGTGGGTTGTAGAGTCCGTCTCATGCTACCACTAGTGTGAAAGCACAACCAACATTCAAAAGTGACCAAAACATCAGCCAGAAAGAATTGGTACTGAGATGTGGTCTGTGGTCTCCACCTGCAGAACCACTCCTTTATTGAGTGTGTCTTGATAATTGCCAATAATTTCCATCTATTGTCTTCCATTTGCACAACAGCATGTGAAATTGATTGTCCATCAGTGTTGCTTCCTAAGTGGACAGTTTGATTTCACAGAAGTTTGATTTACTTGGAGTTATATTCTGTTGTTTAAGTGCTCCCTTTATTTTTTTGAGCAGTGTATATTTTCTCATGTCATGTATTTACTACTAAAAGTAATTTTTTACATTTAGGTTTCATTAAGTGTTTTACACCGACTATTACAGACTTATTGTTTCCCTGCACATTCAAGTTTTGTGTTTTCTTTGGGCATAGATCAGCTAATAGGCACTCAGGAAAAAAAAACAGATTAAAGATCTACAAACTCTCCCTTAAGACTAAGGAGCTCACTGATAGATTCTCAGTTAGCTAATTTTGCAGCCAGCAATAGACAGTGCAGCACAGATGCTACAGAAGGCAACATTTTTAATGAAACTCAATTACAGAAATCGATTTTAGCCCCAAATACTTGCATTAAAGTAAAAAAAATGGCCCCAAAGCTGGACAACCGCTTTAACTCCTTACCAACATCTGCTGTACATGTATGGTATAAGTCAGTAGCGGGTGTATGGAGCAGGGTCAGCTCGCCCCGTACATGGCAGATAATGGCTGTGACAAACAACCAGGACCTGCCTCTAACAGCTGCGAGTGGAGCGAAGATCTGCCCACCACTGTTAACCTGTTCAGTGCTGCTGTCAATCTCTAACAGCAGCATTAACAGTGCGCCAGCATTGGGACGCGTCGTTCCATGCGCCCACCGGCGCTCCTGTGACGCGATCATAGGGCGCCGATGGACTGCTATGACATCCGGGGGTCTGCTGAAGCCTCCGTGCCTGTCATCATAAAGCTTCATTTGGGCTGTAAAGAAGACCGTGGTTTTGCTATATGGAGCATTACTGTGGTATCGCTGTATATAGCACAAGCAATCAGATGATGTATACAAATACAGTGAAAAAAAGTATATATATATTTATTAAAACCCCACACGTTCAACTCACCTCCCACTAAAAATAAAGATAATAAAAATATACACATTTTGTGGTTTGGTCTCTTTCAGAGAAATACAATCTATCAAAATATAAAAAAAAAAACGATCAGTGAACACAGAAAAAAATTCAAAAAGACAAAATTGCATTTTTTCGTTCGCCTCAATACTGCAGAAAATCCTGTAAGAAGCGATGACCATGACATATGTGCCCCAAAATGTTATCAATAAAGTCCTCTTGCCCTTCAAAAAATAAGCCCCCACACAGCTCCATCAACCTGGAAACTGAAAATGTTTCGGGTCTCAGAAAAAATGGTGACAGCATCAAAAAAAAGTTTTTTTCTTTTGCCAAAACTATTGGAGAAGTTTGGTCTTGCTGTAATCACACTGAGGAGTAGGATCCTATTACCAGGTCATTTTTACCACACAATGTACGCCGTTAAAACCGTTCCCAGAAAAACAATGTCAGGCTTTTTTTTTCGCACTTTTACTGCACTTGGAATGTTTTTCCCGTTTTCTAGGACTATGTGGTAAATGAATGGTGTCATTTATAAGGACAGCTCATCCTACAAAATAACAAGACCTCACACTATGTGGACAGATATCAAAAAGTTATAGCCCTTGGAAAAAGCGGAGGAAAAAACAGAAAAAAAACATAAATTGGTTATGTCGGGAAGGGGTAAAGCTGAAGAAACGCATGTAAGAGCAGAATATGGAGGAAGGTCAGATATCACAGACTGGTGGATACTACCTGCTCCATCGCTGGCAGAATACTCCACCCCCATGGTGTCCGCTGATATCTTCTCTTGTAGCAACGTCTCCAAACTCTATAAAACATCGGGAACAGTCAGCAGAGGGTTTGATGATTGGCTCATATTGGCGATATACTCAGGGGCATTACTGGGGCCAGGGAAGATTGGGAATGAATAGCGTATTGACTGTTAGAGATGTGATCTCTTCCATTAAAGGGGATGTCTAGTTGGAACAAGTTATCACTGATCTCTGGATAGGTGATGACCTGTCCCAGTGGGAGCACCCCTTTATTATGTGGTATATATGGAGGATGTGATATCATGCAGAGTTCTAGCAGTATTACACTTCGGTCCGTTCTGCGTGCATCTGGGCCATTCCCTATGGAGGAGCGGAGCTGGGGGGAAATATCAGGATCTCGTCGCTGGATCCATCCAGATGGGAGATGTAACGAGTGCGGCGCCCCCCACTGGTGTCTCAGCGTATCATGTGTTGGGGAATAATAACTTATTGTCTGGTAAATGTGCTGATTCCTGTGAGTTGTGGTCGCTGAGTGCGTGTGATGGGATGTGGCTCCGTCCGTTATATTATATCACGTCTTATACCTATAATCTCTCGCTGATCGCAGGTGTCTGTCTTCACACTCAGATGAGAAGGAACAAACTGACGATATAGGACTTTTTTTTTTTCCCAAATTCAAACCGAGCAATCCTATTGGCTGAGTATGAATGCAGTTACCATGGTGACAGAAGTAGCAGCAGATTTAAAGGGACAAAACACTAATATTGTACTAAAGTGTATTTTATTATATATTTCACATAACTGACTGGGTACACCTTGGTGCGGGTGGGATGGCTTTTTTTAAATCAAAAACCATGTTTACTAAGTACCCTATATTATATATATTCACTATTGCTTTTTACTTACTTATAGCAGGGTATATGCTCATATTGTTTCTATCCTAAGTTTATCTATTTTCTAATAGAGACATGACCAGTCCTCTTTAGAATTTTATAGTGACCCCATTGAGGTCATGGACTGATATTGGGGATTGCAGAGTTGGGGCAAGGTGACAGGTGACAGTAAGTGACATCAAATGAAGGTTATGGTGCATGCACAGTAAATCAGTCGTGTTATTCCACAGAAATGCTGTTCTATAAAACACAAAATATCTTCATATGGTGAGGAGTTGTGTTGTGTTTCCATCATTTACATTCTAGCGTGGTGATCACATAAAATGTAAAATTCCTATTAAATAATTACTGAATGACA
The DNA here is from genome assembly GCF_046119375.1 of Phyllobates terribilis. NCBI lineage: Eukaryota > Metazoa > Chordata > Amphibia > Anura > Dendrobatidae > Phyllobates > Phyllobates terribilis. The sequence goes on along the minus strand of NW_027363467.1, from coordinate 200,780 downwards.
GTAGCCTGTATCCCTGGAGGACAAGTCATTTACCGCTTCACCAGGTTTGATGTTCTAATGCATTTAGATGTTTCAGTATTTGTATATATGTATATATATATTTTTTCCCCTCTTAAGGGTATTCAAGCGCAGACAGTGACCAACTTCTTCCTCGCCTTTGAAGCACAGCTTTCAATTATTCCTGTCGTAAACAAGGTGAAAAGCTTAGAGCCGAACACTATCAGACTCCTTCAGTCCCGCAGCAGGTAAATCTGTGAACATCGCCGGCACTCCTGCTGTTCCTAGCACCGATCCCTCTATGAGCGGCTGTGCAGTAATGAAGGCAGGATTCACCCCAAACTTGCTCGTCTTTTTTTTCGATTTCCAGTTCTGGTAATTAGTTATACACATGTGTATATCCAGTGGTCAACTCACAACCTGTGTATGGAAAATGAATTGTTTGCTGTATGCATCGCATTTGTAGGATGCACACTGTTCATTTCATTATGGAGCGGAGTAGGAGGAGACTTTCATTACTGTTCCCTTTACTTCCTCCCTGCTGATAGGAAATGCCATGCTGTTTGCTTGTGTCCTGTGATTACAGCAGCCTGCAACAGTTTTCAAGCGTGCACTTCCCGGCTCAGTCATCAAGCAGTAAATGATAAAATTAAAACGCTGCTATCCCTTTGTTAGTCACTTTTTTATCTTCTTCCCCCTTCTACGAATGCTGTAGTCCGTTATTCTAGAACTGCTCTGAAAATGGTTCTCTCTGGAGTGTTGGGATTTGGGTTTAGGGTGGGTTAGGGAATTGAAGTTCAGATACTTTGTTCATGTTTTATACTATGGAATTACTATGTCATGTATGTTATTTGAAAGATGGAAAATTTGTATTTGGAGTTTTTCAATAAAAATTATTTGATTAAAAAAAAATCATGAAATTAAAATTCCTCCCATTCTTGAGAAAGAATAGGATTTTTACTAAGAGGTAAATTGCACGTTCCTTGTTTTACAGGCACTTTACATTTTTGCTAGTTTTGTGCGATTACACAATCCCTTCTAAAGGCCAGTGCCAGTTGTACATCTCTCCCTAAACTCTTGTTCAGCACTATATTTTATGCCAGTTTTATTATATGGTTTCTAGATTTTGTCCAGCTTTGATAAATAATTAGTATTTATACTTTTGCTTTTAGATAGACTTGAAGAATGCAGATCCGGAGAGGGTGGAGAAACAAATTGAGAAGATGTTTGACATTCCCGCTAGTGACTGTATCCGGGTACAATGCGCTCCAGATCAAAATCATTCCTGTAGGCAAATTTAACTTCGCTGTCTGTACCTTGTCTTTTATTTTTTTTTCTACAAAATTTGGCTGGAAAAGGGGCAATGTAGCGAGGAATTTACAAAAAATTTTTGGTGTTAAAAAAACACGAAACTATTTTGTAACGCATCATTTTTGCGCAAAAATGTGCAGCTTCCTATTTTACAGCACTCTTGCAACTTTTAGAAACTTGACTTGGTAAGCTACACAGGTCTAAGAACGACGGGTGACGTTAAAAGTGGATAAAGATACACGGTGGCTCAGTGGATAAAGATACATGGTGGCTCAGTGGTTAGCATTGTTGCTTTGCAGCACTGGGATCCTGGGTTCAAATCCCACCAAGGACAACATCTGCAAGAAGTTAGTATGTTCTCCCCGTGTTTGCGTTGGTTTCTTCTGGGTTCTCGGGTTTCCTCCCACACTCCAAAGACATACTGATAGGGAATGTAGATTGTGAGCCCCAATGGGGACAGCGATGATAATGTCTGTAAAGCGCTGCGGAATAGGATGGTGCTATGTAAGTGAGTAAAATAAATAAAGATGGAAGTGCTACATAAACATTTATCAAACATCGTGCAACTCTTTGATACATTTGGCACAAATAATGGTAACACAACCACAAGCAAAACTGACCTGAGGAAGTCGCTTTATGATACATTTTTCGGAAAGAATTTGGAAGATTTAAAGCGTTAGAAATGAGCAAGATTATCCAATATCACAGAAAAAGGAAAAGTCTCCAGATGTTTTTATGCCGGATGCCGGTATGTGTCCATACCTAAAGAAGAGCTGTCAAAAGAATTGGTAAGGAATCCTTTAGTAAACATAAATATCCATAGGGGTTTTGAGTGTTAAAAAAAAAAGATCATCTAAAAGATTTTGTGATCTGCGTTTACATGATTGTAATAACATTACAGCCCCATTCAGACTTACAGGTTTTATCCATGAGAAACTGAGCACAACGATATATAGGTTTGTGGGAGAAGATTCAGTATAAATTGTAATTCATTCATTAGATTTGAGAGTCCTCAGTGGCTGATATCTTTAATGGCTAACTGAAAAGATGGTAACAAACTGCAAGCTTTCCAAACTGCTCAGGCCTCTTCATCAGGCAGACCTGAGACCTGAGTAGTCTGGAAAGCTTGCAATTTGTTACCATCTTTTCCGTTAGCCATTAAAAGGTATCAACCACTGAGGACTCTCACATCTAAATACTCTTCTATCTACTGGCTAACACAGTACAAAGATAGATATTTTTCCTGTATCAATTTATTCAGTGGAATCCTGCTGTTTGTATAGATGAGTCCAGTGGGCGGTCATGCTAGTGATTGACAGCTATCTTTGCCTGCATGGTCATACAGGGAACTGTCAATCACTTAGGACCGCCCACTGGACTAGTGTACATACTGCAGGACTTTCTCTGCATAAAATGCAAGTCTTACTGACTCTCTTCCCACAGATATGTCTATCAGTCTGATCAACTTCTCTGCTCTACAACATCCCCCTACAGATCTTATACCATTTCAACATGACAGGTTCCTTTAATCACCTGCAGATGACATAAGTAGCCATGTTCTGTGTGGCTTACGGAGGGGCTTGATTGCTTGTCAGCTTCAAACAGGTTTCATTTCTTGTGATTCATTGGAGCCGAGGTCTAAACTGTATTAAGAAATTAATTTCTCTGTTTATTTCTATTAGATCTCGGCGAAGCTTGGAACAAATGTGGAAAGTGTTCTTCAAGAAGTTGTCAGGAGGCTTCCACCGTGAGTATGGACTAATGCGGCTCTATCCATCTTCTCTTTATTAAAGGGAACCTGTCACCTTGAAAAATGCTATGTACCTGCAGGTATAGGGTTAATCTGCAGATAAATATTGTTACAATGTTGCCCGGCCGCCTTATTGATAATGCAGGTACCGGGAGAAAATTAACTTCTTTCCTCCCTGCAGCCGCCGGCCTTCACTCATCGTTGTGCACGGAGCGGCTACAGTCTTGGATCACAGCACCGCTCACTATATCGGAGGTGACGGCTGTAAACCTGGCCCGGATTTTGATTGACAGCTTGCTCTGCACAGATGCGCTGCAGAACCACTTACAATCTGAGTGAAGGAGAGTAGTATGTTCACAGATAGAGAATATGGCTCATCCACGTGCGGATCTGCTCCACGTCCGATTACATATTTGTGGGAGAAACCCTAGTGGCAGCCTCATATTTCTGACATGGATCCTCTAGCACTATTTGTGAAACTGCGGCTCCCAGCATAACTTGATGAGAGACCGTCAGCCTGCTGGGATCTGTAGTTTCACAAGCTGCGGACCTCCGCTCACTCCAGCACTGGTCGGCATTTTCAGCACGTGAACGTACGCCATGCTTTCCGGAGACACAAGGGTGTAGATAACTTTATCAAACCCTTGACTGTAAGTTTGCTGAACCCTAAGTGGATTCGATTGTTCCCACAGTTTCAGTTTTGGACCATTTAAGGGGAATTTACAGGGTTCTGGCCACTGACCAGGGGGATCAGTATCCCTGTATGTCTTTGTATATACTTGATAAAGACCTATAACAGGTCGAAACGTTATGTGATGGCAGAATAAACTTTGTCTTTTGGAATTCATCACCCCGGACTGAACGCGGTTTACTTACCTTTATACCCCTTAACAGGATGTCTTATTTTTGTGTTTTAGTCCCAAGATTGAAAAGGGCAGCCCTCTTAAAGCCCTGCTGTTTGACTCAACGTTTGATCACTACAGAGGCGTCGTAGCCAGCATCGCCCTGTGTGGAGGTGACGTGTGTAAAGGCAATAAATCGTGTCTGCCCACTCTGGCAAGTGCTATGAAGTCAATGAGGTTGGCATACTGACCCCAGAGGAAGTACCAGCTGAAAAACTAAGTTTTTTTTAATAATCTTATTAGCCTTTCCCTCTGTCTTCCCCAATCAGCCCTCTGTATTGATGATCAGATCAAAGATCTAGACAGGGATTGTCTCACGCTGCATCTCCTTCCTGATTGTATCACTGAGAAGACAGAAGCTGCCCCATCCCATTCTCCAAGAAATGCAGAACCCAATGCATCTGCTGTCCGTGATCCGCTTATTGTCAGAGGACATCATTAGGGACTGCATTTTCTCATTGCTTAAGAAATTGTTGGGGGATCCTGCTAATTGCTGAATAATAAAACTGCAGCACCGCTCCATTTAAAGCAGTGTTTCCCAAACTCCAGTCCTCATGGCCCCCAACAGGTCAGGTTTTCCCCCCAACAGGTCAGGTTTTCAGGATTTCCTCAGTATTACACATGTGATGAAAGTATCATCAAGGAATCAGGAATTCTCTCACCTGTGCAATACTATAGAAATCCTGAAGACATGACCTGTGGGGGGCCGTGGGGACTGGAGTTTGGGAAACACTGATTTTAAAGGGACTGTCAGCACAGAATGACTGTTGAAACCAAGTACAAGCGCTCCATGGATCACGGCGTGGGCCAATCATTTATATACACCTTCCCACTTGCTTGTTTTACCTCTGTCTCCTTCCTTCTCTGGTTCTATGAAGCCAGAGCTGTCAATCAAAGAAGAGGAGGGTGTCTATAGAGGGAAAACAAGCAGGTGGGAAGGTGTATATAAATGATTGGCCCCGAAGCACCGAGAGTTGGGACTTAGTTTGAACAGTCATTCTGTGCTGACAGTCCCTTTAGGTGGACGAGATCCAGATGCAGCTCATTTCACCGCGTAAGGTTGTTTACCCACTATGCGCTCTCCACGGCATCTCCAGACTCTGTCTCGTCTGTCGCATGAGCTCAGTGTGAACCTGCTTTCATCTATGAAGAGCACAGGGCGCCAGTGGCGACTTTGCCAATCCTGGTGTTCTGTGGAAAATGCCAAGTGTCCTTCACGGTGTTGGGCTGTGAGCACCACCCCTATCTGTGGACGTTGGGCCCTCATACCACCCTCATGGAGTCTGTTTCAAACCGTTGGTGCAGACACATGCACATTTGTGGCCTGCTGGAGGTCATTTTGCATGGCTCTGGAAGTGCTCCTCCTGTTCCTCCTTGCACAAAGGCGGAGGTAGCGGTCCTGCTGCTGGGTTGTTGCCCTCCTACGGCCCCCTCCACGTCTCCTGGTGTACTGGCCTGTCTCCTGGCAGCGCCTCCAGGCTCTGGACACTACGCTGACAGATGCAGCAAACCTTCTTGCCACAGCTTGCATTGATGTGCCATGTTGGATGAGCTGCACTACCTGAGCAACTTCTGTGGGTTGTAGAGTCCGTCTCATGCTACCACGAGTGTGAAAGCACAACCAACATTCAAAAGTGACCAAAACATCAGCCAGAAAGCATTGGTACTGAGATGTGATCTGTGGTCCCCACCTGCAGAACCACTCCTTTATTGAGGGTGTCTTAATAATTGCCATTAATTTCCATCTATTGTCTATTCCATTTGCACAACAGCATGTGAAATTGATTGTCAATCAGTGTTGCTTCCTAAGTGGACAGTTTGATTTCACAGAAGTTTGATTTACTTGGAGTTATATTCTGTTGTTTAAGTGCTCCCTTTATTTTTTTGAGCAGTTTACTTTTTTTCTCCACTGTATATAGAGAAGATGCACAGCCCAAAAAAGGTGTTCTGTGTACCTATGTTCCCTGGAACTTGTAGGGTCTTATTTGTGGACCTAGGAAGGGAAAATATTAAAAAATCCCCAAATCACCTCCCAAACCAGTGCCCTCTTATACTCATTGTTGTGTATCCCGCCATTATTCTGACATCAACATCTGGCAGGGGTGTCATGTGAGCACTACTTCTTCTGGCTTAGATGAAATATGAATGCTGCAACCAATCAGAAGCTGCAACACTCATGCGTTGCCCCCACCGGTTGTTAACCTCATGTAACCAGTGGGGTATGCAGCGCTGGTCTGGAGATATCAATTTCTTTTAGTTTTCTCACCTCCCTTGGCCCATCAATAGTTGGTGTCTAGTAGTGGATAACCCAATTAAAGGGTTATTTCCCTCTCAGATATATCCACCGAAGAAGCCATAAATGGCTAATAGATGTTGGCTCCACCTCTGTAGCCCCCCGCAGCTATCGAGATAAGGCTGTATCTCTAGTTAATATGAACATAGAAGTGGCTGTGCATGATAGGCTTTCTCCATTCACTTCTATGGAGGTTCAGAATAATACAAAGGGTTGTAGATGAGTTAATAAAGACTACAATGGAAGTCTACTAACAATACACGGGCACTGATTCCCTGTGGACACCTGAGATCAGCCACTGAAGCTGTAGGGGGCAGTGTTAGCTTATATGTGCACATTTATATGGAGGGTGTTTGTACATATCCCTATGGACCTGTCCCACATCTATGGATTATTTTACATAAATGAACACTGTCCCATTGTGCAGCAAAGGTCTATACAATAAACTGTGTACACCGCTGTCCAATGAGGATAATAGAACTGTACTGGTTATTGTATCATTATGGGATCTAATTGATGGCTGTCGTAGCGAAGTGTTTTAATAATTAATTTACTACATCTTTTTACAGAAAACCACATTGGCAGCACGGCATATACAGTAAAATGTTACATGCATATCACATCAAGTGAAAAATCCCCATGGAAATGCCTCTACTAAAGCACGCTGCTATAAAAACACTCTGTAAAGTAAGTCCACGCTGCAGCATGAATATAACGGGCGAACTAGAAAACAGGTTTGGCAAAAAAATGTATCCATCAGATAGATGTCAACTGTATACTTTTATAATATAGATCTGGACAGGGGTATATATAGCATAGACAGGATTGGGTTTATTAAGGATTGCATTCATACGACAACCCTACAAGGGAACCAGTCACGTGAAAGAAAGGCTATTAACCTGCAGATATGCAGTTAATCTGCAGGTTAATGGTCAAATGTATATAGAGGTCTCAAAAAGTCAGAAATCATAAAGGGATCTAATAATAAAATGTAACCTTTATTTATACAATGCTAAAAAGACATAAATATGATCTAGGACATAAACAAAAACTGCACCCAAAACGTGAAAATATATGAAAGAAAAATATTATTTTTAAAACCAATTCAAATTGCTGTATGTGAACCTCTCTGATGACCCTCAAATGCTCCCATGAAGGGAGGAAAAAAAGCCCCATGTTTACGAAGTTGGTGAAATGACGTTGAAGGGAAAGGATCTAGGCAGAGGTCCTGGACCCATGGGTGAATGGCCTATGGAGTTTGAAGATCGGTTGATCACTGGGCTGGATAAATATGCTACAGTTGTGGAATCTGTCGTCTGGATTTGATGAACTTTCTTAAGGACTGTTGCTACTGGATACCTGTGTCTCTATTGTTTTATCTTGTCGTCTGGAGGAGCGAGGAATGTGAATACAAACTATACTGGTTGGCGATACGAAATCTGTGAGCCAACCAAAAGTGGTGAAATAGTGAGTATCGCCTGGTACAAAGGCAGTTGAACTACCGCCCCAGGAAGGGTATCTTGTGCACTGGGGGCAATGTATTTTGGCCATTTACCTAGAGTTGTAGTAAAACCTTGGATGTAAGAGATAAACTATTGTTGCATCATTAACTTGTCTAGGTGATTATTGCAACCCACAACCTCAGATCTTCACATACAGGATTAGAAAAACATTATTGTTTTCTTTCAAAAGCAATATCACATCTGTCCATAGATTGTGACTGGCACTGGACTTCAGCTCTACTGAAATAAATGGAGCTGAGCTGCAATACCACACTGAACCTGTAGACAGGTTGTGGTGCTGTTTTTAGACAAAAAAACACAAGTTTCTAATCATGGACAACACCTTTGAAGACTTAGGCTGCGTGCTCACCAGGGCTGTGGAGTCGGTAAGCCACAGTTGCGACTCCGACTCCTGGATTTTATCAGGTTCCGACTCCTACTCCGGCTCCGACTCCTTCATAAATGGCCAATTTGTAACAATAAATTTACTGTTGTAAAATATTAACATCGTGCTTATTCAGTTTCTCACCATCATATAAGTAATCAGACCACTTAGAGCAAAAACTATATTTATTAGAATACAATTAGAATATAGCAAATAACTTTTATAAACTTTTCTAAACTCTTGTAAGTAAATATGCAATAAACACTGTTATGCAGTTAATAAGAAGAAATCTATAAATTTGTCCTCAGAAAAAGTATTGCCTCTGTCAGATCCTCCTTCATGGATGCCCTCTAATCTGATCTAATTATTTTGAGAGCAGAGAACAACCTCTCTACACTAACTTGGGTTGGTGGCAAAGCAGTAACCACTCGGGCAACATCTCTGACAATGTCAGGATACAGAGGAATCGCTTGTTGCACTGTTATTTTTGATGAACGGTCAAATTTCTCAATTTCTTTTAGTGCACATGAAAAATTCTGCTGAAATGTACTGGCTGTGTTCTTTGATGGGGATGACTCTTCTTCTATGCGGGAACGCTTTGCACGGTCCTTGTGATCCAAATATTTTTCGAAATTAAATTCTTCATCAGTTGATGATGAGGGTGAAGATGTGGCAGGACGACCAAGCTCTTCTTGTTCCTCCTGACTGTTCTGCAACCCTTTCATCCTTACTGCTATTTCAAACAGAGCTTCTTTTCCTTTAGTTAGCTGTTGATCATCTAGAAGAATCCGATGCATTGGGTCTACATAAACAGCTGCCAAAAGAATGTTATTTTGTAATAGTAGCTCCTCTCTCCGTTTCATTGATGTAGCAATGCCACTTGCAATTAACCCTCCTCTTTGGGACAGGCGAAACATCAGGTTCTTCCACTCCTTTAAGAAAATACCTGGAGTTAAGTCCTCTGCTTGTCATTTTTTAGTCACTGTAAATGGGTGCTCTAGCAATTTTTCCAGCTCAGTCACCTGATTCCACTGACTTTCATTTAGCGTCAGATGAGGGTTAGCCATGTCTACAAGAAAGGTTTTCAGTTCAACCAAGCGCTGAATCATTAAGTAAGTACTGCCCCATCGTGTGGCTTGATCAATAATTGCCCCTTTTCCAGCACGTCTCTTCAAAATTGAGTCAACTTTAGGGGTTCTGGCAACAGTAGCCAATTTTCTCCCCTTGCCAATCAGTGCAGCAGCATGTCCTTCTTGCAGACTGTCTCTTATAGCCAGCTGTAGCGTACGCACAACACAGCGCATGTGATGAATGAAAGAACGGATTGTCACAGTTTCAACAAGATCATCTAAACTATCATGTTGCTGTTCATCTGAAGCAACTTCAGTTTGCTCCTCAGTTACAATACTGTGTTCCTCTATTTCAAACATTTCTGTGTCTGTGGACCCAGAATGTTCTTCTAGCTGCTGGTCACCATCATTACTCTCATTCATTAGCTTAATAGTACTTATCATATTTGAAGCATTGAACTTGCTCTTTTTTAAGTTCATAGTCTTGCAGAACCTTTTCCACCAAGACCTGGAGAAACTCACTGGTGTGATGAGCTTTGGTGTCTTTTACTGCCAATGTCTTGGTAACTATTTCATTTTTGTCACAAAGAAATCGGACATTGATGGCAAAATAGTTTACTCTGTGACGTGTGCAGGCATCCATTTTAAGAAGCAGAAAGCGTCCCTTGAGAGTTTTTTTAAGTTCTTCCTTTTGTTTAAAAGCTTCTTCGATTACTAATTTTCTAATACTCTCTCTCTCCAGAGAAACACCAAGCTTGCGGGCCATTTCCCCATTCAGACACATAAAAGCTGGTCGTGAAAATAATGAAATAGGCACACTATCCTTTACAACTAGCTTTATGATCTGTTTTTTAAATGTATCTACTGTCATTGTCACAGTAACTTTGTCACTGACAAAATATCTTGCAAATGATGGCTGCAAAGTTCTCTGCTCCTTTGTTTGGCTGGAAGAGCTGGGCACTGGTTCATTGGTTTGGATGCAGTCTTTCTCATCCACTGCTTTCAGTACTTCTGGATGAAAGCACTGTAAATGTCTCTTTAGATTAGAAGCTCTGGTAGGAGCATTTTAATCTTTGCCTGAATATGCACTGATCTTGGCTTCACAGCTTTTGTTTTCGTCTGGATTATTTGTCATACACTGACAGACATAATGTTTTCTATCTTGAGTGATGGTGAAATGTTCAAATACAGCTGATTTAATGTGACGCTTCTTTGACATTCTCAGGTTTTTAATTCTGCATTCACAATCCAAATGACAATTGTTTTTCCTAAAAACAATGGTACAAAATTATTGCCAGGTCGTACAACTGATATAGTGGTCAGTAATACTGTTATTCCTCATGTACTCACAGTTAACTGATGCAAAGTTTGTTGAAAGGATAATACTTCTTACAGTCTTCCTCTTCTGAGTAGCAGCTGTGAGATGCTTGGAAGACGCACACCTAGTAAACATCTAGTCTAGAGGAGGAGCTTTACTACTAAGAATTTGCAACACATTTTCACTTTCAGTTTCATACATTGTAAGTAGGGGGGTTGTGGCAGCATGAGGTTAACCAAGTATAAGATTAGATAAGGGCAGTGGAGAACAGTGACACACAAGAAGTAAGAAATGTCTCTATCTCCAGCAGAACTGCTTATCACTGTTGTTCATAGTTTGATACAACATATATATTTGAGTAACATTTATAAAATTCATATGAAAGTTCAATTATGAAATATTAATACATTTTTTTTAAAGCTGGAGTCGGTACATTTCTACCGACTCAGACTCCAACCAAAACTAACTCCGACTCCACGACTCCGACTCCACAGCCCTGGATGTAACAGCAGAATAGTGAGTGCAGCTCTGGAGGTGACAGGAGGATAAGACATAATGTAACAGCAGAATAGTGACAGCAGCTCTGGAGGTGGCTGGAGGATAAGACCTGAAGTAACTGCAGAATAGTGAGTGCAGCTCTGGAGGTGACTGGAGGATAAGACACAATGTAACAGCAGAATGGTGAGTGCAGCTCTGGAGGTTACTGGAGGATAAGACACGATGTAACAGCAGAATAGTGAGTGCAGATCTGGAGGTGACTGGAGGATAAGACCTGATGTAACTGCAGAATAGTGAGTGCAGCTCTGGAGGTGACTGGACGATAAGACATGATGTAACAGAAGAATAGTGACTGCAGCTCTGGAGGTGAATGGAGGATAAGACCTGATGTAACCGCAGAATAAAGACTACAGCTCTGGAGGTGACTGGAGGATAAGACACGAAGTAACAGGAGAATAGTGACTGCACCTCCGGAGGTGACTGGAGGATAAGACATGATGTAACAACAGAATAGAGATTGCAGCTCTGGAGGTGACTGGAGGATGAGACACTATGTAACAGCAGAATAGTGAGTGCAGCTCTGGAGGTGACTGGCAGATAAAACATGATGTTACAGCAGAATAGTGACTGTAGCTCTGGAGGTGAATGGAGGATAAAACCTGATGTAACAGCAGAATAGAGACTACAGCTCTGGAGGTGACTGAAGGATAAGACGTAATGTAACAGAAGAATAGTGAGTGCAGCTCTTGAGGTTACTGGAGGATAAGACACGATGTAACAGCAGAATAGTGAGTGCAGCTCTGGAGGTGTCTGGAGGATAAGACACGATGTAACAGCAGAATAGTGAGTGCAGCTCTGGAGGTGGCTGGAGGATAACACACGATGTAACAGCAGAATAGTGACTGCAGCTCTGGAGGTGTCTGGAGGATAAGACACGATGTAACAGCAGAATAGTGAGTGCAGCTCTGGAGGTGACTGGAGGATAAGACACGATGTTACAGGAGAATAGAGACTGTAGCTCTGGAGGTGACTGCAGGATAAGACATGATGTAACAGCAGAATAGTGAGGGCAGCTCTTGGGGTGACTGGAGGATAAGACACGATGTAACAGCAGAATAGTGAGTGCAGCTCTGTAGGTGACTGGAGGATAAGACCTGATGTAACAGCAGAATAGAGACTGCAGCTCTGGAGGTGACTGGAGGATAAGACATGATGTAACAGCAGAATAGTGAGGGCAGCTCTTGGGGTGACTGGAGGATAAGACACGATGTAACAGCAGAATAGTGACTACAGCTCTGGAGTTGACTGGAGGATAAGACATGATGTAACAGCAGAATAGTAACTGCAGCTCTGGAGGTGACTGGAGGATAAGACACGATGTAACAGCAGAATAGCGAGTGCAGCTCTGGAAGTAACTGGAGGATAAGACATGATGTAACAGCAGAATAGTAACTGCAGCTCTGGAGGTGACTGGAGGATAAGACACGATGTAACAGGAGAATAGTGAGTGCAGCTCTGGAGGTGACTGAAGGATGGGACACAATGTAACAGCAGAATACTGAGTGCAGCTCTGGAGGTGACTGGAGGACAAGACACGATGTAACAGCAGAAAAGTGACTGCAGCTCTGGAGGTGACTTAAGGATAAGACATGATGTTACAGCAGAATAGAGACTGCAGCTCTGGAGGTGACTGCAGGATAAGACATGATGTAACAGCAGAATAGTGAGTGCAGCTCTGGAGGTGACTGGAGGAAAAGACATGATGTAACAGCAGAATAGTAACGGCAGCTCTGGAGGCGACTGGAGGATAAGACACGATGTAACAGCAGAATAGTGACTGCAGCTCTGGAGGTGACTGGAGGATAAGACATAATGTAACAGACTAGTGAGTGCAGCTCTGGAGGTGACTGGAGGATCAGACATGATGTAACAGCAGAAAAGTGAGTGCAGTTCTGGAGGTGGCTGGAGGATAAGACACAATGTAACAGCAGAATAGTGACTGCAGCTCAGGAGGTGGCTGGAGGATAGGACACGATGTAACAGCGGAATAGTGACTGCAGCTCTGGAGGTGACTGGAGGATAAGACATAATGTAACAGCAGAATAGTGAGTGCAGTTCTGAAGGTGACTGGAGGATAAGACATGATGTAACAGCAGAATAGTGACGACAGCTCTGGAGGTAACTGGAGGATAAAACACGATGTAATAGCAGAACAGTGACTGCAGCTCTGGAGGTGACTGGAGGATAAGACATGATGTAATAGCAGAATAGTGACTGCAGCTCTGGAGGTGACTGGAGGATAAGACATGATGTAACAGCAGAATAGTGACTGCAGCTCTGGAGGTGACTGGAGGATAAGACCTGATGTAACAGCAGAATAGTGACTGCAGCTCTGGAGATGACTGGAGGATAAGACCTGATGTAACAGCAGAATAGTGACTGCAGCTCTGGAGGTGACTGGAGGATAAGACACGATGTAACAGCAGAATAGTGAGTGCAGCTCAGGAGGTGACTGGAGGATAAGACACGAAGTAAAAGCAGAATACTGAGTGCAGCTCTGGAGGTGACTGGAGGATAAGATGTCATGTAACAGCAGAATAGTGAAGGCAGCTCTGGAGGTGACTGGAGGATAAGACACTATGTAACAGCAGAAAAGTGAGTGCAGTTCTGGAGGTGGCTGGAGGATAAGACACGATGTAACAGCAGAATAGTGACTGCAGCTCTGGAGGTGACTTGAGGATAAGACATGATGTTACTGCAGAATAGAGACTGCAGCTATGAAGGTGACTGGAGGAAAAAACATGATGTAACAGCAGAATAGTAACGGCAGCTCTGGAGGTGACTGGAGGATAAGACACGATATAACAGCAGAATACTGAGTGCAGATCTGGAGGTGGCTGGAGGATAAGACCTGATGTAACAGCAGAATAGTGATTACAGCTCTGGAGGTGACTGGAGGATAAGACCTCATGTAACAGCAGAATACTGAGTGCAGATCTGGAGGTGGCTGGAGGATAAGACCTGATGTAACAGCGGAACAGTGAGTGCAGCTCTGGAGGTGACTGCAGGATAAGACATGATGTAACAGCAGAATAGTAACTGCAGGTGTGGAGGTGACTGGAGGATAAGACACGATGTAAGAGCAGAATAGTGAGTGCAGCTGTGGAAGTAACTGGAGGATAAGACATGATGTAACATCAGAATAGTGACTGCAGCTCTGGAGGTAACTGGAGGATAAAACATGATGTAACAGCAGAATAGTGACTGCAGCTCTGGAGGTGACTGAAAGATAAGACATGATGTAACAGCAGAATAGTGACTGCAGCTTTTGAGGTGACTGGAGGATAAGACCTGATGTAATAGCAGAACAGTGATTGCATCTCTGGAGGCGACTGGAGGATAAGACCTGATGTAACAGCAGAATAGAGACTGCAGCTCGGGAGGTGACTGGAGGATAAGACCTGATGTAACAGCAGAATAGTGACTGCAGCTCTGGAGGTGGCTGGAGGATAAGACACGATGTAACAGCAGAATAGTGACTGCAGCTCTGGAGGTGGCTGGAGGATAAGACACGATGTAACAGCAGAATAGTGACTGCAGCTCTGGAGGTGACTGGAAGATAAGACATGATGTAACAGCAGAATAGTGACTGCAGCTCTGGAGATGACTGGAGGATAAGACCTGATGTAACAGCAGAATAATGACCACAGCTCTGGAGGTGAGTGGAGGATAAGACACGATGTAACAGCAGAATAGTGAGTGCAGCTCTGGAGGTAACTGGAGGATAAGACATGATGTAACAGCAGAATAGTAACTGCAGCTCTGGAGGTAATTGGAGGATAAGACATAATGTAACAGCAGAATAGTGACAGCAGCTCTGGAGGTGGCTGGAGGATAAGACCCGTTTTAACTGCAGAATAGTGAGTTCAGCTCTGGAGGTGACTGGAGAATAGGACACAGTGAAACAGCAGAATGGTGAGTGCAGCTCTGGAGGAGACTGGAGGATAAGACACGATGTAACAGCAGAATAGTGAGTGCAGATCTGGAGGTGACTGGAGGATAAGACCTGATGTAACTGCAGAATAGTGAGTGCAGCTCTGGAGGTGACTGGAGGATAAGACATAATGTAACAGCAGAATAGTGAGTGCAGCTCTGGAGGTGACTGGAGGATAAGGCGTGATGTAACAGCAGAATAGTGACTGCAGCTCTGGAGGTGAATGGAGGATAAGACCTGATGTAACAGCAGAATAGAGACTACAGCTCTGGAGTTGACTGGAGGATAAGACACAAAGTAACAGCAGAATAGTGACTGCAGCTCTGGAGGTGACTGGAGGATAAGACATGATGTAACAACAGAATAGTTATTGCAGCTCTGGAGGTGACTGGAGGATGAGATACGATGTAACAGCAGAATAGTGAGTGCAGCTCTGGAGGTGACTGGCAGATAAAACATGATGTAACAGCAGAATAGAGACTACAGCTCTTGAGGTGACTGGAGGATAAGACACGATGTAACAGCAGAATAGTGAGGGCAGCTCTTGAGGTGACTGGAGGATAAGACACGATGTAACAGCAGAAAAGTGAGGGCAGCTCTTGAGGTGACTGGAGGATAAGACACGATGTAACAGCAGAAAAGTGAGTGCAGCTCTGGAGGTGCCTGGAGGATAAGACACGATGTAACAGCAGAATAGTGAGTGCAGCTCTGGAGGTGGCTGGAGGATAAGACACGATGTAACAGCAGAAAAGTGACTGCAGCTCTGGAGGTGACTGGAGGATAGGACATGATGTTATAGGAGAATAGAGACTGCAGCTCTCGAGGTGACTGCAGGATAAGACATGATGTAACAGCAGAATAGAGACTGCAGCTCTGTAGGTGACTGGAGAAGACATGATGTAGCAGCAAAATAGTGAGTGCAGCTCTTGGGGTGACTGGAGGATAAGAAACGAATTAACAGCAGAATAGTGACTACAGCTCTGGAGTTGACTGGAGGATAAGACATGATGTAACAACAGAATAGTAACTGCAGCTCTTGAGGTGACTGGAGGATAAGACACGATGTAACAGCAGAAAAGTGAGGGCAGCTCTTGAGGTGACTGGAGGATAAGACACGATGTAACAGCAGAAAAGTGAGTGCAGCTCTGGAGGTGACTGGAGGATAAGACACGATGTAACAGCAGAAAAGTGAGTGCAGCTCTGGAGGTGCCTGGAGGATAAGACACGATGTAACAGCAGAAAAGTGAGGGCAGCTCTTGAGGTGACTGGAGGATAAGACACGATGTAACAGCAGAAAAGTGAGTGCAGCTCTGGAGGTGCCTGGAGGATAAGACACGATGTAACAGCAGAATAGTGAGTGCAGCTCTGGAGGTGGCTGGAGGATAAGACACGATGTAACAGCAGAAAAGTGACTGCAGCTCTGGAGGTGACTGGAGGATAGGACATGATGTTATAGGAGAATAGAGACTGCAGCTCTCGAGGTGACTGCAGGATAAGACATGATGTAACAGCAGAATAGAGACTGCAGCTCTGTAGGTGACTGGAGAAGACATGATGTAACAGCAGAATAGTGAGTGCAGCTCTTGGGGTGACTGGAGGATAAGACATGATGTAACAACAGAATAGTAACTGCAGCTCTGGAGGTGACTGGAGGATAAGACATAATGTAACAGCAGAATAGTGACCGCAGGTCTGGAGGTGACTGCAGGATAAGACATGATGTAACAGCAGAATAGTGAGTGCAGCTCTGGAGTTGACTGGAGGATAAGACATGATGTAACAACAGAATTGTAACTGCAGCTCTGAAGGTGACTGGAGGATAAGACACAATATAACAGCAGAATGGTAAGTGCAGCTCTGGAGGTGACTGGAGGTTAAGACACGATGTTACAGCAGAATAGTGACTGCAGCTCTGCAAGTGACTGGAGGATAAGACACAATGTAACAGCAGAACAGTGAGTGCAGCTCTGGAGGTGACTGGAGGATAAGACACGATGTAACAGCAGAACAGTGACTGCAGCACTGGAGGATAAGACACGATGTAACAGCGGAATAGTGAATACAGCTCTGGAGGCGACTGGAGGATAGGACACGATGTAACAGCAGAACGGTGATTGCATCTCTGGAGCTGAATGGAGGATAAGACAGGATGTAACAGCAGAATAGTGAGTGCAGCTCTGGAGGTGACTGGAGGATAAGACACGATGTTACAGCAGAATAGTGAGTGCAGCTCTGGAGGTGACTGGAGGATAAGACCTGATATAACAGCAGAATAGTGACTGCAGCTCTGGAGGTGACTGGAGGATAAGACACGATGTAACAGCAGAACAGTGAGTGCAGCTCTGTAGGTGACTGGAGGATAAAACACGATGTAACAACAGAACAGTGACTGCAGCTCTGGAGGTGACTGGAGGATAAGACACGATGTAACAACAGAACAGTGACTGCAGCTCTGGAGGTGACTGGAGGATAAGACACGAAGTAACAGCAGAATACTGAGTGCAGCTCTGGAGGTGACTGGAGGATAAGATGTCATGTAACAGCAGAATAGTGAATGCAGCTCTGGAGGTGACTGGAGGATAAGACACGATGTAACAGCAGAATAGTGAGTGCAGCTCTGGAGGTGGCTGGAGGAAAAGACACGATGTAACAGCAGAAAAGTGACTGCAGCTCTGGAGGTGACTGGAGGATAAGACACGATGTACCAGCAGAATAGTGACTGCAGCTCTGGAGGTGACTGGAGGATAAGACACGATGTACCAGCAGAACAGTGACTGCAGCTCTGGAGGTGACTGGAGGATAAGACACGATGTAACAGCGGAATAGTGAATACAGCTCTGGAGGCGACTGGAGGATAGGACACGATGTAACAGCAGAACGGTGATTGCATCTCTGGAGCTGAATGGAGGATAAGACAGGATGTAACAGCAGAATAGTGTGTGAAGCTCTGGAGGTGGCTGGAGGAAAAGACACGATGTAACAGCAGAAAAGTGACTGCAGCTCTGGAGGTGACTGGAGGATAAGATATGATGTTACAGGAGAATAGAGACTGCAGCTCTGGAGGTGACTGCATGATAAAACATGATGTAATAGCAGAATAGTGACTACAGCTCTGGAGTTGACTGGAGGATAAGACATAATGTAACAGCAGAATAGTGAGTGCAGCTCTGGAGGTGGCTTGTGATAAGACATGATGTTACAGCAGAATAGTGAGTGCAGCACTTGAGGTGACTGGAGGATAAGACCTGATGTAACAGCAGAATAGTGAGTGCAGCTCTGGAGGTGACTGGAGGATAAGACACGATGTTACAGCAGAATAGTGAGTGCAGCTCTGGAGGTGACTGGAGGATAAGACCTGATATAACAGCAGAATAGTGACTGCAGCTCTGGAGGTGACTGGAGGATAAGACACGATGTAACAGCAGAACAGTGAGTGCAGCTCTGTAGGTGACTGGAGGATAAAACACGATGTAACAACAGAACAGTGACTGCAGCTCTGGAGGTGACTGGAGGATAAGACACGATGTAACAACAGAACAGTGACTGCAGCTCTGGAGGTGACTGGAGGATAAGACACGAAGTAACAGCAGAATACTGAGTCCAGCTCTGGAGGTGACTGGAGGATAAGATGTCATGTAACAGAAGAATAGTGAATGCAGCTCTGGAGGTGACTGAAGGATAAGACAGGATGTAACAGCAGAATAGTGAGTGCAGCTCTGGAGGTGGCTGGAGGATAAGACACGATGTAAAAGCAGAAAAGTGACTGCAGCTCTGGAGGTGACTGGAGGATAAGACATGATGTTACAGGAGAATAGAGACTGCAGCTCTGGAGGTGACTGCAGGATAAGACACGATGTAACAGCAGAATAGTGACTGCAGCTCTGGAGGTGACTGGAGGATAAGACACGATGTAACAGCAGAAAAGTGACTGCAGCTCTGCAGGTGACTGGAGGATAAGAGATGATGTAACAGCAGAATAGTGAGTGCAGCTCTGGAGGTGACTGGAGGATAAGACATGATGTAACAGCAGAATAGTAACAGCAGCTCTGGAGGTGACTGGAGGATAAGACACGATGTAACAGCAGAATAGTGACTGAAGCTCTGGAGGTGACTGGAGGATAAGACATGATGTAACAGCAGAATAGTGAGTGCAGATCTGGAGGTGGCTGGAGGATAAGACCTGATGTAACAGCAGAATAGTGATTACAGCTCTGGAGGTGACTGGAGGATAAGACCTGATGTAACAGCAGAATAGTGAGCGCAGATCTGGAGGTGGCTGGAGGATAAGACACGATGTAACAGCAGAAGAGTGACTGCAGCTCTGGAGGTGACTGGAAGTTAAGACCTGATGTAACAGCAGAATAGTGAGTGTAGCTCTGAAGGTGACTGGACGATAAGACTTGATGTAACAGCAGAATAGTGACCGCAGCTCTTGAGGTGACTGGAGAATAAGACGCGATGTAACAGCAGAATAGTGACTGCAGCTCGGGAGGTGACTGGAGGATAAGTCCTGATGTAACAGCAGAACAGTGATTGCATCTCTGGAGGTGAATGGAGGATAAGACAGGATGTAACAGCAGAATAGAGACTGCAGCTCTGGAGGTGACTGGAGGATAAGACACGATGTAACAGCAGAATAGTGAGTGCAGCTCTGGAAGTTACTGGAGGATAAGACATGATGTAACATCAGAATAGTGACTGCAGCTCTGGAGGTAACTGGAGGATAAGACATGATGTAACATCAGAATAGTGACTGCAGCTCTGGAGGTAACTGGAGGATAAGACATAATGTAACAGCAGAATAGTGAGTGCAGCTCTGGAGGTGACTGGAGGATAAGACATGATGTAACAGCAGAATAGTGAGTGCAGCTCTGGAGATGGCTGGAGGATAAGATACGATGTAACAGCAGAATAGTGACTGCAGCTCTGGAGGTAGCTGGAGGATAAGACACGATGTAACAGCGGAATAGTGACTGCAGCTCTGGAGGTGACTGGAGGATAAGACACGATGTAACAGCAGAATAGTGACTGCAGCACTGGAGGTGACTGAAGGATAAGAAATGAATTAACAGCAGAATAGTGAGTGCAGCTCTGGAGGTGACTGGAGGATGAGACACGATGTAACAACAGAATAGTGACTGCAGCTTTTGAGGTGACTGGAGGATAAGACCTGATGTAATAGCAGAACAGTGATTGCATCTCTGGAGGTGAATGGAGGATAAGACAGGATGTAACAGCAGAATAGTGACTGCAGCTCTGGAGGTGATTGGAGTATAAGACCTGATGTAACAGCAGAATAGTGACTGCAGTACTGAAGGTGGCTGGAGGATAAGACACGTTGTAACAGCAGAATAGTGACTGCAGCTCTGGAGGTGAGTGGAAAATAAGACATGACGTAACAGCAGAATAGTGACTACAGCTCTGGAGAAGACTGGATGATAAGACCTGATGTAACAGCAGAATAGTGACCACAGCTCTGGAGGTAAGTGGAGGATAAGACAGGATGCAACAGCAGAATAGTGACTGCAGCTATGGAGGTAACTGGAGGAGAACACATGATGTTAGAGCAGAATAGTGACTGCAGCTCTGGAGGTGACTGGAGGATGAGACACGATGTAACAGCAGAATAGTGAGTGCAACTCTGGAGGTGACTGGCAGATAAAACATGATGTTACAGCAGAATTGTGACTGCAGCTCTGGAGGTGAATGGAGGATAGGACGTGACGTAACAGCAGAATAGTGAGTGCAGCTCTTAAGGTGACTGGAGGATAAGACACGATGTAACAGCAGAATAGTGAGTGCAGCCCTTTAGATGACGAGGATAAGACACGATGTAAAAGCAGAATACTGACTGCAGCTCTGGAGGTGGCTGGAGGATAAGGCATGATGTTACAGGAGAATAAGAGACTGCAGCTCTGGAGGTGACTGCAGGATAAGACATGATGTAACAGCAGAATAGTGAGTGCAGCTCTTGGGGTGACTGGAGGATAAGACACGATGTAACATCAGAATAGTGACTACAGCTCTGGAGGTGACTGGAGGATAAGACACAATGTAACAGCAGAATGGTAATTGCAGATCTGGAGGTGACTGGACGATAAGACACGATGTTACAGCAGAATAGTGAGTGCAGCTCTGGAGGTGACTGGAGGATAAGACCTGATGTAACAGAATAGTGACTGCAGCTCTGGAGGTGACTGGAGGATAAGACACGATGTAACAGCAGAACAATGAGTGCAGCTCTGGAGGTGACTGGAGGATAAGACACGATGTAACAGCAGAACAGCGACTGCAGCTCTGGAGGAGACTGGAGGATAAGACACGATGTAACAGCAGAATAGTGAGTGCAGATCTGGAGGTGACTGGAAGATAAGACACGAAGTAACAGCAGATACTGAGTGCAGCTCTGGAGGTGACTGGAGGATAAGACCTGATGTAATAGCAGAACAGTGATTGCATCTCTGGAGGTGAATGGAGGATAAGACAGGATGTAACAGCAGAATAGAGACTGCAGCTCTGGAGGCGACTGGAGGATAAGACCTGATGTAACAGCAGAATAGAGACTGCAGCTCTGGAGGTGACTGGAGGATAAGACCTGATGTAACAGCAGAATAGTGACTACAGCTCTGGAGTTGACTGGAGGATAAGACATGATGTAACAGCAGAATAGTGACTACAGCTCTGGAGGTGACTGGAGGATAAGACATAATGTACAGCGCAGGTCTGGAGGTGACTGCAGGATAAGACATGATGTAACAGCAGAATAGTGACTGCACGTCTGGAGGTGACTGGAGGATAAGACATGATGTAACAACAGAATAGTTATTGCAGCTCTGGAGGTGACTGGAGGATGAGACACGATGTAACAGCAGAATAGTGAGTGCAGATCTGGAGGTGGCTGGAGGATAAGACACGATGTAACAGCAGAAAAGTGACTGCAGCTCTGGAGGCGACTGGAGGATAAGACCTGATGTAACAGCAGAATAGTGACTACAGCTCTGGAGGTGACTGGAGGATAAGACCTGATGTAACAGCAGAATAGTGACCACAGCTCTGGAGGTGAGTGGAGGATAAGACACGATGTAACAGCAGAATAGTGACTGCAGCTCTGGAGGTAATAGGAGGATAAGACACGATGTAACAGCAGAATAGTTACTGCAGCTCTGGAGGTGACTGAAGGATAAGACATGATGTAAGAGCAGAATAGAGAATGCAGCTCTGGAGGTGACTGGAGGATAAGAGATGATGTAACAGCAGAATTATAAGTGCAGCTCTGGAGGTGACTGGAGGATAAGACATGATGTAACATCAGAATAGTAATGGCAGCTCTGGAGGTAACTGGAGGATAAGACACGATGTAAAAGCAGAATAGTGACTGAAGCTCAGGAGGTAACTGGAGGATAAGACATAATGTAACAGCAGAATAGTGACAACAGCTCTGGAGGTGGCTGGAGGATAAGACCTGATTTTACTGCAGAATAGTGAGAGCAGCTCTGGAGGTGACTGGAGGATAAGACAAAATGTAACAGCAGAATGGTGAGTGCAGCTCTGGAGGTGACTGGAGTATAAGACCTGATGTAACAGCAGAATAGAGACTACAGCTCTGGAGTTGACTGAAGGATAAGACATGAAGTAACAGCAGAATAGTCACTGCAGCTCTGGAGGTGACAGGAGGATAAGACATGATGTAACAACAGAATAGTGAGTGCAGCTCTGGAGGTGACTGGAGGATAAGACATGATGTAACAGCAGAACAGTGACTGCACCTCTGGAGGTGACTGGAGGATAAGACATGATGTAACAACAGAATAGTTATTGCAGCTCTGGAGGTGACTGGAGGATGAGACACGATATAACAGCAGAATAGCAAGTGCAGCTCTGGAAGTAACTGGAGGATAAGACATGATGTAACAGCAGAATAGTGACTGCAGCTCTGGAGGTGACTGGAGGATAAGACACGATGTAACAGCAGAATAGTGAGTGCAGCTCTGGAAGTTACTGGAGGATAAGACATGATGTAACATCAGAATAGTGACTGCAGCTCTGGAGGTAACTGGAGGATAAGACATGATGTAACATCAGAATAGTGACTGCAGCTCTGGAGGTAACTGGAGGATAAGACATAATGTAACAGCAGAATAGTGAGTGCAGCTCTGGAGGTGACTGGAGGATAAGACATGATGTAACAGCAGAATAGTGAGTGCAGCTCTGGAGATGGCTGGAGGATAAGATACGATGTAACAGCAGAATAGTGACTGCAGCTCTGGAGGTAGCTGGAGGATAAGACACGATGTAACAGCGGAATAGTGACTGCAGCTCTGGAGGTGACTGGAGGATAAGACACGATGTAACAGCAGAATAGTGACTGCAGCACTGGAGGTGACTGAAGGATAAGAAATGAATTAACAGCAGAATAGTGAGTGCAGCTCTGGAGGTGACTGGAGGATGAGACACGATGTAACAACAGAATAGTGACTGCAGCTTTTGAGGTGACTGGAGGATAAAACCTGATGTAATAGCAGAACAGTGATTGCATCTCTGGAGGTGAATGGAGGATAAGACAGGATGTAACAGCAGAATAGTGACTGCAGCTCTGGAGGTGATTGGAGTATAAGACCTGATGTAACAGCAGAATAGTGACTGCAGTACTGAAGGTGGCTGGAGGATAAGACACGTTGTAACAGCAGAATAGTGACTGCAGCTCTGGAGGTGAGTGGAAAATAAGACATGACGTAACAGCAGAATAGTGACTACAGCTCTGGAGAAGACTGGATGATAAGACCTGATGTAACAGCAGAATAGTGACCACAGCTCTGGAGGTAAGTGGAGGATAAGACAGGATGCAACAGCAGAATAGTGACTGCAGCTATGGAGGTAACTGGAGGAGAACACATGATGTTAGAGCAGATTAGTGACTGCAGCTCTGGAGGTGACTGGAGGATGAGACACGATGTAACAGCAGAATAGTGAGTGCAACTCTGGAGGTGACTGGCAGATAAAACATGATGTTACAGCAGAATTGTGACTGCAGCTCTGGAGGTGAATGGAGGATAGGACGTGACGTAACAGCAGAATAGTGAGTGCAGCTCTTAAGGTGACTGGAGGATAAGACACGATGTAACAGCAGAATAGTGAGTGCAGCCCTTTAGATGACGAGGATAAGACACGATGTAAAAGCAGAATACTGACTGCAGCTCTGGAGGTGGCTGGAGGATAAGGCATGATGTTACAGGAGAATAAGAGACTGCAGCTCTGGAGGTGACTGCAGGATAAGACATGATGTAACAGCAGAATAGTGAGTGCAGCTCTTGGGGTGACTGGAGGATAAGACACGATGTAACATCAGAATAGTGACTACAGCTCTGGAGGTGACTGGAGGATAAGACACAATGTAACAGCAGAATGGTAATTGCAGATCTGGAGGTGACTGGACGATAAGACACGATGTTACAGCAGAATAGTGAGTGCAGCTCTGGAGGTGACTGGAGGATAAGACCTGATGTAACAGAATAGTGACTGCAGCTCTGGAGGTGACTGGAGGATAAGACACGATGTAACAGCAGAACAATGAGTGCAGCTCTGGAGGTGACTGGAGGATAAGACACGATGTAACAGCAGAACAGCGACTGCAGCTCTGGAGGAGACTGGAGGATAAGACACGATGTAACAGCAGAATAGTGAGTGCAGATCTGGAGGTGACTGGAAGATAAGACACGAAGTAACAGCAGATACTGAGTGCAGCTCTGGAGGTGACTGGAGGATAAGACCTGATGTAATAGCAGAACAGTGATTGCATCTCTGGAGGTGAATGGAGGATAAGACAGGATGTAACAGCAGAATAGAGACTGCAGCTCTGGAGGCGACTGGAGGATAAGACCTGATGTAACAGCAGAATAGAGACTGCAGCTCTGGAGGTGACTGGAGGATAAGACCTGATGTAACAGCAGAATAGTGACTACAGCTCTGGAGTTGACTGGAGGATAAGACATGATGTAACAGCAGAATAGTGACTACAGCTCTGGAGGTGACTGGAGGATAAGACATAATGTACAGCGCAGGTCTGGAGGTGACTGCAGGATAAGACATGATGTAACAGCAGAATAGTGACTGCACGTCTGGAGGTGACTGGAGGATAAGACATGATGTAACAACAGAATAGTTATTGCAGCTCTGGAGGTGACTGGAGGATGAGACACGATGTAACAGCAGAATAGTGAGTGCAGATCTGGAGGTGGCTGGAGGATAAGACACGATGTAACAGCAGAAAAGTGACTGCAGCTCTGGAGGCGACTGGAGGATAAGACCTGATGTAACAGCAGAATAGTGACTACAGCTCTGGAGGTGACTGGAGGATAAGACCTGATGTAACAGCAGAATAGTGACCACAGCTCTGGAGGTGAGTGGAGGATAAGACACGATGTAACAGCAGAATAGTGACTGCAGCTCTGGAGGTAATAGGAGGATAAGACACGATGTAACAGCAGAATAGTTACTGCAGCTCTGGAGGTGACTGAAGGATAAGACATGATGTAAGAGCAGAATAGAGAATGCAGCTCTGGAGGTGACTGGAGGATAAGAGATGATGTAACAGCAGAATTATAAGTGCAGCTCTGGAGGTGACTGGAGGATAAGACATGATGTAACATCAGAATAGTAATGGCAGCTCTGGAGGTAACTGGAGGATAAGACACGATGTAAAAGCAGAATAGTGACTGAAGCTCAGGAGGTAACTGGAGGATAAGACATAATGTAACAGCAGAATAGTGACAACAGCTCTGGAGGTGGCTGGAGGATAAGACCTGATTTTACTGCAGAATAGTGAGAGCAGCTCTGGAGGTGACTGGAGGATAAGACAAAATGTAACAGCAGAATGGTGAGTGCAGCTCTGGAGGTGACTGGAGTATAAGACCTGATGTAACAGCAGAATAGAGACTACAGCTCTGGAGTTGACTGAAGGATAAGACATGAAGTAACAGCAGAATAGTGACTGCAGCTCTGGAGGTGACAGGAGGATAAGACATGATGTAACAACAGAATAGTGAGTGCAGCTCTGGAGGTGACTGGAGGATAAGACATGATGTAACAGCAGAACAGTGACTGCACCTCTGGAGGTGACTGGAGGATAAGACATGATGTAACAACAGAATAGTTATTGCAGCTCTGGAGGTGACTGGAGGATGAGACACGATATAACAGCAGAATAGCAAGTGCAGCTCTGGAAGTAACTGGAGGATAAGACATGATGTAACAGCAGAATAGTGACTGCAGCTCTGGAGGTGACTGGAGGATAAGACACGATGTAACAGCAGAAAAGTGACTGCAGCTCTGGAGGTGACTGGAGGATAAGACACGATGTAACAGCAGAATAGTGACTGCAGCTCTGGAGGTGACTGGAGGATAAGACACAATGTAACAGCAGAATAGTGACTGCAGCTCTGCAGATGACTGGAGGATAAGACATGATGTAACAGCAGAACAGTGAGTGCAGCTCTGGAGGTGACTGGAGGATAAGACACGATGTAACAGGAGAACAGTGACTGCAGCACTGGAGGATAAGACAAGATGTAACAGCAGAATAGTGAGTGCAGCTCTGTAGGAGGCTGGAGGATAAGACACGATGTAACAGCAGAAAAGTGACTGCAGCTCTGGAGGTGACTGGAGGATAGGATACGAAGTAACAGCAGAATACTTAGTGCAGCTCTGGAGCTGACTGGAGGATAAGATGTCATGTAACAGTAGAATAGTAAATGCAGCTCTGGAGGTGACTGGAGGATAAGACACGATGTAACAGCAGAATAGTAACTGCAGCTCTGGAGGTAATTGGAGGATAAGACATAATGTAACAGCAGAATAGTGACAGCAGCTCTGGAGATGGCTGGAGGATAAGATGTCATGTAACAGCAGAACAGTGAGTGCAGCTCTGGAGGTGACTGGAGGATAAGACACGATGTAACAGCAGAACAGTGACTGCAGCACTGGAGTATAAGACACGATGTAACAGCAGAATAGTGAGTGCAGCTCTGGAGGTGACTGGAGGATAAGACACGATGTAACAGCAGAATAGTGAGTGCAGGTCTGGAGGTGACTGGAGGATAAGATGTCATGTAACAGTAGAATAGTGAATGCAGCTCTGGAGGTGACTGGAGGATAAGACACGATGTAACAGCAGAATAGTAACTGCAGCTCTGGAGGTGACTGGAGGATAAGACAATGTAAAAGCAGAATAGTGAGTGCAGCTCTGGAGGTGACTGGAGGATAAGGCGTGATGTTACAGCAGAATAGTGACTGCACGTCTGGAGTTGACTGGAGGATAAGACATGAAGTAACAACAGAATAGTGAGTGCAGCTCTGGAGGTGACTGGAGGATAAGACATGATGTAACAGCAGAATAGTGACTGCAGCTCTGGACGTGACTGGAGGATAAGACATGATGTAACAGCAGAATAGTGACTGCAGCTCTGGAAGTGACTGGAGGATAAGACATGATGTAACAACAGAATAGTTATTGCAGCTCTGGAGGTGACTGGAGGATGAGACACGATGTAACAGCAGAATAGTGAGTGCAGCTCTGGAGGTGGCTGGAGGATAAGACACGATGCGATGTAACAGCAGAAAAGTGACTGCAGCTCTGGAGGTGACTACAGGATAAGACATGATGTAACAGCAGAATAGAGACTACAGCTCTGGAGGTGACTGGAGGATAAGACCTGATGTAACAGCAGAATAGTGACTACAGCTCTGGAGGTGACTGGAGGATAAGACCTGATGTAACAGCAGAATAGTGACCACAGCTCTGGAGGTGAGTGGAGGATAAGCCATGATGTAACAGCAGAATAGTGACTGCAGCTCTGAAGGTAACAGGAGGATAAGACACGATGCAACAGCAGAATAGTTACTGCAGCTCTGGAGGTGACTGGAGGATAAGACATGATGTAAGAGCAGAATAGAGAATGCAGCTCTGGAGGTGACTGGAGTATCAGAGATGATGTAACAGCAGAATATTAAGTGCAGCTCTGGAGGTGACTGGAGGATAAGACATAATGTAACAGCAGAATAGTGACAACAGCTCTGAAGGTGGCTGGAGGATAAGACCTGATTTTACTGCAGAATAGTGAGAGCAGCTCTGGAGGTGACTGGAGGATAAGACAAAATGTAACAGCAGAATGGTGAGTGCAGATCTGGAGGTGACTGGAGGATAAGACACGATGTAACTGCAGAATAGTGAGTGCAGATCTGGAGGTGACTGGAAGATAAGGCATGATGTTACAGCAGAATAGTGACTGCAGCTCTGGAGGTGAATGGAGGATAAGACCTGATGTAACAGCAGAATAGAGACTACAGCTCTGGAGTTGACTGAAGGATAAGACATGAAGTAACAGCAGAATAGTGACTGCAGCTCTGGAGGTGACAGGAGGATAAGACATGATGTAACAACAGAATAGTGAGTGCAGCTCTGGAGGTGACTGGAGGATAAGACATGATGTAACAGCAGAATAGTGACTGCAGCTCTGGAGGTGACTGGAGGATAAGACATGATGTAACAACAGAATAGTTATTGCAGCTCTGGAGGTGACTGGAGGATAAGACATGATGTAACAGCAGAATAGTGAGTGCAGCTCTGGAGGTGACTGGAGGATAAGACATGATGTAACAGCAGAATAGTGACTGCACCTCTGGAGTTGACTGGAGGATAAGACATGATGTAACAACTGAATAGTTATTGCAGCTCTGGAGGTGACTGGAGGATGAGACACGATGTAACAGCAGAATAGTGAGTGCAGCTCTGGAGGTGACTGTCAGATAAAACATGATGTTACAGCAGAATAGTGAGTGCAGCTCTGGAGGTGAATGGAGAATAAGTACTGATGTAACAGCAGAATAGAGACTACAGCTCTGGAGGTGACTGCAGGATAAGACATGATGTAACAGCAGAATAGAGACTTCAGCTCTGGAGGTGACTGGAGGAGAAGACAAGATGTAACAGCAGAATAGTGAGTGCAGCTCTTGGGGTGACTGGAGGATAAGACACGATGTAACAGCAGAATAGTGACTACAGCTCTGGAGTTGACTGGAGGATAAGACATGATTTAACAACAGAATAGTAACTGCAGCTCTGGAGGTGACTGGAGGATAAGACACGATGTAACAGCAGAATAGCGAGTGCAGCTCTGGAAGTAACTGGAGGATAAGACATGATGTAACAGCAGAATAGTGACTGCAGCTCTGGAGGTGACTGGAGGATAAGACACGATGTAACAGCAGAAATGTGACTGCAGCTCTGGAGGTGTCTGGAGGATAAGACATGATGTAACAGCAAAATAGTGACTACAGCTCTGGAGGTGACTGGAGGATAAGACACAATATAACAGCAGAATGGTAAGTGCAGCTCTGGAGGTGAATGGAGGATATGACACGATGTTACAGCAGAATAGTGACTGCAGCTCTGCAGGTGACTGGAGGATAAGACACGATGTAACAGCAGAACAGTGAGTGCAGCTCTGGAGGTGACTGGAGGATAAGACACGATGTAACAGCAGAATAGTGAGTGCAGCTATGGAGGTGACTGGAGGATAGGACAAGATGTAACAGCAGAATAGTGAGTGCAGATCTGGAGGTGACAGGAGGATAAGACACGAAGTAACAGCAGAATACTTAGTGCAGCTCTGGAGGTGACTGGAGGATAAGATGTCATGTAACAGTAGAATAGTGAATGCAGCTCTGGAGGTGACTGGAGGATAAGACACGATGTAACAGCAGAATAGTGACTGCAGCTCTGGAGGTGACTGGAGGATAAGACATGATGTAACAGCAGAATAGTAACTGCAGCTCTGGAGGTAATTGAAGGATAAGACATAATGTAACAGCAGAATAGTGACAGCAGCTCTGGAGGTGGCTGGAGGATAAGATGTCATGTAACAGCAGAACAGTGACTGCAGCTCTGGAGGTGGCTGGAGGATAAGATGTCATGTAACAGCAGAACAGTGATGCAGCTCTGGAGGTGACTGGAGGATAAGATGTCATGTAACAGTAGAATAGTGAATGCAGCTCTGGAGGTGACTGGAGGATTAGACATGATATAAAAGCAGAATAGAGACTGCAGCTCTGGAGGTAACTGGAGGATAAGACATAATGTAACAGCAGAATAGTGACAGCAGCTCTGGAGGTGGCTGGAGGATAAGATGTCATGTAACAGCAGAACAGTGACTGCAGCTCTGGAGGTGGCTGGAGGATAAGATGTCATGTAACAGCAGAACAGTGATGCAGCTCTGGAGGTGACTGGAGGATAAGATGTCATGTAACAGTAGAATAGTGAATGCAGCTCTGGAGGTGACTGGAGGATTAGACATGATATAAAAGCAGAATAGAGACTGCAGCTCTGGAGGTAACTGGAGGATAAGACATAATGTAACAGCAGAATAGTGACCGCAGCTCTGTAGGTGACTGAAGGATAAAACACGGTGTAACAGCAGAATAGTGATTACAGCTCTGGAGGTGACTGGAGGATAAGACACAATGTAACAGCAGAATAGTGAGTGCAGCTCCGGAAGTGACTGGAGGATAAGACAGGATGTAACAGCAGAATAGTGACTGCAGCTCTGGAGGTAACTGGAGGATAAGACATGATGTAAGATCAGAATAGTGACTGCAGCTCTGGAGGTAACTGGAGGATAAGACATGATGTAAGATCAGAATATTAAGTGCAGCTTTGGAGGTGACTGGAGGATAAGACCTGATGTAACAGCAGAATAGTGACTGCAGCTCTGGAGGTGACTGGAAGATAAGACATGATGTAACAGCAGAATAGTGAGTGCAGCTCAAGAGGCGACTGGCGGATAAGACACGATGTAACAGCAGAATAGTGAATGCAGCTCTGGAGGTGACTGAAGGATAAGACATAATGTAACAGCAGAATAGTGAGAGCAGCTATTGAGGTGACTGGAGGATAAGACATGACGTAACAGCAGAATAGTGACTGCAGCTCTGGAGGTAACTGGAGGATAAGACATGATGTAAGAGCAGAATAGTGAGTGCAGCTCTGGAGGTGGCTGGAGGATAAGACCTGATGTAATCGCAGAATAGTGACTGCAGCTCTGGAGGTAACTGGAGGATAAGACATGATGTAAGAGCAGAATAGTGAGTGCAGCTCTGGAGGTGGCTGGAGGATAAGACCTGATGTAATAGCAGAATAGTGACTGCAGCTCTGGAGGTGACTGGAGGATAAGGCCTGATGTAACAGCAGAATAGTGACTGCAGCTCCGGAGGTGGCAAGAGGATAAGACACAATGTAACAGCAGAATAGTGAGTGCAGCTCTGGAGGTGACTGACGTTTAAGACACATTTTAACAGCAGAATAGTGAGTGTAGCTCTGGAGGTGACTGGAGGATAAGACATGACGTAACAGCAGAATAGTGACTACAGCTCTGGAGATGACTGGAGGATAAGATATGATGTAACAGCAGAGTAGTGACTGCAGCTCTGGAGGTGACTGGCGGATAAGACACGATGTAACAGCAGAATAGTGAATGCAGCTCTGGAGGTGACTGGAGGATAAGACATAATGTAACAGCAGAATAGTGAGAGCAGCTATTGAGGTGACTGGAGGATAAGACATGACGTAACAGCAGAATAGTGACTGCAGCTCTGGAGTTAACTGGAGGATAATACATGATGTAAGAGCAGAATAGTGAGTGCAGCTCTGGAGGTGGCTGGAGGATAAGACCTGATGTAATAGCAGAATAGTGACTGCAGCTCTGGAGGTAACTGGAGGATAAGACATGATGTAAGAGCAGAATAGTGAGTGCAGCTCTGGAGGTGACTGGAGGATAAGGCCTGATGTAACAGCAGAATAGTGACTGCAGCTCCGGAGGTGGCAAGAGGATAAGACACAATGTAACAGCAGAATAGTGAGTGCAGCTCTGGAGGTGACTGACGTTTAAGACACATTTTAACAGCAGAATAGTGAGTGCAGCTTTGGAGGTGACTGGAGGATAAGATATGATGTAACAGCAGGATAGTGACTACAGCTCTGGAGATGACTGGAGGATAAGACATGATGTAACAGCAGAGTAGTGACTGCAGCTCTGGAGGTGACTGGAGGATAAGACACGATGTAACAGCAGAATAGTGGGTGCAGCTCAGAAGGTGACTGGAGGATAAGACATGAAGTAACAGCAGAATAGTGACTGCAGCTCTGGAGGTGACTGGAGGATAAGACACGTTTGTAACAGCAGAATAGTGAGTGCAGCTCTAGAGGTGGCTGGCGGATAAGACACGATGTAACAGCAGAATAGTGTGTGCAGCTCTGGAGTTGGCTGGCGGATAAGATACATTGTAACAGCAGAATAGTGACTACAGCTCTGGAGGATAAGACACAAGGTAACAGCAGTATGGTAAGTGCAGATCTGGAGGTGATTGGAGGTTAAGACACGATGTTACAGCAGAATAGTGAGTGCAGCTCTTGTGGTGACTGGAGGATAAGACTCGATGTAACAGCAGAATAGTGACTGCAGCTCTGGAGGTGACTGGAGGATAAGACACGATGTAACAGCAGAAGAGTGAATGCAGCTCTGGAGGTGACTGGAGGATTAGACATGATGTAAAAGCAGAATAGTGATTGCAGCTCTGGAGGTGACTGGAGGATAAGACAAGATGTAACAGCAGAATAGTGACCGCAGCTCTGGAGGTGACTGGAGGATAAGACCTGATGTAGCAGCAGAATAGTGAGTGCAGCTCTGGAGGTGACTGGAGGATAAGACATGATGTAACAGCAGAATAGTAACTGCAGCTCTGGAGGTGACTGGAGGATAAGATACGATGTAACAGCAGAAAAGTGACTGCAGCTCTGGAGGTGACTGGAGGATAAGACATGATGTAACAGCAGAATAGAGACTGAAGCTCTGGAGGTGACTGGAGGATAAGACATGATGTAACAGCAGAATAGTGACTACAGCTCTGGAGGTAACTGGAGGATAAGACATAATGTAACAGCAGAATAGTGACCGCAGCTCTGGAAGGTGGCTCGAGGATAAGACATGATGTTACACCAGAATAGTGACTGCAGCTCTGGAGGTGACTGGAGGATAAGACACAATGTAACAGCAGAATGGTGAGTGCAGCTCTGGAGGTGACTGGAGGTTAAGACACGATGTAACAGCAGAATAGTGAGTACAGTTCTGAAGGTGACTGGAGGATAAGACACGATGTAACAGCAGTATAGTGTCTGCAGCTCTGGAGGTGACTGGAGGATAAAACACGATGTAACAGCAGAATAGTGATTACAGCTCTGGAGGTGACTGGAGGATAAGACACAATGTAACAGCAGAATAGTGAGTGCAGCACTGGAAGTGACTGGAGGATAATACAGAATGTAACAGCAGAATAGTGACTGCAGCTCTGGAGGTAACTGGAGAATAAGACCTGATGTAACAGCAGAATAGTGACTGCAGCTCTGGAGGTGGCTGGAGAATAAGACACGATGTAACTGCAGAATAGTGACTGCAGCTCTGGAGGTGACTGGAAGATAAGACATGATGTAACAGCAGAATAGTGAGTGCAGCTCTAGAGGTGACTGGCGGATAAGACAAGATGTAACAGCAGAATAGTGAGTGCAGCTCTGGAGGTGGCTGGCGGATAATACAGAATGTAACAGCAGAATAGTGAGCGCAGCTATTGAGGTGACTGGAGGATAAGACATGATGTAAGAGCAGAATAGTGAGTGCAGCTCCGGAGGTGGCTGGAGGATAAGACACGATGTAACAGCAGAATAGTGAGTGCAGCTCTGGAGGTGACTGGAGGATAAGACATGACGTAACAGCAGAATAGTGACTACAGCTCTGGAGATGACTGGAGGATAAGACAGGATGTAACAGCAGAATAGGGACTGCAGCTCTGGAGGTGACTGGAGGATAAGACAGGAAGTAACAGCAGAATGGTGACTGCAGCTCTGGAGGTGACTGGAGGATAAGACTCGATGTAACAGCAGAATACTGACAGCAGCTCTGGAGGTGACTGGAGGATAAGACACGATGTAACAGCAGAAGAGTGACTGCAGCTCTGGAGGTGACTGGAGAATAAGACATGATGTAACAGCAGAATTTTGATAGCAGCTCTGGAAGTGGCTGGAGGAAAAGACACGATGTAACAGCAGAATAGTGACAGCAGCTCTGGAGGTGACTGGAGGATAAGACACGATGTAACAGCAGAAGAGTGACTGCAGCTCTGGAGGTGACTGGAGGATAACACACGATGTAACAGCAGAATAGTGACTGAAGGATAAGACATGACGTAAAAGCAGAATAGTGACTGCAGCTCTGTAGGTGTCTGGAGGATAAGACATGATGTAACAGCAGAATAGTGACTGCAGCTCTGTAGGTGTCTGGAGGATAAGACATGATGTAACAGCAGAATAGTGACTGCAGCTCTGGAGGTGACTGGAGGATAAGACAGGATGTAGCATCAGAATAGGGACTGCAGCTCTGGAGGTGACTGGAGGATAAGACAGGAAGTAACATCAGAATAGTGACTGCAGCTCTGGAGGTGACTGGAGGATAAGACACAATGTAACAGCAGAATAGTGACTACAGCTCTGGAGATGACTGGAGGATAAGACATGATGTAACTGCAGAGTAGAGACTGCAGCTCTGGAGGTGGTTGGAGGAGAAGAAACGATGTAACAGCAGAATAGTGACTGCAGCTCTGGAGGTGACTGGAAGATAAGACACGATGTAACGGCAGAATAGTGAGTGCAGCTCTGGAGGTGTCTGGAGGATAAGACATGATATAACAGCAGAATATTGAGTGCAGCTCTAGAGGTGGCTGGCGGATAAGACACGATGTAACAGAAGAATAGGGAGTGCAGCGCTGGAGGTGGCTGGCGGATAAGACACATTGTAACAGCAGAATAGGGAGTGCAGCTCTGGAGGTGACTGGAGGATAAGACCTGATGTAACAGCAGAACAGTGAGGGCAGCTCTGGAGGTGACAGGAGGATAAGACACGATGTAACAGCAGAATAGTGACTGCAGCTCTGGAGGTGAGTGGAGTATAAGACAGGATGTAACAGCAGAATAGTGAGTGCAGCTCTGGAGGAGACAGGCGGATAAAACATGATGTAACAGCAGAATAGTGAGTGCAGCTCTGGACGTGACTGGAGGAAAAGATAAGATGTAACAGCAGAACAGTGACTACAGATCTGGAGGTGACTGGAGGATAAGACACGATGTAACAGCAGAATAGTGAGTGCAGCTCTTGAGGTGACTGGAGGATAAGACATGAAATAATAGCAGAATAGTGAGTGCAGCTCTGGATGAGACTAGAGGATAAGACACGATGTAACAGCAGAATAGTGACTGCAGCTCTTGAGGTGACTGGAGGATAAGACACGAACTAACAGCAGATTAGTGACTGCAGCTCTGGAGGTGACTGCAGGATAAGACTTGATGTAACAGCAGAATAGTGACTGCAGCTGTGGAGGTGGCTGGAGGATAAGACATGATGTAACAGCAGAATTCTGAGTGCAGCTTTGGAGGTGGCTGGAGGAAAAGACACGATTTAACAGCAGAATAGTGACTGCAGCTCTGGAGATGACTGGAGGATAAGACATGGTGTAACAGCAGCTCTAGAGGTGACAGGAGGATAAGACACGATGTAACAGCAGAATAGTGAGTGCAGCCCTTGAGGTGACTGGAGGATAAGACACGATGTAACAGCAGAAAAGTGAGTGCAGCTCTGGAGGTGACTGGAGAATAATACACGATGTAAGAGCAGAATAGAGACTGCAGCTCTGGAGGATAAGACCTGATGTAACAGCAGAATAGAGACTACAGCTCTGGAGGTGACTGGAGGATAAGACATGATGCAACAGCAGAATAGTGACTGCAGCTCTGGAGGTGACTGGAGGATAAGGCACGATGTAACAGCAGAATAGTGACTGCAGCTCTGGAGGTGACTGGAGGATAAGACACGATGTAACAGCAGAATAGTGAGTGCAGCTCTGGAGGAAACTGGAGGATAAGACGTGTTGTAACAGCAGAATAGTGACTGCAGCTCTGGAGGTGACTGGAGGATAAGACATGAAATAATAGCAGAATAGTGAGTGCAGCTCTGGATGTGACTGGAGGATAAGACACGATGTAACAGCAGAATAGTGACTGCAGCTCTGGAGGTGACTGGAGGATAAGACTTGATGTAACAGCAGAATAGTGACTGCAGCTCTGGAGGTGGCTGGAGGATAAGACAGGTTGCAACAGCAGAAGAGTGACTGCAGCTCTGGAGGTGACTGGAGGATAAGACGTGATGTAAAAGAAGAATATTGAGTGCAGCTTTGGAGGTGACTGGAGGATAACACACGATGTAACAGCAGAATAGTGACTGCAGCTCTGGAGATGACTGGAGGATAAGACATGGTGTAACAGCAGCTCTGGAGGTGACAGGAGGATAAGACACGATGTAACAGCAGAATAGTGAGTGCAGCACTTGAGGTGACTGGAGGATAAGACATGATGTAACAGCAGAATAGTGAGTGTAGCTCTGGAGGTGACTGGAGGATAAGACACGATGTAACAGCAGAATAGTGACTGCAGCTCTGGAGGTAACTGGAGGATAAGACGCGATGTAACAGCTGAAAAGTGACTGCAGCTCTTGAGGTGACTGGAGGATAAGACACGATATAACAGCTGAAAAGCGACTGCAGCTCTGGAGGTGACTGGAGGATAAGACATGATGTAACAGCAGAACAATGAGTGCAGCTCTGGAGGTGACTGGAGAATAAGACTTGATGTAATAGCAGAATAGAAACTACAGCTCTGGAGGTGACTGGAGGATAAGACCTGATGTAACAGCAGAATAGTGATTGCAGCTCTGGAGGTGACAGGAGGATAAGACACGATGAAACAGTAGAATATTGAGTGCAGCTCTGGAGGTGACTGGCGGATAAAACATGATATAACAGCAGAATAGTGAGTGCAGCTGTGGAGGTGACTGGAGGATAATACATGGTGTAACAGCAGAATAGTGACTACAGCTCTGGAGGTGACTGGAGGATAAGATATGATGTAACAGCAGAATAGTGAGTGCAGCTCTGGAGGTGACTGGAGCATAAGACGTGTTGTAACAACAGAATAGTGACTGCAGCTCTGGAGGTGACTGGAGGATAAGATACGATGTAACAGTAGAATAGTGACTACAGCTCTGGAGGTAACTGGAGGATAAGACATGAAATAATAGTAGAATAGTGACTGCAGCTCTTGAGGTGACTGGAGGATAAGACACGAACTAACAGCAGAATAGTCACTGCAGCTCTGGAGGTGACTGGAGGATAAGACACAATGTAACAGCAGAATAGTGACTGCAACTCTGGAGGTGACTGGAGGATAAGACACGATGTAACAGCAGAATAGTGAGTGCAGCTCTGGAGGTGACTGGAGGATAAAACATGATGTAACAGCAGAATAGTGACTGCAGCTCTGGAGGTGACTGGAGGATAAGACACGATGTAACATCAGAATAGTGACTGCAGCTCTGGAGGTGACTGGAGGATAAGACACGATGTAACAGTAGAATAGTGACTACAGCTCTGGAGATGACTGGAGGATAAGACATGATGTAACTGCAGAGTAGAGACTGCAGCTCTGGAGGTGGTTGGAGGAGAAGAAACGATGTAACGTTAGAATAGTGACTGCAGCTCTGGAGGTGACTGGAAGATAAGACACGATGTAACGGCAGAATAGTGAGTGCAGCTCTGGAGGTGTCTGGAGGATAAGACATGATGTAACAGCAGAATATTGAGTGCAGCTCTAGAGGTGGCTGGCGGATAAGACACGATGTAACAGAAGAATAGGGAGTGCAGCTCTGGAGGTGGCTGGCGGATAAGACACATTGTAACAGCAGAATAGGGAGTGCAGCTCTGGAGGTGGCTGGCGGATAAGACACATTGTAACAGCAGAATAGTGAGTGCAGCTCTGGAGGTGACTGGAAGATAAGACATAATGTAACAGCAGAATATTGACCGCAGCTATTGAGGTGACTGGAGGATAAGACATGACGTAACAGCAGAATAGTGACTACAGCTCTGGAGATGACTGGGGGATAAGACATGATGTAACAGCAGTATGGTAAGTGCAGCTGTGGAGGTGACTGGAGGTTAAGACACGATGTTACAGCAGAATAGTGAGTGCAGCTCTGGAGGTGACTGGAAGATAAGACACGATGTAACAGCAGAATAGTGACTGCAGCTCGGGAGGTGACTGGAGGATAAGACACGATGTAACAGCAGAATAGTGACTACAGCTCTGGAGGTGACTGGAGGATAAGACACGATGTAAAAGCAGAATAGTGCGTTCAGGTCTGGAGGTGACTGGAGGATAAGATGTCATGAAACAGCAGAATAGTGACTGCAGCTCTGGAGGTGACTGGAGGATAAGACACGATGTAACAGCAGAATAGTGACTGCAGCTTTGGAGGTGACTGGCGGATAAGACACGATGTAACAGCAGAATAGTGAGTGCAGCTCTGGAGGTGACTGGAGGATAAGACACGATGTAAAAGCAGAATAGTGCGTTCAGGTCTGGAGGTGACTGGAGGATAAGATGTCATGAAACAGCAGAATAGTGACTGCAGCTCTGGAGGTGACTGGAGGATAAGACACGATGTAACAGCAGAATAGTGACTGCAGCTTTGGAGGTGACTGGCGGATAAGACACGATGTAACAGAAGATTAGGGAGTGCGGCTCTGGAGGTGGCTGTCGGATAAGACACATTGTAACAGCAGTATAGTGACTGCAGCTCTGGAGGTGACTGGAGGATAAGACACGATGTAACAGCAGAATAGTGACTGCAGCTCTGTAGGTGACTGGAGGATAAGACACGATGTAACAGCAGAATAGTGAGTGCAGCTCTGGAGGTGACTGGAGGATAAGACACGATGTAAAAGCAGAATAGTGCGTTCAGGTCTGGAGGTGACTGGAGGATAAGATGTCATGAAACAGCAGAATAGTGACTACAGCTCTGGAGGTGACTGGAGGATAAGACACGATGTAACAGCATTATGGTAAGTGCAGCTCTGGAGGTGACTGGAGGTTAAGACAGGATGTAACAGCAGAATAGTGACTGCAGCTCTGGAAGTGACAGGAGGATAAGACAGGATGTAAAAGCAGAATAGTGAGTGCAGCTCTGGAGGTGACAGGAGGATAAGACACGATGTAACAGCAGAATAGTGAGTGCAGCTCTGGAGGTGAATGGTTGATAAGACACGTTGTAACAGCAGAATGTTGAGTGCAGCTCTGAAGGTGACTGGAGGATAACACACGATGTAACAGAATAGTGAGTGCAGCTCTGGAGGTGAGTGGAGGATAACAGCTGATGTAACATCAGAATAGTGACTGAAGCTCCGGAGGTGACTGGAGGATAAGACCTGATGTAACAGCAGAATAGTGACTGCAGCTCTGGAGGTGGCTGGAGGATAAAACACGATGTAACAGCAGAATAGTGACTGCAGCTCTGGAGGTGACTGGAGGATAAGACCTGATGTAACAGCAGAACAGTGAGGGCAGCTCTGGAGGTGACAGGAGGATAAGACACGATGTAACAGCAGAATAGTGACTGCAGCTCTGGAGGTGAGTGGAGTATAAGACAGGATGTAACAGCAGAATAGTGAGTGCAGCTCTGGAGGAGACAGGCGGATAAAACATGATGTAACAGCAGAATAGTGAGTGCAGCTCTGGACGTGACTGGAGGAAAAGATAAGATGTAACAGCAGAACAGTGACTACAGATCTGGAGGTGACTGGAGGATAAGACACGATGTAACAGCAGAATAGTGAGTGCAGCTCTTGAGGTGACTGGAGGATAAGACATGAAATAATAGCAGAATAGTGAGTGCAGCTCTGGATGAGACTAGAGGATAAGACACGATGTAACAGCAGAATAGTGACTGCAGCTCTTGAGGTGACTGGAGGATAAGACACGAACTAACAGCAGATTAGTGACTGCAGCTCTGGAGGTGACTGGAGGATAAGACTTGATGTAACAGCAGAATAGTGACTGCAGCTCTGGAGATGACTGGAGGATAAGACATGGTGTAACAGCAGCTCTGGAGGTGACAGGAGGATAAGACACGATGTAACAGCAGAATAGTGAGTGCAGCCCTTGAGGTGACTGGAGGATAAGACACGATGTAACAGCAGAAAAGTGAGTGCAGCTCTGGAGGTGACTGGAGAATAATACACGATGTAAGAGCAGAATAGAGACTGCAGCTCTGGAGGATAAGACCTGATGTAACAGCAGAATAGAGACTACAGCTCTGGAGGTGACTGGAGGATAAGGCACGATGTAACAGCAGAATAGTGAGTGCAGCTCTGGAGGTGACTGGAGGATAAGACACGATGTAACAGCAGAATAGTGAGTGCAGCTCTGGAGGAAACTGGAGGATAAGATGTGTTGTAACAGCAGAATAGTGACTGCAGCTCTGGAGGTGACTGGAGGATAAGACATGAAATAATAGCAGAATAGTGAGTGCAGCTCTGGATGTGACTGGAGGATAAGACACGATGTAACAGCAGAATAGTGACTGCAGCTCTGGAGGTGACTGGAGGATAAGACTTGATGTAACAGCAGAATAGTGACTGCAGCTCTGGAGGTGGCTGGAGGATAAGACAGGTTGCAACAGCAGAAGAGTGACTGCAGCTCTGGAGGTGACTGGAGGATAAGACATGATGTAAAAGAAGAATATTGAGTGCAGCTTTGGAGGTGACTGGAGGATAACACACGATGTAACAGCAGAATAATGACTGCAGCTCTGGAGATGACTGGAGGATAAGACATGGTGTAACAGCAGCTCTGGAGGTGACAGGAGGATAAGACACGATGTAACAGCAGAATAGTGAGTGCAGCACTTGAGGTGACTGGAGGATAAGACATGATGTAACAGCAGAATAGTGAGTGTAGCTCTGGAGGAGACTGGAGGATAAGACACGATGTAACAGCAGAATAGTGACTGCAGCTCTGGAGGTAACTGGAGAATAAGACACGATGTAACAGCTGAAAAGTGACTGCAGCTCTTGAGGTGACTGGAGGATAAGACACGATATAACAGCTGAAAAGCGACTGCAGCTCTGGAGGTGACTGGAGGATAAGACATGATGTAACAGCAGAACAATGAGTGCAGCTCTGGAGGTGACTGGAGAATAAGACTTGATGTAATAGCAGAATAGAAACTACAGCTCTGGAGGTGACTGGAGGATAAGACCTGATGTAACAGCAGAATAGTGAGTGCAGCTCTGGAGGTGACTGGAGGATAAAACATGATGTAACAGCAGAATAGTGACTGCAGCTCTGGAGGTGACTGGAGGATAAGACACGATGTAACAGCAGAATAGTGAGTGCAGCACTGGAGGTGACTGGAGGATAAGACACGATGTAACAGCAGAAAAGTGACTGCAGCTCTGAAGGTGACTGGAGAATAAGATATGATGTAACAGCAGAATAGTGAGTGCAGCTCTGGAGGTGACTGGCGGATAAAACATGATATAACAGCAGAATAGTGAGTGCAGCTGTGGAGGTGACTGGAGCATAAGACATGTTGTAAGAACAGAATAGTGACTGCAGCTCTGGAGGTGACTGGAGGATAATACATGGTGTAACAGCAGAATAGTGACTACAGCTCTGGAGGTGACTGGATGATAATACATAATGTAACAGCAGAATAGTGACTGCAGCTCTGGAGGTGTCTGTAGGATAAGACACGATGTAACAGCA
Source organism: Phyllobates terribilis (assembly GCF_046119375.1). Classification (NCBI taxonomy): domain Eukaryota; kingdom Metazoa; phylum Chordata; class Amphibia; order Anura; family Dendrobatidae; genus Phyllobates; species Phyllobates terribilis. Next base: position 159,011 of record NW_027363467.1, on the reverse strand, counting down.
GAATAGTGAGTGCAGCTCTGGAGGTAACTGGAGGATAAAACATGAAATAATAGCAGAATAGTGAGTGCAGCTCTGGATGTGACTGGAGGATAAGACACGATGTAACAGCAGAAAATTGAGTGCAGCTTTGGAGGTGGCTGGAGGATAAGACACGATGTAACAGCAGAATAGTGACTGCAGCTCTGGAGATGAATGGAGGATAAGACATGGTGTAACAGCAGCTCTGGAGGTGACAGGAGGATAAGACATAATGTAACAGCAGAATAGTGAGTGCAGCTCTGGAAGTGACAGGAGGATAAGACACGATGTAACAGCAGAATAGTGAGTGCAGCCCTTGAGGTGACTGGAGGATAAGACATGATGTAACAGCAGAATAGTGAGTGCAGCTCTGGAGGTGACTGGAGGATAAGACACGATGTAACAGTAGAATAGAGACTGCAGCTCTGGAGGTGACTGGAGGATAAGACATGATGTAACAGCAGAAAAGAGACTGCAGCTCTGTAGGTGACTGGAGGATAAGACACGATGTAATAGCAGAATAGTGACTACAGCTCTGGAGGTGACGGGCGGATAAGACACGATGTAACAGCAGAATAGTGACTGCAGCTCTGGAGGAAACTGGAGGATAAGACATGATGTAACAGCAGAATAGTGACTGCAGCTCTGGAGGTGACTGGAGGATAAGACACGATGTAACAGCAGAATAGTGACTGCAGCTCTGAAGGTGTCTGAAGGATAAGACACGATGTAACAGCAGAATAGTGAGTGCAGCTCTGGAGGTGTCTGAAGGATAAGACACGATGTAACAGCAGAATAGTGAGTGCAGCTCTGGAGGTGTCTGGAGGTTAAGACACTATGTAACAGCAGAACAGTGACTACAGCTCTTGAGGTGACTGGAGGATAAGACACGAACTAACAGCAGAATAGTGACTGCAGCTCTGGAGGTGACTGGAGGAGAAGACACGATGTAACAGCAGAATAGTGACTGCAGCTCTGGAGGTGACTGGAGGATAAGACACGATGTAACAGCAGAATAGTGAGTGCAGCTCTGGAGGTGACTGGAGGATAAGACATGAAGTAACAGCATAATAGTGAGTGCAGCTCTGGAGGTAACTGGAGGACAAGACATGATGTAACAGCAGAATATTGACTGCAGCTCTTGAGGTGACTGGAGGATAAGACACGATGTAATAGCAGAATAGTGACTGCAGCTCTGGAGGTGACTGGAGGATAAGATATGATGTAACAGCAGAATAGAGACTGCAGCTCTGGAGGTGACTGGAGGGTAAGACATGATGTAACAGCAGAATAGAGAGTGCAGATCTGCAGGTGACTGGAGGATAAGACCTGATATAACAGCGGAATAGTTATCGCAGCTCTGGAGATGACTGGAGGATAAGACATGATGTAACAGCAGAATAGTGACTGCAGTTCTGGAGGTGAATGGAGGACAAGACATGATGTAACAGCAGAATAGTGACTGCAGCTCTGGAGGTGACTGGAGGATAAGACCTGATGTATCAGCAGAATAGAAACTACAGCTCTGTGGGTGACTGGAGGATAAGACACGATGTAACAGCAGAATGGTGAGTGCAGCTCTGGAGGTGACTGGAGGATAAGAGCTGATGTAACATCAGAATAGTAACTGCAGCTCTGGAGGTGACTGGAGGATAAGACATAATATCACAGCAGAATGGTGAGTGCAGCTCTGTAGGTGACTGAAGGATAAGACACGATGTAACAGTAGAATAGTGAGTGTAGCTCTGGAGGTGAGTGGAGGATAAGAGCTGATGTAACATCAGAATAGTGACTGCAGCTCTGGAGGTGACTGGAGGATAAGACACGATGTAACAGCAGAATAGTGAATGCAGCTCTGGAGGTGACTGGAAGATACCAGAGAGTTGTCAGTTCTCCTGTGTGGTGTAGTATATAGAGGATGTGTCAGCTCTCCTGTGTCGTGTAGTATATAGAGGATGTGTCGGCTCTCCTGTGTGGTGTAGTATATAGAGGATCTCTCGGCTCTCCTGTGTGGTGTAGTATATAGAGGATCTGTCGGCTCTCCTGTGTGGTGTAGTATATAGAGGATCTGTCGGCTCTTCTGTGTGGTGTAGTATATAGAGGATCTGTCAGCTCTCCTGTGTGGTGTAGTATATAGAGGATCTGTCGGCTCTTCTGTGTGGTGTAGTATATAGAGGATCTGTCAGCTCTCCTGTGTGGTGTAGTATATAGAGGATCTGTCAGATCTCCTGTGTGGTGTAGTATATAGAGGATCTGTCAGCTCTCCTGTATTGTGTAGTATATAGAGGATGTGTCAGCTCTCCTGTGTGGTGTAGTATATAGAGGATCTGTCAGCTCTCCTGTGTGGTGTAGTATATAGAGGATGTGTCAGCTCTCCTGTGTGGTGTAGTATATAGAGGATCTGTCAGCTCTCCTGTGTGGTGTAGTATATAGAGGATCTGTCAGCTCTCCTGTGTGGTGTAGTATATAGAGGATGTGTCAGCTCTCCTGTGTGGTGTAGTATATAGAGGATCTGTCAGTTCTCCTGTGTGGTGTAGTATATAGAGGATCTGTCAGCTCTCCTGTGTGGTGTAGTATATAGAGGATGTGTCAGCTCTCCTGTGTGGTGTAGTATATAGAGGATCTCTCGGCTCTCCTGTGTGGTGTAGTATATGGATGATCTGTCAGCTCTCCTGTGTGGTGTAGTATATAGAGGATCTGTCAGCTCTCCTGTGTGGTGTAGTATATAGAGGATCTGTCGGTTCTCCTGTGTGGTGTAGTATATAGTGGATCTGTCAGCTCTCCACCAGGGGTCCACTTATGTCCGGCTCCCTCGGGTCTCCTATTGGGTGAACCTTCTTTGGCTTCCCTGACCCTATGCTCGGTGTGCCTTCTTAGTGGACTTGGTGAGGGGCTGCTCCACATGTAATGTCGCAGCCTCCGGTTCTTAGTTGAGGGTTGTTTCTCTCCTCCACTAATTTGGGATCCGGTTCCCTTGCGTGCCAACCCTTCACCCTTCTGGTTGTATACTGGGTTCTTGGGGTTCCTTCTTCTCCCCCTCTGGGTCCTTCTCTTCTCCTCTCTCTCTTCTCTCTGCAGGCGCTCCTGGACCTCTCTCAGGACTGACTGACCCTCTACAGAAGACTGACCCTGATCTAAGATGGTGCCCACCTTATATACTCCCTCTATGTGTGAGCTCAGGTGACCAGCACCCAATGAGCTCCTAGCCTTACCCAGACTGCTCCCCCTATCTGCCCCTACACTACTGGGATGTACCACTGCCCTCCCACTCCAGCCAGGGACAGACACTGTCGTACCTGCACATATACTGGTGGGAGTACCGTCGGTCTGTCCCCCGGAAATGGGATGTGTGTAGTGTATGCAGCTATCTGAGCTCAGTCCCACACTCCATCCTTACCCGGGAGTGGAATACCACACCTCTGGCTTGAGGTGTAATACCCCTGTAGCAGCCGAGTCCTCAGGGTGCTACAGATGTGTCAGCTCTCCTGTGTGGTGTAGTATATAGACGATCTGTCAGCTCTCCTGTGTGGTGTAGTATATAGAGGATCTGTCAGCTCTCCTGTGTGGTGTAGTATATAGAGGATCTGTCAGCTCTCCTGTGTGGTGTAGTGTATAGAGGATCTGTCAGCTCTCCTGGGTGGTGTAGTATATAGAGGATCTGTCAGCTCTCCTGTGTGGTGTAGTATATAGAGGATCTGTCAGCTCTCCTGTGTGGTGTAGTATATAGTGGATCTGTCAGCTCTCCTGTATTGTGTAGTATATAGAGGATGTGTCAGCTCTCCTGTGTGGTGTAGTATATAGAGGATCTGTCGGCTCTCCTGTGTGGTGTAGTATATAGTGGATCTGTCAGCTCTCCTGTATTGTGTAGTATATAGAGGATCTGTCAGCTCTCCTGTGTGATGTAGTATATTGAGGATCTGTCAGCTCTCCTGTGTGGTGTAGTATATAGTGGATCTGTCAGCTCTCCTGTATTGTGCAGTATATAGAGGATCTGTCAGCTCTCCTGTGTGATGTAGTATATTGAGGATCTGTCAGCTCTCCTATGTGATGTAGCATATAGAGGATCTGTCGGCTCTCCTGTGTGGTGTAGTATATAGAGGATCTGTCAGCTCTCCTGTATTGTGTAGTATATAGAGGATCTGTCAGCTCTCCTGTGTGATGTAGTATATTGAGGATCTGTCAGCTCTCCTATGTGATGTAGCATATAGTGGATCTGTCAGCTCTCCTGTGTGGTGTAGTATATAGAGGATCTGTCAGCTCTCCTGTGTGGTGTAGTATATAGAGGATCTGTCAGCTCTCCTGTGTGATGTAGTATATTGAGGATCTGTCAGCTCTCCTGTGTGGTGTAGTATATAGAGGATCTGTCAGCTCTCCTGTGTGGTGTAGTATATAGAGGATCTGTCAGCTCTCCTGTGTGGTGTAGTATATAGAGGATCTGTCAGCTCTCCTGTGTGGTGTAGTATATAGTGGATCTGTCAGCTCTCCTGTGTGGTGTAGTATATAGTGGATCTGTCAGCTCTCCTGTGTGTTGTAGTATATAGAGGATCTGTCAGCTCTCCTGTGTGGTGTAGTGTATAGAGGATCTGTCAGCTCTCCTGTGAGGTGTAGTATATAGAGGATCTGTCAGCTCTCCTGTGTGGTGTAGTATAAAGAGGATCTGTCAGCTCTCCTGTGTGGTCTAGTATATAGAGGATCTGTCAGCTCTCCTGTGTGGTGTAGTATATAGAGGATATGTCAGCTCTCCTGTGTGGTGTAGTATATAGAGGATCTGTCGGCTCTCCTGTGTGGTGTAGTATATAGAGGATCTGTCAGCTCTCCTGTGTGGTGTAGTATATAGAGGATCTGTCAGCTCTCCTGTGTGGTGTAGTATATAGAGGATCTGTCAGCTCTCCTGTGTGGTGTAGTATATAGAGGATCTGTCAGCTCTCCTGTATTGTGTAGTATATAGAGGATGTGTCAGCTCTCCTGTGTGGTGTAGTATATAGTGGATCTGTCAGCTCTCCTGTGTGGTGTAGTATATAGTGGATCTGTCAGCTCTCCTGTATTGTGTAGTATACAGAGGATGTGTCAGCTCTCCTGTGTGGTGTAGTATATAGAGGATCTGTCGGCTCTCCTGTGTGGTGTAGTATATAGAGGATGTGTCAGCTCTCCTGTGTGGTGTAGTATATAGTGGATCTGTCAGCTCTCCTGTATTGTGTAGTATATAGAGGATCTGTTAGCTCTCCTGTGTGGTGTAGTATATAGAGGATCTGTCAGCTCTCCTGTGTGGTGTAGTATATAGAGGATCTGTCAGCTCTCCTGTGTGGTGTAGTATATAGAGGATCTGTCAGCTCTCCTGTGTGGTGTAGTATATAGAGGATCTGTCAGCTCTCCTGTGTGGTGTAGTATATAGAGGATCTCTCAGCTCTCCTGTGTGGTGTAGTATATAGAGGATCTGTTAGCTCTCCTGTGTGGTGTAGTATATAGAGGATCTGTCAGCTCTCCTGTGTGGTGTAGTATATAGAGGATCTGTCAGCTCTCCTGTGTGGTGTAGTATATAGAGGATCTGTCAGCTCTCCTGTGTGGTGTAGTATATAGAGGATCTGTCAGCTCTCCTGTGTGGTGTAGTATATAGAGGATCTCTAGGCTCCCCTGTGTGGTGTAGTATATAGAGGATCTGTCAGCTCTCCTGTGTGGTATAGTATATAGAGGATCTGTCAGCTCTCCTGTGTGGTGTAGTATATAGAGGATCTGTTAGCTCTCCTGTGTGGTGTAGTATATAGAGGATGTGTCAGCTCTCCTGTATTGTGTAGTATATAGTGGATCTGTCAGCTCTCCTGTGTGGTGTAGTATATAGAGTATCTGTCAGCTGTCCTGTGTGGTGTAGTATATAGAGGATCTGTCAGCTCTCCTGTGTGGTGTAGTATATAGAGGATCTGTCAGCTCTCCTGTGTGGTGTAGTATATAGAGGATCTGTTAGCTCTCCTGTGTGGTGTAGTATATAGAGGATCTATCAGCTCTCCTGTGTGGTGTAGTATATAGAGGATCTGTCAGCTCTCCTGTGTGGTGTAGTATATAGAGGATCTGTCAGCTCTCCTGTGTGGTGTAGTATATAGAGGATCTGTCAGCTCTCCTGTGTGGTGTAGTATATAGAGGATCTGTCAGCTCTCCTGTGTGGTGTAGTATATAGAGGATGTGTCAGCTCTCCTGTGTGGTGTAGTATATAGAGGATGTGTCAGCTCTCCTGTGTGGTGTAGTATATAGACGATCTGTCAGCTCTCCTGTGTGGTGTAGTATATAGAGGATCTGTCAGCTCTCCTGTGTGGTGTAGTATATAGAGGATGTGTCAGCTCTCCTGTGTGGTGTAGTATATAGAGGATCTGTCAGCTCTCCTGTGTGGTGTAGTATATAGAGGATCTGTCAGCTCTCCTGTGTGGTGTAGTATATAGAGGATGTGTCAGCTCTCCTGTATTGTGTAGTATATAGAGGATGTGTCAGCTCTCCTGTATTGTGTAGTATATAGAGGATGTGTCAGCTCTCCTGTGTGGTGTAGTGTATAGAGGATCTGTCAGCTCTCCTGGGTGGTGTAGTATATAGAGGAACTGTCAGCTCTCCTGTGTGGTGTAGTATATAGATCATCTGTCAGCTCTCCTGTGTGGTGTAGTATATAGAGGATCTGTCAGCTCTCCTGTGTGGTGTAGTATATAGAGGATCTGTCAGCTCTCCTGTGTGGTGTAGTATATAGTGGATCTGTCAGCTCTCCTGTATTGTGTAGTATATAGAGGATGTGTCAGCTCTCCTGTGTGGTGTAGTATATAGAGGATCTGTCGGCTCTCCTGTGTGGTGTAGTATATAGTGGATCTGTCAGCTCTCCTGTATTGTGTAGTATATAGAGGATCTGTCAGCTCTCCTGTGTGGTGTAGTATATAGAGGATCTGTCAGCTTTCCTGTGTGGTGTAGTGTATAGAGGATCTGTCAGCTCTCCTGTGTGGTGTAGTATATAGAGGATCTGTCCTTTGTGGTGTAGTATATAGAGGATCTGTCAACTCTCCTGTGTGGTGTAGTATATAGAGGATCTGTCAGCTCTCCTGTGTGGTGTAGTATATAGTGGATCTGTCAGCTCTCCTGTATTGTGTAGTATATAGAGGATGTGTCAGCTCTCCTGTGTGGTGTAGTATATAGAGGATCTGTCAGCTCTCCTGTGTGGTGTAGTATATAGAGGATGTGTCAGCTCTCCTGTGTGGTGTAGTATATAGTGGATCTGTCAGCTCTCCTGTATTGTGTAGTATATAGAGGATGTGTCAGCTCTCCTGTGTGGTGTAGTATATAGTGGATCTGTCAGCTCTCCTGTATTGTGTAGTATATGGAGGATCTGTCAGCTCTCCTGTGTGGTGTAGTATATAGAGGATCTGTCAGCTCTCCTGTGTGGTGTAGTATATAGAGGATCTGTCAGCTCTCCTGTGTGGTGTAGTATATAGAGGATCTGTCGGCTCTCCTATGTGGTGTAGTATATAGAGGATCTGTCAGCTCTCCTGTGTGGTGTAGTATATAGAGGATCTGTCAGCTCTCCTGTGTGGTGTAGTATATAGAGGATCTGTCAGCTCTCCTGTGTGGTGTAGTATATAGAGGATCTCTCAGCTCTCCTGTGTGGTGTAGTATATAGAGGATCTGTTAGCTCTCCTGTGTGGTGTAGTATATAGAGGATCTGTCAGCTCTCCTGTGTGGTGTAGTATATAGAGGATCTGTCAGCTCTCCTGTGTGGTGTAGTATATAGAGGATCTGTCAGCTCTCCTGTGTGGTGTAGTATATAGAGGATCTGTCAGCTCTCCTGTGTGGTGTAGTATATAGAGGATCTCTAGGCTCCCCTGTGTGGTGTAGTATATAGAGGATCTGTCAGCTCTCCTGTGTGGTGTAGTATATAGAGGATCTGTCAGCTCTCCTGTGTGGTGTAGTATATAGAGGATCTGTTAGCTCTCCTGTGTGGTGTAGTATATAGAGGATGTGTCAGCTCTCCTGTATTGTGTAGTATATAGTGGATCTGTCAGCTCTCCTGTGTGGTGTAGTATATAGAGTATCTGTCAGCTGTCCTGTGTGGTGTAGTATATAGAGGATCTGTCAGCTCTCCTGTGTGGTGTAGTATATAGAGGATCTGTCAGCTCTCCTGTGTGGTGTAGTATATAGAGGATCTGTTAGCTCTCCTGTGTGGTGTAGTATATAGAGGATCTATCAGCTCTCCTGTGTGGTGTAGTATATAGAGGATCTGTCAGCTCTCCTGTGTGGTGTAGTATATAGAGGATCTGTCAGCTCTCCTGTGTGGTGTAGTATATAGAGGATCTGTCGGCTCTCCTGTGTGGTGTAGTATATAGAGGATGTGTCGGCTCTCCTGTGTGGTGTAGTATATAGAGGATCTGTCAGCTCTCCTGTTTGGTGTAGTATATAGAGGATCTGTCAGCTCTCCTGTGTGGTGTAGTATATAGCGGATGTGTCGGCTCTCCTGTGTGGTGTAGTATATAGTGGATCTGTCAGCTCTCCTGTGTGGTGTAGTATATAGAGGATGTGTCAGCTCTCCTGTGTGGTGTAGTATATAGAGGATCTGTCAGCTCTCCTGTATTGTGTAGTATATAGAGGATGTGTCAGCTCTCCTGTATGGTGTAGTATATAGAGGATATGTCAGCTCTCCTGTGTGGTGTAGTATATAGAGGATATGTCAGCTCTCCTGTGTGGTGTAGTATATATAGGATCTGTCGGCTCTCCTGTGTGGTGTAGTATATAGAGGATCTGTTAGCTCTCCTGTGTGGTGTAGTATATAGAGGATCTATCAGCTCTCCTGTGTGGTGTAGTATATAGAGGATCTGTCAGCTCTCCTGTGTGGTGTAGTATATAGAGGATCTGTCAGCTCTCCTGTGTGGTGTAGTATATAGAGGATCTGTCGGCTCTCCTGTGTGGTGTAGTATATAGAGGATGTGTCGGCTCTCCTGTGTGGTGTAGTATATAGAGGATCTGTCAGCTCTCCTGTGTGGTGTAGTATATAGCGGATGTGTCGGCTCTCCTGTGTGGTGTAGTATATAGTGGATCTGTCAGCTCTCCTGTGTGGTGTAGTATATAGAGGATGTGTCAGCTCTCCTGTGTGGTGTAGTATATAGAGGATCTGTCAGCTCTCCTGTATTGTGTAGTATATAGAGGATGTGTCAGCTCTCCTGTATGGTGTAGTATATAGAGGATATGTCAGCTCTCCTGTGTGGTGTAGTATATAGAGGATATGTCAGCTCTCCTGTGTGGTGTAGTATATATAGGATCTGTCGGCTCTCCTGTGTGGTGTAGTATATAGAGGATCTGTCAGCTCTCCTGTGTGGTGTAGTATATAGAGGATCTGTCAGCTCTCCTGTGTGGTGTAGTATATAGTGGATCTGTCAGCTCTCCTGTGTGATGTAGTATATAGAGGATGTGTCAGCTCTCCTGTATTGTGTAGTATATAGAGGATGTGTCAGCTCTCCTGTGTGGTGTAGTATATAGAGGATCTGTCAGCTCTCCTGTGTGGTGTAGTATATAGTGGATCTGTCAGCTCTCCTGTATTGTGTAGTATATGGAGGATCTGTCAGCTCTCCTGTGTGGTGTAGTATATAGAGGATCTGTCAGCTCTCCTGTGTGGTGTAGTATATAGAGGATCTGTCAGCTCTCCTGTGTGGTGTAGTATATAGAGGATCTGTCGGCTCTCCTATGTGGTGTAGTATATAGAGGATCTGTCAGCTCTCCTGTGTGGTGTAGTATATAGAGGATCTGTCAGCTCTCCTGTGTGGTGTAGTATATAGAGGATCTGTCAGCTCTCCTGTGTGGTGTAGTATATAGAGGATCTGTCGGCTCTCCTATGTGGTGTAGTATATAGAGGATCTGTCAGCTCTCCTGTGTGGTGTAGTATATAGTGGATCTGTCAGCTCTCCTGTATTGTGTAGTATATGGAGGATCTGTCAGCTCTCCTGTGTGGTGTAGTATATAGAGGATCTGTCAGCTCTCCTGTGTGGTGTAGTATATAGAGGATCTGTCAGCTCTCCTGTGTGGTGTAGTATATAGAGGATCTGTCGGCTCTCCTATGTGGTGTAGTATATAGAGGATCTGTCAGCTCTCCTGTGTGGTGTAGTATATAGTGGATCTGTCAGCTCTCCTGTGTGGTGTAGTATATAGATGATCTGTCAGCTCTCCTGTGTGGTGTAGTATATAGTGGATCTGTCAGCTCTCCTGTGTGGTGTAGTATATAGAGGATCTGTCGGCTCTCCTGTGTGGTGTAGTATATAGAGGATGTGTCGGCTCTCCTGTGTGGTGTAGTATATAGAGGATCTGTCAGCTCTCCTGTGTGGTGTAGTATATAGAGGATCTGTCAGCTCTCCTGTGTGGTGTAGTATATAGTGGATCTGTCGGCTCTCCTGTGTGGTGTAGTATATAGAGGATGTGTCAGCTCTCCTGTGTGGTGTAGTATATAGAGGATCTGTCAGCTCTCCTGTGTGGTGTAGTATATAGATGATCTGTCAGCTCTCCTGTATTGTGTAGTATATAGAGGATGTGTCAGCTCTCCTGTATGGTGTAGTATATAGAGGATCTGTCCTGTGTGGTGTAGTATATAGAGGATGTGTCAGCTCTCCTGTGTGGTGTAGTATATAGAGGATCTGTCAGCTCTCCTGTGTGGTGTAGTATATAGAGGATCTGTCAGCTCTCCTGTGTGGTGTAGTATATAGAGGATCTGTCGGCTCTCCTGTGTGGTGTAGTATATAGAGGATCTGTCAGCTCTCCTGTGTGGTGTAGTATATAGAGGATCTGTCAGCTCTCCTGTATTGTGTAGTATATAGAGGTTGTGTCAGATCTCCTGTATGGTGTAGTATATAGAGGATCTGTCCTGTGTGGTGTAGTATATAGAGGATCTGTCAGCTCTCCTGGGTGGTGTAGTATATAGAGGATCTGTCAGCTCTCCTGTATTGTGTAGTATATAGAGGATCTGTCAGCTCTCCTGTGTGGTGTAGTATATAGAGGATCTGTCAGCTCTCCTGTATTGTGTAGTATATAGAGGATGTGTCAGCTCTCCTGTATGGTGTAGTATATAGAGGATCTGTCCTGTGTGGTGTAGTATATAGAGGATCTGTCAGCTCTCCTGGGTGGTGTAGTATATAGAGGATCTGTCAGCTCTCCTGTATTGTGTAGTATATAGAGGATCTGTCGGATCTCCTGTGTGGTATAGTATATAGAGGATCTGTCAGCCCTCCTATGTGCTGTAGTATATAGAGGATCTGTCGGATCTCCTGTGTGGTGTAGTATATAGAGGATCTGTCGGCTCTCCTGTGTGGTGTAGTATATAGAGGATCTGTCAGCTCTCCTGTATTGTGTAGTATATAGAGGATCTGTCAGCTCTCCTGTGTGGTATTATATATAGAGGATCTGTCAGCTCTCCTGTGTGGTGTAGTATATAGAGGATCTGTCAGCTCTCCTGTGTGGTGTAGTATATAGAGGATGTGTCAGCTCTCCTGTGTGGTGTAGTATATAGAGGATCTGTCAGCTCTCCTGTGTGGTGTAGTATATAGAGGATCTGTCGGCTCTCCTGTGTGGTGTAGTATTGACGCGCCCCCTGGGACATATTCCTTTTTGAGGGGAATACCCGGCACCGGATCAGATGGGGGGGTTGTAGTCTCCGAGCGGCTGTGACCCGGCCCGTGCCCAGGGCGTCAAGCTCAGTGTTATGTGGCAGTCCTACAGATGTTATTAAGAGTTCTTTTGTGTCGACTACGCCACCCGTTGTGATGCGGTCACTGTGGCCGCCGCTGCAGCAGGGTCCGCTGAGGCTGATGGTGGGTGCGCAGCTTGGTGGGATAACCCCCAACGGGAGGGGTATAGCCTCAAGGGGGACAGGTGCAGAGGATGGGGGTTGTGGTGGTGCGGTGCAGACGGCAATGAAGACAGAGTCGGGTTGTGCAGTTAAGGGTGTTTACTTACTGCAGATGTTGTACTGGTCACTCCAGCTTCGAGTGACCACCCGAGCCGTGCTGCGTCCACCAGGTCCTGGATCCAGCCAACCCCCAAACAAGTCCGGAGCGTGGCCCTGAGCTCTCCTTCTGTCCCGTTCTCTGGCCGTCCCCACCAGTGATCCACCTAGGTCCAGCTCCCTCGGGCCTTCTGTTGGGACACCCTTGGCCTTGGGTTCCCTGACCCTTCATGTGGTGTGCCTTCGGGATGGATGTGATGGGTGGCCGTGGCAGATGCTGCCCACGGCCTCCGGTCTCTGGCTAGGGTGTGTTTTCTGCCCCCGCCAGTTTGGGATCCGGTACCCTGATGCCGACTCTTCACCCGTGGATTGGATTTGGGGTCTCAGAGTCCTCTCTTCTGTTTCCCTCTCTGGGTCTCTCTTGCTTTCTCCTCTCTCTCTCTCTGGGGCTGCTCTGCTCCTCTGCTTCTTACTTCTCTGCAAAGACTGACTGACTGACCCTGTTCTTAGTTGGTGCCCACCTTATATACACCCTCTATGTGTGAGCTCAGGTGACCAGCACCCAATGAGCTCCTATCTTTACCCAGGCTGCTCCCCCTATCTGCCCCTACACTACTTGGGATGTACCACCCCCCTCCCACTCCAGCCAGGAACAGACTCGGTCGTACCTGCACATTTCTAAGTGGGAGTACCGTCGGTCTGCTCCTCGGAAATGGGATGTGTGTAGTGCATGCAGCCTACCGAGCTCAGTTCCACTCTCCATCCTTGCCCGGGAGTGGAATATCACACCTCTGGGTTGAGGTGCAATACCCCTGTAGCAGCCGAATCCTCAGGGTGCTACATTCCCCCCTGGTAAATCACAGCACGTCCTCGGGCTGTAAGACATAAACACCAAACATACATTTTTTTTTTTTTTTTTTTCATAAACATAATAAACAACATATATTAGCAAATAAAACATTCTCGTCGCCTCTGGCTCCTCCTCCGGTCACTGTGCAACGTGTGACCGGGTAAAGTGCGACAGTCTCTCTGGAAAACTGGTTTTCCTATAAAACCAGTAGGGGGCGCTTTAGGAAGCGCAACTATATACAGGGGAAGTTGGCCGCTCTCAGTCCTCGGCCAGGTAAAGGGAAGGGAATGGCTGCTCACAGTCCTCAGCCTGTGGGATTACGGAATAACGGGTAAATAGTTCACTCATGCTGGTCCCAACGGGGACTATATATATGTAGCAACAGTTTCCTTGGTACCCGGTCGGGTAACTATTTACATCTACTGCTCTGCCGCACTCAACGGCGTCTTCCTCCTGCTCTTTGCTTGTAGCTGGTTGTAACTTCAGACCCGTCCGGGTCCTCTCCCAGATGCGGCACTCTTGGTCTTATGGGCGCGGTGGGGTTAGCGCCCGGGTTGCCCGGGCCTTGCGGCCAGGCCTGGGGTATCTGGAAGGTGAAGGGCACCGTAAGGACGGCGGCGCCCTGGGCTACTTGGCCCTGCGACCAGGCCGGGGGCTCCGCGGAGGTAGGGGGCGCTGTTGGTATTGCGGCGCCCGGGGATACTAGGCCTTGCGACCAGGCTGGTGGTACTTCCTGCTTGGTCACGCTCGGGGTCGAGGCGTGTGACGTCACAGGGGTCGCGGCTCCCGTTTGAGGCCTAGTCTGCGGCGGTGACGTTGCAGCGACGGGCACGGCAGGATAGACTTCGGGCTCTGCGACGGGGAGCTGGGGCAGGTACGCGGTTTCCCGGTCTGGGGTATAGACGTCCCCTTTACCTGCCTCCACTCGTTCGGCTCCCTTCTCGGCGCCGTCTCCGGCCTTCAGTCCTCCCGCGCCATCCTCAGAGGCGGTCTGTCTCCTCGTCTCGGGTGGCGTGCTCCGCTGACAGGTCTCGGTCTGCTGGGCCATCTCACGGCTCCACTCCGCCAACGTCTCTCGCTGCACCCGGGCCATCCTCCTTGCGAGGCCCTCCAGAGCGGTCTGTGCACACTCCCGGTCTCGGGGGAGCTGTGCTAGGACCTCCACTAGGCCTAGTGGGGTCGTTGTTTCCAGCAGGCTCCTGACCAACGGGTCGGTGCTGCTCTGCTCTCCTACAGTCGTCTCCAGCAGGCTCCTGGCCAGCGGGCCGGTGCTGCTCTGCTCTCCCTCCTCGGTTTCTAGCAGGCTCCTGGCCAACGGGCCGGTGCTGCTCTGCTTTCTCGCCATCTCCGGATAAGCTCCTCCGATACTCTTCTCCAGGCTTCTTGCCTCCGGGTGCGCTCGCTCTAGACTGCTCGTTAGACTTCTTGTCTCCGGGTGCGCTCGCTCCAGACTGCTCCAGGCGGCACCCATCTTCGTTCTTTTCTTTCGTCTCCTCCCACTTCGAGGGCGGTCCCGGGGCAACTCGGTGACTGTCAGCTCCAGGGGTAGTTCTTTCACGCTGACAGACACCTCTAGCATCACAGTCTCTGTTGGTGGGGGCGGTTTCCACTTTTGGCGCCATTTTCTGTCCTGGCCCACGATGGGAGGTGGCCTCTTGCCCTCCTTTGGCACGCCCATAATGGCGTCCGCTGCTCTTCCAAGGCGGGAAATCTGCGGATTTGGCGGGAAGCGTCGCCCAGTGGCGGGAAACTCTGCAGATGGCGGGAACAAGCTGGAAATGGCGGACAATCGGCGGGAAACGACCTGTGATGGGGTCCGATGGCGTGGACCCTCCGGAACCGGCGGGAGACTTCTTTCTGAGGTAAACTTGCACTTTTCTTCAGGCACGCAGTACCCGGGTGTTGTGGGCACGTAATCCTGCCGACTACGCCAAAGTTGACGCGCCCCCTGGGACATATTCCTTTTTGAGGGGAATACCCGGCACCGGATCAGATGGGGGGGTTGTAGTCTCCGAGCGGCTGTGACCCGGCCCGTGCCCAGGGCGTCAAGCTCAGTGTTATGTGGCAGTCCTACAGATGTTATTAAGAGTTCTTTTGTGTCGACTACGCCACCCGTTGTGATGCGGTCACTGTGGCCGCCGCTGCAGCAGGGTCCGCTGAGGCTGATGGTGGGTGCGCAGCTTGGTGGGATAACCCCCAACGGGAGGGGTATAGCCTCAAGGGGGACAGGTGCAGAGGATGGGGGTTGTGGTGGTGCGGTGCAGACGGCAATGAAGACAGAGTCGGGTTGTGCAGTTAAGGGTGTTTACTTACTGCAGATGTTGTACTGGTCACTCCAGCTTCGAGTGACCACCCGAGCCGTGCTGCGTCCACCAGGTCCTGGATCCAGCCAACCCCCAAACAAGTCCGGAGCGTGGCCCTGAGCTCTCCTTCTGTCCCGTTCTCTGGCCGTCCCCACCAGTGATCCACCTAGGTCCAGCTCCCTCGGGCCTTCTGTTGGGACACCCTTGGCCTTGGGTTCCCTGACCCTTCATGTGGTGTGCCTTCGGGATGGATGTGATGGGTGGCCGTGGCAGATGCTGCCCACGGCCTCCGGTCTCTGGCTAGGGTGTGTTTTCTGCCCCCGCCAGTTTGGGATCCGGTACCCTGATGCCGACTCTTCACCCGTGGATTGGATTTGGGGTCTCAGAGTCCTCTCTTCTGTTTCCCTCTCTGGGTCTCTCTTGCTTTCTCCTCTCTCTCTCTCTGGGGCTGCTCTGCTCCTCTGCTTCTTACTTCTCTGCAAAGACTGACTGACTGACCCTGTTCTTAGTTGGTGCCCACCTTATATACACCCTCTATGTGTGAGCTCAGGTGACCAGCACCCAATGAGCTCCTATCTTTACCCAGGCTGCTCCCCCTATCTGCCCCTACACTACTTGGGATTTACCACCCCCCTCCCACTCCAGCCAGGAACAGACTCGGTCGTACCTGCACATTTCTAAGTGGGAGTACCGTCGGTCTGCTCCTCGGAAATGGGATGTGTGTAGTGCATGCAGCCTACCGAGCTCAGTTCCACTCTCCATCCTTGCCCGGGAGTGGAATATCACACCTCTGGGTTGAGGTGCAATACCCCTGTAGCAGCCGAATCCTCAGGGTGCTACAGTATGACTCGCCCAGGGGGAATATGGGTGACTCGGTACCCGGGCCTTTACCTTCTTCGGATGTCACGGGCCCGTACCCTGGGGTCACTCTTTAAAAAAAAAGGGTTTGTTAACAGTTTTGTCTCGTGACGCCACCTGTGGTTCCCGGTAATGAGTACCGGCGCTGCTGCAGACCTCTGAAGCAGATGTTAGGGCAGCTGGGTTGGCATGGCTCTCCACAGGCAGAGCACAGCTCCAGGGCAGTGTAGATGCAGATGGTGATGCTGGGCGTTGTAGTGCAGGAGCGATAGCGTTGTAGAAATAACTGACAGAAACAGTGGGGTGCAGTCATCCGAGTTTACTCACAGTTCTTTAGCTTCCTCAGGTGCACTGTACAGGTGTCAGCCTCCCATGTCGCGCTGCGTTTACCAGGCAGGGGCTCAGCACTCTCCCACGTACTTCAAGAGCACTTAACGGGACCCCCTTTCTGTATGTTCCTTTCTTAGCTGACTTCCCGCGGTGGGTCTTCTCCCTCCTGCCATGCGCCCCGCCACACAAAGTGCCGATCTGTTACCTTGAGATCCCTCTGGGCAACTTGAAGTTCCCGGACCTTGCTTGGTGCCCTTCACGGCGGCTTAGGTGAGGTTGTGGCAACTGCACAATGAAAGTTTTCCAGCCGAGACCTGAAGTAACTCGGCTAGTCCAGGGACCGGTTCCCTTCTTGCAGCCTGATCCCTCTGACACCTGGCAGATTCGGGCGTACGGGTGCCGTCCTGCACTCACCGTACCCCCTGGGATCCCTTAAGTTACTGGAGCCTTCCTCCCTAGCTCCCACTCCTCTCTCCTTCTTGGGCATGACAGGCCGAGCCTGCCTGCCGAGCAGAGCTCCTGCAGAGCCCCTGCTCCTCTCACTTCTCCTCACTGAATCCACCCCTACACATGGTGATGTGACGCTCTCAGCCCTGCCCTGGGAAGATGGGGGTACTCGGAGTCGGGTCAGATGTTGAGAACGGGGGTGCAGTCGTGGCCTGGACCCGTTCCTTGCCCAGGGCCGTCACATTGAAAATGATGCTAGGGCTTTCCGGGTTGAGTGGTAATTGTCGACTACGCCACCTGTGGTGTCTGGTGATGCGCCACCAGCGCAACTACAGTCCGCTGAGGCCTGGAGTCATGGCGGCTAAAGTTCTCGCCGCTCCCTACAGGCGGAGCGCGGCCTCAGGGCCGGTAAAGCAGGATAAAGGGGGGGTAGTAGTGCGGCAGTAGGGACGCGGCGTCGCACGGAATGGCGCGTAATGAACAGTCCGGAGGCCATAGGGATGAATTTCCAAGGCTTTACTCACATTAGAGATGGCAGAAGGAAGGCGACTCCCTGCTCCCCACGGAGTCCTGCGGTCACCAGGGACCGGGGTCCGACAACCTCCGAGCAAGTCCAGCATTCAATCGGGACCCCGCACCTGAGTGTTCCTGAACTACAGACCGTATCCTCTCCTGTCTGTGTGTGTGTAGATAGGCCGGATCTCCCTCTGAACTCCTCTCAGAACAAGGGCACGGGTGGCAGCTCTGCTCCTTCCGATACCCGATGGGATCCTCTGGGCCTACCGGGCTTTACCAACCAGGACATGGAGTAGCAAGGTCGGGTGTCGGGGGCCGGTACCCCTCTTGCAGCTGGACTCCCTCTGAATATATCAGGTGGTGAGGACAGGTGGCGTACACTGCTCCGTCTGCATCCTCCCCGGGATCCATTTGCTGTGGAGCTACACTCTTTAGCTCCGGGCCTTCTTGGTCGTGGTCCTTGACCGGGTTGAGACATTCCTCGTCTGCAACCTGCCCCTCGTTCCAAGGCTGGGGTATGAGGGCTGTGTCTCCATCCACTGTAGGTTCACACAGGATCCACGTTCAGGGTGGGAGATCACAATACCTCACAGTAATTAACAGCACAAAGACCAAAACCAAAGATGGCTTTTTATTAAATATGAAATTTAAAGTGTCACTAAATTGTAAGTCCTCCACCCTCACCCACTAACTGGTTCCCCTCACTCTTGGTTCCCCAGTCTCCCTGTAACCAGGAGGGCAGCACCTGGTGCATACTAGCCCCCTCTGGTGGAGAAATGTGGTGTTGGATGCAAAGGTTGGGTCCCGACCATCACGCTGTTCTTACCTCGGAGGAGGAACACTACACTCCATTACAGAAGTGCAGCATCCCTGTGGCGGTCGAATCTTCAGGGGCGCCACAGTTCTACAGTGGGATGTGCTACATAATGAAGTTTCTCTTAAGGGGCACTTGGAAGGGAAGATGTCCTTATCACCCCGGTCAGTAAAATCTTTATAGTGGTGGCAGGATGAGCCTAACCTATCTCGAGGGGTTACCTGGGTACTTAGGGTCACTAGAACAATTACCACAGATGCGAGTCCGAGAGGGTGGGGAGCCCATCTGGGAGATATGGTAGCCCAGGGGACCTGGTCAGATATCGAAAAGGGTCTCTCCTCCAATGCAAAAGAACTTTTGGCGGTAGACAAGGCGGTGAATAATTTCTTACCTTTCCTTCAGGGCCAGAATGTAAAGATCCTCTTGGATAATCTAGTTGCGGTAGCATATGTGAACCACCAGGGGGATACATGGTCAAGATCGCTGATGAGAGTGACAGATCATCTCTTCCAGATTACAGAAAGTCACCTCCTTTCCCTGATGGCCCTCTATATAAGGGAAAAAGAAAACATGAGAGCAGATTTCCCAAGCTGCTATCCTCTGATGCAAGGGGAATGGGAACTAAATCAAGGAATTTTTACCCAAATAGCCGAAGATGGGGGGGGCCTCCGGTCAGGTAGATCCGTTTGCCACAAAACTAAATCGGAAGACAAAGATCTTGTGTTCCCTAAATCCCCTAGCTGTGGACGCTTTCCTGATTCGTTGGTATTTCAGCCTGGCGTATGACTCCTCCCCCCCTGGTTGGCTGTTCTTCTCATGGTAATAAGAAAGATCAGGGAGGACAAGGCCAGGGTTCTGCTGATCGCACCCTTTTGGCCCAGGAGGGTGTCCATCTACGATCCTTGGGTTCTTCCAGAGATTCCATATCTCCTTCTCCGGGGTCCGATATTCCATCCTCAAGCAACTGGCCTCCACTTGACGGTGTGGAACTTGAAAGGACACTGCCAAATCAGAAAGGTTTTTCCAAAGGTCTAGTAACCATCCTGCACAGGAGAAAACCTGTTACAACCCAGATTTATGCCACAAGTTGGAGAAAGTTTTTGTCTTTCTCTGGTTCTGGGGTTCATGGGGAGGGGGTGCCAATAGGACAAATCTTTGGAGTTTTTACAAAAAAGTCTTGAACTAGGGTTATCCACCAGCACCCTTAAAGTACAGATTTCTGCCTTGGGTGCCCTATATAGCTGTGATGTAGCTTGTAACTACTGGGTTTCTCGGTTCATTAAGGCAGCTTTTAGATCTAGACTCATTATTAAAAGCAGCTTGGTTCCCTGGTATTTAAATTTGGTTCTAAAGGCCTTGACTATCTCGCTGTTTGAGCTAATAGTCAGCAACCCTTAAATCCCTCTCTCTTAAGACCGCTTTAATATCTTTAACCTCGGCCAGGAGCATTAGTGACATCCAGGCCCTGTCTATGGCCTCGCCGTTTACTCAAATTCTGGATGATAGGCAGGATCTGGTCTAAAAATCACTCTCTCTCCCTAAGGTAGCTACTCGTTTCAACAGACTTCAGGAAGTCCTCCTACCCTCCTTTTGTCCACATCCTAGTAACCAGAAAGAGGTGGAGTTACATACGTTAGAAGTGAGGAGATGTCTGGTTAGGTAACATTCAGTTACCAAAAGCTTTAGGAAAGATAACTCGTTGTTTATATCCTACCAAGGGACTAGGAACGGTCTAAGGTCACGAAGTCCACCATAGCTAGATGGAATTGGGAGGCCATTTCTCTATCATATACAGTATAGACCAAAAGTTTGGACACACCTTCGCATTTAAAGATTTTTCTGTATTTTCTTGACTATGGAAATTGTACATTCACACTGAAGGCATCAAAACTATGAATTAACACATGTGGAATTATATACTTAACAAAAAAGTGTGAAACAACTGAAAATATGTCTTATATTCTAGGTTCTTCAAAGTAGCCACCTTTTGCTTTAATGATTGCTTTGCACACTCTTGGCATTCTCTTGATGAGCTTCAAGAGGTAGTCACCGGAAATGGTCTTCCAACAATCTTGAAGGAGTTCCCAGAGATGCTTAGCACTTGTTGGCCCTTTTGCCTTCACTCTGCGGTCCAGCTCACCCCAAACCATCTCGATTGGGTTCAGGTCTGGTGACTGTGGAGGCCAGGTTATCTGGCGTAGTCCCCCATCACTCTCCTTCTTGGTCAAATAGCCCTTACACAGCCTGGAGGTGTGTTTGGGGTCATTGTCCTGTTGAAAAATAAATGATGGTCCAACTAAACGCAAAGCGGATGGAATAGCATGCTGCTGCAAGATGCTGTGGTAGCCATGCTGGTTCAGTATGCCTTCAATTTTGAATAAATCCCCAACAGTGTCACCAGCAAAGCACCCCCACACCATCACACCTCCTCCTCCATGCTTCACGGTGGGAACCAGGCATGTAGAGTCCATCCGTTCACCTTTTCTGCGTCGCACAAAGACACGGTGGTTGGAACCAAAGATCTCAAATTTGGACTCATCAGACCAAAGCACAGATTTCCACTGGTCTAATGTCCATTCCTTGTGTTCTTTACCCCAAACAAGTCTCTTCTGCTTGTTGCCTGTCCTTAGCAGTGGTTTCCTAGCAGCTATTTTACCATGAAGGCCTGCTGTACAAAGTCTCCTCTTAACAGTTGTTGAAGAGATGTGTCTGCTGCTAGAACTCTGTGTGGCATTGACCTGGTCTCTAATCTGAGCTGCTGTTAAACTGCGATTTCTGAGGCTGGTGACGCGGATAAACTTATCCTCAGAAGCAGAGGTGACTCTTGGTCTTCCTTTCCTGGGGCGGTCCTGATGTGAGCCAGTTTCTTTGTAGCGCTTGATGGTTTTTGCAACTGCACTTGGGGACACTTTCAAAGTTTTCCCAATTTTTCGGACTGACTGACCTTCATTTCTTAAAGTAATGATGGACACTCGTTTTTCTTTACTTAGCTGCTTTTTTCTTGCCATAATACACATTCTAACAGTCTGTTCAGTAGGACTATCAGCTGTGTATCCACCAGACTTCTGCACAACACAACTGATGGTCCCAACCCCATTTATAAGGCAAGAAATCCCACTTATTAAACCTGACAAGACATACCTGTGAAGTGAAAACCATTTCCAGTGACTATCTCTTGAAGCTCATCAAGAGAATGCCAAGAGTGTGCAAAGCAGTCATCAAAGCAAAAGGTGGCTACTTTGAAGAACCTAGAATATAAGACATATTTTCAGCTGTTTCACACTTTTTTGTTAAGTATATAATTCCACATGTGTTAATTCATAGTTTTGATGCCTTCAGTGTGAATGTACAATTTTCATAGTCATGAAAATACAGAAAAATCTTTAAATGAGAAGGTGTGTCCAAACTTTTGGTCTGTACATCTAGCGGCGAGGAAGGGCCAGAAGGGCTGAAGGCTCATTCCACCCGGGCTGTGGCGACCTCCTGGGCTGAGAAGACAGGTGTCTCGATAGAAGACATATTTAAGGCTGCTACCTGGTCCTGTCCCTCTACATTCCATAGACACGATAGGTTAGATATAGGTGTATCGGCTGACCTCACCTTTGGGAGAAGAGTGTTCCAGGCTGTGGTCCTTCAATAGATTACTTCATCTCTGTAATTCTCTCGTGGTGCTGTCATGGTCGACCGATAAAATATTAAATTACATACCGGTAATGGGATTTTTCGGAGACCATGACAGCACCCTTATATTCCCTCCTTTCACGTTTGTGGGAACACTCCCGTTTTATTAATTATAATCTCACACTCAGTAGGTTTCGTCTGGTATGGCAATTTTGTGATTGTTTGCTGTGTTTATTAACCTGGCGGTCCTCTCAATGCTCTGTAATCCAAACTGAGGCGGGAGAGAGGTGGCGCCCTTTTAAGCCTGTATGTTTCCTCTCCTTGGTGGGCGGATCCCCTCTCTCGTGGTGCTGTCATGGTCTCTGAAAAATCCCGTTACCGGTAAGTAACTTACGACTATACATTTGATGGAGCAATCAAAAAGTTGTACCCCAAAATGGTATTAAAAACGGTCTTAGAAAATTGGAACACAAGCCAAACAATTTGTTTGCAAAGTTTAGAATTT
Organism: Phyllobates terribilis; assembly: GCF_046119375.1. Lineage (NCBI taxonomy): Eukaryota > Metazoa > Chordata > Amphibia > Anura > Dendrobatidae > Phyllobates > Phyllobates terribilis. The sequence continues at coordinate 136,808 of NW_027363467.1, read as the reverse complement.
TTTAAAAGCAGTAAAATGTTTTTGTTTTCTTCTGCACCATTTCACTTTATTTGGAATTCATTGCCCTTTTTTTTCTATATGTTGCACAGTAAAGTGAATGGCGTCTTTCAAAAATGCTGTAATTTTGTCCCACAAAGTACACCTCAACCCTGCTGTATTGAATAGTGTCTGTGTTATTCACTATGTGATATGTGGTTTTTTATTGTATACTAATGTATAGTGACTAGTGATGATCGAGCGTGTTCTATGAACCCATTCAGCGAGCACGCTAACAGCCGTGACACTTGCAGGCACGGCGACCTTAAAAGAAATGCCGAGCATGCCAAAATACTCGGCGAGCACCCGAGCGTGCTTGCCGAAGGGGTTGATAGAACACGCTCGATCATCACTAATAGTGACCAGATGCCTCTAAGGAATCTTTTTTGACCTCTGTTTTACTGGTGCTTGAAGTGCAATTTTTTGTAGCTCTAATGATTAAGTAATATGCAACTATGTGAACTGCAATTGCCAATTAACAATTTAAGGGAATCCATCAGATATACCCCTCCCTCCAATTCCCATTCATGACCATGCAGGATTTGGAAAGCTAAATCCATAGACACCTCTATATCTTTTATCTGTTGCTGCATTTCTGAGTGCTCTGGGTGTAACGGAGCACTAACCAAGCCTCAGCCTTCCAAGGTTGCTTCCCTGCCCAGCACCAGCCTCTGTATCTTGATTGATAGCTCACTGTCAGTTTTTTGGGACGTCAGGCACCAAGCAAGGAAAATCAGTGAGCTAGACACTAGCACTGGGAACTTTCCCTCCGTACACGCAAAACATAAACCAAAAAAAAAGCAATTTGGCACGTTACTTAATTTATGTAGATTTATAGAATGAAATGTTGGATTTCGTACGAGCTCGATCCATGTTTTTCACAGAGCTCATATCTATTATAGTCTAGGGCTGTTCACATATTTCTGCGGACCGCGTATTTTTCACTGAAACACGTTGACCTGTCGAATTTTGATCCAAATCAAAGTTTAGAGCTTCTCGGATGCAAAACAAAGCTGATGAAAGTCTGAATGAGGCCTTACTCTATTATTTATTTTTTAAGCAGCGTTCATTCCAGGCTGCTGTACACATGAAGAGGGTTTACACACCTAAAATACATATATAAAACACAGAAACAAGCTACCATTGACAGACTAGTATGGAGGGAGACACTGCCACTACGAGCTAACAGTGTGGATTCTGGTGTCTCGCTCCTTCCCTCAGGTTGTATGCCAAAAGCCTCCTCCAATAAGCAAGTTCTGGACAAGCTGCAGGTGGAGAGGGAGTGCGTGATTACAGTGAAGGCCCTGACTGCGTCTCTGTTTTACACTTACGAGGGAAAGAAATATCTCCTGAACCTGATCAACACTGCGCTGAGTGTGACGTTTCTTCTTGATTTGTTTCTCTGTGCTCTTGTTGCGGATGTTCAACAGGTCACGGCGGTCGCGTGACCTGTCACATAACTAAATGATGTCATGGAAGGTCCTTTCACTCCACCGCGAGCCATACAAGAGACCAGACGCAGTGGAGAAAAGACCGGGGGCCATCAGAAGGTAAGTATAATGTTATTTTCTCCAATCCCCTCCATGACAGCACACCTGGAGGTAGCATCCCCATCCTAATTAGGGACAGGAAAACAAGAGGTTAAATAGCCCCTTCCCCCAACAATCCCCAGTGTTTTCCTGTCCCTATGGGATGAAGAGGTTACCTGGGGTGCCTGCGGCCGGCAAGCAGGGCCCTATTAAATTTACCTGCCGGGCTGCAGGGAGCGATCGCCTCCGACCTTCCTTCCTTTGCAGCTCCCGTGTCTCCTTGAGAGCGGGACCACCCCCACACACACTCGCCTGCGTGTAAAGCCGAGTAGGGTTTTGGGGGCTGGGGGCCTCCTGTTGCTCCCCGGCCGGAGTCTCCTCTGTCCTCCATGGCGGCGTGCCGGAAGTCAGGCTTTTGGCCAGCGGGACGTCACTTCTGGTGCGTTCCACCGTGGAACACATGGGGCCGCGGCGGGAAATTCAAAAGGAGAAGCCGCGGTTTGCCCTGAAAATGAGGATCCTTCACTAGATAGGTGAAAATTTGGCACTGGATCTCGGTCTCCCCTATAAAAGACCCAGATGAGAAGACTCCATTAAGGTAGGACAGAATATTCTGCTACTATGGAGGGTGCTGTTCCAAAGCCTGCGTCTGCAGAGCCCAGCGCTAACCCGGCCCCAGTAAGTACTAGGTCCTAGGTTATTCCCCACTCTCTTTTGAGCAGGATCCTAAATATATTTTAAATCTCCCCTTTTTTTATTTTTAATTTAGGGAGACAAGGATCCTGCACCGACAGTGGGAGAAAGCACTACAGTTCTCAAATGTGCCATCTGTATAAAAAAGCTGGCTTCAGGGCATAAGAAACCCCTCTGCTGGAAATGCACTGACAACATTGTGAAGGAAGAACAGCCTTCCCTTATGGAAGAAGTCAGGGGAATGGTTCGGCAGGAAATACAATCTTCCCTAGCCTCCTTCTCACAAGCCAGAGCTGAAGGTCCATCTCCCCCCAAAAGGAGAAAATATACGGTTAGGGAGACCTCTGATTCAGAATTAGGGTCTATGGAGGAACCGGAAGAAGGGGTCCTAAGTGAAGATCATGAGGAAGATAGGAAATATTACTTTTCGTCTGAGAATATGGAGGAATTGTTGTCGCAGGTGAGAGACACGATGCAGGTGGAAGAGGAGAAGGAAACCAGTACAGTTCAGGATGAAATGTTTGGCGGTCTGAAATCTAAGAAGAAGGTAGTGTTCCCTGTGCATGACAACATTTGGAGTCTTATTTTGGATGAATGGGAGTCACCTGAGAAAAGGCTTAGTATGGCAGGAGAAATGAAGGATAGATTCCCTCTAGATGAAAAGGCGGCTAAGCTATGGATGGAAGTCCCGAAGGTTGATGTATAGGTGGCAAGGGTTGCGAAGAAAACAACCCTTCCCTTTGAAGACTCGTCACAGCTCAAAGATCCTATGGATAGGAAGATGGAAAGCCTTCTAAGGAAGGCATGGGAAACATCGGCGGCTTCACTGAAGACTAATATCGCTTCAACTTGTGTAGCTCGTTCCATGTTCCTCTGGCTCCAACAACTAGAGGAACATCTCTGGAAAGGTACCACTCAAGAGGACCTCCTAGCATCTCTTCCTTTTCTGCAGAAGGCCACTGGATTCCTAGTGGATGCCTTGGCGGAGTCGGTCAAGATTGCGGCAAGATTGGCAGCATTATCAAATTCTACGAGAAGAGCTTTGTGGTTGAAGATGTGGAGTGGGGACAACGCATCAAAATCTAAGCTTTGTTCCATTCCATTTAAAGGAGAGTATATGTTTGGGGCGGTCCTAGACGAGTTGTTGGAGAAAGCATCCGACAAGAAGAAGTCTCTGCCAGAGCCAAAGAATCCAAAAAGTTTCAGAAAGAGACCATTTCTTCTCCCTCAACAACAACAGCAGCAAGCATTTCAGTACAGAGGCAAGGGTAAAACTGGTCGCTGGAGTTACACAAAAGGGGGAAGAGGTAGGAATATCTTTCAAGGTTCTAGGCAGGACAGACAATGACGCCAAGAAGGTAGGAGGCAGAATTGCGAGCTTCCTTCCTCAATGGCAGCTTATTGATTGGAAAAGGATTTGTCGTGGCAACAGTAGACCAGCCAGAGGCTTACTACCACGTGCCAATTCATCCGGATTACAGAAAATTTCTCAGATTTGCTGTAACTCAGAACCGAGAGGTACTTCATTTTCAATTCAATGTACTCCCCTTCGGCATTTCGTCAGCACCCCGCCTGTTTACAAAGATCATGGCAGAGGTAGTAGGTTTATCTAAGGAAACTGAATATCTGCATCGTCCCATATTTAGACAATTTTTTGGTGATGGTTCCCTCGGTTTCAAGTTTGGAAAGAGACCTCCAGATGACCCTCCAGATCCTGGAATCCTTGGGATGGTTGATAAACTACCAAAAGTCAGATCTGATTCCCTCCACCAGGAAGATCTCCTTGGGAATTCTCCTGGATTCTCAGCAACAAGCCTCTTTTCTGCCAAAAGAGAAGCAGATTCAGTTGAGGTCGAAAGTTTATGCACTAAAGAACCAGAGCGGAGTGTCATTAAGATTCGCCATGTCCGTCCTCGGGTCCATGACCTCATCTATTCAGGCGGTACCTTGGGCTCAAGCGCATTCAAGGGTCCTTCAAAACTACATCCTTTCCTGTTGGGACAGATCTCCAAGTTCCCTCTCCAACAGAATTCATCTGCCAGAGAAGGTGAAAGCATCTTTAAATTGGTGGCTCTGTCCAGGAAATCTGGAGAAAAGTTCAGCATGAATTCAACTTCCCTTGTTATCCGTCAAAACAGACGCAAGCAAAAGGGGATGGGAGCAGTAGTCTCCCACGTGGCCTTCCAAGGGGTCTGGTCGCAAGAAATAGCAGAGCAGTACTCAAACTTAAGAGAAATTAAAGTGGTGGAAGAAACCCTATGGGCAGCCACTACTGTGCTTCAGGGGTCGCATGTCAGAGTCTACTCGGACAATATGACAACTGTAGCCCACTTGAGACATCAGGAAAGTACAAGAAACAGGAGGTTACAGATGATCTCCGAAAGGATCTTCCACTGGGCGGAGCATAATCTACTATCCTTATCGGCTCTGCATCTGAGGGGCTCCGACAACTATCATGCAGATCTTCTGAGCAGAAAAGACATTCATCCAGGGAAGTGGAGCATGAACTCGAAGATATTTCAGATGATTGTTCAAAAGTGGGAATACCCAGATGTGGACCTGTTTGCGAACCAGGAAAATGCAAAAGTAAGAGCCTTTTTCTCTTTGAAACCCGAGGATTCAGCAACAGGGATAGATGCATTCGCTCACCCTTGGAAAGTTGGGCTCGCTAATGCTTTTCCCCTGATTCTGTTAATACCAAGGACTTTACAAAAAATCAGGTCGGAAGGGGTCAAGACTATCCTAATAGCTCCAATGTGGCCAAAAAGAGCATGGTTCGGAACATTGAGCAGTCTAAGAATGGATGATCCATTGATGCTTCCTCGAATCCACGATCTGCTGCATTAGGGCCAGATTTTCCATCCGGCCCCTCAGAATTTGGCTCTAGCTGCTTGGCTTCTGAGACCGCCCTCTGAAAAGCCAGAGGCTTCTCAGTACAGGTGATCCAAATGTGGCGCCCTGCTGTGCATTGGTGCCACAGAACCTAGAAGGGTGCATGGATGGATTTCTCCACAAGAGGCCCTCACTACATACAAACACCTCTACCTTCCAACTCATACCAGCAGAGGGAGCCCAGATAGAGAGAGAGCCTGAGAACGTGCCGACGCTCAGATAGCGGTGAAGACGCAGCACGTCAGCTGCCTAGTAGTGAGGGCCCCGAGTGTGGCCGACGGCAAGGAGAAAAAGGGGAGTGAAACCAAGGGGGCAGAGGAGCACAATAAGCTCACCCCGTTATATCTACCGGACACCGGGTCCGCACCTACAGGGACCCTTTACACCCAGTGGGGATAACCGGAATCCCAGGAGGACTACAAGTCCCTGGCAAACCTGAAGGCTAGACACACACAGGATCAGGAACCACGAAGGCCCCGACGTCCAGGGAAAGTGGTTACCAACCAGAGGTCCTGTTTCTGAGCATCTGGTGAAGTAAAAGCAGGACACATAAGCTATGCCCAGTTGCAGGCTGGCCAGGAGCATACATAGGGACAGACACGGATCAAGAGGCCCTATACCCGCTCCCTGGGGAGAAGTCCAAAAGTGCGCCCTTCATCTGGAGTACCCTGGACCGTACCTAACAGCTGTACCAGTAAAGGTAATGAAGCAAATCCCCTGTCTCTGTCCGTTACTCCTGCTGTGCCATCGCTTTCCCTGCACCACAACGCTCAGCGCAACCTGCATCATTTATACTGCCCTGAGGCCTGCTGCACCTGTGGGGAGCCGTTCCATCTCAAGCTGTCCTGACATCTGCCTCGGAGGACTGTTGCAGCGCTGGTGATCCTCACCAGACACCACAGGTGGCGTCACGACAAATTCCCTACAAATAATTCCTTTTGGCACTGACCGCCCTGGGCCAGCCACCGCGATAATCCCCGCAGGCAGTCTTAGGCCCGGCTGCCGGGTGCCCCGCGACACCCCTGGGGGCGAGTCACATACACTGCAGAAAAGCAGAAAACCAGTCACAAATTCCATCTATGGAAAAATCTAGAAAGCTTTCAAGCTATGGTATGAGCCTCGTCCATTAGATCCCTTTCGGCCTGACGTGGCCAGAATCTTGGATTTCCTACAGAACGGTCTGTCTAAAGGATTAAGACCAAGCACGCTGAAGGTCCAAGTCTCGCCTTTATGTTCCTATTTTGATGCTGATTTGGCCCAAAACAGATGGATTAAGAGGTTCATGATAGCTGCTTCTTGGATTAATCCAACAAGAGCTAAAATAGTTCCACCTTGGGATCTCAACGTAGTTCTTAGAGGTCTAACTATGCATCCTTTCGAGCCAATAGCCGAGGCACACATAGACAAATTGTCTTGGAAAGCGGCATTGCTTGTAGCTCTGACTACAGCCAGAAGAGTGAGTGAAATCCAAGCCCTGTCTATCAGAGAGACTTATTGTCGTATTTTGGAGGACAGGATCATCCTCCAGTTGGATCCTTCTTTTCTACCTAAAGTGTCGTCTAATTTTCATATGTCTCAGCCAATAATTCTTCCGTCATTCTGTCAAAATCCATCAAATAGCAAGGAAGAAGAATTCCACGCGTTGGATGTAAGAAGGACTATAATCCGCTATTTGAGGCAGACTGAAACCTGGAGGAAGGATCAGAACCTATTTGTCCAATATGGAAGGCCCAATAAAGGAAAGAAAATTGCAAAAATATGCTAGCAAATTGGATTAAGAAAGCAATTTGTGAAACATACATAGTTCAAGATTTGCCTCCTCTGAAATCTTTGAAAGCTCTTTCTACTAGAGCTATGTGGGTCTCCTGGGCGGAAAAAGCTAGTGCATCCATTGAGCAGATTTGCAGGGCAGCTACATGGTCGTCTGTCCATACCTTTGCTAAACATTATAGACTAGATGTAATATCTAATAGAGACTTAGCATTTGGAAGGAAAGTCCTTCAGGCTGTTGTCGCTCCCTAAAATTCATTCTTTGGTATTACTCCAGGTGTGCTGTCATGGAGGGGATTGGAGAAAATAGAATTAGACTTACCAGTAATTCGGTTTCTAAGACCCTCCACAACAGCATGGGTAGTTCCCTCCATTTCTTTGATTGGAAAAATCCTTAGTGTTAATAAATATTTAGAGCATTCATACTGTGTGGTCCTTTGAAAACACTGGGGATTGTAGCAGGGAGGGGCTATTTAACATCTTGTTTTCCTGTCCCTAATTAGGATGGGGAGGCTACCTCCAGGTGTGCTGTCGTGGAGGGTCTTAGAAACAGAATTACCGGTAAGTCTAATTCTATTTTTTTTTTTTTACCATTTTTATTCTTTTTTTCTACTATTAACTTGTTCACACTATATAAATACATGCCGGTTGCAAGGATTTATATAGTGTGACCAAGTTGTCAAGCACTTTCCAAGTGATGCTAAAATCGCTTGGAAAGCGGTTGACAACCCGCATGCGGACATGCATGTGAAAAATGCTTCACTTACGTTTGTCCCTGGCAGGAAAAACGCATGTAAAATCTGCATGCGTTTTTTCTGCCAGGGAGATGCAGAAACACTCAGGAAAAATCCGGAGCATTTCTGCATCGTGGGCATGTGGCGCCCCTGAGGGTTCAGTCGCCACAGAGGTACTGCACCTCACCCAGAGGTGTGGTGTCTCCCTTCACTCAGGTAAGATGGGAGTGCTGCACAGAACCCCCCAAAACACCTGCATCCAACATGCAGAGTGCAGCTGCTGAGCCCTGTCCCTGGCTGGAGTGGGGGGAACCCAAAGGTAGGGGGAACCAGTAGTGGGTGTGGGTGGAGGAAGCCGTTAGAGGGAGCACTTATACAGTAGGTATATAATGGGAAGCCATCTTAGGGTGGCAGTTCAGAACAGAATGGTCAGTCAGTCTACCATTGGGCCCTATAAGACGTTCTTCATCTCCCGTTGCAGTGGGGTTTTTATTTGTCAAAAAAAAAGACTGGGGGTTGCGCCCCCGCCTTGATTTTCGCGAGTTTAATCGGATCACGGTCTGGGATGCATATCCTCTCCCTCTCATCCCCGACCTCTTTAGAAAAAAATTTGGCTCCTACGATTTGATTAAACTAGACCTCAGGGGGGCTTATAATCTCATTCACATTGAGGAGATGAGTGGAAGATGGCCTTCAATACTCCTGAGGGGCACTATGAAAAGCTTGTGATGGCATTTGGGTTGACTAATGCTCCCGCTTTCTTTCAACAGTGTTAGTGACATTTTTAGTCATCTGGCAGGTAGATCACAGCAAACCAATCTTGATGACATATTAATTTATTTACCTCCAGTCACATCAGGTACATGTCAGGCAGGTCTTACAGATACTCAAAGATAATAAATTATTTGTCAAACCAGAGAAATGTATGTTCTCCATTCAGGGTTAGTTCTTATCATTCACCGTTTTTGCATGGATCTGGCCAAAGTCCGGACGGTACTGGATTGGTATTATATTCAAGACTTAAAGGCATTACAAAGTTTTTTGGGTTTCGCCAGCTACTACTGTAAGTTCATCAAAAACTTTTCGGTAGTGGCCAAACCTCTGATGGACGATTTTGCCAAATAGAAAAAAAAAATTAAGATTTTATTATTTTACTTTCCATTCTTGTAGCTAAACACAATCCAGCTAAGTTTAAAATTGAAATGAAGCCCCTGTACCCCCCTCTCTAGGTACTTCTGTACCAAGTCTTCCCTGGTCCAGGATGGTCTCTATATCACAGACTCCAGCAATAACCTATTGACACATGATTGTGGCAGCCCTCACGTGCTGATATATCACAGTGCCAATAGAAGTGGGAAGCGGCACAGAAATCACAAAATAAAGGCAGTGTTTGTGGTAATGCAAGAATCCAGCAAGCAGAGTAATCCACACGTCATACAACAGCCCAACATGGATGATGAAAAGCTGCGTCTTCAGGCGTCTGTGTAAGAACATCACATTTTTGTTTTCCTTCCAGAATAAGCACCAAATGGAATAGCTGAATGCCAGGATACAGAGACCGGCGGGGGGCAGGGAAGCGCTGTCCGCTGGATTTTGTGCTGGTTTCACAAGCGGTCACCCTGCAGTTTTCTCCGGATAATGCTGTGGAGACTTTTCACAACACATCTAATAATTGTGAACCTTCCACTCACATGTTTATTATCTTGTCCGCTGGTCAGACTGGGGGGGATGAAAGCTGGACAAGGGATGAAGAATGATCCTTATTACATATAATGGGTGCACTGAGCGATTGTGAAAAGTCGCAGAGGACTGAGAGCAGAAGGGCAGAGGGTTTCCTCTTCCTCACAGGGACCAGCACAGAAGCCGGAGCAGAAGGGCAGAGGGTTTCCTCTTCCTCACAAGGACCAGCACAGAAGCCGGAGCAGAAGGGGAGACAAGGGCTGAGCCACTTACACAGACAGAAAGCTGAGGAGAGGAGGGCATGTTATTACTCCAGGATCCGCTCCATTCATTCCCTATGTGGCATTCAAGCGCTGAGCTCGGCTTTTCCGGAGCCCCATAGAGAATGAATGGAGCAGCAGTTGATCCCTGACTTTCCACTCCTTCCCGATCAGACGATGGATCGCAGCGGTCAGACCCCACGATCAGTAAGTGATCACCGAGCCTGTGGATAAGTGATAACTTGTTTTCTACAGACATCCCCTTTAAGTAATGGAGCATGCCAGCAGAGAAGGTGGGAGGAGGCGCTGGTTACAGGGGAAACTTTACCTCTGGAGGCCGCATTTAGGGCATGTGAGGGGCGGACACTTCCCATATTCATCATTACTGAACCCCCGCTCTGTGCGGCTCTTATCTGAGCTGCAGGAGACGCAGCAGTTACTAATCAGCCGCTCTCTGTTCACTTGCAGCCGTCCGAGCTCTGCTGTGCCTGTTAGGGGTGAAGTTCGGGTCCTTCGAGGCATCTACTATGCAGCCTGCACAGCAGATCACAGCCCGAGCACAGCGTCTCCGGGTAAATCTCCACCTTGTGAGTTGCTTCTTGTGCAGCAGCCCCATGCAAGTTGCTCTGCTCTCCTCGGCCAGCTCCTGCTGAATACTGAGCTCCTCTGCCCAATCTAGGAGCTCAATAGCCCTGATCACGTCAGTGGTAGCCCAACGCTGCTGGATCAGATTTACAAATGGCAAACTAATCAGCCCTAGGTATTTCTAATATGTGCAGAGCAGGCGACATAAGTCTGACCGGTGTCCTCATAGACCTTTCCTCAGCCGGGGTCTAATAGGAGCAGTAAAATGGCCGTCATGGGGTCCATTGTTAGATCTCAGCTGCCATAGACACTCATTGGCACCATGATCATGCCTCCCTCTCCTGTCTAAAGTGCCTAAATGCTGTGGAAGCCCCCTACTGTGTCATACAATGGATTAAGCTGCCAGGATCAAGGTTGGCTCCACTGTGGGCAGCTGAGGCAGGAGCAGGACTGTGTTACACAGCCACACTTCTGCCGCAGATCTTGTAAGGACCTGCCTGATGATAATGTGTCCTATAGAGCAGGTCTTGGTACCGGACTGCCCTGTACATATTTACCACTAGCTGGGAACCAGTTACTTACAAGGTCTAGTTTCGAATGTGTTTCCAGGATCTGTAGTTATCAGCATCTTATCCTTAAGGCCGAGTTATAATATCACTGTAACACTCTCGCCCTGTACCTGTATACCTGCCCTGTGTGCTGCACAAAAGTATATAACAAAATGTGTGTACACAGATATCTCCTGAATGGTATTACTGCTAGATCTCCTGTACATAGAAATATGAGGTTCTTAGCGCACATTTTGAGCAAATTGTGCGAGCCCATCTGCCAACGTCAAGGCGACCTCTTCAGATGGGTCCCTACACTAACATTACACTAACTTACTAACTGGGACTAGTTTTTTGTATTATTATTATTACCACCATTTTTACTATTTATTATTATTGCATTAATGCAATTAATTGTAACTGTTATAAAACGAATTAAAAAAATGTAATTCTAATTTTTTTTTATTAATCTTGTGATTCTAATAATGGTATTACTAAAATCCCTATGCCTAAAGCTGTTGATCCAGAAGAAGGCAAAAACCCCAGGACACCTTCAGCCAATTTGTGTCACCGGGGAAAAATTCCTTCTTGACCCCGGGAAAAGGCGATCAGTCCTAGGACCCTGGATCAAACCTAATAATGTTATTACAAGTTATATAATATTACACTAATTATTGTACTACTGGAGTTATTTTAATTTGTTTTTATAAATCTATTTGATATGGTTATTATTACATTGTGCTATCTTATTACAGTATTATTCTTCTTTCCTTTCACTACTAATACTGCCCTATACCTACAGTGTTGATCCAGAAGAAGGCAAAAACCCCAGGACACCTTCAGCCAATTTGTGTCACAGGGGAAAAATTCCTTCTTGACCCCGGGAAAAGGCGATCAGTCCTAGGACCCTGGATCAAACCTATTAATGTTATTACAAGTTATATAATATTACACTAATTATTGTACTACTGGAGTTATTTTAATTTGTTTTTATAAATCTATTTGATATGGTTATTATTACATTGTGCTATCTTATTACAGTATTATTCTTCTTTCCTATCACTACTAATACTGCCCTATACCTACAGTGTTGATCCAGAAGAAGGCAAAAACCCCAGGACACCTTCAGCCAATTTGTGTCACAGGGGAAAAATTCCTTCTTGACCCCGAGAAAAGGCGATCAGTCCTAGGACCCTGGATCACACTGCTATTTTACCTACTACTATTACTACTGTTATTTTATTACTTTCTTACTATTATCACTAGTATTATTACTCATATTACACTAATACGGATATACTACCACTATATTACTACCATCCCTTTCCCCCTAGGGATCTTAAGGTGCAGTTCTGTCCTCCTCCTCCTATTCTGTCCTCCTCCTCTTCCATCCTCCTCCACTTTCGTCCTCCTCCTCTTCCGTCCTCTTCCTCTTCCGTCCTCCTCCTCTTCTGTCCTCCTCCTCTTCTGTCCTCCTCCTCTTCCGTCTTCCTTCTCTTCCGTCCTCCTCCTCTTCTGTTCTCCGCCTCTTCCGTCCTCCGCCTCTTCTGTCCTCCGCCTCTTCCGTCCTCCGCCTTTTCTGTCCTCCGCCTCTTTCGTCCTCTTCCTCTTCCGTCCTCTTCCTCTTACGTTCTCCTCCTCTTCGGTCCTCCTCATCTTCCGTCCTCCTCCTCTTCCGTCCTCCTTCTCTTCCGTCCTCCTTCTCTTCCGTCCTCCGCCTCTTCTGTCCTCTGCCTCTTCCATCCTCTGCCTCTTCCGTCCTCCGCCTCTTCCGTCCTCCTTCTCTTCCATCCTCCTCCTCTTCCGTCCTCCTCCTTTTCCATCCTCCTCCTCTTCTGTCCTCCTCCTCTTCCGTCCTCCGCCTCTTCCGTCCTCCATCTCTTCCGTCCTCCGCCTCTTCCGTCCTCTTCCTCTTCCGTCCTCCTCCTGAGACGTAATAAATAGCATTAAAGCTGCAGTAATTATTTATATTATATATACACACTGCTCAAAAAAATAAAGGGAACACTCAAATAACACATCCTAGATCTGAATGAATGAAATATTCTCATTGAATACTTTGTTCTGTACAAAGTTGAATGTGTTGACAACAAAATCACACAAAAATCATCAATGGAAATCAAATTTATTAACCAATGGAGGCCTGGATTCGGAGTCACCCCCAAAATTAAAGTGGAAAAACACACTACAGGCTGATCCAACTTTGATGTAATGTCCTTAAAACAAGTCAAAATGAGGCTCAGTATTGTGTGTGGCCTCCACGTGCCTGTATAACCTCCCTACAACGCCTGGACATGCTCCTGATGAGGTTGCGGATGGTCTCCTGTGGGATCTCCTCCCAGACCTGGACTAAAGCATCCACCAACTCCTGGACAGTCTGTGGTGCTACGTGACGTTGGTGGATGGAGTGAGACATGATGTCCCAGATGTGCTCAATGGGATTCAGGTCTGGGGAACGGGCGGGCTAGTCCATAGCTTCAATGCCTTCATCTTGCAGGAACTGCTGACATACTCCAGCCACATGAGGTCTGGCATTGGGCACAACCCCCATCTGTGGACGTCTGGCCCTCATCCCACTCTCATGGAGTCGGTTTCTAACCGTTTATGCAGACACATGCACATTTGTGGCCTGCTGGAGGTCATTTTGCATGGCTCTGGAAGTGCTCCTCCTGTTCCTCCTTGCACAAAGGCAGAGGTAGGGGTCCTGCTGCTGGGTTGTTGCCCTGCTATGGCCCCCTCCACGTCTCCTGGTGTACTGGCCTGTCTCCTGGTAGCGCCTCCAGCCTCTGGACACTACGCTGACAGACGCAGCAAACCTTCTTGCCACAGCTCGCAATGATGTGCCATCCTGGATGAGCTGCACTACCTGAGCAACTTCTGTGGGTTGTAGAGTCCGTCTCATGCTACCACGAGTGTGAAAGCACAACCAACATTCAAAAGTGACCAAAACATCAGCCAGAAAGAATTGGTACTGAGATGTGGTCTGTGGTCTCCACCTGCAGAACCACTCCTTTATTGAGTGTGTCTTGATAATTGCCAATAATTTCCATCTATTGTCTTCCATTTGCACAACAGCATGTGAAATTGATTGTCAATCAGTGTTGCTTCCTAAGTGGACAGTTTGATTTCACAGAAGTTTGATTTACTTGGAGTTATATTCTGTTGTTTAAGTGCTCCCTTTATTTTTTTGAGCAGTGTATATTTTCTCATGTCATGTATTTACTACTAAAAGTAATTTTTTACATTTAGGTTTCATTAAGTGTTTTACACCGACTATTACAGACTTATTGTTTCCCTGCACATTCAAGTTTTGTGTTTTCTTTGGGCATAGATCAGCTAATAGGCACTCAGGAAAAAAAAACAGATTAAAGATCTACAAACTCTCCCTTAAGACTAAGGAGCTCACTGATAGATTCTCAGTTAGCTAATTTTGCAGCCAGCAATAGACAGTGCAGCACAGATGCTACAGAAGGCAACATTTTTAATGAAACTCAATTACAGAAATCGATTTTAGCCCCAAATACTTGCATTAAAGTAAAAAAAATGGCCCCAAAGCTGGACAACCGCTTTAACTCCTTACCAACATCTGCCGTACATGCATGGTATAAGTCAGTAGCGGGTGTATGGAGCAGGGTCAGCTTGCCCTGTACATGGCAGATAATGGCTGTGACAAACAACCAGGACCTGCCTCTAACAGCTGCGAGTGGAGCGAAGATCTGCCCACCACTGTTAACCTGTTCAGTGCTGCTGTCAATCTCTAACAGCAGCATTAACAGTGCGCCAGCATTGGGACGCGTCGTTCCATACGCCCACCGGCGCTCCTGTGACGCGATCATAGGGCGCCGATGGACTGCTATGACATCCGGGGGTCTGCTGAAGCCTCCGTGCCTGTCATCATAAAGCTTCATTTGGGCTGTAAAGAAGACCGTGGTTTTGCTATATGGAGCATTACTGTGGTATCGCTGTATATAGCACAAGCAATCAGATGATGTATACAAATACAGTGAAAAAAAGTATATATATATTTATTAAAACCCCACACGTTCAACTCACCTCCCACTAAAAATAAAGATAATAAAAATATGCACATTTTGTGGTATGGTCTCTTTCAGAGAAATACAATCTATCAAAATATAAAAAAAAAAAATGATCAGTGAACACAGAAAAAAATTCAAAAAGACAAAATTGCATTTTTTCGTTCGCCTCAATACTGCAGAAAATCCTGTAAGAAGCGATGACCATGACATATGTGTCCCAAAATGTTATCAATAAAGTCCTCTTGCCCTTCATAAAATAAGCCCCCACACAGCTCCATCAACCCGAAAACTGAAAATGTTTCGGGTCTCAGAAAAAATGGTGACAGCATCAAAAAAAAGTTTTTTTCTTTTGCCAAAACTATTGGAGAAGTTTGGTCTTGCTGTAATCACACTGAGGAGTAGGATCCTATTACCAGGTCATTTTTACCACACAATGTGCGCCGTTAAAACCGTTCCCAGAAAAACAATGTCAGGCTTTTTTTTCGCACTTTTACTGCACTTGAAATGTTTTTCCCGTTTTCTAGCACTATGTGGTAAATGAATGGTGTCATTTATAAGGACAGCTCATCCTACAAAATAACAAGACCTCACACTATGTGGACAGATATCAAAAAGTTAGAAAAGTTGGAAAAAGCGGAGGAAAAAACAGAAAAAAAACATAAATTGGTTATGTCGGGAAGGGGTAAAGCTGAAGAAACGCATGTAAGAGCAGAATATGGAGGAAGGTCAGATATCACAGACTGGTGGATACTACCTGCTCCATCGCTGGCAGAATACTCCACCCCCATGGTGTCCGCTGATATCTTCTCTTGTAGCAACGTCTCCAAACTCTATAAAACATCGGGAACAGTCAGCAGAGGGTTTGATGATTGGCTCATATTGGCGATATACTCAGGGGCATTACTGGGGCCAGGGAAGATTGGGAATGAATAGCGTATTGACTGTTAGAGATGTGATCTCTTCCATTAAAGGGGATGTCTAGTTGGAACAAGTTATCACTGATCTCTGGATAGGTGATGACCTGTCCCAGTGGGAGCACCCCTTTATTATGTGGTATATATGGAGGATGTGATATCATGCAGAGTTCTAGCAGTATTACACTTCGGTCCGTTCTGCGTGCATCTGGGCCATTCCCTATGGAGGAGCGGAGCTGGGGGGAAATATCAGGATCTCGTCGCTGGATCCATCCAGATGGGAGATGTAACGAGTGCGGCGCCCCCCACTGGTGTCTCAGCGTATCATGTGTTGGGGAATAATAACTTATTGTCTGGTAAATGTGCTGATTCCTGTGAGTTGTGGTCGCTGAGTGCGTGTGATGGGATGTGGCTCCGTCCGTTATATTATATCACGTCTTATACCTATAATCTCTCGCTGATCGCAGGTGTCTGTCTTCACACTCAGATGAGAAGGAACAAACTGACGATATAGGACTTTTTTTTTTTTTTCCAAATTCAAACCGAGCAATCCTATTGGCCGAGTATGAATGCAGTTACCATGGTGACAGAAGTAGCAGCAGATTTAAAGGGACAAAACACTAATATTGTACTAAAGTGTATTTTATTATATATTTCACATAACTGACTGGGTACACCTTGGTGCGGGTGGGATGGCTTTTTTTAAATCAAAAACCATGTTTACTAAGTACCCTATATTATATATATTCACTATTGCTTTTTACTTACTTATAGCAGGGTATATGCTCATATTGTTTCTATCCTAAGTTTATCTATTTTCTAATAGAGACATGACCAGTCCTCTTTAGAATTTTATAGTGACCCCATTGAGGTCATGGACTGATATTGGGGATTGCAGAGTTGGGGCAAGGTGACAGGTGACAGTAAGTGACATCAAATGAAGGCTATGGTGCATACACAGTAAATCAGTCGTGTTATTCCACAGAAATGCTGTTCTATAAAACACAAAATATCTTCATATGGTGAGGAGTTGTGTTGTGTTTTCATCATTTACATTCTAGCGTGGTGATCACATAAAATGTAAAATTCCTATTAAATAATTACTGAATGACAGTAGCCTGTATCCCTGGAGGACAAGTCATTTACCGCTTCACCAGGTTTGATGTTCTAATGCATTTAGATGTTTCAGTATTTGAATATATGTATATATATATTTTTTCCCCTCTTAAGGGTATTCAAGCGCAGACAGTGACCAACTTCTTCCTCGCCTTTGAAGCACAGCTTTCAATTATTCCTGTCGTAAACAAGGTAAAAAGCTTAGAGCCGAGCACTATCAGACTCCTTCAGTCCCGCAGCAGGTAAATCTGTGAACATCGCCGGCTCTCCTGCTGTTCCTAGTACCGATCCCTCTATGAGCGGCTGTGCAGTAATGAAGGCAGGATTCACCCCAAACTTGCTCGTCGTTTTTTTCGATTTCCAGTTCTGGTAATTAGTTATACACATGTGTATATCCAGTGGTCAACTCACAACCTGTGTATGGAAAATGAATTGTTTGCTGTATGCATCGCATTTGTAGGATGCACACTGTTCATTTCATTATGGAGCGGAGTAGGAGGAGACTTTCATTACTGTTCCCTTTACTTCCTCCCTGCTGATAGGAAATGCCATGCTGTTTGCTTGTGTCCTGTGATTACAGCAGCCTGCAACAGTTTTCAAGCGTGCACTTCCCGGCTCAGGCATCAAGCAGTAAATGATAAAATTAAAACGCTGCTATCCCTTTGTTAGTCACTTTTTTATCTTCTTCCCCCTTCTACGAATGCTGTAGTCCGTTATTCTAGAACTGCTCTGAAAATGGTTCTCTCTGGAGTGTTGGGATTTGGGTTTAGGGTGGGTTAGGGAATTGAAGTTCAGATACTTTGTTCATGTTTTATACTATGGAATTACTATGTCATGTATGTTATTTGAAAGATGGAAAATTTGTATTTGGAGTTTTTCAATAAAAATTATTTGATTAAAAAAAAATCATGAAATTAAAATTCCTCCCGTTCTTGAGAAAGAATAGGATTTTTACTAAGAGGTAAATTGCACGTTCCTTGTTTTACAGGCACTTTACATTTTTGCTAGTTTTGTGCGATTACACAATCCCTTTTAAAGGCCAGTGCCAGTTGTACATCTCTCCCTAAACTCTTGTTCAGCACTATATTTTATGCCAGTTTTATTATATGGTTTCTAGATTTTGTCCAGCTTTGATAAATAATTAGTATTTATACTTTTGCTTTTAGGCTGCGTGCCCACGTTGCGGATTACAAGCGTTTTTGATGCGGAATTTCCGCAGCGGAAATGCTTGTAAAACGCATGGTAATCCGCACCCCATGGTCCCCAAGGGGATTCCGCAAGTTCTATGCACATGCTGCGGATTTTTCCGCAGCTTTTATGCTGCGTTCAAAAATCCGCAGCATGTCAATTAATTTTGCGTTTCCGCAATCGGAATTGCCTTGTGCAATGCATTAAAAACGCAAGGCAATTCCGCATGTGGAAAACGCGAGATAAACGCATGAAAAACGCGCGATAAACGCGTGCGGAATTCCGCACGCGTTTTTCCGGGAGAGGACTTGCAGAAATGAAGCAGAAATTTTCTGCTTCATTTCTGCAACGTGGGCACATAGCCTGAGGCTGAGTTCACACGATGCGTTTTTCATGCGTTTCCGCGGCGTTTTTGCAGTTGTGTAAACGCTGCGGAAACGCATGAAAAAAGCATGGTAGAAGGGCAGCAATGTTCCCCAATTGAAATCCGCATGTGCAGGTTTGCCTTGGTTAAAACTGCACAATCCTTTACTGGACTGGTCTACTAATGAGATTAAGTCTTGGAGTCCTAAGTGCTATGATAAATGTTGTAATGGTCGCATTGCGGCTGTGGAAAAAGGGGAATTACCTGTACCTATTCAGGATTTTTGGAAGGTTTTTTCAGAGGAGGAGTCGCAAGTTTTACCTCCTCATAGGGACTATGATTGCACCATTGAGTTTGTTTCTGGAGCTACTCTTCCCAAGAGTCGCTTATTAAATCTGACTATCCCTGAAAGAAAGGCCTTGGAGGAATACATACAGACGAGCTTGGCTGCTGGTCACATTAGACCTTCTAAGTCGCCTGTGGCCGTTGGATTTTTCTTTGTTAAAAAAAAAGACGGTGGTTTACGTCCATGTCTGGACTTTCGTGAAATTAATAAGATAACCGTACGCAATTCCTACCCATTGCCGTTAATTCCAGACTTGTTTAACCAGTTAGTGGGGACCAAGTGGTTCTAGAAAATTGATCTCCGGGGGGCATACAATTTGTTACGAATGAAGGAGGGTGATGAATGGAAAACTGCTTTTAACACTCCGGTAGGTCATTTTGTGAATCTGGTGATGCCCTTCGGTCTTACCAATGCACCCGCGTTTTTTCAGAACCTTATTAATGACATCCTGAGACCTTTGATTGGCAAGAATGTGGTTGTGTATTTGGATGACATTCTGATTTATTCACCAGATCTGGATTCCCATTGGCAGAGCGTACGTGAGGTGTTGCAGTTATTGAGTGATAATTCACTTTTTGCTAAGCTGGAGAAATGTGAGTTCGCTGTGCAGAGAATTAGTTTTTTGGGCTACATTATCTCCAGCGAGGGCTTTGAGATGGACCCGGTGAAAGTTCAGGCTGTGCAGGAATGGCCTAGGCCTATTGGTTTGAAATCGATACAGAGATTTTTGGGTTTCGCCAATTATTACAGGAAATTCATTAAGAATTTTTCTATAATTGTTAAGCCACTGACTGATCTCACCAGGAAAGGTGCGAATACGGTCCAGTGGACTACTGAGGCCATTGAAGCTTTTGTGTATCTCAAGGAGAGGTTCAGTTCTGCCCCTATCCTTATGCAGCCTGATGAGACCAAGCCTTTTTTGGTCGAGGTTGATGCTTCTTCGGTGGGGGTCGGTGCAGTTTTGTCTCAGGAGAACAAGGATGGAGTACATCCCTGTGATTTTTTTTCAAAAAAATTTTCAGAAACCGAACTTAATTACGATGTTGGTAATCGGGAATTGTTGGCTATTAAACTTGCGTTTGAACATTGGCATCATTTCTTGGAAAGTGCTAAATTTCCTGTTCAGGTTTTCACAGATCATAAGAATTTGATCTATCTGGATGCTGCCAAACGCTTGAATGTCCGTCAAGCTAGGTGGGCACTTTTTTTTTCTCGGTTTAATTTTTCTGTTACCTATATCCCTGGTACTAGGAATGTTAAAGCCGATGCTTTATCTCGCAGCTTTTCCCCCATGGTTGGTACCGAGGAGGAGGAGAGCATTTTAGAGGAAGGAGTTGTGGTAGCAGCATTAGACTCTGTTTTGGAAGAAGGGATTCTGAAAGCCCAAGAGGATGCCCCATCTAACACTCCTCATGGGAGATTGTTTGTGCCTAGAACCTCTAGGAGAGATTTGTTTGTGGGGTATCATGAGTCTCGGTTGGCAGGTCATCCAGGAATTTCTGGGACTAAGAGACTTATCAGTCGCAGTTTTTGGTGGCGCGGGTGGCAGAAGGAAGTCATCAAGTGGGTGCGTCAGTGTACGGTGTGTGCTAGGTCAAAGGCTTCCCATACCCCTGCTGCGGGGTTGCTTTGACCTCTGGAGGTTCCTAGTGCGCCTTGGACGCATTTGGCAATGGATTTTATTACTGACCTTCCTGTGTCCGAGGGTTTCACTGACATCTGGGTGGTCGTGGACCGTTTTAGCAAGATGTGTCATTTGGTTCCATTCATTAAGCTACCCTGCGCTAAGACACTCGCTAAGGCGTTTGTTAAGGAAATTATCAGGCACCATGGCGTTCCCACCAACATTGTTTCTGATAGGAGACCTCAGTTTGTGGCTCGCTTTTGGCGTGCTTTTTGTGACAGGTTGGGAGTCCATTTGTCATTTTCGTCTGGTTATCATCCTGAGTCTAATGGACAGACTGAAAGAAAGAACCAGGATGTGGAACAGTTTTTGCGTTGATTTGTGGCAGACAATCAAGAGGGGTAGTCTGAGTTTCTGCCACTCGCAGAATTTGCTCTTAACAACCATACATCCTCCTCTGCTGGGTGTTCTTTTTTTGTTGTACTGGGAGACATCCGTCTTTTGGTTCGTTCTCCAAATTGCGGTCGGCGGTGCCGGAGGAGTAGAATTTTTCCGGTGACTTGGAGAGAGTTTGGACTAATGTACGTTGTAACCTTCAAGAGGCTAACAAAAAGGCCAAGAAGTATTTTAACAGGAAATGTAAATAGGTTTTGTTTACTGTGGGTGACATGGTTTGGATGTCCTCAAAGAATCTGCGATTGAGGATTTCCTCTAAAAAATTGGGTCCGAAGTTTGTGGGGCCTTTTAAGGTGCTTCAGGTGGTTAACCAGTCTGCTGTTAGGTTGGAGGTTCCCTCCTCCTGGAAGATCAATCCTGTGTTTCATGTTTCCTTGTTGAAAAAGGCTGATGTATCGGATAGGGAGGCCACTGTCACAGTTCCTCCGGTGGTGGAAGACGGCGAATATGAAATTTCTCGTATCCTGAATTCCAGAGAGCATAGAGGGAGATTGCAGTATCTCGTCGCTTGGAAAGGTTTCGGTCCCGAGGAATAACTCCTGGGTTAAGGCGGATGATGTCTCTGCCCCTAGACTTGTCAGAGCTTTCCACAGGAGATTTCCAGATAGGCCTGGGCCTGGAGGATCCGGAGGATCCTCATAAAAGAGGGGGTACTGTTAGAACCCTCCTGTTTGTTTTTGTTTCTATCTTGTGTTTTGCGGTCACTTGACCATCTTCCTATTTATTCCAGCTCCACCCTTCTGGCCTTGCTAGACTTCAGTGTTGTTTAGACTGTCTTTCTAGCCAGGTGCTTTTGTGCCTATCTATCTCTAGTTTGCTTGGTCCTCTGGACCTCTAGTACTTTTGTCAGTTTTTCTTTTGCTCTGCAACAACTTCTGTTAGGAGGTGTCCCATTTTTGTCCCAGTCCTTAGTTCTTTTAGGGACCCCTTCCTTTATCTATAGGTCTCCGTTCAGACTAGCCGAGGACGAAGGCGGGTCTGTTCACAAGGAACAGGTTGCCTGCTACAACGTAGGGACTCAGCTTAGTCTTACTGTGGGGACAGCTCTCCCCTTCTTTCCCTAGTTTATGTTGCAGATCATAATAATCTTGGATCTACTCATACTTAACAGACAGAACCTTCAGTGTTTCTCACTCACACACCACCTCCTCATCTCGCATCCTATCTGTCAGTGTTCCCCAAGGTTAAGTCATAGGACCCCTGCTCTTCTCCATCTACACCTTCGGCCTGGGACAGCTCATAGAGTCCCACGGCTTTCAGTATCATCTCTATGCTAACGACACACAGATTTACCTCTCTGGACCTGATATCACCTCCTTACTAACCAGAACCCCAAAATGTCTGTTCGCTATCTCATCCTTCTTCTCTGCTAGATTTCTAAAACTTAACATGGATAAAACAGAATTCATCATCTTTCCCCCATTTCACTCAGCCTCCCCATCTGACCTATCCATCAAAATCAATGGCTGTCCACTTTCCCCAGTCCCACAAGCTCGCTGCATCAGAGTAACCCTGGACTCTAACCTCTCCTTCAAGCCACATATCAAAGCCCTTTCCTCCTCCTGCCGACTCCAACTCAAAAACATGGATCCGCATATTCCTCAACCATGAATCTGCAAAAACACTAGTGCACGCCCTCATCATCTCCCGCCTCGACTACAACCTCCTGCTCTGTGGCCTCCCCGCTAACACTCCCGTACCCCTCCAATCTATCCTAAACTCTGCTGCCCGACTAATCCACCTGCCTTCCGCCTACTCCCCTGCCTCTCCTCTCTGTCAAATGCTTCACTGTCACGCTGTCTCTGTATACTGGAGGTAGGGGGCCTAAGCTGACCCTAAGCTGGGGCCCTGACTAATCCCTCAACCTGGAGGTACTGTTAAAGGTACAGAGGTCCAGGCCGCCAGCGTAACCCCTACCTCCTGAGGATCCCTGCACCTAAGTAATCTAGTCCTGAGAAGGACCCCGATCACAACAAAAGAGGACAAGTAATAATATGCCCACACACAGTACTTAGACGAACGAGACAGTACAAGGGTAAAACCAAAACGACCTTGCATACAAAAACTACACAACTACAACAGAGGGAACACCAACGGGAAAGGAGATAAATGATAAAGCGAGGAAGGGAAAAAACACTCCAAATACACTTATCTCAGAAACTCCAAATACCACGATCCGCTCTGTAAGTCTGTATGAAATGCTTTCACCGACACTTCCCAAACAGACCAGCAGGTATTTGAAGGAGACTCACTACAGCAGCATTGATTGCAGCTGGGCGAGGCTGGACCTCGTCTAGCACAGAGAGAGAGAGAATTAACTCCCTCACTGCCGAAAACACAAAGCACCAAAAAGTCAGCTGTGAGAAGTCAGGCTGTGTAATCGTGACGATCTTCGTGGCGACACACCCGTGACAGTACCCCCCCTTCTACGAGGGGCCTCCGGACCCTCAGGGCCAGGTTTATCCGGGTGAGTCGTGTGGAAGGCCCGAACTAATCGGTCTGCGTTAATATCCGACGCAGGAACCCACATCCTCTCCTCAGGACCATACCCTTTCCAATGAACCAGGTACTGAAGGGACCGGCGATTAAAACGTGAATCGATGACCCTTGATACCTGGAACTCCAAGTTACCATTGACCACCACTGGAGGGGGAGGTAAAGGTGACGGTACCACCGGCGCCACATACCTCTTAAGCAACGATCTGTGGAACACGTTGTGAATTTTAAACGTAGGGGGGAGGTCAAGACGGAATGCCACCGGATTAATAATAGAACTGATTCTGTACGGCCCGATGAACCTGGGACTCAGTTTCCAGGAGGGAACCTTAAGTTTAATATTCCTGGTAGACAACCATACCCGATCGTTCACACTTAGGTCCGGACCAGACACTCTCCTCCTATCAGCCATACGTTTGTATCGGTTCCCCATAGTATTCAGATTCTTCAGCACCCCTCTCCATACTGAAGCGAGTGATGAGGAAAATCGTTCCTCCTCAGGAACCCCCGAAGAGCCCCCCCTACTGAAAGTACAAAACTGGGGGTGAAAACCATATGCCCCAAAAAACGGGGACTTACCAGTGGACTCGCTCCGCCTATTATTAAGAGCAAACTCTGCCAGAGGTAAGAAAGAAGCCCAGTCCTCCTGGTTCTCTGACACAAAACACTGGAGATATGTCTCCAAGCTCTGGTTCATACGTTCCGTCTGACCATTGGTCTGAGGGTGAAAAGCCGATGAGAATGACAAATGCATCCCCCGCCGTGCACAAAACGCCTTCCAGAACTTGGACACAAACTGAGACCCCCGATCAGACACCACATCGGAGGGTACCCCGTGAAGCCTCACAATCTCCCCAATGAACACCTGCGCAAGAGTTTTAGCATTAGGGAGAGCCGGAAGAGCGATAAAATGTGCCATCTTGCTGAACCTGTCCACTACAACGAGTATGACCGTTTTACCCGAAGACGGAGGGAGGTCCATAATAAAGTCCATAGACAGATGAGTCCAAGGACGCTCCGGGATCTTCAAAGGTAAGAGGGCCCCAGACGGACGGGTATGTGAGGTCTTAGAGCGCGCACAAACCCCACAGGACGCGACAAAAGTTACCACCTCCTTATGTAAGTTAGGCCACCAAAACCGACGCGAGAGGAGATCCACAGTTGCTTTACTCCCCGGGTGTCCTGCCAAAACTGAGTTATGGTGTGCCTCGATCACCTTTTGTCGCAACTGATCTGGAACAAACAGTCTCCCCGGAGGTCCAACTGGGGCGTCCCCCTGAGCCTCCAATACCTCCTCCTCCAGCTCAGAGCATACTGCCGAAACCACCACCCCCACCTGAAGGATAGGAATCGGGTCGTCCGTATTCCCGGCCCCAGGGAAACTGCGAGATAAGGCATCCGCCTTTACATTTTTTGACCCAGGACGATATGTAACGACAAAATTAAACCTGGTAAAAAACAATGACCACCTAGCTTTTCTGGGATTCAGACGTTTCGCGGACTCCAGATATAGCAGGTTCTTGTGATCGGTGATGACGGTGACCGGATGGACTGCCCCCTCCAAAAAATGGCGCCACTCCTCAAAAGCTAACTTAATGGCCAAGAGTTCCCTATTGCCGACATCGTAATTCCTCTCAGCGGACGACAATTTTTTAGAGAAAAAGGCGCACGGATGCCACTTACCAGGGGACGAACCTTGTGACAATACTGCTCCCACCCCTACCTCGGAAGCTTCTACCTCTACAATGAATGGCTGTGACGCATCAGGTTGAATGAGTATGGGTGCCGAGGCAAAACATTTTTTCAAGCAGGAGAATGCTTGACAAGCCTTGTCAGACCACCTAGAAAAATCCGTCCCCTTTTTAGTCATGTCTGTGAGAGGCTTAACCATGGACGAGAAATTACGAATGAACTTCCGGTAATAATTAGCAAACCCCAGGAAACGTTGTAGTGCCTTAAGATTCTCTGGCCGATCCCACTCAAGAACTGCCCGCACTTTCCCAGGGTCCATACGAAAACCGGACGCTGAAACCAGGAAGCCTAAAAACTGGAGTTCCTGTACGGCGAACACACACTTTTCCCATTTGGCATACAGTTTATTATCCCGCAAGATCTGTAACACCTGCCTAACGTGCTCCTGATGAGACACCAGATCCGGCGAGTAAATTAAGATATCATCCAGATATATGACAACAAACTGTCCCACCAGGCGGCGAAAAATGTCATTAACAAAGTGTTGGAACACCGCCGGGGCATTAGTCAGACCGAATGGCATGACAAGGTTCTCATAATGCCCCTCCGGAGTGTTAAACACCGTCTTCCACTCATCCCCCTCCTTCATCCTAATCAGATTGTACGCCCCCCTGAGATCCAACTTAGAGAACCATTTGGCGCCCACGATCTGATTAAAGAGATCGGGAATAAGTGGGAGTGGATACGGATCTCGGACCGTAATCCGATTAAGTTCACGGAAATCCAGGCAAGGGCGTAGGCCTCCATCTTTCTTCTTAACAAAGAAGAACCCCGCAGCCACCGGTGAAGATGAAGGTCTAATATGCCCCTTAGCCAGACTTTCTGAAATATAATCCTTCATGGCCTGCCTCTCAGGACCAGAAAGGTTATACAACCTAGCTTTAGGTAACTTGGCCTCAGGGAGCAGTTTTACAGAACAGTCATACTCGCGATGAGGAGGTAGTTCCTGACACCCTTTCTCCGAGAATACATCCTCAAAGTCCGCCAGAAATGGAGGTAAGACCCAAGGAGTAACCGCACCGATGACCGTGTTCATGCAGTTTTTATTACAGAATTTACTCCATTGGCTTATCTCTCTGGTTTGCCAATTAATAACCGGGTTATGCTTAGTTAACCAAGGAAGGCCCAACACTATAGGAGTGGGAAGACCCTCCAACACGTAGCAAGACAACAGTTCTTTATGTATCGCCCCCACTTGAAGTTTTACGTCATGCACAGCTTGCAAAAAACTTCCCTGACCGAGAGGCCTGGCATCGATCGAGAATATGGGGATGGGTTTAGCCAACTCACTCAATCGCATACCTTGAACCCGGGCAAACCGAGCATCAACCAGATTAGCCCCGGCCCCACTATCCAGAAGAACAGATATCCTCTCAGTTCTCGTACCCACCACCACCTCCGCCGGTACGAGAAACTGAGACGAACCTAGGGACGAAATACCTACTCCCAGATTGCCGTCCACCACACAACCTGGGATCAACAGTTTTCCGACGACTCTTCACTCTGCAAGGGACGGGATGGACACCCCCCAATAAAATGTCCCTTTCTCCCGCAGAAGAAACACCTTCCTGTCTTATGGCGCACCACCGGTCCCCTCCCCCGAAATGATGTCCCTCCTAATTGCATAGGCTCCTCTGGACTGACCAGGGGAACCACCATATGAGGGGACCTTGTAGGAGGTGGAGTCATCACAGGGGGTCGAGTTATCCCGCACCTCTCCCGAAGCCGTCTGTCAACGCGAATAGCCAGGGCCATAGCGGCTTCCAGTGACGCGGGAGAGTCATACTGTGCCAACACATCCTGTAATTTGTCGGATAAACCTTGACAAAACTGGCTCCTAAGAGCCGGGTCATTCCACTGGGTGTCCGTGGCCCACCTACGGAACTCCGAACAGAATTCCTCCGCCGGACGATCTCCCTGCTGGATCCTACGTAACTTAGACTCAGCAAGGGAGATCCGATCTGGGTCATCATATACGAGTCCCAGAGCAGCGAAAAACCTATCCACTGACTGGAGAGCCGGGGAGCCCGGGGGAAGAGAGAACGCCCAAGATTGTGGGTCCCCTTGTAGGAGCGAGATGACAATTCCCACCCTTTGTTCTTCACTCCCCGATGACCGAGGCCGCAGCCGAAAGTACAATTTGCATGCCTCCCGGAAAACAAAAAACTTGTCCCGCCCCCCAGTGAACCTGTCAGGGAGAGCTACTTTAGGTTCTGGTCCGGCTTGCTCCAGAGGATGCAAAACCTTGGACCTAACGTCCGCCAGCTCCATGGACAAACTCTGCAACTGCCGAGCTAGACCGGCTACTGGATCCATGGTAGCTGGAGAAAAACTAAGTGGGTCGGTGAAAATGTCATGCTGTCTCTGTATACTGGAGGTAGGGGGCCTAAGCTGACCCTAAGCTGGGGCCCTGACTAATCCCTCAACCTGGAGGTACTGTTAAAGGTACAGAGGTCCAGGCCGCCAGCGTAACCCCTACCTCCTGAGGATCCCTGCACCTAAGTAATCTAGTCCTGAGAAGGACCCCGATCACAACAAAAGAGGACAAGTAATAATATGCCCACACACAGTACTTAGACGAACGAGACAGTACAAGGGAAAAACCAAA
The DNA here is from genome assembly GCF_046119375.1 of Phyllobates terribilis. Classification (NCBI taxonomy): domain Eukaryota; kingdom Metazoa; phylum Chordata; class Amphibia; order Anura; family Dendrobatidae; genus Phyllobates; species Phyllobates terribilis. The sequence goes on along the minus strand of NW_027363467.1, from coordinate 109,180 downwards.
ACCACCTTGCATACAAAAACTACACAACTACAACAGAGGGAACACCAACGGGAAAGGAGATAAATGATAAAGCGAGGAAGGGAAAAAACACTCCAAATACACTTATCTCAGAAACTCCAAATACCACGATCCGCTCTGTAAGTCTGTATGAAATGCTTTCACCGACACTTCCCAAACAGACCAGCAGGTATTTGAAGGAGACTCACTACAGCAGCATTGATTGCAGCTGGGCGAGGCTGGACCTCGTCTAGCACAGAGAGAGAGAGAATTAACTCCCTCACTGCCGAAAACACAAAGCACCAAAAAGTCAGCTGTGAGAAGTCAGGCTGTGTAATCGTGACGATCTTCGTGGCGACACACCCGTGACATTCACTGACTCCCCATTGCCCAGAGACTCCAGTTCAAAACCCTAACCGTGGCATACCAAGCCATCCACTACCTGTCTCCTCCATACATCTGTGACCTAGTCTCCCGGTACACACCTACACGCAACCTACGATCCTCACAAGATCTCCTTCTCTACTCCCCTCTTATCGTTTCTTCTCACAATTGCATACAAGATTTCTCCCGTGCATCCCCCCTACTCTAGAACTCTCTACCCCAAAACATCAGACTCTCGCCTACCGTGGAAACCTTCTAAAGGAACCTGAAAACCCACCTCTTCCGAAAAGCCTACAACCTGCAGTAATCATTGCTCCACCACACCGCTGCATGGCCAGCTCTACCCTCACCTACTGTATCCTCACCCATCCCTTGAAGATTGTGAGACATCGCAGGTAGGGTTCTCTCTCCTCCAGTACCAGTTTGCCATTGCGTTTTTGTTCAAGATTTTTGCAATTGTGTTTGCTATGTATACCCCCTTTTTCACATGCAAAGCACCATGGAATAAATGGAGCTAGAATAATAAATAATAATAATAAAGTGCCACACACAGTGTCCTGGTATCTCATCCATGCTCTTTCTATTTTATCTTTCATTTGCAGAGATATTAGCAATGAAAGTATTTGGCGCCTAATGAGTTAAAAAAAATTAAGTCCAAGTAGATGTTATCAGAGTTTTTACTGGGGGTGCGAAATTCTTCTCTCTGCATGATGCTGACCAATTATAAGCAGACGACAACACTGAAAAGAAAGATGATCACATCCCCACCATAGCTTAGAGCAGATTTCTCAGTGTCTAAGATGTAAGGATACAGACCTGGTCTCCTGGGCTAACCTCCTGCATGATTAGAGCACACAACTGACTAATACCTTTCAGTTAAGGTCTCTGTGGGTGAAGGGGCAGCACAAGAGAGTTTAGCTGTGCAACATTACAAACCTTTCTAACAGCTTTCCTCCTCTTATGGCACTCTCACCTCTGCTGTTCTGCGCCTATCCCAAACTGCCTGTCCAGAAATGAGAGCACAGTGTCAGTATCACACTTAGATCCGTTGTGCTCAACTTGTACTCATTCTGCAGTGAGATTAGAGCAGACCGTCATTGCATTTCACCATAGAAGTAACCCAGAACACACTGCTCCTGTGTGAGGTGTAATAACAGCCTAATATCACTGCAGAAAGAATACAAGTTGCTTGAGCACAGAAGACATAAGTGTGATACTGGCACACTCCATAATCAGGAGAGTCAATAAAAGGGTTTGTAATGTGACACAGAGAAACTCAGCTGTGCGGCTCCTTCCTTGTCTAAGAGCTGTTACCTCTGCTTTCTAATCATGCAGAAGGTTAGACCAGGAGATCAGGACTCTCCATCATTACACATCTTAGGCTAGGTTCCCACGATGAGCTTTTGGTGAGTTTTTGATGTTGCAGAATTTCTGCACCCATTAAGATAGGTTACTTGCATTATTTCTAAAATATGCAGCGTAAAAACTCACTAAAAACTCATAGTGAGAACGTAGCTTTATACCCTAAGAAACCCGCTTTGAGCTATGGTGGGGGCGTGTTCTTCTTTTCTTTGAGTGTTGCTGCTTGCTTATGATTGGTCAGCATCATACAGGAGAAATCTGCTGCATATTTAAGGATTTCTCACAAGCCTCATTCGGGTAAGGCTGAGTGCCCACGTAGCGTTTTTCAAGCGTTTATGCTGCGGAATTTCGCCTGTGAAACGCTAGGTAATCCGCACCCCATGGTCCCCAAGGGGATTCCGCATGTTCTATGCAAAAATCCGCAGCATGTCATTTAATTTTGCAGAAGCGCAGCGGAACTCCCGCCATTGACTTGCATTGAGACGCATAGAAACCGCGACTGTACATTTTTACAAGCGGCTTCTATGCGTCTCTATGTGCGGATGGTACCCAGTTCTGGAGGAGAGAAGACAATCCTCCAGACCTGGGTACCATTGTACCTTTGTACCTGTAAAAAAAGAATAAAAAAACAAATAAAGTTTATATTCACCTGTCCGGCGGCTTCTCTCTGAATGCCGGCATCGCTTGAGGACCTGCGGTGACGTCACAGTCATGTGACCGCAGGCCCTTCACCGCTCTGTCTCGCGATATGCCGGCATCCAGGAACCAGACAGGAAGCAGCGCTGCAGCCACGTCGGGCATCAGGGGTGAGTATAGCTTTATTTGTTTTCATTTTTACGGTTCACACTATATAAATCCATGCTGTTTGCATGGATTTATACAGTGTGACCTAGTTGTCAAGCACTTTCCAAGTGATGCTAAAATCGCCTGGAAAGCGCTTGTCAATCTGCATGCGGAAACGCATGTGAATCCGCATGTATTCTGCAGGAAAAACGCATGTACAATCTGCATGTACAATCTGCATGCGTTTTTTCTGCCAGGGAGATGCAGAAATTTTCTGCTTCATTTCTGCATCGTGGGCACATAGCCTAAATGCAAAAAGGTAAATAAAATTACCAAAATTTCCACAACAAAAGTGTAGCTCTACCTACAGCGTATTCACACCCAGACTATAAGATTATGGCCGGTCTCTGGGTGGGTGTTTTCTTACACAGTAGTCAGAACCTACAACATTGTGGTGCTGTGCATTACATGGGCTATACTAAGGGAGTGCCTGTCAGCATAGAGCGAATACGTCCATATAGCGACCAGCAGAAAGTGTAAGAGAAGAACTATAGAAGGATGGACCATAGTGGAGCATTCCGGACTGAAGCAACATAAGGAGCCAGAAGGCTTCCCCCCGGTATTCCATGCTATGTGCTCCTTATAAAGTGACATCTCTCTATAGACCCCTCTGTGAAGACCACCCCCTTATCCAGATGATACATTCTCACTTCCACCATATATAATGCAGACTGGCCTTTTTTTTTTTTTTTTCAGAAAATCACCAATTTTGGGTCGTCAGCTGTAGAAGAAGAAATGCTTTACACCAGTGCTGGGAACCTATGGCAGCGTGCAGAGGGGGCAGCAGAGCGCTCCTGGGGGGCACCATGGCCGCAGCACTAGCGCTACTGGATCGGGCCGGCGGGGAGAACTCTGAGCCGCCGAGTGCCGGCACCAGCTCCGCTACTGCAGCTAGATGTGCGATCTCTCTCGGACGGAAACACATCGAGCTGAAGTGTATTGCAGCGCACGAACTTGCCAGGCCCGTGCGCTGCAATACATGCTGCCGGCCAATCAGAGGCCAGCGGCTGCCGGCCAATCAGAGGCCAGCATGACGTCGGCCGGCCAATCAGAGGCCAGCGGCTTCCTTCCAATCAGAGGCCAGCATGAATTCGGCCGGCCAATCAGAGGCCTGCGGCTTCTGGCCAATCAGAGACCAGCATGACGTTGGCCGGCCAATCAGAGGCTAGCGACTTCCGGACAATCAGAAGCGGCTGCCGGCAAATCAGAGGCCAGCATGACGTCGGCTGGCCAGTCAGAGGCCAGCGGCCGCTGGCCTCTGATTGGCCGGCAGCGTGTACTGCAGCGCGCACGGACCTGGCTAGTACGTGCGCGGCAATACACTTCAGCTAGATGTGCCGACTACAGGAGAGGACGCTGCGCGGGAGAAGAAGGAAGGTGAGGAGGAGGGTTTATTATGTTTTTTTTTTTTTTTTTTAATATGGGATGCACAATGGCTGGGGGGGGGGGAGAGGAGCATATATACCAGGATTGAGGGGAGGGCCAGAATATATACCAGGATTGAGGAGAGGGCCAGCATATATACCAGGATTGAAGGGAGGGCCAGCATATATACCAGGATTGAGGGGAGGGCCAGCATATATACCAGGATTGAGGGGAGGGCCAGCATATACACCAGGATTGAGGGGACGGCCAGCATATATACCAGGATTAAAGAGAGGGCCAGCATATATACCAGGATTGAAGGGAGGGCCAGCATATATACCAGGATTGAGGGGAGGGCCAGCATATATACCAGGATTGAAGGGAGGGCCAGCATATATACCAGGATTGAGGGGAGGGCCAGCATTTATACCAGGATTGAGGGGAGGGCCAGCATATATACCAGGATTGAAGGGAGGGCAAGCATATATACCAGGATTGAGGGGAGGCCCACCATATATACCAGGATTGAGGGGAGGGCCAGAATATATACCAGGATTGAGGGGGGGCAGCATATATACCAGGATGGAGGAGAGGGCCAGCATATATACCAGGATTGAAGAGAGGGCCAGCATATATACCAGGATTGAAGGGAGGGCCAGCATATATACCAGGATTGAAGGGAGGGCCAGCATATTTACCAGGATTGAAGGGAGGGCCAGCATATATACCAGGATTGAGGGGAGGGCCAGCATATATACCAGGATTGAGGGGAGGGCCAGCATATATACCAGGATTCAGGGGAGGGCCAGCATATATACCAGGATTGAAGGGAGGGCCAGCATATATACCAGGATTGAGGGGAGGCCCACCATATATACCAGGATTGAGGGGAGGGCCAGCATATATACCAGGATTGAGGGGGGGCAGCATATATACCAGGATTGAGGGGAGGGGCAGCATATATACCAGGATTGAGGGGAGGGGCAGCATATATACCAGGATTGAAGGGAGGGCCAGCATATATACCAGGATTGAGGGGAGGGCCAGCATATATACCAGGATTGAGGGGAGGGCCAGCATATATACCAGGATTGAGGGGAGGGCAGCATATATACCAGGATTGAGGGGAGGGCCAGCATATATACCAGGATTGAGGGGAGGGCAGCATATATACCAGGATTGAGGGGAGGGTCAGCATTTATACCAGGATTGAGGGGAGGGCCAGCTTATATACCAGGATTGAGGGGAGGGCCAGCATATATACCAGGATTGAGGAGAGGGCCAGCATATATACCAGGATTGAAGAGAGGGCCAGCATATATACCAGGATTGAAGGGAGGGCCAGCATATATACCAGGATTGAGGGGAGGGCCAGCATATATACCAGGATTGAAGGGAGGGCCAGCATATATACCAGGATTGAGGGGAGTGCCAGCATATATACCAGGATTGAGGGGGGGCAGCATATATACCAGGATTGAGGGGAGGGCCAGCATATATACCAGGATTGAGGGGAGGGCAGGCATATATACCAGTATTGAGGGGAGGGCCAGCATATATACCAGGATTGAGGGGAGGGCCAGCATATATACCAGGATTGAGGGGAGGGCCAGCATATATACCAGGATTGAGGGGAGGGCCAGCATATATACCAGGATTGAGGGGAGGGCCAGCATATATACCAGGATTGAAGGGAGGGCCAGCATATATACCAGGATTGAGGGGAGGGCCAGCATATATACCAGGATTGAGGGGGGGGCAGCATATATACCAGGATTGAGGGGAGGGCCAGCACATATACCAGGATTGAGGGGAGGGCCAGCATATATACCAGGATTGAGGGGAGGGCCAGCATATATACCAGGATGTGGGTGAGCACATTCTTTATTTCTGCAGTCTCTTACCCCTGCTCCTGTCTGTGGCTGCTCTATGCTGCCCTCGCCTGCTCTTTGTATCAGTTGTTTGCTTCAGTAAAACCTCAATATTTAGGATAAATTGCCGTGTTGGCACTTGGCGATAAATAAGTGGGTTTTGGATTGCAGTTTGGGCACTCGGTCTCTAAAAGATTCGCCATCACTGTTTTAAACCAATCAATGTGCAAATATCAACATTTTTGAGAAAATACAATACATTTGATCAGATGTCAAAAAATATTCCAGAAAAAAAAATTGTGATCAGAAATCATAAAGAAAAATTAACTCTTTAATACCATTTTTACCAAAAATACATTGTAAAAAAAAAGAAGTGTAATTTTCTACAGTACAATATTTATTTCTATTTTTCTCAAATGAATTTTCATTTTAGGCCCCCCAAAAATTGAAAATCAATGTAAAAAGTGTATTTTAATACAATAAAAAAAATCAGGGTAATTGTTCAGTTGTATTGCCAGTTTTACAGCACAACCCGTAGCGATTTACGATCCCACAGGCCGATGAGCTACAATCTTCCTGAGAAAGGATTCATCAATGTATCAGATGCTTTCTTGCATGTTTCTACATGGAGCAATACACATATGTTCCATGTCCCTTCCTCTAAGAAACCTTCAATGAACCCTGATAGGATCTACAGAGAATAGACAAGACGTCCTTTACAGTGTTACACACTTACTCGATACTCAGTCTAATTTCATCATTCATTTTACTTTCTGCTTATAAATGTATTCATTAAAATAATGAATATCTGCATTGAGGACAGTAGAAGAACTAGTTTGTGTTTGTTCATCAAGATGCATTATCTTGGTCTCGTCTTGGCACTGTAACTGTTGGTAGGTAGGCAGAGTACTGGAGAGGTTGCTCCCGTCGTTCAGAGAGTTGCTCCGGTGCGGTGTTCTGTTGGTAGACTGACCGCTTTGTTGGTTTGCTATCAGGTGGTGAATCATATCGGTTATGAGATTGAGTTTATGATCCATTTGAGTTACCTACAAATATATAAAAAAAAATTCAAACAAAGAGAATAGCATAGATACAGACCACACTCCATACACATTTCACACTACCCATGAGCGCTGCCTGATATTGTAGCTTATCCCTAACCAAATCAATGGGGCACTGAGTTACAATACCAGACACACCCCATGGACAAGAGAGGCACAGTTTTGGGGAGAAATAAAGTAGATAGATCCTTTAATGCAATATTGGTTAGCCATTTAGACATTGTTGTTTTAATTGAAAACTATAGTTGGTGCGATTCTTTTCGCAGCACTGGGTCCATCAGCCACGTCAGTAATCTTTGGATGCTGGACAGGAGCCTCAAGACCTGCCTTCTACCTTCCAAGATTCCCTGCTTCTCTTCTGATTAGCTGCATCTTTATGGTTACAGCATGATGCATATGTGACATTGCATCAGGCCGGCTAATCAGTAGAACAGCTGTGGATGCCGGGATGTAGGAGGTGGTTCTCAGGGCTCCGATGCAGCCGTCACAGATTATGGATGTGGCTGATGGACTGGGTCCTGCGAATTGACTCGCACCAACTCTATTGGAAACCTTTGTCAGATTGAACTACTTAATGAACTCAGAAAGAGCTTTCTGTCCACATCCATGAAAGTAGTAGCCAACACTTAAAGGGGTTTTCTACTATTCGGACATCTCCTTCTCCATATATATATTTTTGCCCTCAGTAAAATAATAACACCTATACTCCCTTCCAGTGTTCCAGCCGTGTCGGCATTGGCTCTCCTTGGGATCACGTGACATTGTTATGTCAAGTGATCCCTGCTGCCAATCAGCGCTGGCTTCACTCTTCCTGCCTCCAGTTATAGCACATACCTGTACATCCGGAGGAAGTAAGAGCAGCAACATCTCTCACTTCCTCTGGATGTATGCAAGTTGGCCAAAGGCGGGGAGAGTAAAGTCAGCACTGATTGCCCCTAGGAATCATGAGACATAATGTCATGCTGTCACGCAAGGTGTGGGAAAGACTAAGTGCAACACAAAGGGAAAACGGAAAGGGAACTCAGACTAGGGAAAGTGGGGAGTGGAGAACTCCTAGGCTGATCTAGTGTCACCCTGTCTCCACTAATGTCCCTTTATTGGTTCTTCACCAATCGCCGCACGCATATCTCAGCCTGTCTATCCCTGGCATTAGGCTCAGGCTAGGGAACAGAAAGGATGAGCACTAGTTGATCCCCACTGAACACTAAAGACAACAAGGGGGAACAAACAAGGGAAAATCGCTTAGCTTTACTCGACTCCAGACAAATGCGCACACGTTCTCTAGCACCAGAGAGATAGAAGTACTGCTCTTGCTCAAGCCTTCACAAGGGGCAATGAATATCGCTGGCACCTCCCTCTGGCTCACAACAGGTATTTATACATCCAGGCCAGGGTGTTAATTAGCCCGAGGAAGCTAGCCCCTGGGTCCTAGAGATACATATTCTAAGAAGTTGTCTGTAACGCCAAATGAAGAGATCTCCTGCAACCAACTGCAGGATGACTGTCTGTCACTTCTGACACACCCATGACACACGCAATCCCCAGGAGAGCCAGTGCAGACACCGCTGGAATAGTGCTGGCACTGGAGGTGAGTATAGGTGTTATTATTTTACTGGGGGACACACATATGGATTGAGATGTAGTTGTCTGAGTAATGGAAAACCCCTTTAAGCCTCCATACACAATAGACTAAGCTAATAGTCTAAGGGGACATCCAGACTCTTCCCTGATAGATGAGGTCAGAGGAGGTAAAATTCAAACTGCCTGACCCTTAATGCCTGACCCTTTTGTTATTCAGGTGATAAGCTGCTGCCAGAGCCGTTTGGCAGTGATTTTCACAGTTCTCCACTTTGAAAACACATTAACATTTAACCAAGCCAAACCTTCTCGTGTATGAGAGTTGGGAGAGGTAGTGGACGGCCGAACCAGCAATCAACTTTCAGTTATTGTGTGTGGCCACCTTAACTTGTGTGTGCAAGTCACAGATGACCACAGGTATTTAGACTCTTTGCAGTGTATGAGCAGCGCTGTAGAATTGGTGTCTGGATGCACCATTATGTATTTTACACTTTTTCAGAGAGTGAGGAATATTCTGTATGTAGTATGTGGTAATTGTCTGTATATCCTGTACTCCATGTGTGTATGTGTAAGTAGTAGCTGTGCATAATATAAATATATATGGTTTTATCTTATTTTCTTACCTTGTCCTCGACACGGTTCAATCTTGACCCAATTGTATTAGAGCCTCGATCTTTCACTTTATCTGGAAATAAATAAAAGTAAAAAAAGTCATTTTTAAATTTACTATTAGAAATTAGCATTTTTTTGGGTCCACTGGCATTCAACCAAATTTGTGAAGCCGTTTACGATTTACAGTTCAGAGAATATAACATGAGAAACGATTTACCTATTTTTCCACAAAGCGATGAAATATGGCATCCTTATTCTGGACAACCTCTTAAAAAAAGGCTTTCCCATTGTTACAAATGACGGCATGTTGCTTGGATTTGCTATCATATGGTGTCAGATTATTACCATTACTATTGTTAATTTCTCTAAAACATAGCATTTATTCCATTTCATAGTGGTAGGAAGTGGAATCTATCCAGAAAGAAACAGTGAGGGCTTCCCCAATGACTGGTCCAGTCTGTAAGAAAGGAAAAAAATCACTGGTGTAATCAAAAAGTATTTTTATTGAAGAGAAATTCTACCCAAAACTTGCAAACTGTCTCTTCCAGTGCCACCTATTGGAAGTAGCAATCCTAAAAGTCAATATCAACCTTTTAACAAGCCTTTCCACATGATTTAGGATAAATGGGAAACTAGAATCTCAATTTGCAGCCATGGTGTTTCGGGGTGTTGCCCCTCAGCAGTGCAAAGCATGAGATCTGATTTAGCTGTGTGAGAGACTTCAGAAGGAAAAACTTTACCCCTTAGATCCTAGTGAGGAGAGTGAAATGCCAGAGTAAGGAGGCTTATAAACCATGCAATGGCTCCCCGGGGAGCTTACGAGCCTCCTTACACTGGCATTTTTTAGACAAATCATCTTACTTTTCCTCTAAGGATTCAATTTTCTTCCTTTTTTTCTATTATTTTATCACTGTTGATGACTCCCACTGATTTGCTATAGCAATGAGATGTGCACATATATACAGTTGAAACCAGAAGTTTACATACACTATATAAAAAGACACATATGCATGTTTTTCTCAAAATCTGACATGAAATAAGAATAAACCTTTCCCGTTTTAGGTCAATTAGGATTACCATAATTTTTAATATTTGCCAAATGTTAGAATAATAAGAAAGATAATGTTTTAACCACTTCGCACCAGAGCCTGTTTTTCCCTTCGTGACCGGGCCAATTTTTTCAATTCTGACCACTGTCACTTTATGAAGTAATTACTCTGGAATGCTTCAACGGATTCCCCTGATTCTGAGATTGTTTTTTCGTGACATATTGTACTTCATGATAGTGGTAAAATTTCTTTGATATCACTTGCGTTTATTTGTGAAAAAATCGGAAATTTGGCAAAAATTTTGAAAATTTTGCAATTTTCAAACTTTGAATTTTCATGCCCTTAAATCAGAGAGATATGTCACACAAAATAGTTAATAAATAACATTTCCCACATGTCTACTTTACATCAGCACAATTTTGGAACCCAAATTTTTTTTTTGTTAGGGAGCTATAAGGGTTAAAAGTTGACCAGCGATTTCTCATTTTTCCAACAAAATTTACAAAAACATTTTTTTAGGGACCATATCATATTTGAAGTCACTTTGAGGGGTCTTTATGACAGAAAATACCCAAAAGTGACACCATTCTAAAAACTGCACCCCTCAAGGTGCTCAAAACCACATTCAAGAACTTTATTAACCCTTCAGGTGCTTCACAGGAATTTTTGGAATGTGGAAGAAAAAAATTAACATTTAACTTTTTTCACAAAAATGTTACTTTAGACCTAATTTTTTTTATTTTCACAGGGGTAACAGGAAAAAATGGACCCTAAAATTTTTTGTGCAATTTCTCTTGAGCGCGCTGATACCCCATATGTGAGGGAAAACCACTGTTTGGGCGCACTGCAGGGCTCGGAAGGGAAGGAGCGCCATTAGACTTTTTGAATGTAAAATTTGTCTGAATAATTAGCAGACGCCATGTTGCGTTTGGAGAGCCCCTGATGTTCCTAAACAGTAGAAACCTCCCACAAGTGACACCATTTTGGAAACTAGACCCCTTAGGGAACATATCTAGATGTGAGGTGAGCACCTTGAACCCCAAGGTGCTTCACAGAAGTTTATAATATTGAGCTGTAAAAATAAAATTTTCACATTTTTCCCACAAAAACGTTTTATATCCCTTAATTTTGCATTATCATAAGGGTAATAGGATAAATTGCACCATGAAATTTATTGTGCAGTTTCTCCTGAACACGCCGATACCCCATATGTGGAGGCAAACCACTGTTTGGGCGCACGGCAGGGTTTGAAAGGGAAGGAGCTCCATTTGACTTTTTGAATGTAAAATTTGTTTGAATAATTAGCGGACGCCATGTTGCATTTGGGGAGCCCCTGATGTGCCTAAACAGTGGAAACCCCCCACAAGTGACACCATTTTGGATACTAGACCCCTTAGGGAACTTACCTAGATGTGTGGTGAGCACCTTGAACCCCAAGGTGCTTCACAGAAGTTTATAATATTGAGCTGTAAAAATAAAATTTTCACATTTTTCTCACAAAACCGTTTTTCATCCCTTAATTTTGCATTATCATAAGGGTAATAGGATAAATTGCACCATGAAATTCGTTGTGCAATTTCTCCTGAACACGCCGATACCCCATATGTGGAGGCAAATTACTGTTTGGGCGCATGGCAGGGTTTGAAAGGGAAGGAGCGCCATTTGACTTTTTGAATGGAAAATTTGAATAATTAGCAGACGCCATGTCGCATTTGGGGGGCCCCTAATGTGCCTAAACAGTGGAAACCCCCCACAAGTGCCACCATTTTGGAAACTAGACCCCTTAGGAAACTTATCTAGATGTGTGGTGAGCACCTTGCACCCCAAGTGCTTCACAGAAGTTTATAATATTGAGCCGTAAAAATACAATTTTCACATTTTTCCCACAAAAAATGTTTTTCATTCCCTAATTTTGCATTATCATAAGGGTAACAGGATAAATTGCACCATGAAATTTGTTGTGCAATTTCTCCTGAGTACACCGATACCCCATATGTGGGGGAAAAGCACTGCTTTGGTGTACGGCAGGGTTCGGAAGAGAAAGGAGCGCTATGTTGGCTGGGATAGGTGGCAGACACCATGTCACATTTGAAGAGTCGCTGACATGCCTAAACAGCAGAAACCCCCACAAGTGACCCCATTTTGTAAACTACATCTCTCAAGGAATTCATCTAGGGAAGCAGTGAGTATTTTTTAATTTTTAAATTTATACCATTGGGCAGTGAAAAAAGCATAATTATATTTTTACCACAAAAAATGTTTTACCCTCAGATTTTACATTTTCACACAGGGCAATGGGTAAAAATGGTGCCGAAATGTGTCACACAATTTCTACTAAAAGTGGCAATACCCCATATGTGGCTGTATTGTACCGCTCAGCCATACGGCGAGATCTGGGGGGACGGAGTGCTATTTGACAATTGGAGAACAAATTATTGTAGAATAGGCATTTGAATTTGGGAGCACAACATTTTCTGAATTTCTTTTGGGGGGCAAGGGCCATTTCGCTTTTCCAGAGCCTTTCTGCTACCAGTAACTTGGAAGTCCCTTATATTTTTAACAGATGACGGACCTGAGTGGGGACTAGCTTTTTTTGAGGACTGAGTTGAAGCTTTTATTGGGAACATTTTACGTAACATTTATCCGGCACTCTAGGCTGAGCACTTACATCGGGGTTTCCATCTAAATTTCCAAATGATGTAATTCAGATGAAACCCCTGCGGGATCCATTCACTATAATGAGGCAGCAGAGTTACTCTGGACTCCGTCTGGCCTCTGTTTAGCGGTGTCCTTTTTTTCAGAAGTGCACAAAACTGTGACCAACCGCACTTTTATGCACACCTAAAACAAATGACACCGTGGGATCCCAGGCCAGACGGCATCCACAGTGGCCTATATCTGCCTCATTAGAGGGAATCTTCCGTCATGGGTTTTGTCTGAATCACGTATTTCAGAGATTTACACGGAAGCTCTTGTGTAAGCGCTCAGCGCAGAGCGCAGGATAAATGTGGGCAGAGCCTTACTGCGATCTTTGGGAGACATAATAAACAAATCAGTAGCCGGTGAAGAATTGGTTTTATTTATTTTTTACTCCTTTCCACGTGTGATATAACTGATTAGATTACTTTATTCTTCGGGTCGGTGTGATTACAGCGATACCAGAATCATATCGGGTTTTTATGATTGACAGCTGTCACAGACTAAAGGACGCTTTTTTTGGCAAAATCTAGTTTTTGCATCACCATATTTTGAGAGCTATAATTTTTCCATATTTTGGCTGACAGAGTCATGTGATGGCTTGTTTTTTGCGGGACGAGTTGACATTTTTATTGGTACCATTTTTGGGTACGTGACATTTTTTGATCGCTTTCTATTCCGTTTTTTGGGAGGTAAAATTAACAAAAACCAACAATTCAGGAATTGTTTTTTGAGGTTTTTTTTTTATGCCGTTCTGCGTGTGGTAAAAGTGATCAGGCAGCATTATTCTTCGGGTCAGTACATTTACAGCGATGCTACACTTACTGTATTTTTTTTATTTTTTGGCGCTTTTACACAATAAAACAATTTTATAGAAAAAAATATTTTTTTTGCATTGCTTTATTCTGAGCGCTATAACTTTTTTATTTTTCGGCTGATGGAGCTGTATGGCGGCTTTTATTTTGCGGAACAAGATGACGTTTTCAGCAGTACCATTTTTATTTCTATTTTGCTTTTTGATCGCATTTTTTTCCACTTTTTGTTTGGCGATATGATGAAAAAGCATATTTTTTTGCCCCGTTTTTTATTTATTTTTATTACGGTGTGCACAGAAGGAGTTAATTAGTGTGACACTTTTATAGCTTGGGTTGTTTCGGACGCGGTGATACCAAATATGTGTACTTTTTTTGGTTTTGTAAAAATATACGGATTTATTGGTTTAATATTTTATTTATTTTTGATTTATTTTGTGATTTTTTTTTTAACAGTTTAAAAACTTTTTTTTAACTTTTTTTACATTTTTACTTAGTCCCTGTATGGGACATTAATTTTTATTTTTCTGATCACTGATCTCATGTAATGTAATAGACATGTATTACATTACATGAGATCTTTGCTGACTGTTTCACACCGTGTCTCCTGCCAGGCTTCAGCTGCAGGCTGAGCCAGGCAGGACACCATATATGGCAGATCTGGAGGTGGTCATGTGACCTCCAGCTGCCATAGCTACCCCAGGTCCTGGAAGGTATCAGGGGTCGTCGGAGAGGTAAGTAAGACGACCCCCTCTCCTCTGTTTATCTTCTATATGCCGCGATCACTATAGATTGCGGCATATATAACATAGCAAAGGGTTAACATCACTGGGACCTGATCCAATCAGGTCCCGATGATGTCCCCTGTCAGAGCTAATGCTCTGCACCGGAATCGCAGCGCTTGCAGGACCCTGGGGGTCCTGAGCGCTGCGAGACCACCCACCGTTTTTAAACGTCGGCGCTGCACAGAGCCCAGCAAGCGCCGACGTTTATCTACAGTGGGCGGTCGGGAACCGGTTAAATAATTTGCCTGCTCCAGTGGTTTTGGGGTTACCTTGGTTAAAATTGCACAATCCTGTACTGGACTGGTCTACCAATGAAATTAAGTCTTGGAGTCCTAAGTGTTATGATAGATGTTGTAACGGTCGCATTGCTGCTGTGGAAAGAGGGGAATTACCTGTACCTATTCAGGATTTTTGGAAGGTTTTTTCAGAGGAGGAGTTGCAAGTTTTGCCTCCTCATAGGGACTATGATTGTACTATTGAGTTTGTCCCTGGAGCAACTCTTCCCAAGAGTCGCTTATTTAATCTTACTATCCCTGAGAGAAAGGCCTTGGAGGAATACATACAGACAAGCTTGGCCGCCGGTCACATTAGACCTTCTAAGTCACCTGTGGTTGTTGGATTTTTTTTTGGAAAAAAAAAGGACGGCGGTTTACGTCCATGTCTGGACTTTCGCGAAATTAATAAAATTACAGTACGCAATTCCTACCCACTGCCATTAATTCCTGACTTGTTCAACCAGTTAGTGGGGGCCAAGTGGTTCTCTAAGATTGATCTCCGGGGGGCATACAATTTGTTACGTATGAAGGAAGGTGATGAGTGGAAAACTGCTTTTAACACTCCAGTGGGTCATTTTGAGAATCTGGTTATGCCCTTTGGTCTTACCAACGCACCAGCTTTTTTTCAGAACCTTATTAATGACATCCTAAGACCGTTGATCGGTAAGAATGTGGTGTTGTATTTGGATGACATTTTGATTTTTGCGCCGGATCTGGAGTCTCATTGGCAGAGCGCATGTGAGGTATTGCAGTTGTTAAGCGACAATTCACTTTTTGCTAAGCTGGAGAAATGTGAGTTCGCTGTGCAGAGAATTAGTTTTTTGGGCTACATTATCTCCAGTGAGGGCTTTGAGATGGATCTGGTGAAGGTTCAGGCGGTGCAGGAATGGCCTAGGCCTATTAGTTTGAAACCAATACAGAGATTTTGGGGTTTCGCCAATTATTGCAGAAAATTCATTAAGAATTTTTCTATAATTGTTAAGCCGCTGACCGATCTCACCAGGAAAGGTGCGAATACGGTTCAGTGGACTACTGAGGCCATTGAAGCTTTTGTGTATCTCAAGGAGAGGTTCAGTTCTGCCCCCATCCTTATGCAGCCTGATGAGACCAAGCCTTTTTTGGTCGAGGTTGATGCTTCTTCGGTGGGGGTCGGTGCTGTTTTGTCTCAGGAAAACAAGGATGGAGTACATCCCTGTGCTTTTTTTTTCAAAAAAATTTTCTGAGGCCGAACTTAATTACGATGTTGGTAATCGGGAATTGCTGGCGATTAAACTCGCATTTGAACATTGGCGTCATCTCTTGGAAGGTGCTAAATTTACCATTCAGGTTTTTACTGATCGTAAGAATCTGATCTATCTTGATGCTGCCAAGCGCTTGAATGCCCGTCAAGCTAGGTGGGCACTTTTTTTTTTGCGGTTTAATTTTTCTGTTACTTACATTCCGTGTACCAAGAATGTAAAAGCTGATGCTTTATCTCGCAGTTTTTCTCCCATGGTTGGTACCGAGGAGGAGGAGAGCATTTTACAGGAAGGTGTTGTGATAGCAGCATTGGACTCCGTTTTGGATGATGGGATTCTGAAAGCCCAGGAGGATGCCCCATCTAACACTCCCCATGGAAGGTTGTTTGTGCCTAGGAACTTTATGAGAGATTTGTTTGTGGAGTGTCATAAGTCTCGGTTGGCAGGTCATCCAGGAATTTCGGAGACTAAGAGACTTGTAGGTCGCAGTTTTTGGTGGCCTGGGTGGCAGAAGGAAGTCATTAAGTGGGTGCGTCAATGTACTGTGTGTGCTAGATCTAAGTCTTCACATGCTCCTGCTGCGGGGTTGCTTTGCCCTCTGGAGGTTCCTAGTGCTCCTTGGATGCATCTTGCTATGGATTTTATTACTGACCTTCCTGCCTCTGAGGGTTTCACTGTTATCTGGGTGGTCGTGGACCGTTTTAGCAAGATGTGTCACTTGGTTCCCTTCATCAAACTGCCCTGCGCCAGGACACTCGCTAAGGCTTTTGTTAAAGAAATTGTCAGGCTCCATGGCGTTCCTTCCGACATTGTTTCCGATAGGGGACCTCAGTTCGTGGCTCGTTTTTGGCGTGCCTTTTGTGACAGGTTGGGAGTCCATTTGTCATTTTCGTCTGGTTATCATCCTGAGTCTAATGGACAGACAGAAAGAAAGAACCAGGATGTTGAACAGTTTTTGCGTTGTTTTGTGGCTGACAATCAAGAGGGGTGGTCTGAGTTTCTGCCACTGGCTGAATTTGGTCTTAACAACCATACATCCTCTTCTGCTGGGTGTTCTCCTTTTTTTTGTTGTACTGGGAGACATCCGTCGTTTGGGTCATTCTCCAAATTGGTATCGGCTGTGCCGGAGGAGGAGAATTTTTCCGATGATTTGGAGAGAGTTTGGACTGATGTACGTCGTAACCTTCAAGAGGCCAACAAAAAATCCAAGAGGTACTTTGACAGGAAACGTCAAGAGGTTTTGTTTACTGTTGGTGACATGGTTTGGTTGTCCTCTAGGAATCTGCGGTTGAGGATTCCTTCTAAGAAATTGGGCCCGAAGTTTGTAGGTCCGTTTAAGGTGCTTCAGGTAGTTAACCAATCTGCTGTTAGGTTGGAGGTTCCTACCTCCTGGAAGATTAATCCGGTGTTTCATGTTTCCTTATTGAAAAAAGCTGATGTTTCTGATAGGGACGCCACTGTCTCTGTTCCTCCGGTGGAGGAAGAAGGTGAATATGAAATTTCTCGCATTCTTAATTCTAGATGGCATAGAGGGAGATTGCAGTATCTCGTCGCTTGGAAGGGTTTCGGTCCCGAGGATAACTCCTGGGTAAGGGCGGATGATGTCTCTGCTCCTAGACTTGTCGGAGCGTTTCACAGGAGGTTTCCTGATAGACCTGGGCCTGGAAGATCCGGAGGATCCTCATTGAAGAGGGGGTACTGTTAGAACCCTCCTGTTAGTTTTTTCTATTTTGCTGGTCACATGACTTTTTGCCTATATAATCCAGCTCCGCCCTCCTGGCCTTGCAGGACTTCAGTGTTACATTTACTCTTAAGCTAGCCAGGTGCCTTGTACCTTACTCTGTAGTTTGCTTGGTCTTTTGACCACTAGTACTTCTGTTTGTTTGTTTGTCTTTGCTCTGCTACAATTTCTGCTAGGAGGTGTCCAAATATATCCCAGTCCTTAGTTCTTGTAGGGACCCCTCCCTTATATCTATAGGTCAGCGTTCGGAGTAGCCGAGGACTTAGGCGGGTCTGTTCACAAGGAACAGGTCCCCCGCTGCATCGTAGGGAATCAGCTTAGTCCTATGGTAGGGACAGTTTTCCTTTCTTTCCTTAGTGTTTGTAGCAGTTCATAACAGCTCCCTGCATTCCACCGGTATGGGGCCACTCAATATTCCCACCGCGTGAAGGAGGAAGACTTAACAACCATCATGATCAATCCCCTACCTCACCACAGCTGGGCCAAGACCCAAGATAGTGACCCTGCAGTCCGCATGGTGAAAGACCTGCTGACCCGAGAAGACGTCCGTCTAGATCCGGATGCCCCAGAGGAAGCCAAGCAGCTATGGAAGGAGAAGAGCAGGCTGTTCCTCTATGAAGGTAAGCTGTGCAGAAGACTCGTCAACCACTGGACGCACGAGCTGACCTGGCAAGTCGTCCCAAGGCGAGATGCAGCTATGGTCCTGGAGGCTTACCATGACAGAGCGGGGCACTTCGGCTGGAAGAAACTGGAGTTCCTGCTAAGAGGACGGTTCTTCTGGATCAGCATGAGAGGGGCTGTAGAGAAGTGGTGCAGAGACTGTGGCCCTTGTAATCTAAGGAGGAAGGACCGCACCAGCCAGAAGACACCCTTGAGGCCCATCATCACCAAGCAGCCTCTTGAGCTGGTAGCTCTGGACCACGTCAAATTGGCTCCAAGCCGGTCAGGATACGTTTATGCCCTGACAATCAAGGACCACTATTCCCGATTTCTAGTGGTGGTCCCGGTAAAAGACTTGACAGCTCAAACGGCGGCCAGAGCCTTCCAGCAAACCTTCTGCCACCCACACGGGTATCCAGAACAGGTCCTGACAGACCAAGGTCCTGCATTCGAGGCCAAAATCTTCCAAGAGTTCTGCAACCTCTATGGCTGTAAGAAGATTCGGACAACGCCTTACCACCCACAAACCAAAGGGATGTGTGAGAAAATGAACAATATAGTCATTGATCTCATGAAGACGTTGCCCCTGGAGGAATGCAGCCTGTGGCCAGAAAAACTGCCGGACCTGATAGACTTATACAACCATATCCCGGTGAATGCTACAAACTGCACCCCGGCTTACCTGATGAGAGCCAGACCAGGTAAGCTGCCCATAGACCTGGAGATGGGAGTCCTAACACCCAAGGACACCTCCCCAGATGCGGACTGGGATACGGAAAGGCGACTGCAGTACAAGAAGGTACAGGAGAGTGTGGAGAAGAGCCTGGCCCAGGCGAGACAAAAGCAAGAGAGGCTCTTCAACCAACACGTCCCTGCTTGTCCCCTGGAACCTGGTGAGCAGGTTCTGAAGCGAAAGAGAAGGCTACACAAGCTGGATGACCAGTGGGAAAGGGAACCCTACACAGTACTGCAGTCTGATCACGACAACCCGAAGGTGTGCGTGGTCACTAAGGATGGAGGAGAAACCACTAGTACCGTCTCCAGAGACCACCTAAAAATGTGCCCCGAGCAACTCCGTAGTGCAGAAGAGGATCAAAGTGACCTTGAACCCGCAGAGGACAAGGAAGAAATGATCAGCACCATTCTCGGAGAATTCCCTCAGTCCTGGACTCGAATAAACGGTGCCATAGTGGTACCCGTCCTGCATTTCCTGCAACCGGCTCAGCAACAACCTACACCAGAGCAGGAAGGTGGAGAAGAACAAGCAGTTCCAGATGCAGAAGGGCCTGTACCAGCAGCCCAGGAGAGTCAACCCTCTGCTGACAGTGAGCCTGCCATGCCTGCGGTAAGCCAGAGGACCCGCAGACAGCTGCCTGCCCTGCCTGTAAGTTTAGCCAGTGACTGCACCCCGAGCGCTAGTGAGAAAAACCAGGTTAGACCACCACCAGACAGTGGGTTACGTAGGTCAACCCGAAGCACTAAGGGGCAAATGCCAGCTCGCTGGAAGATCTAAGTGGATAATGTATGTATTTAATGTGTTATGTTGTACCCTGGTTATTAGTTATGTTTTTCTAGTTTTTCTAGCTCATGGACTGACAGGTTATGGACGATGAATAACCGGAACTATCATGTAGATATTTGCAGTTGGTGCCTCTTGCGAAGACGGCCACGGAAGAAAAACCTGTCTGGCGTGGCCCCGTGTGGTCCAAAGTAGGTAGTTTTGCCTTGCAGCCACGCCCAACGTTTGGGGTTTGCTTTGGACAGGTCCCCACATCGCTCAAAGACTTCGCCTTGTTGGGTGAAATGGACACCCGGTCGCGGAAGCGCCGTTTCCTTAAGGACAAAATGCACTTGTACATATGTTATGTTGTTGTTTATAACCTATATTTGTGTTTCCTGTTAGTCCCGGAGTACTAAGTTTTACTAGGGGGGAATGTGTCACCCTGGCCTGGATGCCACAAATGTATAATAAAGCTGTGTCTGAGAGCAAGGGGGAGGTTCTCTGGTCAGGGACCATTAGCATGCAGCACCTCCTGTCCCAAGTCAGTAGGGGGAGCAGGCTGACCCTATAAAAGCTGGAACTGGGGGCAGGGTTAGAGAGTTCTGGACGACCTGTCTCTGGAGTGAGAGGTGTCCCAGAGAAGGGAGAGCCAGTTCAGCTGAAGCTGAGGAGGTCGTGTGGCAGTAGAGGAGCCACGAGCCAGGGACGGAAGGCGAGGAGAGCCTGTCCTGGCTGAGAGAGAAACTGATCTACCGGACTTGGTGTCCGAGGCTGTTAGGAATCCAAGTCCTACAGCAAATAACCAGCCCGCAGGGGACTGTATGTTCCTTGGCCTAAGAAGCCCGGAGGTTCCGCCACAGCAGAAGGGTCCAGCAAAGCTGCACCAGGCCAAGAGTAGAAAGGGACCCAAGTTGCAAGCCATACGGGCGAGAAGACACGGTGAGCTCAGGAACGTGGGCTGTTACACCACAAGGAGGGAAATAGCCAGAAAGAGCGCAGAGAGCATGGTAGGCCTTCACCCTCACCCTGACCAGGGCCAGCTTCCCACTTGTTCTCAGACATCCAGGCCCCCTCCTAGCCGGGACTGTTTTTGGGTCGTCTCACCTGTTCTAATAAAGACCCTGAACTGTTTAAGAGGCCTCCGTTTCCTGGCTATTGCGGTCAGAATCATCCCCTCCATCATCCATCTATATACTGCCCTGGGGCCACACTCCTCCCGTGGGGAGTTATACTACTTAGTGCTGCACACCTACATCTGCCCCAGCGGTCTGCACTGCAGCGGCGGTTAACCCTGACCGCAATCCACGGGTGGCGTAGTCGGACATTTAAAACCCTACAAATAGACTGCCACAACATTTGGTATTACCACCCTGAGCCATGGACCGGGTTGCCACTACTACCCCCATTATTGCCCTATTGCCCGGTTCCGGGTAACCCACGGCCCAGGGGGCGAGTCATATCCATAAGATAGGGCATCAATGTATGATCGGCCGGGGTCCTGCACGCAGCACCCCTGCCGATCAGAAGTTATCGGTGCTGGCGGCGGCCGGAAGTACTTGCCTGCGGTGTTTGGCCATCCATCTGTAGTGGCCGCCGCGGGGTACTGCACATCCGCCTCCCATTCAATTGAATGGCAGTTTGATGTGCACTAACAAGTGCCGACCACTACAACATGGCGACCAGTCACCGGAAGGTAAGCACTTCCGGCCGGCGGCCACCGCCGGCACCGATAACAGCTGATGGCGGGGGTGCTGTGTGCGGGACCCCGGGCAAACATAAATTGATGCCCTATCCTATGGATATGGCATCAATGTGAAAGTAGTGGACAACCCCTTTAAAGCACAGTGGCCATGAGGTTTCTATAAAATCCCATCCACTTTGCTTGAACTGCAAAACACTCTGTTTTTGCCACAGCAAATAAATATTGTCAAAAACAAACTGAAAGCTCATTGTGGGAACATAACCCACAAGAGTACTATGGGGCCTGTGACTTCCTCCTCTATCATTCTTCCTCAGCGTCTGACGTCTCAGCACAGCGGGCCTGATGACATCACTACATGGCACCCACTGCCCTGAGATGTGCAGGCGCTTCAGAATGCTTGCTGCATAGACCGGAGCAGCGGGAAACAAGGAGGAGAGGTGAGTATTTTTTTTTTTTTAAATCAATGAGCACATTTTGGTAGTCATAGTAATGTATAGAGGACCATGGGGAATTCATTATACTGTATGGAGGACGATGGAGGTGCATTATACTATATGGAGGACTATGGGGAGTGTATTATACTATATGGAGGACTATGGGTAGTGCATTATACTGTATGGAGGGCTATGGGTAGTGCATTATACAATATGGAGGACTATGTAAGTGCATTATACTACATTGAGGACTATGGGGAGTGCATTACACTACGTGGAGGACTATGGGAGTGCATTATACTATGTGGAGGACTATGGGGAGTGCATTATACTATATGGCGGAATATGGGGTGCATTATACTATATAGAGGTCTATGTGGAGTGCATTATACAGTATGGAGGACTCTGTGGATTGCACTATACTATATGCAGGACTATGTATGTGCGTTTTTACCTGCAGATTTTCAGCATCTAATGAAAATCTATGGGGAAAATCCACACATAAAACTCAGCATACTCACAAGAGAAATTGACATGATGTGGATTGATACACACACCGCAGCTCAGTTTACGCTGAATAAAATTAAAGCACAGTGGCCATGAGGTTTCTATAAATCCCATCCACTTTGCTTGAATTGTAAAACACTCAGTTTTTGCCACAGAAAATAATTAGTGTCAAAAGCAAACCAAAAGCTCATTGTTGGAACATAGGCCACGCGAGTACTATGGGGCCTGTGACTTCCTACTTCGTCATTCTTCCTCAGCATCTGACGTCTCAGTACAGCGGGCCCTATGACATCATTACATGGCATCCACTGCCCTGAGATGTGCAGGCACTTCAGAATGCTTGCTGCATAGACCCGAGCAGCGGAGAACATGGAGGAGAGGTGAGTATTTTTTTTTTAAATCAATGAACACATTGTGGTGGTCATAGTACTGTATAGAGGACTATGAGGAGTGCATTATACTGTATGGACTATATAGGACCATGGGGAGTGCATTATACTATATGGAGGACTATGGGGAGTGTGTTATACTATATGGAGGACTATGGGAGTGCATTATACTATATGGCGGATTATGGGGAGTGCATTATACTACATGGAGGACTATTGGCAGTGCCATATACTGTATGGAGGACTATGGGGAGTGTATTATACTATATGGAGGACTATGAGGAGTGCATCTTACTGTATGGAGCACTATGAGGAGTGCATTTTACTATATGGAGGAGTGCATTATGCTATATGGAGGACTATGGAGAGTGCATTATGCTATATGGAGAACAATGGGGAGTGCATTATACTATATGGAGGATTATGGGAAGTGCATTATAGTATATGGAGGAATATGGGGTGCATTATACTGTATGGAGGACTATGTGGATTGCATTATACTATATGCAGGACTATGGGGAGTGCATTATACTATATGGAAGACTATGGGGAGTGCATGATACTATATGGAGGACTATAGGGTTCAGCACACTATATAGAATCATAGAATCATAGAATCATAGAATGGTAGAGTTGGAAGGGACCTCCTGGGTCATCTGGTCCAACCCCCTGCTCAAAGCAGGATTCACTAGATCATCTCAGACAGATGTCTGTCCAGCCTCTGTTTGAAGACGTCCATTGAAGGGGAACTCACCACCTCTCGTGGCAGCCTGTTCCACTCATTAATCACCCTAACTGTCAAAAAGTTTTTTCTAATATCTAATCTGTGTCTCCTCCCATTTAGTTTCATCCCATTGCTTCTAGTCTTTCCTTGTGCAAATGAGAATAAAGATGATCCTTCTACAATGTGACAGCCCTTGACATATTTGTAGACAGCTATTAAGTCTCCTCTCAGTCTTCTTTTTTGCAAGCTAAACATTCCCAAATCCTGCAACCGTTCCTCATATAAAAGATTATGATTTTGCATTATACAATATGGAGGAATATGGGGCCCATTATAGTATATAGAGGGCTATGTGGGGGCTATTATAATATTTCGAGGGCTATGTGGGAGCCTTTATACTTTGTGGAGGGCTATGTGAGGGCCAATATACTGTATGCAAGCAATTATACAGTGTGAAGGTTTGAGTGGGGACCATCATACCATGTGGAGGGCCGTGGGGGTCATTGCACTGTTTGGTTGTACTGTTTGGAGAGCTAGTGGGGGCCATTATACAGCATGGCGAGGTGTGGGGCCATTATACTGTATGATGACCTATTATACTTTATAGAGGGCTGTGTGGGGGCCAAAGCTGGGGGATCACACTGTGTCACGGTCACCATACTTTGCCGGGGGAGTTGAAGTCGAGTACAGTAGGGTCATCATTATGTGCATGTGGAGGGTACTGTGAAAGAATTCACATACTGTGTTTGTTGGGCACTTTTGTTGGTATCATACTTTAAACATGCAATGAAAGAGGAATCTGGGGCTTCAGTAGGAGGAAAATTACTTTCTAAAGGCTGGAAAGTTGTGAGATCTGCTCTTCTGTGACCCCGTCGAATGTTATTTTTTTTGTTGGGTGGGGGGCAACTAGCACTTCTGCTATGGGATCCCATGATTTCTATGTACACCCATGTCTATGGGCCTGTTTACATGCCAGTGTATTTTCACAGTCTTGGGGCTCATTCACCTGTTAGTTTCTGTGCTATTTTTTATTTTTTTTCACAGGTAGCATGTGTACCTATGACAGTCTATGGGGATGCTCACATGGCCATGATTTTTCATTGAGATATGTTTTATAATGATTCAAGTGTCAGATCAAATTCATCAATGAAAGTGTCCGGGTCTGTTAAAAGATGGGCCAGAACTCGGATGAAGTTTGTCCGTTTTTGACTGACCGATGGGAAAAGTACTGATGTAATTCTGACCAACCTAAGGTAAAAATCACTGATTAAACTCGCTCCATTTTTCTCGTACATGAAAAAACCTGATGTCTGAATGAGGCCTAAGTGGTCCACACAAAATTATATACAGTATCACCAATGCAAGTCTATTAGGCCGCAAAAACTGTGGACAGCATTTGGATGTCATCTGTGTGCCAGTCATGAAATGGACTGTTGGTTATGAGAAGGGGGAGAAACATTCATCAGTTTTATTTTCAGCTGAGAAAAGCTAATGAACCCTGACCAAACTGTGATGAAACTGATCAAAAACACTCATCACACTTACACCATTTTTGTGAGTAGAAGACATATCACTGTTGTATAATTCAGCACTTTACACACTACAGGGTTAACCCAACAGATTAGCTATGTAGCATCCAGAAGGCGGGAGGAGAAGAGTTAATATAAAGCTCAGTCCCAGGTTTGCCTTTAGAGTAATTAGCTTGGAGGAGCAGAGCAGCATGGAGCAGGGTGATGGCTCCACATTCCCTCTTATCCCTCAAGGAGGAGGATAGGAATTTGTCCTGATCCTCCTCCGCTGCAGCCGCCTGTGCAGGATGGGAAAGCATGAAGATGATGGGAATGTGCACTACACGAAAGGAAGATGTGTAAGGTAACTGGAACAATGAGGCCCACAGGGGAGTTACTGCCCTGTATGGAGGGGAACATACTATAGGTAAAACTGCCACCAATGGATAATGACCGATCAGTAAAGATGAGCAAGACTTTTGAAACTTACATTTGCAGAGTTTTCCCAGGAAATTCCATTCTCTGCAAATGTCTTCCAAAGCCTCTACTTGCCCTGAAAAACATGTATGACGCCATTCCCTTTTTTCCTTAACACACTAATCCCCTTCACTGCATTGATGTCGCCCTTTCTCTCTGTCTGTTTTCTGTCATGTTTCATGGCTTTCTCTCCCTATTTCTATGGCTAGGCTGTGAGCTGTGATGTACTTTTCTCTATCCAGGTTCACCACAAAATGGCTGCTTCCTTTCCTGCTTCTGCTTTTATACTTGCTATAATAGTCCTTCTTAATTGTCTGAGCTATACTATGTTAGGCCTCATTCACATGTGCAGGGTTTAAACCTGTACGTGAAAAAATGGTACCGGTGTCCTCAGTTTTCGATCAGTGTTTTTCACCGATGGATAAAGAAATTACAAAGCTTCTCCTATACAATGTTAAACTTGCACAGGACACTGATGGCACACTGACCGACCCATAGACCACTATTGGACCTCTGTGTCATCCGTGCTGCCGGAAAAAAAATGGACATGGCTCTGTGTGTTCTGTATGGACACAAGGGGTGTGTAAAAACACTGGTGTGTGAATAGCACCATACATTGAGTACACGTTCTATCCATTAAAACTGCTACAACTCGTGCGTGCAATGCAGATGAGACCTAATATGATGGCAGCAAGGCATTCTGGGAAAGCCCGTCTTCTCTGACTGATGCAATCTTCTGCAATGTCTCAAAAGGTGACATTCATTTTAGGCACAAAAATTCAACATGAACTTGATTCCCGTTGAATCGATTCGCTCAGATCTAGTCATCAGAAAATGTTTAAATTAGTTTGTTTTCCGTGTGTTTTTTTAATGTTTTCATACTTTCTTCTCACAATCTTGCAGTTCTCACACTGGCCACCAGGGCTATTTTACACATTTACTTCTGTCCTTTCTGGAAGAATTTTCAGCAAAGCTTTTTATCAGAGGCCGGATTACAATGACCGGTAACATACAGCTGATAACGCAGGTTCCACCAATCACAGTTGATGTCACACCTGACCTTACTCCCCTTCACCCAATGATCTTTGTACAAGCTCATTGGACGCTTCAATGCAAAACAGAGGCCCTGACTTCAGACCGGTGGTGTTCATGCTAATCTTGATGAGGTCGGTGTGCTAGAGTCATGCAGAGGTCAATGAATCAGGACTATCCGAGAACTAGCGAGCGCCTTGTGTGTCTCCATGTGTGCCTTGCCAATAATCTTACTCCAGTCAGTGACTGGAGTAAGATATGTCGCACAGAGAATGCCACAGCTTATAAAATTTTGCTGGTGCCCACTTTATCAGGGCTGGGTGAAAATGGAGTGTGAACGCTAAAAAGTCACAATTTCAGCCCAGCTTCGAGTTGCGCTAAAACTTTGTGACTTTTCAAAGCTTTTTACACTAGTATTCTGGCTTTGAATGAGGCCCATAGTGTCTAAGTGAGTTTATTGCTGTTAATGTAGATTTCCTGAAAGAACAGGACATATGAACATAGAATAGCCTCAGTGGTCAGTGTAAAAAATTCTAAGATTTCTAATTTTAAATATAAATTTTGATATGGGAAAATATTGCCAACTTTTTTGAATGCATTTAAACAAAACTTTTTTTATGATGCCTCCCCTTTAATTTTGCTTATGAAAATTTGGAGCTCTGAATCTGAAAAACTGAGCACCAACTACTATGAGGATTTACTGTTAGAAATGAATGAAAGGCAGATAAATTCAGAATAACATTTAATGTTTTATATGAATTTGACCCCTTTGCATATATGGGCGTAACTGTACGTCCGCGCTGAGGTGACTGCATGTGGAGGCGGCTCAGGAGCTGAACTCCTTCCACACGTGTCTGATGCAGACTGAAATAAAGGGGTTGTCCATTACTCAGACAACCCCTTCTTAATTACGGTTTCAATCATGTGAAATAGCAGCTATGCTCTCCTCTGGTGCGGGCGCCATTCCAGTGATGTCGGCGTCTGGTCTCCTGGAGCATGCATGACATATCACGGGAACCCTGCAGCCAACGCCATTCCAGTGATGTCTGTGTCTGGTCTCCTGGGGCATGTGTAGCACCCCGAGGGTTCGGTTGCTACAGGGGTATTGCACCTCAACCAGAGGTGTGATATTCCACTCCCAGGTAAGGATGGAGTGTGGACCAGGGCTCAGTTAGCTGCACACGCACACACTCCCCATTTCCGGGGGAAAGCTCGATGGTGCTCCCATTTTTGCAGGCACAACTGACCATGTCCCTGGCTGGAGTGGGGAGGGGGTAGAGAACCCAGTGGTGTAGGAGCAGAAGGGGACGGTTTCTGAAGCATAGGAAGGAGCGCATTGGGTGCAGGTCACCTGAGCTCAGCACAGAGAAGCAGATATAAGGTGGGAGCCATCTCAAGTCTAGGAGAATAGTAGGAGTAGTAAGAGAGAGAGCTGACAGGGAGCAGCAGCTCAGCCTGAGCTCAGCTCCATGAGGCAGGCCTAGAGAGAAGGCCGGGGCCAGAGAGAAGAAGAGAAGAAGGAAGGAAGGAGAAGAGACAGAGGAGTGGAAGGGCTCCAGAAACAAGAAGGCAGGAGGGATCCTAAGAGTGCAGAACGGCCAGCAACCATTGCAAACCCCATTATACCGGGTGAAAGGGTCAGGCCGTGGAAAGGTACCGGATCCCTAAGTTGGTGGAGGCGAATCTACCCTCAGCCAAGAACCGGAGGTTGTGACCATTTATTGGTGTGACCCCCCGCTAAACCTGCTAGGGAGGCACCATATAGGATAGCGGGAAGTGAAGGCCAATGCTTACCCGACACGGTCCGCGGTAGCCGGACAGAAGTCAGGACACTGGTGGGGCACGAGAGGCCAGAGAAAGGACAGAAGGGGGTCCTGTGCCATACTCCTGAATTGCCTGGGGGTTGACCGAGCTCCTCACCTGGTGGACACAGCACGGCTCGGGCAGTCCTTGCTGACAGAAGTGACTTGGATATCAACTGTGAGTAAAACACCCTGGACTGAATCATTGGACTCTGTGTGATTTATGCTGCGCCTGCACCATCACCCCCAGCATTCACTTTCACTGCCCTGAGGCTACACTTTTCCCATGGGGAGTTATCCTATCCCTGTGCTGCACACTAATACCAGCCTCAGCGGTCTGCCTCGCAGCGGCGGTTATCTCTGACCGCAATCCACGGGTGGCGTAGTTGGACATTCACAAAACTATAAATAGACTGCCACAGCATTTGGTCTGACCACCCTGAGCCACGGGATCGGGTTGCCACTACTACCCCCATCAGCACCATACACTAGAAGGCCTAGTTCCGGGTACCCCACGGCTCAGGGGGCGAGTCACATGCATGACTAATCATAGGATCCCTGCAGCCAATCAGTGACTGTGACTCACCCCCTGGGCCGTGGGGCACTTGGAACCGGGCTTCAGTGTGATGATGGGGGTAGTAGTGGCAACCTGATCCCGTGGCTCAGGGTGGTCAGACCAAATGTTGTGACAATCTATTTGTAGGGTTTTGAATGTCAGACTACGCCACCTGTGGATTGCGGTCAGGGAGGACCGCCGCTGCAAGGCAGACCGCTGAGGCTGATGTAGATATGCAGCACAGGGATAGGATAACTCCCCACGGGAAGAGTGTAGCCTCAGAGCAGGTAATAGGATGCTGGGGGTGATGGTGCAGGCCGCAATAATAAAGGTCCAGAGTCTACTTCAAACAGTCCAGGGTCTTTATTGTAGGTGGTACTTATGACCCAACAGGAGTACAGGGTAGGAATGGGCCTGGGTGTCTGAGAACATTCAGGCGAGCCCCACTGGTCAGGGTGAGTGGGTAGGCCTACCGTTCTCTCTGCCCTTGCTGACTATCTCCCCCTTTAGTGGTGTGATAGCCCACGTCCCTGAGCTGGCCGTGTACTACGCCTGTATGGCTTGCAACTCGGGCCTTAGGTACCTGTTGCTTCTCTGTGCTGTACCAGTCCCTCTGTGTGGCGGAGCCTCTAGGCTTCTCAGGCCCAGGGATCTAAAATCCCTCGCAGGTAGGTTATCTGCTGCCGGGCTTGCAACCCTGACAGCCTCGGATCCCAGTGTCCGGTTATGTAGTTCTCTCTCTCAGGGTCCCTTCTGCCTTCTTGTTTCTGGAGCCTTTCTACTCCTCTTTCTCTCCACCTTCCTTCTCCTTCTCCTCTTCTCCTTCCTGGCCCCGGCCTCTTCTCTAGGCCTGCCTCGTGGAGCTGAGCCCAAGCTGAGCCTCAGCTCCCTGTCAGCCCTCTCTGGCTGAACTTCTTCCCTCTCTGAACTAACCGACTGAACACTCTCCTAAGATGGCCCCCACCTTTTATCTGCTTCACTGTGTCTGAGCTCAGGTGACCTGCAACCAATGAGCTCCTTCCTATGCTCCAGAAACCGTCCCCTTCTGCTCCTGCATCACCGGGTTCTCTCCCCCCTCCCCACTCCAGCCAGGGACATGGTCAGTTGTGCCTGCAATAAATGGGAGCATCTGCGAACTGTCCCCCGGAAATGAGGAGTGTGTGTATGCAGCTAACTGAGCCTTGGTCCATACTCCATCCTTACCTGGGAGTGGAATATCACACCTCTGGTTAAGGTGCAATACCCCTGTAGCGACCGAACCCTCTGGGCGCTACAACTGCATCACTCTCTCATCCTTTGAACAGAACTGACAGCCAGAGAGCAGCAGCAGATTACACTTCTTTAGGGTGTCCCTTTCGTCTGAAGGAAGTGAGAGTGAAATGGCTACTGACTGCGTGATATGAGGTCACTCGAGTCCTGGGAGACTAAGCGCAGACTTGGGTAGAACAGCAACAGCACAAAAGGTGATTATAGCTGTTTTATATGTAGGAAATATTGTGATTGAGAGCTGTTTGAGTAGTGGACAACCCTTTCTATATAGCTGACATTTTATCTCTAACAGTCGCAGTCAGAGCTTCGTTTCGGCCGCAGCTCTTAACCATTTAAATGCCGCTGGCTCCCATTGGCGCTCTGGGATGAGGCCGATGAGTTAAAATGAAAGCTGGTGGCATGCTGAAGGTCCCTGTCTCGACTATATTTGAACTGATCTGAATCAGAGCTTTGAAGGAAACTGGTATTTTCACTATATAGCATAATAATGTGGTATTGCACCGTGTCATAGAAAATATTGCAATTTCTGAAGCCACTAGTAAAGGAGCATTCCTTCACCCCTCTCACCTCCTCTTCTGCAATAGGACAAAAGAGGGCAATCTAAGCAGCCCATATGCAGAATGCCCAGTTGACAAGTAGGAAAATTAGATGTAGCTGGATAGTGAACTATGGGGGAAGGCATCGGCGAGATCTTACAATATCCCACCGCTGCCACCAATTTGTCAGGGATTTGCACACACAGACTATCCTGATTACTCACTATGTAGTTACTGGCAAGCAAGCCGTGAGCGTATGGCGTACACGCCTCCGAATTTCAACGCATTGAATGTGTATATGCCCCCATACGATCATTGCCAGCTTCACGATAACCCAATTAATAGTATTCACTGCCACCACCGATCAGTTCTAAATACAGGCCTGATCGGACTCCTGCTTTCTGGTAGCGTATGGCTTCGGGGGAGGAACGATTACAGAACAGAAGAAACAGGACTAATACATTTTATATTTAATCCAAAAGGAGGCAGGGTTTATGAAAAAATATACAAAGGATTTTACAAAGAGGGACAGTACAATACATATACAGTTACACAAAATAAAAGGTATTAATGGAAGAACTTACTAGACAGATCAGAGACTATTCAATTTACCTGGAGGAGAGGTGCTCCAATGGACTGTTATGGAGCAGGACCTGTGCTTACAAATATGTATCTCACGGCATGAGTATAGAGCAGCAGCCTTTTAAACTCACCTGAGCTAACAGGTATGTGCGCTGGTTACTCTGCTGCGCTTAAAATTTCTTTTTTGGTTTGCTACAATGCCTTTTCTGAAACGTTGTCTCCCTCTGCTGGAACACTGACTTCTTTCATTTAATGCCTGCAGACTATAAAAGAGAACCCAACCCAAAAAGTTTGGTTGATTAGTCTGTGGCATTCTGTTAAACTGTTGCTTATGGCGGTCTCTGTGAGCTTCTCAGCGACATTCAGCCAGCCAGGTATCCTGCCTGCAGTAGATGGAATGTGGCAATGGAACGCTGGCTGCGCGTGTCATAATAGGCTCTGAGCCTTTATATACCTGTGCACAGCAGCAGCCACCTTCAGTCTGCTGCTGGACAGCCAGCAGCAGCAGCAGCAGGAGAGGTATGTAATCAGGAGCCCTCCTGCTAAGGGTAGACAGCTGCTCGTTCCACCCCACCCCCCGCCTTAATTGGTTCTCCTCCCTTCCAACGGTGTTGAGGCGGGTGGGAACAGCAGGGGGTGAAGGTGCTGTGTTTAAAGAGGTGGAGTTATGCAGATCTAAAACGCGTGGATTGCAGCAGCAGCAAGCCGAAAAGTGCAGGCATGTAAGGGATCTAGAGGTTGACAACATGTCTTCTTAACGGGAGTCCAGGAGCTCATCTCCACAAATGGACTTTTCAGGATCCTTGGGTGGCTCCGTAGTTTGAAACCAATTCTGGTTATCGCTTCTCGGCCTTTTGGCTAAGATCAAGTGTAGTATCTGTTCTTATCAGTTTAATATCTGATACGTCCCCTATCTGGGGACCATATATTAAATGGATTTTTAGAACAGGGAGATGGAAAAAGAGCTTGCTCTGTCCACTCCACGCATTGACCTGGTATTGCAGTATCTCCAGGACCGGTGCACCCCTTCTTTAATGCAGTTTCTAAAATCAGAAAGAATTGAATTCAATGTTTTTTGTTCATTTTGCTTGTTTGTCGGATTTTGGGATGGACTCTTTGGCTTTGCTTTTCTTCTCCTCATTGGATTTTTCATGTTCAAAGTTGCAGAAGCCAGATTACAAGCTCATTTTGGTTCAACTTCAGCAACTGTGCATTGCATTGCCATGTAATGTGATGCAATGCTATCTTTCTAGCTCTCCCTTTTTACTTCCTTTTGGATAAACAGACATATTAGGCAAGCATTTTGGAGCTTTCACCTAAATAACTACAGGTGGTGAGATAAGCTGCACAATATAATTGACCTTTCAGTATATTGTTGCACACACACCATCTATTTAGCAAATGCCCTTGTTATCAACAGCAGCCTTTTAAACTCACCTGAGCTAACAGGTATGTGCGCTGGTTACTCTGCTGCGCTTAAAATTTCTTTTTTGGTTTGCTACAATGCCTTTTCTGAAACGTTGTCTCCCTCTGCTGGAACACTGACTTCTTTCATTTAATGCCTGCAGACTATAAAAGAGAACCCAACCCAAAAAGTTTGGTTGATTAGTCTGTGGCATTCTGTTAAACTGTTGCTTATGGCGGTCTCTGTGAGCTTCTCAGCGACATTCAGCCAGCCAGGTATCCTGCCTGCAGTAGATGGAATGTGGCAATGGAACGCTGGCTGCGCGTGTCATAATAGGCTCTGAGCCTTTATATACCTGTGCACAGCAGCAGCCACCTTCAGTCTGCTGCTGGACAGCCAGCAGCAGCAGCAGCAGGAGAGGTATGTAATCAGGAGCCCTCCTGCTAAGGGTAGACAGCTGCTCGTTCCACCCCACCCCCCGCCTTAATTGGTTCTCCTCCCTTCCAACGGTGTTGAGGCGGGTGGGAACAGCAGGGGGTGAAGGTGCTGTGTTTAAAGAGGTGGAGTTATGCAGATCTAAAACGCGTGGATTGCAGCAGCAGCAAGCCGAAAAGTGCAGGCATGTAAGGGATCTAGAGGTTGACAACATGTCTTCTTAACGGGAGTCCAGGAGCTCATCTCTACAAATGGACTTTTCAGGATCCTTGGGTGGCTCCGTAGTTTGAAACCAATTCTGGTTATCGCTTCTCGGCCTTTTGGCTCAGATCAAGTGTCTGGACATCAGGTTCCTTGAGTGCTAGCCCTCGGCCTTCCAGCATCGCCACTCCGGTGGCTTAAGCTGGATGCTGCTATAGGGGGAGAGTTAGGAGGAAACGGGAAGGCGATTTCCGTGGCTGACTATGGGAGTCAAGCTGAAATTTGCTGGGACCGGGGACCCCCGGGTCAAGAATGGATTTCGCATTGAGATTTCCGAGGAGAAGAAGGGACATTTTTCCATGTCCTACCTGGTGAATGCCATCTTCTATGAAGCATTGAAGATTAAGAAGTCGGACATTCTTTGCCTGCAGGAATTTAGAAGTCATCGAAGGTATGTGCTGGTTCTTTCTACTATGGCTGCTTGCCAAAATCTTTATAGAACCTTGAAAGGCCATACTGAGAACTCCCTCCTAGATGGACTCACTTTTACTGTCCTCTATTCAAAGGGGGATGTTCCTGTTGTTGTGTTTATGCACAATCCCTTTATCCCCCAGGAGGACATTACTGTATTCTTGAGGAGGCATTGTACTTATGTGCATTTTTCCCACAAGATCTCGAATGAAGAAGGCTTGTGGACTGGCAAATACAAGTACTTTGTTCGTTTTGCTACAGACCCCGAGGGGCCAGGGGGCATACATTATCCTCCTATGAGTTTCTCTATTGGGAGAGACACTGGTTTCTTGTACTTTCCTGATGCTCCTTTTTTCTGCAGAAGATGTAACAAGTATGGTCATGTCCAGGAGTCCTGCAGGTATCCGCCAACCTGCAGGAGGTGTAACACGTCTGGTCATATGGCGAAAGACTGCAAGAACCAGGTAAAGTGTGATGCTTGTGGTGAGGAGGGGCATGTTCTTAGGCAGTGTCAAGCTAGAACCACTCCTAAGTCTTTTGCTCAAGTGGTCGCGGAGGGGCCTGCTGTTCCTTCGACTTCTACTAGGGTTCCACAAGGTCCCCTTCCGGATGTCGGGGAGGCAACTGCTCCCCAAGAGGAAGAGGATGGCACTCAGATGGACGACATATTTGAAGATGCCCAGCTTCAGCCTCCTGCGTCAGGAGGCTTTGACATGGTGATTCCAGAGGTGATGTCACCTTTCCCTCCCCAGTTTGGTGTCCGTGGTGAGGGGGAAATGGACTTGTCCAATTCTCCTGTCATATCTTGGTGCAATACTGCTTCAGAGGAGATCGGGGGCGGTGGCCAAGGGGACTTGTCTGCTGTCCGTTTCTCTGATGAGGAGGATCCTGATGTGGTCAAGAAGAAGCCAAGGACTGAGTGTTCATCCATTGCTGCCGTGTGTGATAGCCCGGTGGACTCTCGTGCTTACCCGTCAGATGTATTTTCTCCTGACATTGTTACATTTGGCATTCAGCCAGATGGTAATAGCTTTGCTTTGCTTGATGAAGGTTGAGTTGATGTTTTCTTTCTTTTTTTTTCAGGTTATGTGTGATCCCCTTTAGTTATGCCGCATCATTCTGGATGGGACATTGTGTCCCTTAATGTTAGGCAAATTAGATCTGTTACCCGAAGAACAACAGTTCTGGATTATCTAAAGGGTTTGAGTGCAGATGTCTATTGTCTACAAGAGTGTGGGATTACTGAATCTCCAGGGGATAAGGACTGGCCTTATGGCCAGTATGTTTGGTCGGGGTCCAGCTTTAACAAAAATGATGGTGTGGGGATTTTAGTTGGTAATAAGAATATTACTATTGATAGTTACACGGTTGTGGAGGTGGGTCGCTGCATTATTGTTTTTTTGAGTTATAGGGGGTGGAAGGTTAGAATGATTAATTTATATTGTCCTACTAAAAAAGAGGAGCGGCTTGCTCTTCTTGAGAAATTGATTTTTTTTCTCCCTGGAAAAATTCCTACAGTTTTTGTTGGTGACTGTAATTGTGTCACAGAAGGTAATGTGGACATTACGGGAAAAAAGTTATCTCAACTTATTTCTGATTTTTCTTTCTTAGACGCTGCAATACTTGAGTATGGCATTCCACCACCGCCTACATATTATGCTGACCGTGGTAATATTTCATCGAGGATAGATAGGATGTTATTTTCCAAAAATATGGTTTGTTCAAGTTATGTTCAACATAAGGTACCTTTTTCTGCTCATGAGTGTTTGCGTGGAGTTTTTAGTGCGAATGGGGACATGGTGTTTGGGGGTGGGGTTTGGAAATTGAATACGAGGTTGTTGGAGGATGAGGAGGTGATGAGTGAGTTGGAGAAAAGGTATGCAAGTTGGAGGTGGCGTAAGCGTGATTTTGGTAGTGTGCTTGAATGGTGGGATTGGGTGAAATTACAGTTAAAAACTTTCTTTAAAAAATGGGGCTACAAAAAAGCTGCCAGATATCGTAATAGATTTAATGACTTAAGTAGACGGATTGATTGGTTGCGTGGGTGTGTTAGGAAAGGAATGGATATGTCTGATCAGCTTGAGGTTGCTAAGAATGAGTTAAAATGTCTTCTGGATGAAAAAGGTAAAGAGATTATTTACCGTACCAAGTTAGAGCATTTGGAAAAGAATGAAAAGTGCACCAGGTACTTTTTTAAAAAAATGAATGGAAGGAAGTTGGATTTGAGTGAAGTGGTAGGTGAAGATGGATCTAGTGTGGTTGGGAAGAATGTGTTGAATGAGGTGAATGGCTTCTATAGTAAGTTGTACGATGAGAAATGGATTGATCCTGGACTTGTGTCGCATGTATTGAGTGGTATGGAGAAGAGACTTGGTTCGGATGAATGTGATGCTTTGTGTGAGGATGTTATTTTGGATGAGGTGAGGAATGTTGTTATGAGTGCTAAAAAGAATAAGACGCCTGGGAAGGATGGGTTGCCTGTGGAGCTGTATGTGAAAGCTTGGGAGTTTTTGGGTAAGGACTTGACTGAGGTTTGTAGGTATATGTGGATGAATGGTGTTTTGTGTGACAGTATGAAAGAGGGTATAGTGGTTCTTGTGTTTAAGAAGGGTGAGAAAAAGCGTTTGGAGAACTGGAGACCCATATCATTGCTTAACGCTGATTATAAGGTCTACAGTAAATTGTTAGCAAATCGTATGCGTGAGGTGATTGGTAGGGTTGTGGAGGATGACCAAGTGTGTGCCGTGCCTGGTCGGAGTATAAGTGATAATTTGTTATTGTTAAGGGATATGCTTGGGGATTGTAAGACTAGAAAGCAGAAGTGTATGGTGTTAGCAATTGATTTCGAAAAGGCTTTTGATAGAGTTTCGCATGTGTTTCTGTTTAAAGTATTGGAGAGGATGGGTTTCCCTAGGGTTTTTCTGAATGGAGTTAAGTCTTTATATGATTATGTGTCAAGTGAGTTTTTAGTGAATGGATGGTTGTCTGACAAAGTGATGATTAGGTCTGGTGTAAGACAGGGGTGCCCTATGTCCCCTGTCTTGTTTGTATGTGTGATTGAGCCTTTGCTGTGTTTAGTGAGACGTGAGAAAATGATGAGAGGATTGTTAGTGCCTGGGAGTGGTGGTAAGCATGTGAAGGTGTTAGGTTACATGGATGATGTTGTGATGGTGAGTGAAAGTATGGCTTCAATGAGTAGGGTGAGGTTGCTTTTGGATTTTTTCTGTGGTGCATCAGGTTTTAGAGTTAACTGGACTAAGTGTAGTTTCAAATGCTTTGGAGATGACAGTATTCGTATGGAAGGTGTTAAGTATGAGGAGAGTGCAATTAAGGTTTTAGGGGTATTTTTCAATGATGATCTGAAAGGAAATGAGAGTTGGGACGAGTGTGGTATGCGTGTTGAGCGAAAATTGAATTTTTGGAGAATGAGAGATCTTTCTTTGCGGGGCAAAGTTCTAGTTATCAAAGCAGTGATCTTACCCATTCTGCTTTTTGTGGCCATAATTTTTCCATCCCCTTTTAGGAAAGTGAAGAGAGTTGAGAAAATGATTTTTTCCTTTTTCTGGTGCAGCAAGATGGAGAAGCTGAAGAGGGAAAGCCTTTATAAGGCCTGCCAGCATGGTGGTTTGGGATTTCCTAATGTTGAGGTTTTTTTAGGGCTCCATTATATTAAGACGATTGTGGTATTGTTGGGTAAAGGTAATAAGGGTGCATGTATGGCAAGTTATTCTGCAGGATGGATGTTGTATGGGTTAGGTTGGAGAAAGAGGGATGCGAGAGTGCCTGTGTCTTTTAAGTGTCCGGTGTGGTATGAGGTGATTGAGAAGTTTGTCAAGAAGTATGATTTGCTGAGTGTGCCGGTGGATGAGTTTAGAATGACTAAGAGGGTGTATAGGAAATTGTGTGCAAATGAGGTCGAGTCTAATATTGTTGGTTTGAGAGGGAATGAGGTTGCGGATGCTTGGAGAAAGTTGGGTATGTATGGGATGTCCAACAAACAGAAGGATGTAGTGTGGATGGCGTTTCACAATATTCTTCCAGTGAGAGACGTTCAAAAGAAGAGAGGTTTGATTAGGTCGGATGTTTGTCCAAGAGATGGATGTAATGGTTGTGAGACGGTTATGCATCTGATGTGGAATTGTGATTTTGCGCAAGACGTGTGGAAATGTGTAGGGGGGTTGTGTAGGAGTTTGGCAGGAGTGACTTTTGTGGATTGGCGTGTGGTTATGTTTGGTATTGGTGCAAGTGGACGTGTAAAGGAGAGAGTTTTGTGGTTAATTATGGCTTGTGTGTTAGAAAGTTTGTGGGATGTGAGGAATCTTTGTGTATTTAAAAGGAAATCAATTACAGTAAATGAATGTATTTACTGTAATTGATTTCCTTTTAAATACACAAAGATTCCTCACATCCCACAAACTTTCTAACACACAAGCCATAATTATTCTTTCTAGGCTATTTTTGATTTACAAGATGGATAGTAGTAGCGGTGGTGGAACAGATGCCGAGGGAATGTGGAAATTTAAAAAGTGGAGGCATATTGTAAAATTTCAGTGATCTTTTGGTTTATATTAATAAGATGTTCTTCTTTCTGTAATATTAGGTTACTTTATGCTTAATAAATATGGCCATGATGATGAGAAGTTTTTTTTGCAACAGTTTTGGTATATCCTACTGATTTGCTATAAAACTAACCTGAATGGTTTAAAAAAAAAAAAAAAAATCTGTTCTTATCAGTTTAATATCTGATACGTCCCCTATCTGGGGACCATATATTAAATGGATTTTTAGAACAGGGAGATGGAAAAAGAGCTTGCTCTGTCCACTCCACGCATTGACCTGGTATTGCAGTATCTCCAGGACCGGTGCACCCCTTCTTTAATGCAGTTTCTAAAATCAGAAAGAATTGAATTCAATGTTTTTTGTTCATTTTGCTTGTTTGTCGGATTTTGGGATGGACTCTTTGGCTTTGCTTTTCTTCTCCTCATTGGATTTTTCATGTTCAAAGTTGCAGAAGCCAGATTACAAGCTCATTTTGGTTCAACTTCAGCAACTGTGCATTGCATTGCCATGTAATGTGATGCAATGCTATCTTTCTAGTTCTCCCTTTTTACTTCCTTTTGGATAAACAGACATATTAGGCAAGCATTTTGGAGCTTTCACCTAAATAACTACAGGTGGTGAGATAAGCTGCACAATATAATTGACCTTTCAGTATATTGTTGCACACACACCATCTATTTAGCAAATGCCCTTGTTATCAACAGCAGCCTTTTAAACTCACCTGAGCTAACAGGTATGTGCGCTGGTTACTCTGCTGCGCTTAAAATTTCTTTTTTGGTTTGCTACAATGCCTTTTCTGAAACGTTGTCTCCCTCTGCTGGAACACTGACTTCTTTCATTTAATGCCTGCAGACTATAAAAGAGAACCCAACCCAAAAAGTTTGGTTGATTAGTCTGTGGCATTCTGTTAAACTGTTGCTTATGGCGGTCTCTGTGAGCTTCTCAGCGACATTCAGCCAGCCAGGTATCCTGCCTGCAGTAGATGGAATGTGGCAATGGAACGCTGGCTGCGCGTGTCATAATAGGCTCTGAGCCTTTATATACCTGTGCACAGCAGCAGCCACCTTCAGTCTGCTGCTGGACAGCCAGCAGCAGCAGCAGCAGGAGAGGTATGTAATCAGGAGCCCTCCTGCTAAGGGTAGACAGCTGCTCGTTCCACCCCACCCCCCGCCTTAAGATTGGTTCTCCTCCCTTCCAACGGTGTTGAGGCGGGTGGGAACAGCAGGGGGTGAAGGTGCTGTGTTTAAAGATGTGGAGTTATGCAGATCTAAAACGCGTGGATTGCAGCAGCAGCAAGCCGAAAAGTGCAGGCATGTAAGGGATCTAGAGGTTGACAACATGTCTTCTTAACGGGAGTCCAGGAGCTCATCTCCACAAATGGACTTTTCAGGATCCTTGGGTGGCTCCGTAGTTTGAAACCAATTCTGGTTATCGCTTCTCGGCCTTTTGGCTAAGATCAAGTGTAGTATCTGTTCTTTTAAGAACACAAGAGCTACGATCTACACTTGACGAGAGCGATCGAACTCGGAAGGAGAAGAGCTTCGGAGCCCAGCTGACATCGGAGAAGGAAGGCGGATATCGGTGGGAGGAAGAAGCTCTAAAGAATCCAGAAGAAGACGAAGACTCGGAGAAGAATCGGGCTGTCCTGTGGAATCTTCGAGGAAGAAAATCATCGAGACAAAGACCTTTCGGGGAATTTGTCCAGAACACGACTGGAGAAGAATCTGCATAGCTCCACCCATTCCGGGAAGAGTTCCAGATCCAGCTCCAAGAAGTAACTGCAGGAGGAAAGCCATGGCAAGCGCTGCGATGAAGGCCGAAAAGAAGAGCCTGGAGCAGGGGACAGCCAGGAGGGCCCAGCCAGGAGCCGATTCTGACCCCAAGGACTCTGCCTCCACGACTGGCCAGCAGAAGGGACCCCAGAAGCCCCGCCACGAAGCTCCAGCCCTGGAGCCATGGATGCGGCAGACGGTGGCCCTGAAGCTGAAGGAAGTGGATGGGAGGGTGCCGGACATGTCCTCGGACGTGTTCTGCCAGAAGATGCTGCTGGATCGAGGCTTCTCCAGGTCGGACACCCTCAGCATCCAGACCTTCTTGACGGGGATCTTCTTCGTCACCTTCGCCACTGTGAACACCTGCAGGAGGTTCTGGGAAATGGTAAGCGCAAAAGGACCGGATAATTCTTTCTCTGCCTTTACAGGTAGCTGCCCTATCCAGAGGGACGAAAGGAGGATCACGGTCTCCATGCGCAACCCGCACACCCCAGGCCAAGACATCTGTACCTTCCTGAGACGCTTCTGTTTGGTTGTGAAGGAACCCTCTCACATCCTGAATGGACTCGGCTTCTGGACAGGTAAGTGGTCGGTGACCGTTAGACTTCACAGGGACCTGGCGTACTCAGACGGACTTCGGCACCTGCCCCCGACTTTCTCCCTGGGCAACTCCTACGGCCTCATCTATTACCCGGACATGCCGCAGAACTGCAGGAGATGCGGCAAGAATGGCCACGAGATGAAGGACTGCAAGGAGGATGCCTGCAGGATTTGTCGAGTGACGGGACACAGCTCGAAGGACTGCCTGAAGAAGACGTCCTGCAACCTGTGTGGGCTGGCGGCTCATCTGTACAAGGATTGCCCCAAGCGTGAGAGATCCTGGGCATCGGTGGTTGCGACGACCCCAGCTACGGAGGACAAGGCCCCGACGACCAGGCCTGTGAAGGTCAAGGACGCGACGACCAAGGCCCCAGCGGCCAAGGCCGAGACGACCAAGGCCAAAGCGGTCAAGGAGTCGGTGGCCAAAGCCCCAGCGACGGTCCCAGCAGCTCCGAAGCAGAAGAAAAAGTCAAAGGAGGGTAAGAGTTCTGTCACCCCTCTCTCGATCCCTCCCCCTGCCACCCCCGTCCAATCCCCCCCCACCCCGGCCACCCCTGCTGAGGATTCCACTTCCTCTTACTCCTTCCCCTACTCCTCAGCAGGTGTCCTTTCCCCTGCCCCGGCAGCCACTCTCCCTCCCCAGACCATGGTAGCGGTGGAATTAACCTTTCCTCCACCCGCCGCTATCTATTCCGAGGAGGATTTTCCCCTTCTTGTCTCCCCAGTTCCAACCCGGGGAAAGAGGAAGGTGGAGGACAGCCCTGCTACTGAATCCTCCAAAAAGAAGATTCTGGATTTCGTAGGCGAAAAGGAGGATACCCTCCCTGAGCCAGAAGAGATGGAGCACATGGTTGAGACCCTGGTGGCCGAGCCAGAAGAGGAGGAACTGGTGGTCGCCGAGATCGAGGCCGCGCTGCTTGACCAGATGGAGGAAGAGGGCCTGCTGGTGATCCCGTCACCAGCAGTCAACACCGACGAGGGACCACCCGACCGGAGTGGTAACTAAGGTGTATTGCCTGCGCTAACTTTTTCTTTTTTCCCTACATGATGGCTAATATTAACTTATTTTCCATTAATGTCAGGAGCATCAAGGACAAGTTCAGACGTCAGACTATTTATGCCTTCCTTACTTCCCAGTTGTGTGATGTTTATATGTTGCAGGAATGTTCCCTTCCCTCCTCTAGGTCCTTCAAACATCTGGCCAGGGAGTGGTCCCACGGTCCATCCTACTGGTCCGGTGGGGGTGACTGCAAGTCTGCGGGGGTCGCAATTCTGATCAGGGGGGGCGCATTCACGCTTGAGTCCGTCCAGGAGCTCATCTGCGGCAGGGTTCTTGTTGTAGATGGCAACTGGGCGGGAGAACCTGTCAGGTTCATCAACGTGTATGCGTCCCCACTGAAGAATGAGCGTTTGGAGCTTTTCCAGACCCTGCGGCTTCAGCTTGCCACCACCAGGACCTTAGTGATGGCCGGGGATTTCAACTGCCCCATCGAGGAGGATGGTCGTAGTTCTGGCACATCTGCCAAGTTGGACATCACGTCCAAGCTGCTCATCGAGATGGTAACCGAGGCCTCTCTTCAGGACGTGGTGGGCTCCATGGGGAGAGGCTCCACGAACTATTCGTGGAGCCGACCCGATGGCTCACTCCGCTCCAGGATTGACTTTGTGTTCACCTCTCGGGCAGTCAGGCAGAGTAGGCACTCGATGGTCTCCTGCTTCTTCTCCGACCACAGAGCCATTCACTTACAAGGTGTCCTCGGCGACGGTTTTCCGTCCGGCCCCGGCTCCTGGAAGCTGAATTGTGCTCTGCTGGCTCAGGATGAAGTCGTGGAGGAGCTGAGAGCAGCCTACGCAATGTGGCAGTCCTACAAGGGTAGCTTCCAAACAGTCTCTGATTGGTGGGAATATGTTAAACTTGAGTTTCGCTGTTTCTTTCAGGCCAAGGGTCGACAACAGGCGTGTGAGAAGAGGAGGGACTTCAGAGGGCTGCAGCGCAAGCTGCGGTCGCTGCAGGACCTTCTTCACTGCGGCTGGGACGTGAGGGAGGAGCTGGAGGAGACCAAGAAGAGCTTGAAAAGGCACTTTGAGGAGGAGTCCAAGCGAATCGTCTTCCGTTCCAAAGTGGAGAATCTGGAGAAGGGTGAGAAATGTAACTCATTCTGTTTCAGGAAACTTCATGCCGGTCACACGCCCCTGAACGAGCTGCGAGACGAGAGCGGAAACATGCGACGTGGGAAGGAGGACGTGATGAGGGTCGTCAGCGACTTCTACAGCGAACTCTACTCCCACAAGACTACCGACCCCGACGCTGCTGATAAGTTCCTGTCAGGTATCACTAACCATCTTGATCCTGCAGGCACGGCAGCCTTGGACAAACCTCTGATGGTGGGCGAATTGCTCTCTGCCGCTAAATCCTTTAGGACCGGCAGGACCCCGGGCAGTGATGGTCTTCCAGCGGAGCTCTATGTAGCGCTGGGAGACCTCATCTGTCCGGACCTGTTGGACCTGTACGAGGAGATGGTGGTGGAGGGTAGAATGCCTCCATCTTTGAGGGAAGGAATGGTCACGATCCTGTACAAGCGGAAGGGAGAGAGGTGCGACCTGAGGAATTGGCGTCCCATCACTCTGCTCAACGTGGACTACAAGATCCTGGCCAAGACGATGGCGACACGACTTAAGACGGTCATCGGACGGATCATCCACCCAGACCAGACCTGCGGCATCCCTGGACGTCGCATCGCAGACAGCCTCGCTCTCGTGCGGGACACGGTCGAGTACATCAAGGTCCGCCGCGCACACGCGGCCCTGGTCTCCTTGGATCAGGAGAAGGCCTTCGACCGGGTTTCCCACGAGTTCATGGGCCGAGCTCTCCACCGGTTAGGTCTGGGTAACATGTTTTGTTCGTATGTCCGTCTGATGTATTTTGATATCCACAGCTCGGTGTTGGTGAACGGCTGGAAGACTGACCCCTTCCCTGTCCTCTCTGGGGTCAGACAAGGCTGCCCTCTATCACCTCTTCTTTTTGTTTGTGTTATAGAACTCTTCGCAGAGGCTATCCGGCAGAATGGAGAGATCAGAGGGATCACCGCACCGGGTCCGGGACGACACGAGGTCAAGTGCTCGCTCTACATGGACGATGTCACCGTCTTCTGCGCTGATCGTGGTTCAGTCGACGCCCTCGTCCAGACGTGTGAGAGGTTCGGCCGGGCTTCAGGGGCCAAAGTCAACTGCAGGAAGTCGGAAGCCATGCTCTTCGGGGATTGGCAGCCGGCCTCCTCCGCCCCCTTCCCCTTCAACATTCAACCGGATTTCCTCAAGGTGCTGGGAGTCTGGTTCGGGAAGGAAGGAGCGGCCCTCAAGTCCTGGCAAGAACGCTTGGCCAAGGTGAAGCAACGGATCGGACTCTGGAGCCTCAGACACCTCACTTGTGAGGGTAAGGCACTCGTCCTGCGTAATGAGGTCCTGCCCGTCTTGCAGTACACGGCGCAGGCCTGGCCCCCACACGTCACTGTGTGCAGGGCCATTACCAGGACAGTGTTTCACTTTGTCTGGGGATCCAAGATGGACAGAGTCAGGCGGGCCGTCATGTACAAGGAGCCTCGCAAGGGTGGGAAGGGTGTTCCAGATATCCCCACCCTCCTGCGATCCTCTTTTGTGTGTGATTGTGTCCGCCGGACTTTGCAAGTCAAGAATGGCTCCGCGGGCAGGTCCATGTCTCGCTTCTTCCTGCTTCCTCTTTGGAGGCGACTCGGCTGGGACAAGTGGGACAGCTCCTTCCCCTACAACTGGACGACGCCATGGTTCTACGGAGACGTCGTTCGATTTGTGGGGGAGCATCAACTGGAGGGACTCAAGCCCGACTTGTGGAAGCCCAAAACTATCCACAAGCTAATCAGAGCCAAGGATGACGTGGAGAACATCACAGGACTTCACCAGGACACGCTGGAGACTGTGTGGACAAATGTGTCGTCTGACAGGCTGACCAACGGGCACAAGGACTTGTCGTGGATGGCGATTCAGGGCGGACTGCCCGTCCGGTCATTCATGCATGCCCGGAACCTGTGCAAGACCC
Organism: Phyllobates terribilis; assembly: GCF_046119375.1. Lineage (NCBI taxonomy): Eukaryota > Metazoa > Chordata > Amphibia > Anura > Dendrobatidae > Phyllobates > Phyllobates terribilis. The sequence goes on along the minus strand of NW_027363467.1, from coordinate 64,315 downwards.
GGTACTGCCCAAGGTGCCCCTTCGTGGAGGAAACATCTTTGCACACTTTTTGGGACTGCGGATTTGCACAGCGCCTATTGACTGCACTTGAGGATGACCTGAGGAACTCTGTCCCCAGGGCGAGCCTATCGCACCATTCTGTGCTTTACGGACTCTTCCCTGGGGTTCATACCGTCGGAGCCATCCAGGAGGCTTGGCGCCTTATGAACTGCTTCAAGGATGCCGTTTGGGTCGCCAGGAACCGGTTCATCTTGAGGAGGGAGAGGATGTCCATCCAGGACTGCCGCAGGCTGATCCACAGCCTGCTCAGAGACTATTCCATCATGGACGGTCCGGAGGACGAGGATGAGGACTAAACCCCTCCTCCCCCTCTCCCCTTATGTGTCTTGTCTTTCAATAAAGCTTCGGGCCTGTGATTTTCCCCTCCCCATCCCCTTTTTCCCAATCCCCATCCCTTATCACGGTTCGTCGTACTGTATTGATTGACATGCTTTTTCTTTCAGATTGAGTGTTTTGTGTAGCATAGGGGTGTGATGTGTCTAGTTAGTGCGTCGTATCCTCATGCTATGTAAATATGATGTAGAATTCTGTGTGTACTGGGCTGCGGCACTGTACACTGTCTGTTAACTTATTTTTTGTGCTAATAAAAGATATATTCAATCAAAAAAATCTGTTCTTATCAGTTTAATATCTGATACGTCCCCTATCTGGGGACCATATATTAAATGGATTTTTAGAACAGGGAGATGGAAAAAGAGCTTGCTCTGTCCACTCCACGCATTGACCTGGTATTGCAGTATCTCCAGGACCGGTGCACCCCTTATTTAATGCAGTTTCTAAAATCAGAAAGAATTGAATTCAATGCTTTTTGTTCATTTTGCTTGTTTGTCGGATTTTGGGATGGACTCTTTGGCTTTGCTTTTCTTCTCCTCATTGGATTTTTCATGTTCAAAGTTGCAGAAGCCAGATTACAAGCTCATTTTGGTTCAACTTCAGCAACTGTGCATTGCATTGCCATGTAATGTGATGCAATGCTATCTTTCTAGCTCTCCCTTTTTACTTCCTTTTGGATAAACAGACATATTAGGCAAGCATTTTGGAGCTTTCACCTAAATAACTACAGGTGGTGAGATAAGCTGCACAATATAATTGACCTTTCAGTATATTGTTGCACACACACCATCTATTTAGCAAATGCCCTTGTTATCAACAGCAGCCTTTTAAACTCACCTGAGCTAACAGGTATGTGCGCTGGTTACTCTGCTGCGCTTAAAATTTCTTTTTTGGTTTGCTACAATGCCTTTTCTGAAACATTGTCTCCCTCTGCTGGAACACTGACTTCTTTCATTTAATGCCTGCAGACTATAAAAGAGAACCCAACCCAAAAAGTTTGGTTGATTAGTCTGTGGCATTCTGTTAAACTGTTGCTTATGGCGGTCTCTGTGAGCTTCTCAGCGACATTCAGCCAGCCAGGTATCCTGCCTGCAGTAGATGGAATGTGGCAATGGAACGCTGGCTGCGCGTGTCATAATAGGCTCTGAGCCTTTATATACCTGTGCACAGCAGCAGCCACCTTCAGTCTGCTGCTGGACAGCCAGCAGCAGCAGCAGCAGGAGAGGTATGTAATCAGGAGCCCTCCTGCTAAGGGTAGACAGCTGCTCGTTCCACCCCACCCCCCGCCTTAATTGGTTCTCCTCCCTTCCAACGGTGTTGAGGCGGGTGGGAACAGCAGGGGGTGAAGGTGCTGTGTTTAAAGAGGTGGAGTTATGCAGATCTAAAACGCGTGGATTGCAGCAGCAGCAAGCCGAAAAGTGCAGGCATGTAAGGGATCTAGAGGTTGACAACATGTCTTCTTAACGGGAGTCCAGGAGCTCATCTCCACAAATGGACTTTTCAGGATCCTTGGGTGGCTCCGTAGTTTGAAACCAATTCTGGTTATCGCTTCTCGGCCTTTTGGCTAAGATCAAGTGTAGTATCTGTTCTTATCAGTTTAATATCTGATACGTCCCCTATCTGGGGACCATATATTAAATGGATTTTTAGAACAGGGAGATGGAAAAAGAGCTTGCTCTGTCCACTCCACGCATTGACCTGGTATTGCAGTATCTCCAGGACCGGTGCACCCCTTCTTTAATGCAGTTTCTAAAATCAGAAAGAATTGAATTCAATGTTTTTTGTTCATTTTGCTTGTTTGTCGGATTTTGGGATGGACTCTTTGGCTTTGCTTTTCTTCTCCTCATTGGATTTTTTATGTTCAAAGTTGCAGAAGCCAGATTACAAGCTCATTTTGGTTCAACTTCAGCAACTGTGCATTGCATTGCCATGTAATGTGATGCAATGCTATCTTTCTAGCTCTCCCTTTTTACTTCCTTTTGGATAAACAGACATATTAGGCAAGCATTTTGGAGCTTTCACCTAAATAACTACAGGTGGTGAGATAAGCTGCACAATATAATTGACCTTTCAGTATATTGTTGCACACACACCATCTATTTAGCAAATGCCCTTGTTATCAACAGCAGCCTTTTAAACTCACCTGAGCTAACAGGTATGTGCGCTGGTTACTCTGCTGCGCTTAAAATTTCTTTTTTGGTTTGCTACAATGCCTTTTCTGAAACGTTGTCTCCCTCTGCTGGAACACTGACTTCTTTCATTTAATGCCTGCAGACTATAAAAGAGAACCCAACCCAAAAAGTTTGGTTGATTAGTCTGTGGCATTCTGTTAAACTGTTGCTTATGGCGGTCTCTGTGAGCTTCTCAGCGACATTCAGCCAGCCAGGTATCCTGCCTGCAGTAGATGGAATGTGGCAATGGAACGCTGGCTGCGCGTGTCATAATAGGCTCTGAGCCTTTATATACCTGTGCACAGCAGCAGCCACCTTCAGTCTGCTGCTGGACAGCCAGCAGCAGCAGCAGCAGGAGAGGTATGTAATCAGGAGCCCTCCTGCTAAGGGTAGACAGCTGCTCGTTCCACCCCACCCCCCGCCTTAATTGGTTCTCCTCCCTTCCAACGGTGTTGAGGCGGGTGGGAACAGCAGGGGGTGAAGGTGCTGTGTTTAAAGAGGTGGAGTTATGCAGATCTAAAACGCGTGGATTGCAGCAGCAGCAAGCCGAAAAGTGCAGGCATGTAAGGGATCTAGAGGTTGACAACATGTCTTCTTAACGGGAGTCCAGGAGCTCATCTCCACAAATGGACTTTTCAGGATCCTTGGGTGGCTCCGTAGTTTGAAACCAATTCTGGTTATCGCTTCTCGGCCTTTTGGCTAAGATCAAGTGTAGTATCTGTTCTTATCAGTTTAATATCTGATACGTCCCCTATCTGGGGACCATATATTAAATGGATTTTTAGAACAGGGAGATGGAAAAAGAGCTTGCTCTGTCCACTCCACGCATTGACCTGGTATTGCAGTATCTCCAGGACCGGTGCACCCCTTCTTTAATGCAGTTTCTAAAATCAGAAAGAATTGAATTCAATGTTTTTTGTTCATTTTGCTTGTTTGTCGGATTTTGGGATGGACTCTTTGGCTTTGCTTTTCTTCTCCTCATTGGATTTTTTATGTTCAAAGTTGCAGAAGCCAGATTACAAGCTCATTTTGGTTCAACTTCAGCAACTGTGCATTGCATTGCCATGTAATGTGATGCAATGCTATCTTTCTAGCTCTCCCTTTTTACTTCCTTTTGGATAAACAGACATATTAGGCAAGCATTTTGGAGCTTTCACCTAAATAACTACAGGTGGTGAGATAAGCTGCACAATATAATTGACCTTTCAGTATATTGTTGCACACACACCATCTATTTAGCAAATGCCCTTGTTATCAACAGCAGCCTTTTAAACTCACCTGAGCTAACAGGTATGTGCGCTGGTTACTCTGCTGCGCTTAAAATTTCTTTTTTGGTTTGCTACAATGCCTTTTCTGAAACGTTGTCTCCCTCTGCTGGAACACTGACTTCTTTCATTTAATGCCTGCAGACTATAAAAGAGAACCCAACCCAAAAAGTTTGGTTGATTAGTCTGTGGCATTCTGTTAAACTGTTGCTTATGGCGGTCTCTGTGAGCTTCTCAGCGACATTCAGCCAGCCAGGTATCCTGCCTGCAGTAGATGGAATGTGGCAATGGAACGCTGGCTGCGCGTGTCATAATAGGCTCTGAGCCTTTATATACCTGTGCACAGCAGCAGCCACCTTCAGTCTGCTGCTGGACAGCCAGCAGCAGCAGCAGCAGGAGAGGTATGTAATCAGGAGCCCTCCTGCTAAGGGTAGACAGCTGCTCGTTCCACCCCACCCCCCGCCTTAATTGGTTCTCCTCCCTTCCAACGGTGTTGAGGCGGGTGGGAACAGCAGGGGGTGAAGGTGCTGTGTTTAAAGAGGTGGAGTTATGCAGATCTAAAACGCGTGGATTGCAGCAGCAGCAAGCCGAAAAGTGCAGGCATGTAAGGGATCTAGAGGTTGACAACATGTCTTCTTAACGGGAGTCCAGGAGCTCATCTCCACAAATGGACTTTTCAGGATCCTTGGGTGGCTCCGTAGTTTGAAACCAATTCTGGTTATCGCTTCTCGGCCTTTTGGCTAAGATCAAGTGTAGTATCTGTTCTTATCAGTTTAATATCTGATACGTCCCCTATCTGGGGACCATATATTAAATGGATTTTTAGAACAGGGAGATGGAAAAAGAGCTTGCTCTGTCCACTCCACGCATTGACCTGGTATTGCAGTATCTCCAGGACCGGTGCACCCCTTCTTTAATGCAGTTTCTAAAATCAGAAAGAATTGAATTCAATGTTTTTTGTTCATTTTGCTTGTTTGTCGGATTTTGGGATGGACTCTTTGGCTTTGCTTTTCTTCTCCTCATTGGATTTTTCATGTTCAAAGTTGCAGAAGCCAGATTACAAGCTCATTTTGGTTCAACTTCAGCAACTGTGCATTGCATTGCCATGTAATGTGATGCAATGCTATCTTTCTAGCTCTCCCTTTTTACTTCCTTTTGGATAAACAGACATATTAGGCAAGCATTTTGGAGCTTTCACCTAAATAACTACAGGTGGTGAGATAAGCTGCACAATATAATTGACCTTTCAGTATATTGTTGCACACACACCATCTATTTAGCAAATGCCCTTGTTATCAACAGCAGCCTTTTAAACTCACCTGAGCTAACAGGTATGTGCGCTGGTTACTCTGCTGCGCTTAAAATTTCTTTTTTGGTTTGCTACAATGCCTTTTCTGAAACGTTGTCTCCCTCTGCTGGAACACTGACTTCTTTCATTTAATGCCTGCAGACTATAAAAGAGAACCCAACCCAAAAAGTTTGGTTGATTAGTCTGTGGCATTCTGTTAAACTGTTGCTTATGGCGGTCTCTGTGAGCTTCTCAGCGACATTCAGCCAGCCAGGTATCCTGCCTGCAGTAGATGGAATGTGGCAATGGAACGCTGGCTGCGCGTGTCATAATAGGCTCTGAGCCTTTATATACCTGTGCACAGCAGCAGCCACCTTCAGTCTGCTGCTGGACAGCCAGCAGCAGCAGCAGCAGCAGGAGAGGTATGTAATCAGGAGCCCTCCTGCTAAGGGTAGACAGCTGCTCGTTCCACCCCACCCCCCGCCTTAATTGGTTCTCCTCCCTTCCAACGGTGTTGAGGCGGGTGGGAACAGCAGGGGGTGAAGGTGCTGTGTTTAAAGAGGTGGAGTTATGCAGATCTAAAACGCGTGGATTGCAGCAGCAGCAAGCCGAAAAGTGCAGGCATGTAAGGGATCTAGAGGTTGACAACATGTCTTCTTAACGGGAGTCCAGGAGCTCATCTCCACAAATGGACTTTTCAGGATCCTTGGGTGGCTCCGTAGTTTGAAACCAATTCTGGTTATCGCTTCTCGGCCTTTTGGCTAAGATCAAGTGTAGTATCTGTTCTTATCAGTTTAATATCTGATACGTCCCCTATCTGGGGACCATATATTAAATGGATTTTTAGAACAGGGAGATGGAAAAAGAGCTTGCTCTGTCCACTCCACGCATTGACCTGGTATTGCAGTATCTCCAGGACCGGTGCACCCCTTCTTTAATGCAGTTTCTAAAATCAGAAAGAGTTGAATTCAATGTTTTTTGTTCATTTTGCTTGTTTGTCGGATTTTGGGATGGACTCTTTGGCTTTGCTTTTCTTCTCCTCATTGGATTTTTCATGTTCAAAGTTGCAGAAGCCAGATTACAAGCTCATTTTGGTTCAACTTCAGCAACTGTGCATTGCATTGCCATGTAATGTGATGCAATGCTATCTTTCTAGCTCTCCCTTTTTACTTCCTTTTGGATAAACAGACATATTAGGCAAGCATTTTGGAGCTTTCACCTAAATAACTACAGGTGGTGAGATAAGCTGCACAATATAATTGACCTTTCAGTATATTGTTGCACACACACCATCTATTTAGCAAATGCCCTTGTTATCAACAGCAGCCTTTTAAACTCACCTGAGCTAACAGGTATGTGCGCTGGTTACTCTGCTGCGCTTAAAATTTCTTTTTTGGTTTGCTACAATGCCTTTTCTGAAACGTTGTCTCCCTCTGCTGGAACACTGACTTCTTTCATTTAATGCCTGCAGACTATAAAAGAGAACCCAACCCAAAAAGTTTGGTTGATTAGTCTGTGGCATTCTGTTAAACTGTTGCTTATGGCGGTCTCTGTGAGCTTCTCAGCGACATTCAGCCAGCCAGGTATCCTGCCTGCAGTAGATGGAATGTGGCAATGGAACGCTGGCTGCGCGTGTCATAATAGGCTCTGAGCCTTTATATACCTGTGCACAGCAGCAGCCACCTTCAGTCTGCTGCTGGACAGCCAGCAGCAGCAGCAGCAGGAGAGGTATGTAATCAGGAGCCCTCCTGCTAAGGGTAGACAGCTGCTCGTTCCACCCCACCCCCCGCCTTAATTGGTTCTCCTCCCTTCCAACGGTGTTGAGGCGGGTGGGAACAGCAGGGGGTGAAGGTGCTGTGTTTAAAGAGGTGGAGTTATGCAGATCTAAAACGCGTGGATTGCAGCAGCAGCAAGCCGAAAAGTGCAGGCATGTAAGGGATCTAGAGGTTGACAACATGTCTTCTTAACGGGAGTCCAGGAGCTCATCTCCACAAATGGACTTTTCAGGATCCTTGGGTGGCTCCGTAGTTTGAAACCAATTCTGGTTATCGCTTCTCGGCCTTTTGGCTAAGATCAAGTGTAGTATCTGTTCTTATCAGTTTAATATCTGATACGTCCCCTATCTGGGGACCATATATTAAATGGATTTTTAGAACAGGGAGATGGAAAAAGAGCTTGCTCTGTCCACTCCACGCATTGACCTGGTATTGCAGTATCTCCAGGACCGGTGCACCCCTTCTTTAATGCAGTTTCTAAAATCAGAAAGAATTGAATTCAATGTTTTTTGTTCATTTTGCTTGTTTGTCGGATTTTGGGATGGACTCTTTGGCTTTGCTTTTCTTCTCCTCATTGGATTTTTCATGTTCAAAGTTGCAGAAGCCAGATTACAAGCTCATTTTGGTTCAACTTCAGCAACTGTGCATTGCATTGCCATGTAATGTGATGCAATGCTATCTTTCTAGCTCTCCCTTTTTACTTCCTTTTGGATAAACAGACATATTAGGCAAGCATTTTGGAGCTTTCACCTAAATAACTACAGGTGGTGAGATAAGCTGCACAATATAATTGACCTTTCAGTATATTGTTGCACACACACCATCTATTTAGCAAATGCCCTTGTTATCAACAGCAGCATTTTAAACTCACCTGAGCTAACAGGTATGTGCGCTGGTTACTCTGCTGCGCTTAAAATTTCTTTTTTGGTTTGCTACAATGCCTTTTCTGAAACGTTGTCTCCCTCTGCTGGAACACTGACTTCTTTCATTTAATGCCTGCAGACTATAAAAGAGAACCCAACCCAAAAAGTTTGGTTGATTAGTCTGTGGCATTCTGTTAAACTGTTGCTTATGGCGGTCTCTGTGAGCTTCTCAGCGACATTCAGCCAGCCAGGTATCCTGCCTGCAGTAGATGGAATGTGGCAATGGAACGCTGGCTGCGCGTGTCATAATAGGCTCTGAGCCTTTATATACCTGTGCACAGCAGCAGCCACCTTCAGTCTGCTGCTGGACAGCCAGCAGCAGCAGCAGCAGGAGAGGTATGTAATCAGGAGCCCTCCTGCTAAGGGTAGACAGCTGCTCGTTCCACCCCACCCCCCGCCTTAATTGGTTCTCCTCCCTTCCAAAGGTGTTGAGGCGGGTGGGAACAGCAGGGGGTGAAGGTGCTGTGTTTAAAGAGGTGGAGTTATGCAGATCTAAAACGCGTGGATTGCAGCAGCAGCAAGCCGAAAAGTGCAGGCATGTAAGGGATCTAGAGGTTGACAACATGTCTTCTTAACGGGAGTCCAGGAGCTCATCTCCACAAATGGACTTTTCAGGATCCTTGGGTGGCTCCGTAGTTTGAAACCAATTCTGGTTATCGCTTCTCGGCCTTTTGGCATGATCTATCAGGTTTACCTGTGTGGTCTTGCCTGTGAGGTGCTCTTGGTACCCTTTCTCTCGGCCTGGGGGGATCGTTCCTTTTCGGAGGGACTTAACCCCCCTGCTGCTATGGGGAGGAAGGATTAGTCCGGGAGCAACGGGAAGGGATCCCATGAAGGCTTGCGCCTTTCAGAGAGAAGAGTCGGTACGTTCCTGAGTGAAGGATGCCGGCAACGCTCACATATTCATCGGGTGATGCCCGGATGCGGAACACCGTGAGGATTGAAGTTGGAGCAGGATCGAGGACGGAGAAGAATTTGGATTACATCTGCCATAGGATTCTGCTTGGAGTTCTGGAGTTTCGGCGGGAAGACATATTCTGCTTCCAGGACAATGAGTACAAGGGGACTTACACCATCACCTTCAAGAGCCAGGGATGCTGTCACCAACTCGTACAAAAGGTAAATGAGAAAAACTACTTGGATGAATTGGATGGACTAACCTTTTGTCTCTTGTATGCCTATGACGAGATCCCTATCGTGGTGCATTTCCCGAACCCCTTTGTGGAAGCTGCAGACATCTCGACCTACCTTATCCGTTATTGTGACGATCTGAGATACCTGGGCACTGTGAAGAACGCGGTAGGCTTCTGGTGCGGCAAGAGGAGGTACATGGACCGTCTAAAGAGGGACCCAAGCGGAGTGGGAGGAATGCTACACCCTCCCTCAACATTTGTGATCGGTAAGAGCAGAGGCTACTTATTTTACCCTGGAATGCCGGTATGTTGCAGGAACTGTGGACAAATGGGTCATACCCAAACGTCCTGCACAGGCAGGAAAGTAGACCGCTGCAATAATTGCAGCTGTTACGGACATTTAATGAAGGACTGTCCCGCTGGGAGGAAATGCAATCTTTGTGGTGAGGCGGGGCACATGTTCCGAGGATGCCCCAACAGGACCAGGACCAGGACCTACGCAGAAGCTGCATCTTCTGCAGCTGAGCCGATGCGCCCGCCGGTCTTCACTGGCGGGCCGGCGTCGGAGGGCGGTTCGAAGGGCGAGAAGGCTGGGATGGAGCAGGGAGCCGGAGGCCCCTCTGGGGCGGCCCCTGCATCGAAGTCCCTTAACGATGGGCGGACCTCGCATGGACCGGAGCGGAGGGGTCCTCCTTCTGGGAGGGTATCCTCCGTGTCGATGGTTCCCGATACCGATCCTGTTGGGCTGGAGGGTGGTGCCCCTGTGTGGTTGGCTACAGGGGACCACGCAGCGATGGACTCAGGATCTTCCAGGGCGATTAGCCAGCCAGATGAGGGGGCTTTGCTTCTAGGTGGCGAACATCAGGGAATCGGTGTTGGTGATCTTATCCTGATGGACCAGTCTCTTCCCCTGGAGGAGGTGGAGGAAGAGGAGGACTGCACCAGTGACCTAGTGGAGTCTGCCCCGAAAAAGAGACGGAATGTCGAAGCCCCAGTGTCTCCTGGAATGTGGCTGGGAACCGTGACCTACGAGGGGGCAACCGCCGGCTCACAGAATATCGAGTCGTTTGGGTCCTCTAGCCCGGATGTCCTGGAGCAATTTGACATACAGGGCTTTGAGTCAGGTGTCCTCATGGAAGATCCACCACCCTGACCTATGAATGCCGACATTAAGACTTGTCTCACTGAATGTGAGGTCATTAAAGAGCCCAGTTCGTAGGGCTGCTCTTTCAAGTATTTAGAAACCGCTGACTTTGACATTTGTTTATTACAGGAATGCGGGATACAACATGCACTAAATTATAATGACATCAAGACAGATTGGAGACTGGGGCCCTCCATCTGGTCTGGCTCCAATGACAACAAGTCAGCGGGGGTGGGCTTCCTCTGTCGTGGGAGAAATATTACTGTAAATGCTGTCACAGAAATAGTACCAGGCAGAGTGGTTTTAGTGCATTTTAAATTTAATGGTTTTACCCTACGTGTAATGAATGTTTATGCTCCACCTGATAAGCAAGAGAGAATTAATTTATTTGGGATATTGCCATTGTACTGTACTGGGTCATCTCCCCTGATCGTAGGGGGTGATTTTAATTGTCTTTGTGCTAGTGAACAACGAGCGGGGGGTGACCCTTTACGCAAATTGGATAAGTCATGTCATCTATTGAAAGATTTTATAACTGATTTTAAATTATGCGATGCGTGGAGGTCACTCCTGCCGACGGACCCTGGTTATACGTGGTCCGGAAGAGGGGTGTCCTCCAGGATCGATTTTATTTTCCTATCAGATGATTTTAACCCTGTAAAATGTGTTTTAACATCAAATATATTTTCTGACCATAAGGGCTTGGAGGTGCACCTAGAATACCGGGATGAACAGAGGGTCAACAGGGGCCTCTGGCGTCTAAGTACTTACCTGCTGGAGGACCCTCTGATTCGACAAGACTTTGGTAAAGCCTATCAAGCCTGGCGGCGACAAAAACCTTCTGATGCCCCTATGGTAACCTGGTGGGAAAATTTGAAAAAAAAAGTCAGAATGTTTTTTATAAAAGCAGGGAGACGTAAAGCTAGAGAGAAAAAAAGATGTTTTAGTGATCTTAACACCAAACTACAAACACTTTTTAAATTCAAAGAGCTAGGGGTGGAGGTGGGAGATGATATTGCTAGCCTAAAAACTGAAATTCAGAACTGCATAGACACAAAGGGGAAAGAGATTATTTTTAACTCTAGAGTGCAGCACTTGGAGGAGGGGGAGAAGTGCTCTCGCTTCTTCTTCAAAAAAGTCATGGATAAAAGAGAAGTGATCACAAATCTAGAGGGTGAAACATCTATGCAGGGAATGTTGAATGCTACTTTTAACTTTTATAAGCATCTTTTTAGTAAAAAGTGTATAGATGAGTCCTTTTTATCTGATGCTCTTAATGATCTCGATTTTAAGTTAAATTTTACAGACCAGGAGTTTTTAGAACGCGATATTGTTTTAGAGGAATTATTTTATGTTTTTAAAAGTTTCTCTAAGGGTAAAGCACCTGGGTGTGACGGACTACCTGTAGAATTTTACCTTACTTTTTGGGACATTTTAAAAGAGGACCTTTTTATGCTTTTTAAAGAAGTTTTTATTTCTGAACAGTTGCCATTTTCGTGGAGGAGAGGAGTGGTGTCTTTGATATATAAAAAAGGTGATCGCAGTGCTCTAGCGAATTGGAGACCCATAACTCTCCTAAACGTTGATTACAAGGTACTTGCTAAGGTGGTTGCAAACCGGCTCAGGAATGTCATTGCCAAACTAATCCAGCCTGAGCAGGTTTGTAGTGTACAAGGCAGAAGTATTTCAGAGGTTTTAAACGTATTAAGGGATGTAATTTGGTATTCCAGAGACCGGGGTCAAAATGTAGCTCTTTTAGCCCTAGATTTTGAAAAAGCTTTCGATAGAGTCTCTCATAGATTTCTTTTTAGAGTTTTAAAAAGAATGGGTATCCCTAATATGCTTTTAAATTGTATTAAGATTTTATATAAAAATTGTTTTAGTCAAATTTCTCTTAATGGCTTTTTAACAGATGGAGTTCCCCTTGAGTCCGGAGTGAAGCAGGGATGCCCCTTGTCGCCCATCCTGTTCATCTGCGCCATGGAGCCCCTGCTGAGCGCAATAAGAAAAGACAAAGTGATTAGAGGGGTTCCTGTTCCTGGCGGAGGTGGCAGTGATGTGAGAGTCTTTGGCTACATGGATGACGTGACGGTTGTGTGCGTGGACCCTGCTTCCCTCCGGAGGACGGTGTTGCGCATTGATTTTTTTTCCCAGGCATCCGGTTTTAAACTTAATTTAAATAAATCTGAATGTCTGACTTTGGGATCCTGGGACACCGCCCAACTCCCGCAGCTCACTATAAAACGAGACAATGTAAAAATTCTTGGAGTTGTTTTTAACGAGGAGAATGTGGGAACTCAAAGCTGGGAGAATGTCATAGAAAAAATGTCAAAGAAAATATCATTTTGGGGTTTGAGGTCCCTAACAATGGAGGGGAAAATTTTAATTATAAAATCAGTGTTGTTACCCCTCATACTGTATATAGCTATGGTGTACCCCCCCTCTGATGTTTTAATTAAAAAAATGACTAGGATGATCTTTATGTTTTTATGGAACTCCAAAATGGAAAAATTAAGGCGAGAAATAATGAGGAAGAATAAAATGAACGGCGGAAGGGATGTCCCCGACTTACATATTTATTTGTATTTAAATTATTTCTGCTTTTGTTTCAAACATTTTAATGGTAATAGTGCGCTAAGTTATTTTTTAAAATATACTTGTGGGATGATTTTTAAAAGATGGTTTAAGTTGTCGTTGAATTCCCCTGTTTTACTATGCCCCCCCAAACACCAAGCAATCTTAGAAAAGACTGTTCGATTTTATAGCCTTGGTGATTTTAATATGGACATTTTTAAAGACCGCAAGAAGCTTTTATCTTTTCTGAGGAGGAATGAAGATGTGACCCCCATAGTAAATTTCTCAGAAGAGAGATCGAAGCAAGTTTGGAAGAATGTCTTCGGGAAATTCTTAGCAAATGGACATAAGGACATCGCATGGATGGTGGTCCACCAGTGCCTCCCCACCAGAGAGTTTCAACACAGGAGAGGCCTGGTGGCCAGAGCAAAATGCCCCAGAGACTCATGTGTTTATGACGAAACCACCTTGCACCTTATGTGGAATTGCCCATTTGCACAGGAACTTTGGCACAAAGTTGGGATTCTTTTAAAATGGACTTGCGGTTTAAGAGATTTTAACCATGAATATGTTTTATATGGCCTTTTTAATTGTCCGACCCCTCAACAGTATTGTATATGTTGGTGTATGATTAACTGTTTTAAAGACGCCCTTTGGAAGGCACGCAATATTTTACTTTTTAAACGTGATGCTATTTCTGTGAAGGATTGTCTTAAAATTGCTTTTAGTCAGATGTATATTTATTACTTGAGGGATGTCAAATGTATTGGGAGGAGGGATGCTAATCGTATATGGGGTTTTTATGGGTGGAATTCTGTGTTTTATTAATGTATTGTTTGTGTTGCTGTTTTTGATTGTAAACCATCTTTTACGCACTTAATAAATTATGTTGAAACCTGATCTGTTCTTATCAGTTTAATATCTGATACGTCCCCTATCTGGGGACCATATATTAAATGGATTTTTAGAACAGGGAGATGGAAAAAGAGCTTGCTCTGTCCACTCCACGCATTGACCTGGTATTGCAGTATCTCCAGGACCGGTGCACCCCTTCTTTAATGCAGTTTCTAAAATCAGAAAGAATTGAATTCAATGTTTTTTGTTCATTTTGCTTGTTTGTCGGATTTTGGGATGGACTCTTTGGCTTTGCTTTTCTTCTCCTCATTGGATTTTTCATGTTCAAAGTTGCAGAAGCCAGATGACAAGCTCATTTTGGTTCAACTTCAGCAACTGTGCATTGCATTGCCATGTAATGTGATGCAATGCTATCTTTCTAGCTCTCCCTTTTTACTTCCTTTTGGATAAACAGACATATTAGGCAAGCATTTTGGAGCTTTCACCTAAATAACTACAGGTGGTGAGATAAGCTGCACAATATAATTGACCTTTCAGTATATTGTTGCACACACACCATCTATTTAGCAAATGCCCTTGTTATCAACAGCAGCCTTTTAAACTCACCTGAGCTAACAGGTATGTGCGCTGGTTACTCTGCTGCGCTTAAAATTTCTTTTTTGGTTTGCTACAATGCCTTTTCTGAAACGTTGTCTCCCTCTGCTGGAACACTGACTTCTTTCATTTAATGCCTGCAGACTATAAAAGAGAACCCAACCCAAAAAGTTTGGTTGATTAGTCTGTGGCATTCTGTTAAACTGTTGCTTATGGCGGTCTCTGTGAGCTTCTCAGCGACATTCAGCCAGCCAGGTATCCTGCCTGCAGTAGATGGAATGTGGCAATGGAACGCTGGCTGCGCGTGTCATAATAGGCTCTGAGCCTTTATATACCTGTGCACAGCAGCAGCCACCTTCAGTCTGCTGCTGGACAGCCAGCAGCAGCAGCAGCAGGAGAGGTATGTAATCAGGAGCCCTCCTGCTAAGGGTAGACAGCTGCTCGTTCCACCCCACCCCCCGCCTTAATTGGTTCTCCTCCCTTCCAACGGTGTTGAGGCGGGTGGGAACAGCAGGGGGTGAAGGTGCTGTGTTTAAAGAGGTGGAGTTATGCAGATCTAAAACGCGTGGATTGCAGCAGCAGCAAGCCGAAAAGTGCAGGCATGTAAGGGATCTAGAGGTTGACAACATGTCTTCTTAACGGGAGTCCAGGAGCTCATCTCCACAAATGGACTTTTCAGGATCCTTGGGTGGCTCCGTAGTTTGAAACCAATTCTGGTTATCGCTTCTCGGCCTTTTGGCTAAGATCAAGTGTAGTATCTGTTCTTATCAGTTTAATATCTGATACGTCCCCTATCTGGGGACCATATATTAAATGGATTTTTAGAACAGGGAGATGGAAAAAGAGCTTGCTCTGTCCACTCCACGCATTGACCTGGTATTGCAGTATCTCCAGGACCGGTGCACCCCTTCTTTAATGCAGTTTCTAAAATCAGAAAGAATTGAATTCAATGTTTTTTGTTCATTTTGCTTGTTTGTCGGATTTTGGGATGGACTCTTTGGCTTTGCTTTTCTTCTCCTCATTGGATTTTTCATGTTCAAAGTTGCAGAAGCCAGATTACAAGCTCATTTTGGTTCAACTTCAGCAACTGTGCATTGCATTGCCATGTAATGTGATGCAATGCTATCTTTCTAGCTCTCCCTTTTTACTTCCTTTTGGATAAACAGACATATTAGGCAAGCATTTTGGAGCTTTCACCTAAATAACTACAGGTGGTGAGATAAGCTGCACAATATAATTGACCTTTCAGTATATTGTTGCACACACACCATCTATTTAGCAAATGCCCTTGTTATCAACAGCAGCCTTTTAAACTCACCTGAGCTAACAGGTATGTGCGCTGGTTACTCTGCTGCGCTTAAAATTTCTTTTTTGGTTTGCTACAATGCCTTTTCTGAAACGTTGTCTCCCTCTGCTGGAACACTGACTTCTTTCATTTAATGCCTGCAGACTATAAAAGAGAACCCAACCCAAAAAGTTTGGTTGATTAGTCTGTGGCATTCTGTTAAACTGTTGCTTATGGCGGTCTCTGTGAGCTTCTCAGCGACATTCAGCCAGCCAGGTATCCTGCCTGCAGTAGATGGAATGTGGCAATGGAACGCTGGCTGCGCGTGTCATAATAGGCTCTGAGCCTTTATATACCTGTGCACAGCAGCAGCCACCTTCAGTCTGCTGCTGGACAGCCAGCAGCAGCAGCAGCAGGAGAGGTATGTAATCAGGAGCCCTCCTGCTAAGGGTAGACAGCTGCTCGTTCCACCCCACCCCCCGCCTTAATTGGTTCTCCTCCCTTCCAACGGTGTTGAGGCGGGTGGGAACAGCAGGGGGTGAAGGTGCTGTGTTTAAAGAGGTGGAGTTATGCAGATCTAAAACGCGTGGATTGCAGCAGCAGCAAGCCGAAAAGTGCAGGCATGTAAGGGATCTAGAGGTTGACAACATGTCTTCTTAACGGGAGTCCAGGAGCTCATCTCCACAAATGGACTTTTCAGGATCCTTGGGTGGCTCCGTAGTTTGAAACCAATTCTGGTTATCGCTTCTCGGCCTTTTGGCTAAGATCAAGTGTAGTATCTGTTCTTATCAGTTTAATATCTGATACGTCCCCTATCTGGGGACCATATATTAAATGGATTTTTAGAACAGGGAGATGGAAAAAGAGCTTGCTCTGTCCACTCCACGCATTGACCTGGTATTGCAGTATCTCCAGGACCGGTGCACCCCTTCTTTAATGCAGTTTCTAAAATCAGAAAGAATTGAATTCAATGTTTTTTGTTCATTTTGCTTGTTTGTCGGATTTTGGGATGGACTCTTTGGCTTTGCTTTTCTTCTCCTCATTGGATTTTTCATGTTCAAAGTTGCAGAAGCCAGATTACAAGCTCATTTTGGTTCAACTTCAGCAACTGTGCATTGCATTGCCATGTAATGTGATGCAATGCTATCTTTCTAGCTCTCCCTTTTTACTTCCTTTTGGATAAACAGACATATTAGGCAAGCATTTTGGAGCTTTCACCTAAATAACTACAGGTGGTGAGATAAGCTGCACAATATAATTGACCTTTCAGTATATTGTTGCACACACACCATCTATTTAGCAAATGCCCTTGTTATCAACAGCAGCCTTTTAAACTCACCTGAGCTAACAGGTATGTGCGCTGGTTACTCTGCTGCGCTTAAAATTTCTTTTTTGGTTTGCTACAATGCCTTTTCTGAAACGTTGTCTCCCTCTGCTGGAACACTGACTTCTTTCATTTAATGCCTGCAGACTATAAAAGAGAACCCAACCCAAAAAGTTTGGTTGATTAGTCTGTGGCATTCTGTTAAACTGTTGCTTATGGCGGTCTCTGTGAGCTTCTCAGCGACATTCAGCCAGCCAGGTATCCTGCCTGCAGTAGATGGAATGTGGCAATGGAACGCTGGCTGCGCGTGTCATAATAGGCTCTGAGCCTTTATATACCTGTGCACATCAGCAGCCACCTTCAGTCTGCTGCTGGACAGCCAGCAGCAGCAGCAGCAGGAGAGGTATGTAATCAGGAGCCCTCCTGCTAAGGGTAGACAGCTGCTCGTTCCACCCCACCCCCCGCCTTAATTGGTTCTCCTCCCTTCCAACGGTGTTGAGGCGGGTGGGAACAGCAGGGGGTGAAGGTGCTGTGTTTAAAGAGGTGGAGTTATGCAGATCTAAAACGCGTGGATTGCAGCAGCAGCAAGCCGAAAAGTGCAGGCATGTAAGGGATCTAGAGGTTGACAACATGTCTTCTTAACGGGAGTCCAGGAGCTCATCTCCACAAATGGACTTTTCAGGATCCTTGGGTGGCTCCGTAGTTTGAAACCAATTCTGGTTATCGCTTCTCGGCCTTTTGGCTAAGATCAAGTGTAGTATCTGTTCTTATCAGTTTAATATCTGATACGTCCCCTATCTGGGGACCATATATTAAATGGATTTTTAGAACAGGGAGATGGAAAAAGAGCTTGCTCTGTCCACTCCACGCATTGACCTGGTATTGCAGTATCTCCAGGACCGGTGCACCCCTTCTTTAATGCAGTTTCTAAAATCAGAAAGAATTGAATTCAATGTTTTTTGTTCATTTTGCTTGTTTGTCGGATTTTGGGATGGACTCTTTGGCTTTGCTTTTCTTCTCCTCATTGGATTTTTCATGTTCAAAGTTGCAGAAGCCAGATTACAAGCTCATTTTGGTTCAACTTCAGCAACTGTGCATTGCATTGCCATGTAATGTGATGCAATGCTATCTTTCTAGCTCTCCCTTTTTACTTCCTTTTGGATAAACAGACATATTAGGCAAGCATTTTGGAGCTTTCACCTAAATAACTACAGGTGGTGAGATAAGCTGCACAATATAATTGACCTTTCAGTATATTGTTGCACACACACCATCTATTTAGCAAATGCCCTTGTTATCAACAGCAGCCTTTTAAACTCACCTGAGCTAACAGGTATGTGCGCTGGTTACTCTGCTGCGCTTAAAATTTCTTTTTTGGTTTGCTACAATGCCTTTTCTGAAACGTTGTCTCCCTCTGCTGGAACACTGACTTCTTTCATTTAATGCCTGCAGACTATAAAAGAGAACCCAACCCAAAAAGTTTGGTTGATTAGTCTGTGGCATTCTGTTAAACTGTTGCTTATGGCGGTCTCTGTGAGCTTCTCAGCGACATTCAGCCAGCCAGGTATCCTGCCTGCAGTAGATGGAATGTGGCAATGGAACGCTGGCTGCGCGTGTCATAATAGGCTCTGAGCCTTTATATACCTGTGCACAGCAGCAGCCACCTTCAGTCTGCTGCTGGACAGCCAGCAGCAGCAGCAGCAGGAGAGGTATGTAATCAGGAGCCCTCCTGCTAAGGGTAGACAGCTGCTCGTTCCACCCCACCCCCCGCCTTAATTGGTTCTCCTCCCTTCCAACGGTGTTGAGGCGGGTGGGAACAGCAGGGGGTGAAGGTGCTGTGTTTAAAGAGGTGGAGTTATGCAGATCTAAAACGCGTGGATTGCAGCAGCAGCAAGCCGAAAAGTGCAGGCATGTAAGGGATCTAGAGGTTGACAACATGTCTTCTTAACGGGAGTCCAGGAGCTCATCTCCACAAATGGACTTTTCAGGATCCTTGGGTGGCTCCGTAGTTTGAAACCAATTCTGGTTATCGCTTCTCGGCCTTTTGGCTAAGATCAAGTGTAGTATCTGTTCTTATCAGTTTAATATCTGATACGTCCCCTATCTGGGGACCATATATTAAATGGATTTTTAGAACAGGGAGATGGAAAAAGAGCTTGCTCTGTCCACTCCACGCATTGACCTGGTATTGCAGTATCTCCAGGACCGGTGCACCCCTTCTTTAATGCAGTTTCTAAAATCAGAAAGAATTGAATTCAATGTTTTTTGTTCATTTTGCTTGTTTGTCGGATTTTGGGATGGACTCTTTGGCTTTGCTTTTCTTCTCCTCATTGGATTTTTCATGTTCAAAGTTGCAGAAGCCAGATTACAAGCTCATTTTGGTTCAACTTCAGCAACTGTGCATTGCATTGCCATGTAATGTGATGCAATGCTATCTTTCTAGCTCTCCCTTTTTACTTCCTTTTGGATAAACAGACATATTAGGCAAGCATTTTGGAGCTTTCACCTAAATAACTACAGGTGGTGAGATAAGCTGCACAATATAATTGACCTTTCAGTATATTGTTGCACACACACCATCTATTTAGCAAATGCCCTTGTTATCAACAGCAGCCTTTTAAACTTACCTGAGCTAACAGGTATGTGCGCTGGTTACTCTGCTGCGCTTAAAATTTCTTTTTTGGTTTGCTACAATGCCTTTTCTGAAACGTTGTCTCCCTCTGCTGGAACACTGACTTCTTTCATTTAATGCCTGCAGACTATAAAAGAGAACCCAACCCAAAAAGTTTGGTTGATTAGTCTGTGGCATTCTGTTAAACTGTTGCTTATGGCGGTCTCTGTGAGCTTCTCAGCGACATTCAGCCAGCCAGGTATCCTGCCTGCAGTAGATGGAATGTGGCAATGGAACGCTGGCTGCGCGTGTCATAATAGGCTCTGAGCCTTTATATACCTGTGCACAGCAGCAGCCACCTTCAGTCTGCTGCTGGACAGCCAGCAGCAGCAGCAGCAGGAGAGGTATGTAATCAGGAGCCCTCCTGCTAAGGGTAGACAGCTGCTCGTTCCACCCCACCCCCCGCCTTAATTGGTTCTCCTCCCTTCCAACGGTGTTGAGGCGGGTGGGAACAGCAGGGGGTGAAGGTGCTGTGTTTAAAGAGGTGGAGTTATGCAGATCTAAAACGCGTGGATTGCAGCAGCAGCAAGCCGAAAAGTGCAGGCATGTAAGGGATCTAGAGGTTGACAACATGTCTTCTTAACGGGAGTCCAGGAGCTCATCTCCACAAATGGACTTTTCAGGATCCTTGGGTGGCTCCGTAGTTTGAAACCAATTCTGGTTATCGCTTCTCGGCCTTTTGGCTAAGATCAAGTGTAGTATCTGTTCTTATCAGTTTAATATCTGATACGTCCCCTATCTGGGGACCATATATTAAATGGATTTTTAGAACAGGGAGATGGAAAAAGAGCTTGCTCTGTCCACTCCACGCATTGACCTGGTATTGCAGTATCTCCAGGACCGGTGCACCCCTTCTTTAATGCAGTTTCTAAAATCAGAAAGAATTGAATTCAATGTTTTTTGTTCATTTTGCTTGTTTGTCGGATTTTGGGATGGACTCTTTGGCTTTGCTTTTCTTCTCCTCATTGGATTTTTCATGTTCAAAGTTGCAGAAGCCAGATTACAAGCTCATTTTGGTTCAACTTCAGCAACTGTGCATTGCATTGCCATGTAATGTGATGCAATGCTATCTTTCTAGCTCTCCCTTTTTACTTCCTTTTGGATAAACAGACATATTAGGCAAGCATTTTGGAGCTTTCACCTAAATAACTACAGGTGGTGAGATAAGCTGCACAATATAATTGACCTTTCAGTATATTGTTGCACACACACCATCTATTTAGCAAATGCCCTTGTTATCAACAGCAGCCTTTTAAACTCACCTGAGCTAACAGGTATGTGCGCTGGTTACTCTGCTGCGCTTAAAATTTCTTTTTTGGTTTGCTACAATGCCTTTTCTGAAACGTTGTCTCCCTCTGCTGGAACACTGACTTCTTTCATTTAATGCCTGCAGACTATAAAAGAGAACCCAACCCAAAAAGTTTGGTTGATTAGTCTGTGGCATTCTGTTAAACTGTTGCTTATGGCGATCTCTGTGAGCTTCTCAGCGACATTCAGCCAGCCAGGTATCCTGCCTGCAGTAGATGGAATGTGGCAATGGAACGCTGGCTGCGCGTGTCATAATAGGCTCTGAGCCTTTATATACCTGTGCACAGCAGCAGCCACCTTCAGTCTGCTGCTGGACAGCCAGCAGCAGCAGCAGGAGAGGTATGTAATCAGGAGCCCTCCTGCTAAGGGTAGACAGCTGCTCGTTCCACCCCACCCCCCGCCTTAATTGGTTCTCCTCCCTTCCAACGGTGTTGAGGCGGGTGGGAACAGCAGGGGGTGAAGGTGCTGTGTTTAAAGAGGTGGAGTTATGCAGATCTAAAACGCGTGGATTGCAGCAGCAGCAAGCCGAAAAGTGCAGGCATGTAAGGGATCTAGAGGTTGACAACATGTCTTCTTAACGGGAGTCCAGGAGCTCATCTCCACAAATGGACTTTTCAGGATCCTTGGGTGGCTCCGTAGTTTGAAACCAATTCTGGTTATCGCTTCTCGGCCTTTTGGCTAAGATCAAGTGTAGTATCTGTTCTTATCAGTTTAATATCTGATACGTCCCCTATCTGGGGACCATATATTAAATGGATTTTTAGAACAGGGAGATGGAAAAAGAGCTTGCTCTGTCCACTCCACGCATTGACCTGGTATTGCAGTATCTCCAGGACCGGTGCACCCCTTCTTTAATGCAGTTTCTAAAATCAGAAAGAATTGAATTCAATGTTTTTTGTTCATTTTGCTTGTTTGTCGGATTTTGGGATGGACTCTTTGGCTTTGCTTTTCTTCTCCTCATTGGATTTTTCATGTTCAAAGTTGCAGAAGCCAGATTACAAGCTCATTTTGGTTCAACTTCAGCAACTGTGCATTGCATTGCCATGTAATGTGATGCAATGCTATCTTTCTAGCTCTCCCTTTTTACTTCCTTTTGGATAAACAGACATATTAGGCAAGCATTTTGGAGCTTTCACCTAAATAACTACAGGTGGTGAGATAAGCTGCACAATATAATTGACCTTTCAGTATATTGTTGCACACACACCATCTATTTAGCAAATGCCCTTGTTATCAACAGCAGCCTTTTAAACTCACCTGAGCTAACAGGTATGTGCGCTGGTTACTCTGCTGCGCTTAAAATTTCTTTTTTGGTTTGCTACAATGCCTTTTCTGAAACGTTGTCTCCCTCTGCTGGAACACTGACTTCTTTCATTTAATGCCTGCAGACTATAAAAGAGAACCCAACCCAAAAAGTTTGGTTGATTAGTCTGTGGCATTCTGTTAAACTGTTGCTTATGGCGGTCTCTGTGAGCTTCTCAGCGACATTCAGCCAGCCAGGTATCCTGCCTGCAGTAGATGGAATGTGGCAATGGAACGCTGGCTGCGCGTGTCATAATAGGCTCTGAGCCTTTATATACCTGTGCACAGCAGCAGCCACCTTCAGTCTGCTGCTGGACAGCCAGCAGCAGCAGCAGCAGGAGAGGTATGTAATCAGGAGCCCTCCTGCTAAGGGTAGACAGCTGCTCGTTCCACCCCACCCCCCGCCTTAATTGGTTCTCCTCCCTTCCAACGGTTTTGAGGCGGGTGGGAACAGCAGGGGGTGAAGGTGCTGTGTTTAAAGAGGTGGAGTTATGCAGATCTAAAACGCGTGGATTGCAGCAGCAGCAAGCCGAAAAGTGCAGGCATGTAAGGGATCTAGAGGTTGACAACATGTCTTCTTAACGGGAGTCCAGGAGCTCATCTCCACAAATGGACTTTTCAGGATCCTTGGGTGGCTCCGTAGTTTGAAACCAATTCTGGTTATCGCTTCTCGGCCTTTTGGCTAAGATCAAGTGTAGTATCTGTTCTTTTAAGAACACAAGAGCTACGATCTACACTTGACGAGAGCGATCGAACTCGGAAGGAGAAGAGCTTCGGAGCCCAGCTGACATCAGAGAACGAAGGCGGATATCGGTGGGAGGAAGAAGCTCTAAAGAATCCAGAAGAAGACGAAGACTCGGAGAAGAATCGGGCTGTCCTGTGGAATCTTCGAGGAAGAAAATCATCGAGACAAAGACCTTTCGGGGAATTTGTCCAGAACACGACGGGAGAAGAATCTGCATAGCTCCACCCATTCCGGGAAGAGTTCCAGATCCAGCTCCAAGAAGTAACTGCAGGAGGAAAGCCATGGCAAGCGCTGCGAGGAAGGCCGAAAAGA
The DNA here is from genome assembly GCF_046119375.1 of Phyllobates terribilis. Classification (NCBI taxonomy): domain Eukaryota; kingdom Metazoa; phylum Chordata; class Amphibia; order Anura; family Dendrobatidae; genus Phyllobates; species Phyllobates terribilis. The sequence goes on along the minus strand of NW_027363467.1, from coordinate 41,253 downwards.
AGAGCCTGGAGCTGGGGACAGCCAGGAGGGCCCAGCCAGGAGCCGATTCTGACCCCAAGGACTCTGCCTCCACGACTGGCCAGCAGAAGGGACCCCAGAAGCCCCGCCACGAAGCTCCAGCCCTGGAGCCATGGATGCGGCAGACGGTGGCCCTGAAGCTGAAGGAAGTGGATGGGAGGGTGCCGGACATGTCCTCGGACGTGTTCTGCCAGAAGATGCTGCTGGATCGAGGCTTCTCCAGGTCGGACACCCTCAGCATCCAGACCTTCTTGACGGGGATCTTCTTCGTCACCTTCGCCACTGTGAACACCTGCAGGAGGTTCTGGGAAATGGTAAGCGCAAAAGGACCGGATAATTCTTTCTCTGCCTTTACAGGTAGCTGCCCTATCCAGAGGGATGAAAGGAGGATCACGGTCTCCATGCGCAACCCGCACACCCCAGGCCAAGACATCTGTACCTTCCTGAGACGCTTCTGTTTGGTTGTGAAGGAACCCTCTCACATCCTGAATGGACTCGGCTTCTGGACAGGTAAGTGGTCGGTGACCGTTAGACTTCACAGGGACCTGGCGTACTCAGACGGACTTCGGCACCTGCCCCCGACATTCTCCCTGGGCAACTCCTACGGCCTCATCTATTACCCGGACATGCCGCGGAACTGCAGGAGATGCGGCAAGAACGGCCACGAGATGAAGGACTGCAAGGAGGATGCCTGCAGGATTTGTCGAGTGACGGGACACAGCTCGAAGGACTGCCCGAAGAAGACGTCCTGCAACCTGTGTGGGCTGGCGGCTCATCTGTACAAGGATTGCCCCAGGCGTGAGAGATCCTGGGCATCGGTGGTTGCGACGACCCCAGCTACGGAGGACAAGGCCCCGACGACCAGGCCTGTGAAGGTCAAGGACGCGACGACCAAGGCCCCAGCGGCCAAGGCCGAGACGACCAAGGCCAAAGCGGTCAAGGAGTCGGTGGCCAAAGCCCCAGCGACGGTCCCAGCAGCTCCGAAGCAGAAGAAAAAGTCAAAGGAGGGTAAGAGTTCTGTCACCCCTCTCTCGATCCCTCCCCCTGCCACCCCCGTCCAATCCCCCCCCACCCCGGCCACCCCTGCTGAGGATTCCACTTCCTCTTCCTCCTTCCCCTACTCCTCAGCAGGTGTCCTTTCCCCTGCCCCGGCAGCCACTCTCCCTCCCCAGACCATGGTAGCGGTGGAATTAACCTTTCCTCCACCCGCCGCTATCTATTCCGAGGAGGATTTTCCCCTTCTTGTCTCCCCAGTTCCAACCCGGGGAAAGAGGAAGGTGGAGGACAGCCCTGCTACTGAATCCTCCAAAAAGAAGATTCTGGATTTCGTAGGCGAAAAGGAGGATACCCTCCCTGAGCCAGAAGAGATGGAGCACATGGTTGAGACCCTGGTGGCCGAGCCAGAAGAGGAGGAACTGGTGGTCGCCGAGATTGAGGCCGCGCTGCTTGACCAGATGGAGGAAGAGGGCCTGCTGGTGATCCCGTTACCAGCAGTCAACACCGACGAGGGACCACCCGACCGGAGTGGTAACTAAGGTGTATTGCCTGCGCTAACTTTTTCTTTTTTCCCTACATGATGGCTAATATTAACTTATTTTCCATTAATGTCAGGAGCATCAAGGACAAGTTCAGACGTCAGACTATTTATGCCTTCCTTACTTCCCAGTTGTGTGATGTTTATATGTTGCAGGAATGTTCCCTTCCCTCCTCTAGGTCCTTCAAACATCTGGCCAGGGAGTGGTCCCACGGTCCATCCTACTGGTCCGGTGGGGGTGACTGCAAGTCTGCGGGGGTCGCAATTCTGATCAGGGGGGGCGCATTCACGCTTGAGTCCGTCCAGGAGCTCATCTGCGGCAGGGCTCTTGTTGTAGATGGCAACTGGGCGGGAGAACCTGTCAGGTTCATCAACGTGTATGCGTCCCCACTGAAGAATGAGCGTTTGGAGCTTTTCCAGACCCTGCGGCTTCAGCTTGCCACCACCAGGACCTTAGTGATGGCCGGGGATTTCAACTGCCCCATCGAGGAGGACGGTCGTAGTTCTGGCACATCTGCCAAGTTGGACATCACGTCCAAGCTGCTCATCGAGATGGTAACCGAGGCCTCTCTTCAGGACGTGGTGGGCTCCATGGGGAGAGGCTCCACGAACTATTCGTGGAGCCGACCCGATGGCTCACTCCGCTCCAGGATTGACTTTGTGTTCACCTCTCGGGCAGTCAGGCAGAGTAGGCACTCGATGGTCTCCTGCTTCTTCTCTGACCACAGAGCCATTCACTTACAAGGTGTCCTCGGCGACGGTTTTCCGTCCGGCCCCGGCTCCTGGAAGCTGAATTGTGCTCTGCTGGCTCAGGATGAAGTCGTGGAGGAGCTGAGAGCAGCCTACGCAATGTGGCAGTCCTACAAGGGTAGCTTCCAAACAGTCTCTGATTGGTGGGAATATGTTAAACTTGAGTTTCGCTGTTTCTTTCAGGCCAAGGGTCGACAACAGGAGTGTGAGAAGAGGAGGGACTTCAGAGGGCTGCAGCGCGAGCTGCGGTCGCTGCAGGACCTTCTTCACTGCGGCTGGGACGTGAGGGAGGAGCTGGAGGAGACCAAGAAGAGCCTGAAAAGGCACTTTGAGGAGGAGTCCAAGCGAATCATCTTCCGTTCCAAAGTGGAGAATCTGGAGAAGGGTGAGAAATGTAACTCATTCTTTTTCAGGAAACTTCATGCCGGTCACACGCCCCTGAACGAGCTGCGAGACGAGAGCGGAAACATGCGACGTGGGAAGGAGGACGTGATGAGGGTCGTCAGCGACTTCTACAGCGAACTCTACTCCCACAAGACTACCGACCCCGACGCTGCTGATAAGTTCCTGTCAGGTATCACTAACCATCTTGATCCTGCAGGCACGGCAGCCTTGGACAAACCTCTGATGGTGGGCGAATTGCTCTCTGCCGCTAAATCCTTTAGGACCGGCAGGACCCCGGGCAGTGATGGTCTTCCAGCGGAGCTCTATGTAGCGCTGGGAGACCTCATCTGTCCGGACCTGTTGGACCTGTACGAGGAGATGGTGGTGGAGGGTAGAATGCCTCCATCTTTGAGGGAAGGAATGGTCACGATCCTGTACAAGCGGAAGGGAGAGAGGTGCAACCTGAGGAATTGGCGTCCCATCACTCTGCTCAACGTGGACTACAAGATCCTGGCCAAGACGATGGCGACACGACTTAAGACGGTCATCGGACGGATCATCCACCCGGACCAGACCTGCGGCATCCCTGGACGTCGCATCGCAGACAGCCTCGCTCTCGTGCGGGACACGGTCGAGTACATCAAGGTCCGCCGCGCACACGCGGCCCTGGTCTCCTTGGATCAGGAGAAGGCCTTCGACCGGGTTTCCCACGAGTTCATGGGCCGAGCTCTGCACCGGTTAGGTTTGGGTAACATGTTTTGTTCGTATGTCCGTCTGATGTATTTTGATATCCACAGCTCGGTGTTGGTGAACGGCTGGAAGACTGACCCCTTCCCTGTCCTCTCTGGGGTCAGACAAGGCTGCCCTCTATCACCTCTTCTTTTTGTTTGTGTTATAGAACTCTTCGCAGAGGCTATCCGGCAGAATGGAGAGATCAGAGGGATCACCGCACCGGGTCCGGGACGACACGAGGTCAAGTGCTCGCTCTACATGGACGACGTCACCGTCTTCTGCGCTGATCGTGGTTCAGTCGACGCCCTCGTCCAGACGTGTGAGAGGTTCGGCCGGGCTTCAGGGGCCAAAGTCAACTGCAGGAAGTCGGAAGCCATGCTCTTCGGGGATTGGCAGCCGGCCTCCTCCGCCCCCTTCCCCTTCAACATTCAACCGGATTTCCTCAAGGTGCTGGGAGTCTGGTTCGGGAAGGAAGGAGCGGCCCTCAAGTCCTGGCAAGAACGCTTGGCCAAGGTGAAGCAACGGATCGGACTCTGGAGCCTCAGACACCTCACTTGTGAGGGTAAGGCACTCGTCCTGCGTAATGAGGTCCTGCCCGTCTTGCAGTACACGGCGCAGGCCTGGCCCCCACACGTCACTGTGTGCAGGGCCATTACCAGGACAGTGTTTCACTTTGTCTGGGGATCCAAGATGGACAGAGTCAGGCGGGCCGTCATGTACAAGGAGCCTCGCAAGGGTGGGAAGGGTGTTCCAGATATCCCCACCCTCCTGCGATCCTCTTTTGTGTGTGATTGTGTCCGCCGGACTTTGCAAGTCAAGAATGGCTCCGCGGGCAGGTCCATGTCTCGCTTCTTCCTGCTTCCTCTTTGGAGGCGACTCGGCTGGGACAAGTGGGACAGCTCCTTCCCCTACAAATGGACGACGCCATGGTTCTACGGAGACGTCGTTCGATTTGTGGGGGAGCATCAACTGGAGGGACTCAAGCCCGACTTGTGGAAGCCCAAAACTATCCACAAGCTAATCAGAGCCAAGGATGACGTGGAGAACATCACAGGACTTCACCAGGACACGCTGGAGACTGTGTGGACAAATGTGTCGTCTGACAGGCTGACCAACGGGCACAAGGACTTGTCGTGGATGGCGATTCAGGGCGGACTGCCCGTCCGGTCATTCATGCATGCCCGGAACCTGTGCAAGACCCGGTACTGCCCAAGGTGCCCCTTCGTGGAGGAAACATCTTTGCACACTTTTTGGGACTGCGGATTTGCACAGCGCCTATTGACTGCACTTGAGGACGACCTGAGGAACTCTGTCCCCAGGGCGAGCCTATCGCACCATTCTGTGCTTTACGGACTCTTCCCTGGGGTTCATACCGTCGGAGCCATCCAGGAGGCTTGGCGCCTTATGAACTGCTTCAAGGATGCCGTTTGGGTCGCCAGGAACCGGCTCATCTTGAGGAGGGAGAGGATGTCCATCCAGGACTGCCGCAGGCTGATCCACAGCCTGCTCAGAGACTATTCCATCATGGACGGTCCGGAGGACGAGGACGAGGACTAAACCCCTCCTCCCCCTCTCCCCTTATGTGTCTTGTCTTTCAATAAAGCTTCGGGCCTGTGATTTTCCCCTCCCCATCCCCTTTTTCCCAATCCCCATCCCTTATCACGGTTCGTCGTACTGTATTGATTGACATGCTTTTTCTTTCAGATTGAGTGTTTTGTGTAGCATAGGGGTGTGATGTGTCTAGTTAGTGCGTCGTATCCTCATGCTATGTAAATATGATGTAGAATTCTGTGTGTACTGGGCTGCGGCACTGTACACTGTCTGTTAACTTATTTTTTGTGCTAATAAAAGATATATTCAATCAAAAAATCTGTTCTTATCAGTTTAATATCTGATACGTCCCCTATCTGGGGACCATATATTAAATGGATTTTTAGAACAGGGAGATGGAAAAAGAGCTTGCTCTGTCCACTCCACGCATTGACCTGGTATTGCAGTATCTCCAGGACCGGTGCACCCCTTCTTTAATGCAGTTTCTAAAATCAGAAAGAATTGAATTCAATGTTTTTTGTTCATTTTGCTTGTTTGTCGGATTTTGGGATGGACTCTTTGGCTTTGCTTTTCTTCTCCTCATTGGATTTTTCATGTTCAAAGTTGCAGAAGCCAGATTACAAGCTCATTTTGGTTCAACTTCAGCAACTGTGCATTGCATTGCCATGTAATGTGATGCAATGCTATCTTTCTAGCTCTCCCTTTTTACTTCCTTTTGGATAAACAGACATATTAGGCAAGCATTTTGGAGCTTTCACCTAAATAACTACAGGTGGTGAGATAAGCTGCACAATATAATTGACCTTTCAGTATATTGTTGCACACACACCATCTATTTAGCAAATGCCCTTGTTATCAACAGCAGCCTTTTAAACTCACCTGAGCTAACAGGTATGTGCGCTGGTTACTCTGCTGCGCTTAAAATTTCTTTTTTGGTTTGCTACAATGCCTTTTCTGAAACGTTGTCTCCCTCTGCTGGAACACTGACTTCTTTCATTTAATGCCTGCAGACTGTAAAAGAGAACCCAACCCAAAAAGTTTGGTTGATTAGTCTGTGGCATTCTGTTAAACTGTTGCTTATGGCGGTCTCTGTGAGCTTCTCAGCGACATTCAGCCAGCCAGGTATCCTGCCTGCAGTAGATGGAATGTGGCAATGGAACGCTGGCTGCGCGTGTCATAATAGGCTCTGAGCCTTTATATACCTGTGCACAGCAGCAGCCACCTTCAGTCTGCTGCTGGACAGCCAGCAGCAGCAGCAGCAGGAGAGGTATGTAATCAGGAGCCCTCCTGCTAAGGGTAGACAGCTGCTCGTTCCACCCCACCCCCCGCCTTAATTGGTTCTCCTCCCTTCCAACGGTGTTGAGGCGGGTGGGAACAGCAGGGGGTGAAGGTGCTGTGTTTAAAGAGGTGGAGTTATGCAGATCTAAAACGCGTGGATTGCAGCAGCAGCAAGCCGAAAAGTGCAGGCATGTAAGGGATCTAGAGGTTGACAACATGTCTTCTTAACGGGAGTCCAGGAGCTCATCTCCACAAATGGACTTTTCAGGATCCTTGGGTGGCTCCGTAGTTTGAAACCAATTCTGGTTATCGCTTCTCGGCCTTTTGGCTAAGATCAAGTGTAGTATCTGTTCTTATCAGTTTAATATCTGATACGTCCCCTATCTGGGGACCATATATTAAATGGATTTTTAGAACAGGGAGATGGAAAAAGAGCTTGCTCTGTCCACTCCACGCATTGACCTGGTATTGCAGTATCTCCAGGACCGGTGCACCCCTTCTTTAATGCAGTTTCTAAAATCAGAAAGAATTGAATTCAATGTTTTTTGTTCATTTTGCTTGTTTGTCGGATTTTGGGATGGACTCTTTGGCTTTGCTTTTCTTCTCCTCATTGGATTTTTCATGTTCAAAGTTGCAGAAGCCAGATTACAAGCTCATTTTGGTTCAACTTCAGCAACTGTGCATTGCATTGCCATGTAATGTGATGCAATGCTATCTTTCTAGCTCTCCCTTTTTACTTCCTTTTGGATAAACAGACATATTAGGCAAGCATTTTGGAGCTTTCACCTAAATAACTACAGGTGGTGAGATAAGCTGCACAATATAATTGACCTTTCAGTATATTGTTGCACACACACCATCTATTTAGCAAATGCCCTTGTTATCAACAGCAGCCTTTTAAACTCACCTGAGCTAACAGGTATGTGCTCTGGTTACTCTGCTGCGCTTAAAATTTCTTTTTTGGTTTGCTACAATGCCTTTTCTGAAACGTTGTCTCCCTCTGCTGGAACACTGACTTCTTTCATTTAATGCCTGCAGACTATAAAAGAGAACCCAACCCAAAAAGTTTGGTTGATTAGTCTGTGGCATTCTGTTAAACTGTTGCTTATGGCGGTCTCTGTGAGCTTCTCAGCGACATTCAGCCAGCCAGTTATCCTGCCTGCAGTAGATGGAATGTGGCAATGGAACGCTGGCTGCGCGTGTCATAATAGGCTCTGAGCCTTTATATACCTGTGCACAGCAGCAGCCACCTTCAGTCTGCTGCTGGACAGCCAGCAGCAGCAGCAGGAGAGGTATGTAATCAGGAGCCCTCCTGCTAAGGGTAGACAGCTGCTCGTTCCACCCCACCCCCCACCTTAATTGGTTCTCCTCCCTTCCAACGGTGTTGAGGCGGGTGGGAACAGCAGGGGGTGAAGGTGCTGTGTTTAAAGAGGTGGAGTTATGCAGATCTAAAACGCGTGGATTGCAGCAGCAGCAAGCCGAAAAGTGCAGGCATGTAAGGGATCTAGAGGTTGACAACATGTCTTCTTAACGGGAGTCCAGGAGCTCATCTCCACAAATGGACTTTTCAGGATCCTTGGGTGGCTCCGTAGTTTGAAACCAATTCTGGTTATCGCTTCTCGGCCTTTTGGCTAAGATCAAGTGTAGTATCTGTTCTTATCAGTTTAATATCTGATACGTCCCCTATCTGGGGACCATATATTAAATGGATTTTTAGAACAGGGAGATGGAAAAAGAGCTTGCTCTGTCCACTCCACGCATTGACCTGGTATTGCAGTATCTCCAGGACCGGTGCACCCCTTCTTTAATGCAGTTTCTAAAATCAGAAAGAATTGAATTCAATGTTTTTTGTTCATTTTGCTTGTTTGTCGGATTTTGGGATGGACTCTTTGGCTTTGCTTTTCTTCTCCTCATTGGATTTTTCATGTTCAAAGTTGCAGAAGCCAGATTACAAGCTCATTTTGGTTCAACTTCAGCAACTGTGCATTGCATTGCCATGTAATGTGATGCAATGCTATCTTTCTAGCTCTCCCTTTTTACTTCCTTTTGGATAAACAGACATATTAGGCAAGCATTTTGGAGCTTTCACCTAAATAACTACAGGTGGTGAGATAAGCTGCACAATATAATTGACCTTTCAGTATATTGTTGCACACACACCATCTATTTAGCAAATGCCCTTGTTATCAACAGCAGCCTTTTAAACTCACCTGAGCTAACAGGTATGTGCGCTGGTTACTCTGCTGCGCTTAAAATTTCTTTTTTGGTTTGCTACAATGCCTTTTCTGAAACGTTGTCTCCCTCTGCTGGAACACTGACTTCTTTCATTTAATGCCTGCAGACTATAAAAGAGAACCCAACCCAAAAAGTTTGGTTGATTAGTCTGTGGCATTCTGTTAAACTGTTGCTTATGGCGGTCTCTGTGAGCTTCTCAGCGACATTCAGCCAGCCAGGTATCCTGCCTGCAGTAGATGGAATGTGGCAATGGAACGCTGGCTGCGCGTGTCATAATAGGCTCTGAGCCTTTATATACCTGTGCACAGCAGCAGCCACCTTCAGTCTGCTGCTGGACAGCCAGCAGCAGCAGCAGCAGGAGAGGTATGTAATCAGGAGCCGTCCTGCTAAGGGTAGACAGCTGCTCATTCCACCCCACCCCCCGCCTTAATTGGTTCTCCTCCCTTCCAACGGTGTTGAGACGGGTGGGAACAGCAGGGGGTGAAGGTGCTGTGTTTAAAGAGGTGGAGTTATGCAGATCTAAAACGCGTGGATTGCAGCAGCAGCAAGCCGAAAAGTGCAGGCATGTGAGGGATCTAGAGGTTGACAACATGTCTTCTTAACGGGAGTCCAGGAGCTCATCTCCACAAATGGACTTTTCAGGATCCTTGGGTGGCTCCGTAGTTTGAAACCAATTCTGGTTATCGCTTCTCGGCCTTTTGGCTAAGATCAAGTGTAGTATCTGTTCTTATCAGTTTAATATCTGATACGTCCCCTATCTGGGGACCATATATTAAATGGATTTTTAGAACAGGGAGATGGAAAAAGAGCTTGCTCTGTCCACTCCACGCATTGACCTGGTATTGCAGTATCTCCAGGACCGGTGCACCCCTTCTTTAATGCAGTTTCTAAAATCAGAAAGAATTGAATTCAATGTTTTTTGTTCATTTTGCTTGTTTGTCGGATTTTGGGATGGACTCTTTGGCTTTGCTTTTCTTCTCCTCATTGGATTTTTCATGTTCAAAGTTGCAGAAGCCAGATTACAAGCTCATTTTGGTTCAACTTCAGCAACTGTGCATTGCATTGCCATGTAATGTGATGCAATGCTATCTTTCTAGCTCTCCCTTTTTACTTCCTTTTGGATAAACAGACATATTAGGCAAGCATTTTGGAGCTTTCACCTAAATAACTACAGGTGGTGAGATAAGCTGCACAATATAATTGACCTTTCAGTATATTGTTGCACACACACCGTCTATTTAGCAAATGCCCTTGTTATCAACAGCAGCCTTTTAAACTCACCTGAGCTAACAGGTATGTGCGCTGGTTACTCTGCTGCGCTTAAAATTTCTTTTTTGGTTTGCTACAATGCCTTTTCTGAAACGTTGTCTCCCTCTGCTGGAACACTGACTTCTTTCATTTAATGCCTGCAGACTATAAAAGAGAACCCAACCCAAAAAGTTTGGTTGATTAGTCTGTGGCATTCTGTTAAACTGTTGCTTATGGCGGTCTCTGTGAGCTTCTCAGCGACATTCAGCCAGCCAGGTATCCTGCCTGCAGTAGATGGAATGTGGCAATGGAACGCTGGCTGCGCGTGTCATAATAGGCTCTGAGCCTTTATATACCTGTGCACAGCAGCAGCCACCTTCAGTCTGCTGCTGGACAGCCAGCAGCAGCAGCAGCAGGAGAGGTATGTAATCAGGAGCCCTCCTGCTAAGGGTAGACAGCTGCTCGTTCCACCCCACCCCCCGCCTTAATTGGTTCTCCTCCCTTCCAACGGTGTTGAGGCGGGTGGGAACAGCAGGGGGTGAAGGTGCTGTGTTTAAAGAGGTGGAGTTATGCAGATCTAAAACGCGTGGATTGCAGCAGCAGCAAGCCGAAAAGTGCAGGCATGTAAGGGATCTAGAGGTTGACAACATGTCTTCTTAACGGGAGTCCAGGAGCTCATCTCCACAAATGGACTTTTCAGGATCCTTGGGTGGCTCCGTAGTTTGAAACCAATTCTGGTTATCGCTTCTCGGCCTTTTGGCTAAGATCAAGTGTAGTATCTGTTCTTATCAGTTTAATATCTGATACGTCCCCTATCTGGGGACCATATATTAAATGGATTTTTAGAACAGGGAGATGGAAAAAGAGCTTGCTCTGTCCACTCCACGCATTGACCTGGTATTGCAGTATCTCCAGGACCGGTGCACCCCTTCTTTAATGCAGTTTCTAAAATCAGAAAGAATTGAATTCAATGTTTTTTGTTCATTTTGCTTGTTTGTCGGATTTTGGGATGGACTCTTTGGCTTTGCTTTTCTTCTCCTCATTGGATTTTTCATGTTCAAAGTTGCAGAAGCCAAATTACAAGCTCATTTTGGTTCAACTTCAGCAACTGTGCATTGCATTGCCATGTAATGTGATGCAATGCTATCTTTCTAGCTCTCCCTTTTTACTTCCTTTTGGATAAACAGACATATTAGGCAAGCATTTTGGAGCTTTCACCTAAATAACTACAGGTGGTGAGATAAGCTGCACAATATAATTGACCTTTCAGTATATTGTTGCACACACACCATCTATTTAGCAAATGCCCTTGTTATCAACAGCAGCCTTTTAAACTCACCTGAGCTAACAGGTATGTGCGCTGGTTACTCTGCTGCGCTTAAAATTTCTTTTTTGGTTTGCTACAATGCCTTTTCTGAAACGTTGTCTCCCTCTGCTGGAACACTGACTTCTTTCATTTAATGCCTGCAGACTATAAAAGAGAACCCAACCCAAAAAGTTTGGTTGATTAGTCTGTGGCATTCTGTTAAACTGTTGCTTATGGCGGTCTCTGTGAGCTTCTCAGCGACATTCAGCCAGCCAGGTATCCTGCCTGCAGTAGATGGAATGTGGCAATGGAACGCTGGCTGCGCGTGTCATAATAGGCTCTGAGCCTTTATATACCTGTGCACAGCAGCAGCCACCTTCAGTCTGCTGCTGGACAGCCAGCAGCAGCAGCAGCAGGAGAGGTATGTAATCAGGAGCCCTCCTGCTAAGGGTAGACAGCTGCTCGTTCCACCCCACCCCCCGCCTTAATTGGTTCTCCTCCCTTCCAACGGTGTTGAAGCGGGTGGGAACAGCAGGGGGTGAAGGTGCTGTGTTTAAAGAGGTGGAGTTATGCAGATCTAAAACGCGTGGATTGCAGCAGCAGCAAGCCGAAAAGTGCAGGCATGTAAGGGATCTAGAGGTTGACAACATGCCTTCTTAACGGGAGTCCAGGAGCTCATCTCCACAAATGGACTTTTCAGGATCCTTGGGTGGCTCCGTAGTTTGAAACCAATTCTGGTTATCGCTTCTCGGCCTTTTGGCTAAGATCAAGTGCAGTGATCTACCGGTTGCTGCCTTGGTCTTGGCTGAGAGGTGCCTTGGGTACCCGGCTCCTTGGCCTCGGGGGATCGCTGCATGTAGCAGTGCGGCTTCACCCCCTTGCTGCTTTTGGGGAGCCGGATTAGTCCCTGGGCAACGAGGGGCGATCAGCCTGCCTGCTTTTTTTAAGTAGGCGAGGAGGATTTTTGCCACGTTTGGTGTGAAGATATGGACGGGAGAAGCCCAAATATGCTGACCTGTGAAGAGGTCCCAGTTTTTACAAGACTGAAGAATGCAGTGCGGTTTATTTTTTTGGATCCAGAGAAGAAGAAGTCTGGCTTGTTTTTTTTGGTAGAGAAGATTTTGTTTGGACTATTGGAAGTTCAAATGGAACAAGTTTTGTCTATGTTGGAGTTCCCGAAGAGAGGGATATATGATGTTATTTTTTGTTCAGAAGATATCTTTTCTGACTTTTGGAAGAGAATGGATCTAGTGAAGGAAGATTCGATACTTGAAGGTGTTTTTTTTGTGTCGCATTTTCCTAGGAAGGAAAGGCTAATAGTAATAAGGATGTATAGTCCTTTCATATTGGAAGAAGAGATCATGACCTTTTTATCCCGGTACTGTGAGAAAGTGAGTTCTGCTGGCAAAATGTTTAACCGATATGGTTTTTGGACCACGAGGTGGAGGTTCCTGGTCAAGTTCAAGGAAAGTTCGGATGGTGTTGTGGTACTCCCACCAAGTAGATTCAAAATCGGGACAGTTAATGGAGATATGTTCTTTACAGGTATGCCGAAGTTTTGTAGGCGTTGTAAACAGTATGGCCATGAAAAGGATTCCTGTACATTACAGTGGTGTGCCAAGTGTGAAGAAGTGGGACATAAGGCAGAGAATTGTGAAAAAAGTAAGAAATGTAATCTATGTGGTGGCAGTGGTCATTTATATGATTGCTGTCCTGTCAATAAAAGGGAGGAGAAGTCAGTTGACAAGGAAGATGGAAATGAAGAAGAGTCTGAAGCTGCCCCCCATGATGAAACGGAAGAGAACATATCTCAAAAGAAGGAGGAACAAATAAGAGATATAAGAAAAGAAGGTGATCATATGGAAGAAGATACTGAGAGTGATATCACAGGCGTTGAGATTGAAAATACTAGCTTGGAAGAAGAAGTGGAGGTGGATAGGGAGTCAGAAGATCAGGAGGAAAGTGAGTCCTCCAGTCAGGATGAAAAGGAAGGTGCTGTAAGTAATATGGAAGAGGAGGAGGAGGGTGAAGAAACTAGTGAAGAAGAAAGAGAGGATGTCGCATGTGAAGCCAGAGAAGAAATTGAAGGAGTTTTGTCATCTGGGAAGGACTCTAGTGAAGCAAAGGATGTTTCAGAAAAAAATATGAGGGAGATGGAGGAGAGACAAGAAGTGTTGAAAATGCTAGAGAGTTGTGAAGGGGGGAGTCAGGCTAGTCTAAGGCGCAAAGTGTGGAATAACATTTATAGCGATATGCATCGTTTTTTTTCAACTTACAGAATACCTCAGTCGTTGGCTAAAGAGGTAGAAGAAGCTTGGGATGGTCGGTTTCTGGATGGGAGGCTTTTGAATGCCTTGGCAGCATATGGCCTGAAGAGAGGAATGTTGCCTTAAATCGTAATGGTAAAGATTGTAATGTTGTGATGTAAAGAATATGGAATAACTGTATTGTGATAATATAAACGTATATATATAAAATAAGATTGGAAAAATGGATATATGACCCACAATGATGGATAACAACCTAATACCATTTGGAAATCATTGCAATGCATGAAATGGTAAATATGGGACTTGTAATCTGAGTGGAAATAAAAAAAAAAAAGAAAAAAAAAAAAAAAAAAAAAAAAAAATCTGTTCTTATCAGTTTAATATCTGATACGTCCCCTATCTGGGGACCATATATTGAATGGATTTTTAGAACAGGGAGATGGAAAAAGAGCTTGCTCTGTCCACTCCACGCATTGACCTGGTATTGCAGTATCTCCAGGACCGGTGCACCCCTTCTTTAATGCAGTTTCTAAAATCAGAAAGAATTGAATTCAATGTTTTTTGTTCATTTTGCTTGTTTGTCGGATTTTGGGATGGACTCTTTGGCTTTGCTTTTCTTCTCCTCATTGGATTTTTCATGTTCAAAGTTGCAGAAGCCAGATTACAAGCTCATTTTGGTTCAACTTCAGCAACTGTGCATTGCATTGCCATGTAATGTGATGCAATGCTATCTTTCTAGCTCTCCCTTTTTACTTCCTTTTGGATAAACAGACATATTAGGCAAGCATTTTGGAGCTTTCACCTAAATAACTACAGGTGGTGAGATAAGCTGCACAATATAATTGACCTTTCAGTATATTGTTGCACACACACCATCTATTTAGCAAATGCCCTTGTTATCAACAGCAGCCTTTTAAACTCACCTGAGCTAACAAGTATGTGCGCTGGTTACTCTGCTGCGCTTAAAATTTCTTTTTTGGTTTGCTACAATGCCTTTTCTGAAACGTTGTCTCCCTCTGCTGGAACACTGACTTCTTTCATTTAATGCCTGCAGACTATAAAAGAGAACCCAACCCAAAAAGTTTGGTTGATTAGTCTGTGGCATTCTGTTAAACTGTTGCTTATGGCGGTCTCTGTGAGCTTCTCAGCGACATTCAGCCAGCCAGGTATCCTGCCTGCAGTAGATGGAATGTGGCAATGGAACGCTGGCTGCGCGTGTCATAATAGGCTCTGAGCCTTTATATACCTGTGCACAGCAGCAGCCACCTTCAGTCTGCTGCTGGACAGCCAGCAGCAGCAGCAGCAGGAGAGGTATGTAATCAGGAGCCCTCCTGCTAAGGGTAGACAGCTGCTCGTTCCACCCCACCCCCCGCCTTAATTGGTTCTCCTCCCTTCCAACGGTGTTGAGGCGGGTGGGAACAGCAGGGGGTGAAGGTGCTGTGTTTAAAGAGGTGGAGTTATGCAGATCTAAAACGCGTGGATTGCAGCAGCAGCAAGCCGAAAAGTGCAGGCATGTAAGGGATCTAGAGGTTGACAACATGTCTTCTTAACGGGAGTCCAGGAGCTCATCTCCACAAATGGACTTTTCAGGATCCTTGGGTGGCTCCGTAGTTTGAAACCAATTCTGGTTATCGCTTCTCGGCCTTTTGGCAAGATCAGTGGTGGTTTTCTGCTGCTGGTGTTGTTTGGAGGGCAGTTGTGACTGGGGTTCCCCCTTGTGGGGCCCTAGTGTGCGATTGAGCGGCGATTGTGTTTATCTGCTGTAAAAATGGTGGAGAAAACACGTGGATTAGAGGACTCGGTCCGTCTGAAGGTGTCTGCAGGTCATGAAGGAGAAATCGGTTTGGACCAAGTTTGCGTTGATGTCTTGAAGAACATTAATGGCTTGAAGGTAACGGATGTATTGGCACTGCAGGATTTTCAGAAACAAGGAATTTATGATATCACTTTTGTTTCTTTGAGTATTTGCCAGAGAGTCTACATGGAGTTGGTACGAATGAAGGAAGAAAAGGAATTGAAATGCCTAGAGTTTATTGCACTGGAACCTCTGTTCCAGCAGACATATAAGTATGTGGTTGTGCACATGTATAACCCTAAAGTTCCGGATGAGACTGTTTCCAATTTTTTAGCTCGGTATTGTAGTGAGGTTAAATTTTTGTGAAGAATGAAGAACAAATACAATTATCTAAATGGCAAGAGGAGATATGTTGTAAAACTGAGACCGGATGATAGAGCTATTGGGGGTGCCAAGAGCATTCCTGCACAGTTTTCTATCGGAGGAGAAAGGGGATTTTGTTTTTATAATGGACAGATGGAATATTGTAGGAAGTGTCATGAGTTTGGACATGTTCAGAAAGATTGTCCAGTGCAAGGTGATGTTTGTAGAGGTTGTGGGAAATCTGGGCATGTTGCAAGTGGTTGCCCAATGAATAAGGTGTGTGATTTGTGTGGACATGCAGATCACCTTGCAAGGAAATGTAGATTGTGGGCTCAGATTCCTAGGTCACAGGTGGACGCTGAAGAGAGGCAGAAGAAGACTCGGCAGGAAAGTGGGGAGGAGGGCGAAGGCTCAGATTCAGAGGGGGAAAGCCAAAAACAAGATGGTGGTAGGGGAAGAGACCATGCGGTGCCCAAGATGGAGGAAAAGGGGCGGAGCCAGAAGAAAGTTGGTTTGAGGGAGGGGCTGGAAGTAATAAACAAAGTAGCTGATGTGCATGGCCCGGGTGATGGGATGGATTTGTCTAATATGGCGGAGTCAGTGAATCCTGTTTTGGGAAGAGATGGGGGTGAGGAAATGGAGGTTTTGGAGGAGGAGGATTCTGATTCGGATGGAACTATAACCCCTCAGCAGCGTGATAGGGTTAACAGTGATTGGAGTGAAAATGAGGAGGAAGATGATGGCAAGGAGGAGAGTTATGCCTCCGTGATTAAAAGAAGTAAGGTGGAGGGGTGTTGGTCTGGGGGGCAGGAAGATCCAGTCTCCCTAAGACCAGGTTATTCTAACAGGGACTCGAGTTCTGAGTCGCCTGATATACGTAGAAAAGTGGGTGGCAGGAGTGGGTTTTCTCCTGGTTCATGATGGATCGGGTATGGTGGAGATTTTTTCCTGTTGTTATGATGGCGTTGTGTGTTGCTTCTCTGAATGTACGAGGGATTGGTTCTGCTTGTAGGAGAGCAGGGATACTGGAGTACATTGAGAGTGTGAATGCAGATATTGTCTGTCTGCAGGAATGTGTAATTAAATCTGCCCCGCATGAGAGTGAGTGGAATAAGGGGCAATCTTTTTGGTCCCCATGCTCAGAAAACAGGAATGAAGGGGTGGGCATTTTACTGTGTAATTCCAGTCTAAAGGTTTTAGAGTTTAAAGTAATCATACCTGGGAGATGTTTGTTTTTATT
The DNA here is from genome assembly GCF_046119375.1 of Phyllobates terribilis. Lineage (NCBI taxonomy): Eukaryota > Metazoa > Chordata > Amphibia > Anura > Dendrobatidae > Phyllobates > Phyllobates terribilis. The sequence goes on along the minus strand of NW_027363467.1, from coordinate 24,549 downwards.
AGTGGATTTTTTAGGTCAGCGGGTACGGGTTTTTAATGTTTATGCCCCTGCTGATAAACAAGCAAGAGTTGGGTTTTTGGAGTCTCTAAAGTTGTTTTTACCAGGCAGAGACTTCACTATAGTGGCTGGAGATTTTAATTGTGTCAGATCCGCAAAAGATCGTAAGAGCTCTACGGAAGGTAGGACTGATGTTACGTCTAATATTTTAAATCAGATTGTGCAGGATTTACGCTACACGGATGCTGGTCTGATGGTTGGGCCAAGTGATAAGTTCACATACATATCAGATAGTGGACGTAGTGTTTCCCGAATTGACTATGTTTTTATGTCTGAAGGGATTAAGGTGGCCAAGTGCAATCACGTGATGACGACTTTTTCTGACCACAAGATGATAGTGGTAGATCTGTGTATAGCTGAGTCCCTGGCTTTTGGAAAGGGACTCTGGAAGCTGAACGTAAGCCTGCTGGAAGAGGAGAGTGTTAAGGTTGGTTTTAATAAAGTGTTTTTGTCTTGTGTGTCTGAACAGCACCTTTTTAAAGATTTGCTAGAGTGGTGGGACTGGGCTAAGGAGAAATTTGAATGTTATTTTAAAGGGGTGTGTTTTAGGAGAGCGAAAGCCAAAAGGGATCATGATGCTGCTGTTATTTCAAAATTGGAAGTACTCCATAAGTTTAAGAGAGCGGGGATGGAGGTGGATAAAGAGATTGCAGATTTGAAGGACGAACTGAAGAAGATACTTATTGAAAAAGGGAAGACTATTATGTTTAAGGCAAAAATAAAGCACATGGAGGAAAATGAGCAATGTTCGAGATACTTTTTTAAAAAATGTTTTAAACCTAAAGGGGTTTTTAAGTCTGTTTTTTCTCCTGCAGGGGAGGTATCTGGGGATGAGATGATTGGCAGTATTCTTTCCTTTTATGAAACACTCTTCTCTAACGATAGTAGAGCCAGTGATGCGGAAATTAATGATTATTGCAAAGTATTAACTAATAATATTCCTGAGGAGAAAATTGGGTTTTTAAGTGAGGAGGTTGGGAAAGATGAAATTAGACGGGCAGTGGATGGCTTGGCGAAAGGCAAGACGCCAGGCTGTGATGGTCTTCCTGCTGAATTTTATGTTAGATTTTGGGATATTATAGGTGTGGAGTTTTCCCGGGTGGTGCAATATGGTTTTACTCATGGGATTTTATCGGTTTCTATGCGTAGGGGGATTGTTACGCTGATTCATAAGAAAGGGGACATGAGGGATATTAAAAATTGGAGGCCCATAACATTGTTAAACAGTGATTACAAAATTATTTCTAAAATTGTGGCTGGTAGACTGGCAGATGTGATAGGTGATATGGTGGGGAAGTATCAGGCATGTGCAGTGCCTGGTAGGAAAATTTCAGATAATTTGCTGCTTCTAAGAGACTTAATTTATCAGGCTAATTTGAATAAGAATGCTCTTTTGTTACAGTCGGTGGACCTGGAGAAAGCCTTTGATAAAATATCACATAGATTTTTGTTCTCTGCTTTAAGTCACCTTGGTGTTCCGGATAAATTATTGATGGTCATTAAGAGTTTTTATTGTGGGGTCAGTAGCCAGATTTTAGTTAATGGGCATGTGAGTTCCAGTTTTAATATTTTATCGGGAGTTAGGCAGGGTTGTCCCCTGTCACCAATTCTTTTTATCTGTGTGGTGGAGGCCCTTTTAAAAAGTGTGCAAGTTGACAAGTGTGTGGCTGGTGTTTTTATTCCTGGGGGATCCGGGGGTCCAGTCAAGTCTTTAAGTTATATGGATGATATTGTTTTTACTTATGGTTCACAGGCGGATCTCAATAGAGTGAATTTGCACGTAAGGATTTTTTGTTGTGTGGCTGGTATGGCGGTGAATTGGGGAAAGTGCCAACTTTGTAACTTTGGGAGGCAGGTTGAGGTTAACGTGGCAGGAGTGGAGAGTAGGGAGGAAATTGAGGTTCTTGGTGTCATCTTTGAGAAGGAACTGAAAGGGAAAAGCAGCCTGAAGATTCTAGAAGACAAAATGGATCAGAAGTTGAACTTTTGGAAACTAAGGAACCTGTCGCTGAGAGGGAAAGTGCTGGTAATCAAGTCTGTGATTCTCCCGCTTCTGCTGTACACTGCTTTGATTTTCCCACCTGCTGTGCTTTGGACAAAGAGAGTGACAAGGAAACTGTTTGTGTTTTTTTGGGGATCCAAAATGGAGAAACTAAGAAGAGGAATGGTTATGTGTTCTGTGGAAAATGGGGGTTGTGATTTTCCTAACATTGACTTATTTTTAAGAATGCATTATTTTTTGAACATTTATAAATTATCCCAGTGCAATAACAGGACTGCGGACATGTGCAAATATTTAGCAGGACGGCTTTTCCAGAAATGGAGCTGGTGTGAGAAGGATTTAAGAAAACCAGTTTCGTTTGTGATACCGTTTTTTTATGTGGTGCTTAGGTCCTTCTATGATCAAAATGGGATAAGCTCCATGGTTAGACCGGACAAAAAACTGATTGTCTCAGGTATTAAGAAGAAGGAGATGTTATGTGATGTGCCGTTTTGTAATAATGCACAGTCTGGACAGGTGTGGAAGCTTTTTTTCATGCGTGGAATCAGCAACAGACAGAAGGATGTAACCTGGATGGCGTTGCATGGATGCTTGCCAACAAGGGCTTTTTTGAATGACCGGGGGATAAAAGTTCAAGAACTATGTCCTAGGGAAGGTTGCAATAAGGTGGAAACAATACAGCATATTTTTTGGGACTGTTTTTTTGCTAAAAAAGTTTTTACCTTGTTGTCACGTATGTTTGTTGCTTTAGTTGGTTTTCATTGTTTCGATTTTGAAAGGATTTTAATAGGTCAAGATTTTAAGTACTCGCAAAGGAAGCGGGCAAGCTGGATTATTTTTGTCATATATAAAGAGGTTTTATGGGACGTTCGGAATTTGGTGATTTTTAAAAAGATTGTTTTTTCCCCCATGGAATGCAGAAAGATTTTTCTTGCTAGACTGTTTTATGCCTATTTATTGGATAAAAAGAAGTATGGTGAGACAGCAGCAGAAGCACTCTGGAACTTTTCACATTGGACTTCTTACAGTAAGTAACAGTTAATTGCAGGGTTGTGTTTTTTGGGATTTTGTTTTTGTTTTTCCGAATGATGATTTGAGAACCCGTTATGTGAATATGCGCTATGATGCATAAATTAATGTGGGTCTTAATCTGAGGAAAAAAAAAATTCTGTTCTTATCAGTTTAATATCTGATACGTCCCCTATCTGGGGACCATATATTAAATGGATTTTTAGAACAGGGAGATGGAAAAAGAGCTTGCTCTGTCCACTCCACGCATTGACCTGGTATTGCAGTATCTCCAGGACTGGTGCACCCCTTCTTTAATGCAGTTTCTAAAATCAGAAAGAATTGAATTCAATGCTTTTTGTTCATTTTGCTTGTTTGTCGGATTTTGGGATGGACTCTTTGGCTTTGCTTTTCTTCTCCTCATTGGATTTTTCATGTTAAAAGTTGCAGAAGCCAGATGACAAGCTCATTTTGGTTCAACTTCAGCAACTGTGCATTGCATTGCCATGTAATGTAATGTAATGCAATGCTATCTATCTAGCTCTCCCTCTATACTTCCTTTTGGATAAACAGACATATTAGGCAAGCATTTTGGAGCTTTCACCTAAATAACTACAGGTGGTGAGATAAGCTGCACAATATAATTGACCTTTCAGTATATTGTTGCACACACACCATCTATTTAGCAAATGCCCTTGTTATCAACAGCAGCCTTTTAAACTCACCTGAGCTAACAGGTATGTGAGCTGGTTACTCTGCTGCGCTTAAAATTTCTTTTTTGGTTTGCTACAATGCCTTTTCTGAAACGTTGTCTCCCTCTGCTGGAACACTGACTTCTTTCATTTAATGCATGCAGACTATAAAAGAGAAACCAACCCAAAAAGTTTGGTTGATTAGTCTGTGGCATTCTTTTAAACTGTTGCTTATGGCGGTCTCTGTGAGCTTCTCAGTGACATTCAGCCATCCAGGTATCCCGCCTGCAGTAGACGGAATGTGGCAATGGAACGCTGGCTGCGCGTGTCATAATAGGCTCTGAGCCTTTATATACCTGCGCACAGCAGCAGCCACCTTCAGTCTGCTGCTGGACAGCCAGCAGCAGCAGCAGCAGGAGAGGTAATTAATCAGCAACCCTCCTGCTAAGGGTAGACAGCTGCTCGTTCCACCCCCCCCCCGCCTTAATTGGTTCTCCTCCCTTCCAACGGTGTTGAGGCGGGTGGGAACAGCCGGGGGTTGAGGGTACTGTGCTAAAAGAGGTGGAGTTATGCAGATCTAAAACGCGTGGATTGCAGCAGCAGCAAGCCGAAAAGTGCAGGCATGTGAGGGATCTAGAGGTTGACAGCATGTCTTCTTAACGGGAGTCCAGGTGGCCATCTCCACAAATGGACTTTTCAGAATCCTTGGGTGGCACCGTAGTCGCAAACCAATTCTGGTTATCGCTTCTCGGCCTTTTGGCTAAGATCAAGTGTAGTATCTGTTCTTATCAGTTTAATATCTGATACGTCCCCTATCTGGGGACCATATATTAAATGGATTTTTAGAACAGGGAGATGGAAAAAGAGCTTGCTCTGTCCACTCCACGCATTGACCTGGTATTGCAGTATCTCCAGGACCGGTGCACCCCTTCTTTAATGCAGTTTCTAAAATCAGAAAGAATTGAATTCAATGCTTTTTGTTCATTTTGCTTGTTTGTCGGATTTTGGGATGGACTCTTTGGCTTTGCTTTTCTTCTCCTCATTGGATTTTTCATGTTAAAAGTTGCAGAAGCCAGATGACAAGCTCATTTTGGTTCAACTTCAGCAACTGTGCATTGCATTGCCATGTAATGTAATGTAATGCAATGCTATCTATCTAGCTCTCCCTCTATACTTCCTTTTGGATAAACAGACATATTAGGCAAGCATTTTGGAGCTTTCACCTAAATAACTACAGGTGGTGAGATAAGCTGCACAATATAATTGACCTTTCAGTATATTGTTGCACACACACCATCTATTTAGCAAATGCCCTTGTTATCAACAGCAGCCTTTTAAACTCACCTGAGCTAACAGGTATGTGAGCTGGTTACTCTGCTGCGCTTAAAATTTCTTTTTTGGTTTGCTACAATGCCTTTTCTGAAACGTTGTCTCCCTCTGCTGGAACACTGACTTCTTTCATTTAATGCCTGCAGACTATAAAAGAGAAACCAACCCAAAAAGTTTGGTTGATTAGTCTGTGGCATTCTTTTAAACTGTTGCTTATGGCGGTCTCTGTGAGCTTCTCAGTGACATTCAGCCATCCAGGTATCCCGCCTGCAGTAGACGGAATGTGGCAATGGAACGCTGGCTGCGCGTGTCATAATAGGCTCTGAGCCTTTATATACCTGCGCACAGCAGCAGCCACCTTCAGTCTGCTGCTGGACAGCCAGCAGCAGCAGCAGCAGGAGAGGTACTTAATCAGCAACCCTCCTGCTAAGGGTAGACGGCTGCTCGTTCCACCCCCCCCCCGCCTTAATTGGTTCTCCTCCCTTCCAACGGTGTTGAGGCGGGTGGGAACAGCCGGGGGTTGAGGGTACTGTGCTAAAAGAGGTGGAGTTATGCAGATCTAAAACGCGTGGATTGCAGCAGCAGCAAGCCGAAAAGTGCAGGCATGTGAGGGATCTAGAGGTTGACAGCATGTCTTCTTAACGGGAGTCCAGGTGGCCATCTCCACAAATGGACTTTTCAGAATCCTTGGGTGGCACCGTAGTCGGAAACCAATTCTGGTTATCGCTTCTCGGCCTTTTGGCTAAGATCAAGTGTAGTATCTGTTCTTATCAGTTTAATATCTGATACGTCCCCTATCTGGGGACCATATATTAAATGGATTTTTAGAACAGGGAGATGGAAAAAGAGCTTGCTCTGTCCATTCCACGCATTGACCTGGTATTGCAGTATCTCCAGGACCGGTGCACCCCTTCTTTAATGCAGTTTCTAAAATCAGAAAGAATTGAATTCAATGCTTTTTGTTCATTTTGCTTGTTTGTCGGATTTTGGGATGGACTCTTTGGCTTTGCTTTTCTTCTCCTCATTGGATTTTTCATGTTAAAAGTTGCAGAAGCCAGATGACAAGCTCATTTTGGTTCAACTTCAGCAACTGTGCATTGCATTGCCATGTAATGTAATGTAATGCAATGCTATCTATCTAGCTCTCCCTCTATACTTCCTTTTGGATAAACAGACATATTAGGCAAGCATTTTGGAGCTTTCACCTAAATAACTACAGGTGGTGAGATAAGCTGCACAATATAATTGACCTTTCAGTATATTGTTGCACACACACCATCTATTTAGCAAATGCCCTTGTTATCAACAGCAGCCTTTTAAACTCACCTGAGCTAACAGGTATGTGAGCTGGTTACTCTGCTGCGCTTAAAATTTCTTTTTTGGTTTGCTACAATGCCTTTTCTGAAACGTTGTCTCCCTCTGCTGGAACACTGACTTCTTTCATTTAATGCCTGCAGACTATAAAAGAGAAACCAACCCAAAAAGTTTGGTTGATTAGTCTGTGGCATTCTTTTAAACTGTTGCTTATGGCGGTCTCTGTGAGCTTCTCAGTGACATTCAGCCATCCAGGTATCCCGCCTGCAGTAGACGGAATGTGGCAATGGAACGCTGGCTGCGCGTGTCATAATAAGCTCTGAGCCTTTATATACCTGCGCACAGCAGCAGCCACCTTCAGTCTGCTGCTGGACAGCCAGCAGCAGCAGCAGCAGCAGAGGTAATTAATCAGCAACCCTCCTGCTAAGGGTAGACAGCTGCTCGTTCCACCCCCCCCCCGCCTTAATTGGTTCTCCTCCCTTCCAACGGTGTTGAGGCGGGTGGGAACAGCCGGGGGTTGAGGGTACTGTGCTAAAAGAGGTGGAGTTATGCAGATCTAAAACGCGTGGATTGCAGCAGCAGCAAGCCGAAAAGTGCAGGCATGTGAGGGATCTAGAGGTTGACAGCATGTCTTCTTAACGGGAGTCCAGGTGGCCATCTCCACAAATGGACTTTTCAGAATCCTTGGGTGGCACCGTAGTCGCAAACCAATTCTGGTTATCGCTTCTCGGCCTTTTGGCTAAGATCAAGTGTAGTATCTGTTCTTATCAGTTTAATATCTGATACGTCCCCTATCTGGGGACCATATATTAAATGGATTTTTAGAACAGGGAGATGGAAAAAGAGCTTGCTCTGTCCACTCCACGCATTGACCTGGTATTGCAGTATCTCCAGGACCGGTGCACCCCTTCTTTAATGCAGTTTCTAAAATCAGAAAGAATTGAATTCAATGCTTTTTGTTCATTTTGCTTGTTTGTCGGATTTTGGGATGGACTCTTTGGCTTTGCTTTTCTTCTCCTCATTGGATTTTTCATGTTAAAAGTTGCAGAAGCCAGATGACAAGCTCATTTTGGTTCAACTTCAGCAACTGTGCATTGCATTGCCATGTAATGTAATGTAATGCAATGCTATCTATCTAGCTCTCCCTCTATACTTCCTTTTGGATAAACAGACATATTAGGCAAGCATTTTGGAGCTTTCACCTAAATAACTACAGGTGGTGAGATAAGCTGCACAATATAATTGACCTTTCAGTATATTGTTGCACACACACCATCTATTTAGCAAATGCCCTTGTTATCAACAGCAGCCTTTTAAACTCACCTGAGCTAACAGGTATGTGAGCTGGTTACTCTGCTGCGCTTAAAATTTCTTTTTTGGTTTGCTACAATGCCTTTTCTGAAACGTTGTCTCCCTCTGCTGGAACACTGACTTCTTTCATTTAATGCCTGCAGACTATAAAAGAGAAACCAACCCAAAAAGTTTGGTTGATTAGTCTGTGGCATTCTTTTAAACTGTTGCTTATGGCGGTCTCTGTGAGCTTCTCAGTGACATTCAGCCATCCAGGTATCCCGCCTGCAGTAGACGGAATGTGGCAATGGAACGCTGGCTGCGCGTGTCATAATAAGCTCTGAGCCTTTATATACCTGCGCACAGCAGCAGCCACCTTCAGTCTGCTGCTGGACAGCCAGCAGCAGCAGCAGCAGGAGAGGTAATTAATCAGCAACCCTCCTGCTAAGGGTAGACAGCTGCTCGTTCCACCCCCCCCCCCCGCCTTAATTGGTTCTCCTCCCTTCCAACGGTGTTGAGGCGGGTGGGAACAGCCGGGGGTTGAGGGTACTGTGCTAAAAGAGGTGGAGTTATGCAGATCTAAAACGCGTGGATTGCAGCAGCAGCAAGCCGAAAAGTGCAGGCATGTGAGGGATCTAGAGGTTGACAGCATGTCTTCTTAACGGGAGTCCAGGTGGCCATCTCCACAAATGGACTTTTCAGAATCCTTGGGTGGCACCGTAGTCGGAAACCAATTCTGGTTATCGCTTCTCGGCCTTTTGGCTAAGATCAAGTGTAGTATCTGTTCTTATCAGTTTAATATCTGATACGTCCCCTATCTGGGGACCATATATTAAATGGATTTTTAGAACAGGGAGATGGAAAAAGAGCTTGCTCTGTCCACTCCACGCATTGACCTGGTATTGCAGTATCTCCAGGACCGGTGCACCCCTTCTTTAATGCAGTTTCTAAAATCAGAAAGAATTGAATTCAATGCTTTTTGTTCATTTTGCTTGTTTGTCGGATTTTGGGATGGACTCTTTGGCTTTGCTTTTCTTCTCCTCATTGGATTTTTCATGTTAAAAGTTGCAGAAGCCAGATGACAAGCTCATTTTGGTTCTACTTCAGCAACTGTGCATTGCATTGCCATGTAATGTAATGTAATGCAATGCTATCTATCTAGCTCTCCCTCTATACTTCCTTTTGGATAAACAGACATATTAGGCAAGCATTTTGGAGCTTTCACCTAAATAACTACAGGTGGTGAGATAAGCTGCACAATATAATTGACCTTTCAGTATATTGTTGCACACACACCATCTATTTAGCAAATGCCCTTGTTATCAACAGCAGCCTTTTAAACTCACCTGAGCTAACAGGTATGTGAGCTGGTTACTCTGCTGCGCTTAAAATTTCTTTTTTGGTTTGCTACAATGCCTTTTCTGAAACGTTGTCTCCCTCTGCTGGAACACTGACTTCTTTCATTTAATGCCTGCAGACTATAAAAGAGAAACCAACCCAAAAAGTTTGGTTGATTAGTCTGTGGCATTCTTTTAAACTGTTGCTTATGGCGGTCTCTGTGAGCTTCTCAGTGACATTCAGCCATCCAGGTATCCCGCCTGCAGTAGACGGAATGTGGCAATGGAACGCTGGCTGCGCGTGTCATAATAGGCTCTGAGCCTTTATATACCTGCGCACAGCAGCAGCCACCTTCAGTCTGCTGCTGGACAGCCAGCAGCAGCAGCAGCAGGAGAGGTAATTAATCAGCAACCCTCCTGCTAAGGGTAGACAGCTGCTCGTTCCACCCCCCCCCGCCTTAATTGGTTCTCCTCCCTTCCAACGGTGTTGAGGCGGGTGGGAACAGCCGGGGGTTGAGGGTACTGTGCTAAAAGAGGTGGAGTTATGCAGATCTAAAACGCGTGGATTGCAGCAGCAGCAAGCCGAAAAGTGCAGGCATGTGAGGGATCTAGAGGTTGACAGCATGTCTTCTTAACGGGAGTCCAGGTGGCCATCTCCACAAATGGACTTTTCAGAATCCTTGGGTGGCACCGTAGTCGGAAACCAATTCTGGTTATCGCTTCTCGGCCTTTTGGCTAAGATCAAGTGTAGTATCTGTTCTTATCAGTTTAATATCTGATACGTCCCCTATCTGGGGACCATATATTAAATGGATTTTTAGAACAGGGAGATGGAAAAAGAGCTTGCTCTGTTCACTCCACGCATTGACCTGGTATTGCAGTATCTCCAGGACCGGTGCACCCCTTCTTTAATGCAGTTTCTAAAATCAGAAAGAATTGAATTCAATGCTTTTTGTTCATTTTGCTTGTTTGTCGGATTTTGGGATGGACTCTTTGGCTTTGCTTTTCTTCTCCTCATTGGATTTTTCATGTTAAAAGTTGCAGAAGCCAGATGACAAGCTCATTTTGGTTCAACTTCAGCAACTGTGCATTGCATTGCCATGTAATGTAATGTAATGCAATGCTATCTATCTAGCTCTCCCTCTATACTTCCTTTTGGATAAACAGACATATTAGGCAAGCATTTTGGAGCTTTCACCTAAATAACTACAGGTGGTGAGATAAGCTGCACAATATAATTGACCTTTCAGTATATTGTTGCACACACACCATCTATTTAGCAAATGCCCTTGTTATCAACAGCAGCCTTTTAAACTCACCTGAGCTAACAGGTATGTGAGCTGGTTACTCTGCTGCGCTTAAAATTTCTTTTTTGGTTTGCTACAATGCCTTTTCTGAAACGTTGTCTCCCTCTGCTGGAACACTGACTTCTTTCATTTAATGCCTGCAGACTATAAAAGAGAAACCAACCCAAAAAGTTTGGTTGATTAGTCTGTGGCATTCTTTTAAACTGTTGCTTATGGCGGTCTCTGTGAGCTTCTCAGTGACATTCAGCCATCCAGGTATCCCGCCTGCAGTAGACGGAATGTGGCAATGGAACGCTGGCTGCGCGTGTCATAATAGGCTCTGAGCCTTTATATACCTGCGCACAGCAGCAGCCACCTTCAGCCAGCAGCAGCAGCAGCAGGAGAGGTAATTAATCAGCAGCCCTCCTGCTAAGGGTAGACAGCTGCTCGTTCCACCCCCCCCCCCCCGCCTTAATTGGTTCTCCTCCCTTCCAATGGTGTTGAGGCGGGTGGGAACAGCCGGGGGTTGAGGGTACTGTGCTAAAAGAGGTGGAGTTATGCAGATCTAAAACGCGTGGATTGCAGCAGCAGCAAGCCGAAAAGTGCAGGCATGTGAGGGATCTAGAGGTTGACAGCATGTCTTCTTAACGGGAGTCCAGGTGGCCATCTCCACAAATGGACTTTTCAGAATCCTTGGGTGGCACCGTAGTCGGAAACCAATTCTGGTTATCGCTTCTCGGCCTTTTGGCTAAGATCAAGTGTAGTATCTGTTCTTATCAGTTTAATATCTGATACGTCCCCTATCTGGGGACCATATATTAAATGGATTTTTAGAACAGGGAGATGGAAAAAGAGCTTGCTCTGTCCACTCCACGCATTGACCTGGTATTGCAGTATCTCCAGGACCGGTGCACCCCTTCTTTAATGCAGTTTCTAAAATCAGAAAGAATTGAATTCAATGCTTTTTGTTCATTTTGCTTGTTTGTCGGATTTTGGGATGGACTCTTTGGCTTTGCTTTTCTTCTCCTCATTGGATTTTTCATGTTAAAAGTTGCAGAAGCCAGATGACAAGCTCATTTTGGTTCAACTTCAGCAACTGTGCATTGCATTGCCATGTAATGTAATGTAATGCAATGCTATCTATCTAGCTCTATATCTATACTTCCTTTTGGATAAACAGACATATTAGGCAAGCATTTTGGAGCTTTCACCTAAATAACTACAGGTGGTGAGATAAGCTGCACAATATAATTGACCTTTCAGTATATTGTTGCACACACACCATCTATTTAGCAAATGCCCTTGTTATCAACAGCAGCCTTTTAAACTCACCTGAGCTAACAGGTATGTGAGCTGGTTACTCTGCTGCGCTTAAAATTTCTTTTTTGGTTTGCTACAATGCCTTTTCTGAAACGTTGTCTCCCTCTGCTGGAACACTGACTTCTTTCATTTAATGCCTGCAGACTATAAAAGAGAAACCAACCCAAAAAGTTTGGTTGATTAGTCTGTGGCATTCTTTTAAACTGTTGCTTATGGCGGTCTCTGTGAGCTTCTCAGTGACATTCAGCCATCCAGGTATCCCGCCTGCAGTAGACGGAATGTGGCAATGGAACGCTGGCTGCGCGTGTCATAATAGGCTCTGAGCCTTTATATACCTGCGCACAGCAGCAGCCACCTTCAGTCTGCTGCTGGACAGCCAGCAGCAGCAGCAGCAGGAGTGGTAATTAATCAGCAACCCTCCTGCTAAGGGTAGACAGCTGCTCGTTCCACCCCCCCCCCCCGCCTTAATTGGTTCTCCTCCCTTCCAACGGTGTTGAGGCGGGTGGGAACAGCCGGGGGTTGAGGGTACTGTGCTAAAAGAGGTGGAGTTATGCAGATCTAAAACGCGTGGATTGCAGCAGCAGCAAGCCGAAAAGTGCAGGCATGTGAGGGATCTAGAGGTTGACAGCATGTCTTCTTAACGGGAGTCCAGGTGGCCATCTCCACAAATGGACTTTTCAGAATCCTTGGGTGGCATCGTAGTCGGAAACCAATTCTGGTTATCGCTTCTCGGCCTTTTGGCTAAGATCAAGTGTAGTATCTGTTCTTATCAGTTTAATATCTGATACGTCCGCTATCTGGGGACCATATATTAAATGGATTTTTAGAACAGGGAGATGGAAAAAGAGCTTGCTCTGTCCACTCCACGCATTGACCTGGTATTGCAGTATCTCCAGGACCGGTGCACCCCTTCTTTAATGCAGTTTCTAAAATCAGAAAGAATTGAATTCAATGCTTTTTGTTCATTTTGCTTGTTTGTCGGATTTTGGGATGGACTCTTTGGCTTTGCTTTTCTTCTCCTCATTGGATTTTTCATGTTAAAAGTTGCAGAAGCCAGATGACAAGCTCATTTTGGTTCAACTTCAGCAACTGTGCATTGCATTGCCATGTAATGTAATGTAATGCAATGCTATCTATCTAGCTCTCCCTCTATACTTCCTTTTGGATAAACAGACATATTAGGCAAGCATTTTGGAGCTTTCACCTAAATAACTACAGGTGGTGAGATAAGCTGCACAATATAATTGACCTTTCAGTATATTGTTGCACACACACCATCTATTTAGCAAATGCCCTTGTTATCAACAGCAGCCTTTTAAACTCACCTGAGCTAACAGGTATGTGAGCTGGTTACTCTGCTGCGCTTAAAATTTCTTTTTTGGTTTGCTACAATGCCTTTTCTGAAACGTTGTCTCCCTCTGCTGGAACACTGACTTCTTTCATTTAATGCCTGCAGACTATAAAAGAGAAACCAACCCAAAAAGTTTGGTTGATTAGTCTGTGGCATTCTTTTAAACTGTTGCTTATGGCGGTCTCTGTGAGCTTCTCAGTGACATTCAGCCATCCAGGTATCCCGCCTGCAGTAGACGGAATGTGGCAATGGAATGCTGGCTGCGCGTGTCATAATAGGCTCTGAGCCTTTATATACCTGCGCACAGCAGCAGCCACCTTCAGTCTGCTGCTGGACAGCCAGCAGCAGCAGCAGCAGGAGAGGTAATTAATCAGCAACCCTCCTGCTAAGGGTAGACAGCTGCTCGTTCCACCCCCCCCCCGCCTTAATTGGTTCTCCTCCCTTCCAACGGTGTTGAGGCGGGTGGGAACAGCCGGGGGTTGAGGGTACTGTGCTAAAAGAGGTGGAGTTATGCAGATCTAAAACGCGTGGATTGCAGCAGCAGCAAGCCGAAAAGTGCAGGCATGTGAGGGATCTAGAGGTTGACAGCATGTCTTCTTAACGGGAGTCCAGGTGGCCATCTCCACAAATGGACTTTTCAGAATCCTTGGGTGGCACCGTAGTCGGAAACCAATTCTGGTTATCGCTTCTCGGCCTTTTGGCTAAGATCAAGTGTAGTATCTTTCGAAAAGGCGGTTTTGGATGTTGGCCGCCCTAGTAGATTGATACATTATGCACACTGGGGTTTAGGCGCTTGTTAGTACGCCAGGTGGCTAATATAGTCATCTGGTGGAAAGCATGGCCCCCCAGGATCGACGCCATTGGGCCGGGGAAGATCGAAAGCCCGAAGTGTGAAGTGCCCCAGGAGTGGTGACCCTGGGGTGCCTTAACTCACTGGGATTGGGAACCCCACTTGAGTTTATGGCACATTTGCACAAGCACTTCAAATTTTCTTTCTTCGCACACACCCTTATTCCGGGCCTTCTGGCCTTAGGATGGGGAATTTTTCAATTCCCGGTTGAAGGTCCGGGCAGTATTATACTGTGAAACCTTCACTATTTATTTAATTTCTTTGTCACTGTGTGTCCACTTATTCACGTGTGTCACGGCCTACTAGGATTTTGTCGGGATGCGGTTCCCTTACGGGTTCCTCTCTTGGCAGGTCTAGGGGGGGAGTGTGTGGCCATCAGGTTCCGCTCCCCCCTGAACCCCCCTGGCTCTCCTCTTTCGGGAGGAGAGCGTTGTTGGCTCCCCTCTTCCGGGAGGGGAGCACAGTCTTTGGCTCCCAGTGCCTTGCTCGGGTGAGAACTCGGGCAGGTGCTGGGGGTATGATTGGGTCGCCTCTGGCTTCGGCTGGAGGTGGCTTTTTGTCCCTGTTCCTCGCTGTGGCCTTTTGGCTCGGAGGGACGGGGAATGGTTTGGGGGACCCTTCTCCTTTTGGAGAGGGTTTCAAGAAGACCAGCATCCTAGTGCACTTTTTTTGTGGCACTTGTCACTTTTTTAAGCGCACTCGGGTTTTGTACACGAATTCGGGCTTTCAAAAAAAAAAAAAAATCTGTTCTTATCAGTTTAATATCTGATACGTCCCCTATCTGGGGACCATATATTAAATGGATTTTTAGAACAGGGAGATGGAAAAAGAGCTTGCTCTGTCCACTCCACGCATTGACCTGGTATTGCAGTATCTCCAGGACCGGTGCACCCCTTCTTTAATGCAGTTTCTAAAATCAGAAAGAATTGAATTCAATGCTTTTTGTTCATTTTGCTTGTTTGTCGGATTTTGGGATGGACTCTTTGGCTTTGCTTTTCTTCTCCTCATTGGATTTTTCATGTTAAAAGTTGCAGAAGCCAGATGACAAGCTCATTTTGGTTCAACTTCAGCAACTGTGCATTGCATTGCCATGTAATGTAATGTAATGCAATGCTATCTATCTAGCTCTCCCTCTATACTTCCTTTTGGATAAACAGACATATTAGGCAAGCATTTTGGAGCTTTCACCTAAATAACTACAGGTGGTGAGATAAGCTGCACAATATAATTGACCTTTCAGTATATTGTTGCACACACACCATCTATTTAGCAAATGCCCTTGTTATCAACAGCAGCCTTTTAAACTCACCTGAGCTAACAGGTATGTGAGCTGGTTACTCTGCTGCGCTTAAAATTTCTTTTTTGGTTTGCTACAATGCCTTTTCTGAAACGTTGTCTCCCTCTGCTGGAACACTGACTTCTTTCATTTAATGCCTGCAGACTATAAAAGAGAAACCAACCCAAAAAGTTTGGTTGATTAGTCTGTGGCATTCTTTTAAACTGTTGCTTAAGGCGGTCTCTGTGAGCTTCTCAGTGACATTCAGCCATCCAGGTATCCCGCCTGCAGTAGACGGAATGTGGCAATGGAACGCTGGCTGCGCGTGTCATAATAGGCTCTGAGCCTTTATATACCTGCGCACAGCAGCAGCCACCTTCAGTCTGCTGCTGGACAGCCAGCAGCAGCAGCAGCAGGAGAGGTAATTAATCAGCAACCCTCCTGCTAAGGGTAGACAGCTGCTCGTTCCACCCCCCCCCCGCCTTAATTGGTTCTCCTCCCTTCCAACGGTGTTGAGGCGGGTGGGAACAGCCGGGGGTTGAGGGTACTGTGCTAAAAGAGGTGGAGTTATGCAGATCTAAAACGCGTGGATTGCAGCAGCAGCAAGCCGAAAAGTGCAGGCATGTGAGGGATCTAGAGGTTGACAGCATGTCTTCTTAACGGGAGTCCAGGTGGCCATCTCCACAAATGGACTTTTCAGAATCCTTGGGTGGCACCGTAGTCGGAAACCAATTCTGGTTATCGCTTCTCGGCCTTTTGTCTAAGATCAAGTGTAGTATCTGTTCTTATCAGTTTAATATCTGATACGTCCCCTATCTGGGGACCATATATTAAATGGATTTTTAGAACAGGGAGATGGAAAAAGAGCTTGCTCTGTTCACTCCACGCATTGACCTGGTATTGCAGTATCTCCAGGACCGGTGCACCCCTTCTTTAATGCAGTTTCTAAAATCAGAAAGAATTGAATTCAATGCTTTTTGTTCATTTTGCTTGTTTGTCGGATTTTGGGATGGACTCTTTGGCTTTGCTTTTCTTCTCCTCATTGGATTTTTCATGTTAAAAGTTGCAGAAGCCAGATGACAAGCTCATTTTGGTTCAACTTCAGCAACTGTGCATTGCATTGCCATGTAATGTAATGTAATGCAATGCTATCTATCTAGCTCTCCCTCTATACTTCCTTTTGGATAAACAGACATATTAGGCAAGCATTTTGGAGCTTTCACCTAAATAACTACAGGTGGTGAGATAAGCTGCACAATATAATTGACCTTTCAGTATATTGTTGCACACACACCATCTATTTAGCAAATGCCCTTGTTATCAACAGCAGCCTTTTAAACTCACCTGAGCTAACAGGTATGTGAGCTGGTTACTCTGCTGCGCTTAAAATTTCTTTTTTGGTTTGCTACAATGCCTTTTCTGAAACGTTGTCTCCCTCTGCTGGAACACTGACTTCTTTCATTTAATGCCTGCAGACTATAAAAGAGAAACCAACCTAAAAAGTTTGGTTGATTAGTCTGTGGCATTCTTTTAAACTGTTGCTTATGGCGGTCTCTGTGAGCTTCTCAGTGACATTCAGCCATCCAGGTATCCCGCCTGCAGTAGACGGAATGTGGCAATGGAACGCTGGCTGCGCGTGTCATAATAGGGTCTGAGCCTTTATATACCTGCGCACAGCAGCAGCCACCTTCAGTCTGCTGCTGGACAGCCAGCAGCAGCAGCAGCAGGAGAGGTAATTAATCAGCAGCCCTCCTGCTAAGGGTAGACAGCTGCTCGTTCCACCCCCCCCCCCCCGCCTTAATTGGTTCTCCTCCCTTCCAACGGTGTTGAGGCGGGTGGGAACAGCCGGGGGTTGAGGGTACTGTGCTAAAAGAGGTGGAGTTATGCAGATCTAAAACGCGTGGATTGCAGCAGCAGCAAGCCGAAAAGTGCAGGCATGTGAGGGATCTAGAGGTTGACAGCATGTCTTCTTAACGGGAGTCCAGGTGGCCATCTCCACAAATGGACTTTTCAGAATCCTTGGGTGGCATCGTAGTCGGAAACCAATTCTGGTTATCGCTTCTCGGCCTTTTGGCTAAGATCAAGTGTAGTATCTGTTCTTATCAGTTTAATATCTGATACGTCCGCTATCTGGGGACCATATATTAAATGGATTTTTAGAACAGGGAGATGGAAAAAGAGCTTGCTCTGTCCACTCCACGCATTGACCTGGTATTGCAGTATCTCCAGGACCGGTGCACCCCTTCTTTAATGCAGTTTCTAAAATCAGAAAGAATTGAATTCAATGCTTTTTGTTCATTTTGCTTGTTTGTCGGATTTTGGGATGGACTCTTTGGCTTTGCTTTTCTTCTCCTCATTGGATTTTTCATGTTAAAAGTTGCAGAAGCCAGATGACAAGCTCATTTTGGTTCAACTTCAGCAACTGTGCATTGCATTGCCATGTAATGTAATGTAATGCAATGCTATCTATCTAGCTCTCCCTCTATACTTCCTTTTGGATAAACAGACATATTAGGCAAGCATTTTGGAGCTTTCACCTAAATAACTACAGGTGGTGAGATAAGCTGCACAATATAATTGACCTTTCAGTATATTGTTGCACACACACCATCTATTTAGCAAATGCCCTTGTTATCAACAGCAGCCTTTTAAACTCACCTGAGCTAACAGGTATGTGAGCTGGTTACTCTGCTGCGCTTAAAATTTCTTTTTTGGTTTGCTACAATGCCTTTTCTGAAACGTTGTCTCCCTCTGCTGGAACACTGACTTCTTTCATTTAATGCCTGCAGACTATAAAAGAGAAACCAACCCAAAAAGTTTGGTTGATTAGTCTGTGGCATTCTTTTAAACTGTTGCTTATGGCGGTCTCTGTGAGCTTCTCAGTGACATTCAGCCATCCAGGTATCCCGCCTGCAGTAGACGGAATGTGGCAATGGAACGCTGGCTGCGCGTGTCATAATAGGCTCTGAGCCTTTATATACCTGCGCACAGCAGCAGCCACCTTCAGTCTGCTGCTGGACAGCCAGCAGCAGCAGCAGCAGGAGAGGTAATTAATCAGCAACCCTCCTGCTAAGGGTAGACAGCTGCTCGTTCCACCCCCCCCCCGCCTTAATTGGTTCTCCTCCCTTCCAACGGTGTTGAGGCGGGTGGGAACAGCCGGGGGTTGAGGGTACTGTGCTAAAAGAGGTGGAGTTATGCAGATCTAAAACGCGTGGATTGCAGCAGCAGCAAGCCGAAAAGTGCAGGCATGTGAGGGATCTAGAGGTTGACAGCATGTCTTCTTAACGGGAGTCCAGGTGGCCATCTCCACAAATGGACTTTTCAGAATCCTTGGGTGGCACCGTAGTCGGAAACCAATTCTGGTTATCGCTTCTCGGCCTTTTGGCTAAGATCAAGTGTAGTATCTTTCGAAAAGGCGGTTTTGGATGTTGGCCGCCCTAGTAGATTGATACATTATGCACACTGGGGTTTAGGCGCTTGTTAGTACGCCAGGTGGCTAATATAGTCATCTGGTGGAAAGCATGGCCCCCCAGGATCGACGCCATTGGGCCGGGGAAGATCGAAAGCCCGAAGTGTGAAGTGCCCCAGGAGTGGTGACCCTGGGGTGCCTTAACTCACTGGGATTGGGAACCCCACTTGAGTTTATGGCACATTTGCACAAGCACTTCAAATTTTCTTTCTTCGCACACACCCTTATTCCGGGCCTTCTGGCCTTAGGATGGGGAATTTTTCAATTCCCGGTCGAAGGTCCGGGCAGTATTATACTGTGAAACCTTCACTATTTATTTAATTTCTTTGTCACTGTGTGTCCACTTATTCACGTGTGTCACGGCCTACTAGGATTTTGTCGGGATGCGGTTCCCTTACGGGTTCCTCTCTTGGCAGGTCTAGGGGGGGAGTGTGTGGCCATCAGGTTCCGCTCCCCCCTGAACCCCCCTGGCTCTCCTCTTTCGGGAGGAGAGCGTTGTTGGCTCCCCTCTTCCGGGAGGGGAGCACAGTCTTTGGCTCCCAGTGCCTTGCTCGGGTGAGAACTCGGGCAGGTGCTGGGGGTATGATTGGGTCGCCTCTGGCTTCGGCTGGAGGTGGCTTTTTGTCCCTGTTCCTCGCTGTGGCCTTTTGGCTCGGAGGGACGGGGAATGGTTTGGGGGACCCTTCTCCTTTTGGAGAGGGTTTCAAGAAGACCAGCATCCTAGTGCACTTTTTTTGTGGCACTTGTCACTTTTTTAAGCGCACTCGGGTTTTGTACACGAATTCGGGCTTTCAAAAAAAAAAAAAAATCTGTTCTTATCAGTTTAATATCTGATACGTCCCCTATCTGGGGACCATATATTAAATGGATTTTTAGAACAGGGAGATGGAAAAAGAGCTTGCTCTGTCCACTCCACGCATTGACCTGGTATTGCAGTATCTCCAGGACCGGTGCACCCCTTCTTTAATGCAGTTTCTAAAATCAGAAAGAATTGAATTCAATGCTTTTTGTTCATTTTGCTTGTTTGTCGGATTTTGGGATGGACTCTTTGGCTTTGCTTTTCTTCTCCTCATTGGATTTTTCATGTTAAAAGTTGCAGAAGCCAGATGACAAGCTCATTTTGGTTCAACTTCAGCAACTGTGCATTGCATTGCCATGTAATGTAATGTAATGCAATGCTATCTATCTAGCTCTCCCTCTATACTTCCTTTTGGATAAACAGACATATTAGGCAAGCATTTTGGAGCTTTCACCTAAATAACTACAGGTGGTGAGATAAGCTGCACAATATAATTGACCTTTCAGTATATTGTTGCACACACACCATCTATTTAGCAAATGCCCTTGTTATCAACAGCAGCCTTTTAAACTCACCTGAGCTAACAGGTATGTGAGCTGGTTACTCTGCTGCGCTTAAAATTTCTTTTTTCGTTTGCTACAATGCCTTTTCTGAAACGTTGTCTCCCTCTGCTGGAACACTGACTTCTTTCATTTAATGCCTGCAGACTATAAAAGAGAAACCAACTCAAAAAGTTTGGTTGATT
Organism: Phyllobates terribilis; assembly: GCF_046119375.1. Taxonomy (NCBI): domain Eukaryota; kingdom Metazoa; phylum Chordata; class Amphibia; order Anura; family Dendrobatidae; genus Phyllobates; species Phyllobates terribilis. The sequence goes on along the minus strand of NW_027363467.1, from coordinate 4,424 downwards.
AGTCTGTGGCATTCTTTTAAACTGTTGCTTATGGCGGTCTCTGTGAGCTTCTCAGTGACATTCAGCCATCCAGGTATCCCGCCTGCAGTAGACGGAATGTGGCAATGGAACGCTGGCTGCGCGTGTCATAATAGGCTCTGAGCCTTTATATACCTGCGCACAGCAGCAGCCACCTTCAGTCTGCTGCTGGACAGCCAGCAGCAGCAGCAGCAGGAGAGGTAATTAATCAGCAACCCTCCTGCTAAGGGTAGACAGCTGCTCGTTCCACCCCCCCCCCGCCTTAATTGGTTCTCCTCCCTTCCAACGGTGTTGAGGCGGGTGGGAACAGCCGGGGGTTGAGGGTACTGTGCTAAAAGAGGTGGAGTTATGCAGATCTAAAACGCGTGGATTGCAGCAGCAGCAAGCCGAAAAGTGCAGGCATGTGAGGGATCTAGAGGTTGACAGCATGTCTTCTTAACGGGAGTCCAGGTGGCCATCTCCACAAATGGACTTTTCAGAATCCTTGGGTGGCACCGTAGTCGGAAACCAATTCTGGTTATCGCTTCTCGGCCTTTTGGCTAAGATCAAGTGTAGTATCTGTTCTTATCAGTTTAATATCTGATACGTCCCCTATCTGGGGACCATATATTAAATGGATTTTTAGAACAGGGAGATGGAAAAAGAGCTTGCTCTGTTCACTCCACGCATTGACCTGGTATTGCAGTATCTCCAGGACCGGTGCACCCCTTCTTTAATGCAGTTTCTAAAATCAGAAAGAATTGAATTCAATGCTTTTTGTTCATTTTGCTTGTTTGTCGGATTTTGGGATGGACTCTTTGGCTTTGCTTTTCTTCTCCTCATTGGATTTTTCATGTTAAAAGTTGCAGAAGCCAGATGACAAGCTCATTTTGGTTCAACTTCAGCAACTGTGCATTGCATTGCCATGTAATGTAATGTAATGCAATGCTATCTATCTAGCTCTCCCTCTATACTTCCTTTTGGATAAACAGACATATTAGGCAAGCATTTTGGAGCTTTCACCTAAATAACTACAGGTGGTGAGATAAGCTGCACAATATAATTGACCTTTCAGTATATTGTTGCACACACACCATCTATTTAGCAAATGCCCTTGTTATCAACAGCAGCCTTTTAAACTCACCTGAGCTAACAGGTATGTGAGCTGGTTACTCTGCTGCGCTTAAAATTTCTTTTTTGGTTTGCTACAATGCCTTTTCTGAAACGTTGTCTCCCTCTGCTGGAACACTGACTTCTTTCATTTAATGCCTGCAGACTATAAAAGAGAAACCAACCCAAAAAGTTTGGTTGATTAGTCTGTGGCATTCTTTTAAACTGTTGCTTATGGCGGTCTCTGTGAGCTTCTCAGTGACATTCAGCCATCCAGGTATCCCGCCTGCAGTAGACGGAATGTGGCAATGGAACGCTGGCTGCGCGTGTCATAATAGGCTCTGAGCCTTTATATACCTGCGCACAGCAGCAGCCACCTTCAGTCTGCTGCTGGACAGCCAGCAGCAGCAGCAGCAGGAGAGGTAATTAATCAGCAGCCCTCCTGCTAAGGGTAGACAGCTGCTCGTTCCACCCCCCCCCCCCCGCCTTAATTGGTTCTCCTCCCTTCCAACGGTGTTGAGGCGGGTGGGAACAGCCGGGGGTTGAGGGTACTGTGCTAAAAGAGGTGGAGTTATGCAGATCTAAAACGCGTGGATTGCAGCAGCAGCAAGCCGAAAAGTGCAGGCATGTGAGGGATCTAGAGGTTGACAGCATGTCTTCTTAACGGGAGTCCAGGTGGCCATCTCCACAAATGGACTTTTCAGAATCCTTGGGTGGCACCGTAGTCGGAAACCAATTCTGGTTATCGCTTCTCGGCCTTTTGGCTAAGATCAAGTGTAGTATCTGTTCTTATCAGTTTAATATCTGATACGTCCCCTATCTGGGGACCATATATTAAATGGATTTTTAGAACAGGGAGATGGAAAAAGAGCTTGCTCTGTCCACTCCACGCATTGACCTGGTATTGCAGTATCTCCAGGACCGGTGCACCCCTTCTTTAATGCAGTTTCTAAAATCAGAAAGAATTGAATTCAATGCTTTTTGTTCATTTTGCTTGTTTGTCGGATTTTGGGATGGACTCTTTGGCTTTGCTTTTCTTCTCCTCATTGGATTTTTCATGTTAAAAGTTGCAGAAGCCAGATGACAAGCTCATTTTGGTTCAACTTCAGCAACTGTGCATTGCATTGCCATGTAATGTAATGTAATGCAATGCTATCTATCTAGCTCTATATCTATACTTCCTTTTGGATAAACAGACATATTAGGCAAGCATTTTGGAGCTTTCACCTAAATAACTACAGGTGGTGAGATAAGCTGCACAATATAATTGACCTTTCAGTATATTGTTGCACACACACCATCTATTTAGCAAATGCCCTTGTTATCAACAGCAGCCTTTTAAACTCACCTGAGCTAACATGTATGTGAGCTGGTTACTCTGCTGCGCTTAAAATTTCTTTTTTGGTTTGCTACAATGCCTTTTCTGAAACGTTGTCTCCCTCTGCTGGAACACTGACTTCTTTCATTTAATGCCTGCAGACTATAAAAGAGAAACCAACCCAAAAAGTTTGGTTGATTAGTCTGTGGCATTCTTTTAAACTGTTGCTTATGGCGGTCTCTGTGAGCTTCTCAGTGACATTCAGCCATCCAGGTATCCCGCCTGCAGTAGACGGAATGTGGCAATGGAACGCTGGCTGCGCGTGTCATAATAGGCTCTGAGCCTTTATATACCTGCGCACAGCAGCAGCCACCTTCAGTCTGCTGCTGGACAGCCAGCAGCAGCAGCAGCAGGAGTGGTAATTAATCAGCAACCCTCCTGCTAAGGGTAGACAGCTGCTCGTTCCACCCCCCCCCCCCCCGCCTTAATTGGTTCTCCTCCCTTCCAACGGTGTTGAGGCGGGTGGGAACAGCCGGGGGTTGAGGGTACTGTGCTAAAAGAGGTGGAGTTATGCAGATCTAAAACGCGTGGATTGCAGCAGCAGCAAGCCGAAAAGTGCAGGCATGTGAGGGATCTAGAGGTTGACAGCATGTCTTCTTAACGGGAGTCCAGGTGGCCATCTCCACAAATGGACTTTTCAGAATCCTTGGGTGGCATCGTAGTCGGAAACCAATTCTGGTTATCGCTTCTCGGCCTTTTGGCTAAGATCAAGTGTAGTATCTGTTCTTATCAGTTTAATATCTGATACGTCCGCTATCTGGGGACCATATATTAAATGGATTTTTAGAACAGGGAGATGGAAAAAGAGCTTGCTCTGTCCACTCCACGCATTGACCTGGTATTGCAGTATCTCCAGGACCGGTGCACCCCTTCTTTAATGCAGTTTCTAAAATCAGAAAGAATTGAATTCAATGCTTTTTGTTCATTTTGCTTGTTTGTCGGATTTTGGGATGGACTCTTTGGCTTTGCTTTTCTTCTCCTCATTGGATTTTTCATGTTAAAAGTTGCAGAAGCCAGATGACAAGCTCATTTTGGTTCAACTTCAGCAACTGTGCATTGCATTGCCATGTAATGTAATGTAATGCAATGCTATCTATCTAGCTCTCCCTCTATACTTCCTTTTGGATAAACAGACATATTAGGCAAGCATTTTGGAGCTTTCACCTAAATAACTACAGGTGGTGAGATAAGCTGCACAATATAATTGACCTTTCAGTATATTGTTGCACACACACCATCTATTTAGCAAATGCCCTTGTTATCAACAGCAGCCTTTTAAACTCACCTGAGCTAACAGGTATGTGAGCTGGTTACTCTGCTGCGCTTAAAATTTCTTTTTTGGTTTGCTACAATGCCTTTTCTGAAACGTTGTCTCCCTCTGCTGGAACACTGACTTCTTTCATTTAATGCCTGCAGACTATAAAAGAGAAACCAACCCAAAAAGTTTGGTTGATTAGTCTGTGGCATTCTTTTAAACTGTTGCTTATGGCGGTCTCTGTGAGCTTCTCAGTGACATTCAGCCATCCAGGTATCCCGCCTGCAGTAGACGGAATGTGGCAATGGAACGCTGGCTGCGCGTGTCATAATAGGCTCTGAGCCTTTATATACCTGCGCACAGCAGCAGCCACCTTCAGTCTGCTGCTGGACAGCCAGCAGCAGCAGCAGCAGGAGAGGTAATTAATCAGCAACCCTCCTGCTAAGGGTAGACAGCTGCTCGTTCCACCCCCCCCCCGCCTTAATTGGTTCTCCTCCCTTCCAACGGTGTTGAGGCGGGTGGGAACAGCCGGGGGTTGAGGGTACTGTGCTAAAAGAGGTGGAGTTATGCAGATCTAAAACGCGTGGATTGCAGCAGCAGCAAGCCGAAAAGTGCAGGCATGTGAGGGATCTAGAGGTTGACAGCATGTCTTCTTAACGGGAGTCCAGGTGGCCATCTCCACAA